>NW_018743850.1:4036924-5236924 GCF_001683475.1 Chenopodium quinoa | reverse complement strand
TACTAATAATGTCACGAAAATTTCTAGTTGTCGGCCTTGACATCTTGTAATTTTCAGCATCCGCAAACGCATCTTCAGCATCAGGATAGGTTAAACATCGACCACTCTCCAAAGCATCATACAACTCAATGATATACTCGATTCTCATTCTATCATTCCAAAAAATCACATTTCTGAAAACCATATTAGCGTCTCTGTGAATAAACAAAAAGACAAATTAAATCAACTAGACTTAGAATCAAAATCAAGTGTATATAAATGTCATTTAACAGTGAACTTTTCATTTCATTTTTAAATGAATAGACAATAATGAACTTTCGCTATAAACCGATCATGGCATAATGGTCATTATCTAATAATAAAATTTTACAAAAATTAAGTGTATACTTTAATTAGCATACGTAGCATATATTATATTATCATTTAACATACAACATGAATAATTAATAAACACAAGCTAGATCACCAAGGAAATATAAATATAAATAAATAAAATATGAATAACTCGTTTTACTCACCCAAGTAGATCACTATGATTAGTTGTAATCAACCAATCACCAAAGGCTTTCAGTTCAGAATATATGGTAGCTGAACCCCTTGCCTTAAATAACCCTATGCTTTTGAAAAATTTGGACAACTCACTTGCTTCAAACATCCAATCATGATGTGCCTCTAATAAAAACAAATTAAAAATGAATGAAAAAATAAATCAATCTTATATTATATTATTGAATCTACAAGAAAGAAAGATGTACTAATATGTACCTCTTTTTTCATAATTAGTGAAAACAACTTTGTTGTCTGCATCAATGTACATGTGCTTTGAATCTAGTATTGGCCTAAAAGCTTTGTCCTTGAATGTTACAACATTCTTGACAATACTTAACATAAGTTTTTTAAAACTCACACTAGAATACAAACGCGCATTGAAGGATTTGTTCAAGTGTGTGAGAACCTTCAATTTTGGAAAAAACCAATTCGCATCAAATTCTGAGATTGGTTTGCCATCAACTACCTTAACCATTACTATATCCGGGTTGTTAGAACCCTCAAAAGTAAATGGAAAAAGAATAGTAGGAAACCACTCATTGTTCTCCATTTCTCTCAAACAATGATGGAGAGACTCCATTGATTCCCATTCACTTAATCTTATTTGCTTGTATTGCAGTACATTATCACCACAACTAATGGAAATTCAATCTTCGGCGACTTGTGCTCTGTAATCATCGGGAAAATCCATAACCTAAATAGTGCATACAACTTTATTACTATTTCCAATCAATACATTTCAAATTAAGAAAAAAACAGTGATAAATTTATAAAACTAATGAAAGATGATAAAGGAGAATTGATGTGAACGTACAAATTCAAACTAAACACAAGCTGGTAATACAGAATTAATACATAAGACAAAAGATAAAATCGCAAAATTTCAATAGATATATCATATCCATGATTTCGAGAACACAAATGAAAAGAAAAGTATTACTAATGCTGAAAAAATCCGACAAACCAATTTAGCATCAACTGCTGAAACCATGAAAAATTCTCGAGTTAGACAATAAAGTTTGAATACATAAGGGAAAATTTATATTAAATATTTTTGAAGTGATATCTTACTATGGAGTAGAAATTATAATGAAGTTATATAAAAAAAGATAATGTATTTGTGAAAATAATATAATGGCTACTCCAAATATCTTAATTTTTCCAATCTTATGCCTATCATGTGAGACATATCTCCTTGTTCATTAGTTACAAATTCAATGTCTAAATATTGGTGCCTAAATATTGTTCATTAGTCTTATGGGTTATGGAACTAGAAAGACATGGAAAACTCAAAGGTGATACATATGAAGAAAAATAAACTCTTTCAAAATCGTTAGAGTAATTTGATAAACATATAAAGCAACAAGAACAATTAGATGCTTTTTCTAGTAATTATTTTGGTTGTGTAAAAATTTCATACACCTATTCTTTCTATCTAGTCATCACTATCAAACTTACCTTAAAACATATCACTTTACCATGAAAATACTTATATAACTAATAAAACCCTATAAACAATATGTGTCAATTGACTTCATTTACTCGCGACAATCTAACCACTTTACATTTCTTACACGGCATCAATTTTTCCTTAGCTTCAAGGGAAGCTCCTTAGCAAACTCAACAAATTTCATACATATGAAATATCGGGTAGTGCAATCCAACTTGTATAAGCTTAATAGTTATCTGGAAAATCCATGAATAAAATACATGCAAAGAAAAATACATGATAAAGAAGAATTGATGAACAAGTTAAACTTAGCACAAACTGGTTACACAATTATTAAAGAATAATTACAAAAGTTCAGAAGATATATCTTATATATGCTTCTAAGAACAGATGTGAAAGTCGAATGATGTGAAAGACGAATTTCTTACAGAGAAAGAGAAAGTGAAGAATAACCGATGATTAAGTAAAAGACTCCAACAACGATCAATAGTTCTCTGAAATAAGAGAAAGACTATAATTAAACAATCTCAAGCAAAAAAAATCAACTAACCATTTTACATTTCATACATTGGCAATGATGGCATCGATCGTCACTTAGCTTCAAGGGAGGTTCCTTAGATGTTTTTGTAATTATTTTGGTTGTGTAAAAACTCCATACACCTAATCTTTCTAAGTTAATAGTACCATGCATTGTCTTTTTTCCATCTCCTTTGAATTCCTCAAAGTAAAAATTCCTTGACTATTAAACCAACCATGAGTATCAAACATACACTCAAGCATATCCTATAACATGAAAATATATGATCTTATACGACTAATAAAACCCTTTAAACAATATGTGTCTTTTGACTTCATTTACTCTTTACCAACTAACCATTTTACATTTCATACATGGCATTGATCGTCACTTACATTCTGGGAGGTTCCTTAGAATACTCAATAAATTTCATGCATATGAAATATTAGGTAGTGCAATTCAACTTGTATATGAGGGTTAATTACCAGGTAAATACATGCAAAGGAAATACCATGATCACGAAGAATTGATGAACAAATTTCAACTAAACACAAGTTCGTATTATAGAACCCAGAAAAAAATATGAAACCGCAAAAGTTGAGAAGACATATGTTATATATGTTTTTATTATGAACAAATGTGAAAGAGGAATTTCTTACCTAAAGTGAAGAAGTATTTGATGAATTAAGTAAGAGATTCGAGGAGCAATCGGGCAGAAGAGGGTTCTGAAACAAGAGAGTCTATAATTAGACAATCTGAGACAAAAAAGTTTGAATAAAGAGGAAGGGGAAATGACTAATTTAATTCCTTGAACACCAAGTTACATAATATAAAGTACAACCTCAACGTGCTGGGCTTTATATATGTATCGTGCGGAACCATAAGTTAGAATCATCAAAAAAGCTAGGTGTAAATTGTCACAAAGCTAGTATATAACAAGCTCTTACAAAATGTATATTATATATGATGACTAGAATAAGAAGCTCTTGTAAAATGTATAACATATAAGACTATTAGTTACAAACTAAGTGCTTAAACAGTGCCTCCATTTTCTGAGTATAGAACAAGAATGACATTGAAAACTCAATAGTATTCCATAGAAGAAAAATAAAGTACATGCTTTCAGGATAAATAAAGTAATTAGATAAACATTTGAAGCAACAAGAATAATTAGATGCTTTTGTAAATGTTTTGGTTGTGTAAAAACTCCAAACACACATTCTTTCTAAGTTAATAGTACAATGCACTCTCTTTTTTCCATCTCCTTTGAATTCCTCACAATATACAAAAAATCTTTGACTGATATACGAGTCACCATTATCAAACATACACTCAACCCCCCTAACATGAAAATACCAGATCTTCAATGACTAATAACAATCTTTAAACAATACGTGTCTTTTGACTTCATTTACTTGCGACCAACCAACCACTTTACATTTCTTACATGGCATCAATCTTCCCTTAGATTCAATGTAGGTTCTTTTGAAAACTCAACAAATTTCATACATATGACATATCGGGGTAGTACAATTCAACTTGTATATGCTTGATAATCATTATGAAAATCCATTACCATAATACATGCAAAGGTATTAATAGAATGATAAACAAGAATTGATGAACAAATTTAAACTAAACACAAGTTGGTATTACCGAATTAAGAAAGAATATGAAATTTCTGAAGTTGAGAAGATATATCCTATATATGCTTTTATGAACAAGTGTGAAAGAAAAATTTTCTTACATAAAGTGAAGAAGTAATTGATGAATTCAATAAGAAATTCACAAACAATCAGGCACACAAGTTCAACACTAACAGTTCTGTGAAACAAGAAGTAGCCTATTATTTGACACAGATAAAAAAGTTTGAATAGTTTGAATAGAGAGGAAGATGGAAAGACTAATTCATTCCTTGAGCACCAAGGCTCCGTTTGTTTTTGATGGAAAACCTTTTTTGTGGAAAATATGTTTTCAAGGAAAACCATTTTCAATGGAATACGTTTTTGTAGAAAACATTTTCCATTCTTTGTTTGATTATGGAAAAATTTAAGGAGAAAAAAGAAATGGGAGTTAATAGAAGAGGAACGATGGAAAGATAAAGCAAGGGGAGTAAAAGAATAGATCAGACTTGAAAATTTGGCATTTGCTTTTCAAAGGAAAATTGTTTTCCTTTTCCGGAGGGCAATTTTTCACCTTTGGAAAATGGCTCTCCTTCCTTTGCCAAAACAAACAAAGGAAAATGGAAAGGTTATGGAAAATTATTATATAGGAAAACGTTTTCCTCCCAAACAAACGGAGCACAAGTTATATAACAAAAAGTACAACCTCTTGTTTATGTGCAGGGCTATATATATATGTGTGTATCGTGAGGAATGGTAAGTTAGAATCATGTAGAAAGCTAACATGTACATTCTTTAAAAGCATATATAATTATATAAAGCTCTTACAAGATGTATATTATACATGATGACTAGAATAACAAGCTCTCACTAGATGTATGACAAATAAGACTCTTTGTGCATTAGTTACAAACTAAGTGCCTAGACTATACTGTTGGTTCATCCATTTTCTGAGTATAGAACTAGTAAGACATGGAAAACTCAAAGTAGTCCATATAAGGAAAAATAAAGTACATGTTCTCAGGATAGTTATAGTAATTTGATAAACATTAGAAGCAACAAAAACAATTAGATGCTTTTTCATAAACTTTGTAATTATTTTGGTTGTGTAAAAACTCCATTCACCTTTTTTATTCATTTCATAATCCTTCCATCTTATTGATTTTGCAACATAGAAAAAAAAAATCTCATACAATTTGCATGGGACGAAGGTAGTAAGGGCTTGTTCTCTTCAACTTAATTTCAGTCCAGTTCAACTCCAATCAGTTCAATTCCTAATGTCCGCCTCTCATAAAATATTCAGTTCAGTTCAGGTCAGCTCCAATCAATTCAGTTCAATTCAACTCCAATTAGTTCTGTTTAGGGTAAAAATACCCTTGACGTGTGGACTAAACATAGTCTGAGGAGAGCCAAAAGTGAACCTACCAGGACTCGACACGACACGTGGCAGGCAGATATTCAAATGGGCTTGGTGGCCTTCAAGGCCCAATACCCGAGGCAGCCTGTTAGTCATAGGTCTCCGTAACCTAGGATGGGCATGAATCCAGAGACCCTATGAAAGGGAGATGTTTTACCTTGGAAACACACATTGAATAACATACACACATTCAACTCAAAAACAGAGAGTTAAACACTCGGATATTGAGGCTGTCTGAGACAGCCGGATGATCACTCCTCTCCTAAGAGGAACCTGATCCCATTTACATTCTGCACTTTTTACATCCGTACACGTTCTAACTTGATCGTCAGAGGCGGAGCTCCCACCCCCCCGAGCCTCCGTTGTTTTGCAGGTACAGTCGTCCGTAGTCCATGGTGTTGTAACTTTCCCGCAGGACATTGAAAAAACCCCAAAACATTTGGCGCCGTCTGCGGGGAGAATACTACTAAGATGGCTTCACAGCAGTCTGTACCGCCTGCTCATAAGAAACGGCCTACGGTCGAAGTCGAGGACCAAGTGCCTCCTCCCCATCCTAAATGTCTGAGTCGACTTCAACGTCGACCTACCCAGACAGCTTTTAGAATACTTCAATGAGATATTCGCAATCAAGCAGAGAGAGTCAGTCAGGCGGCTTGTCCGTCCACACTTGCCCTCGGATAATCCATTCGGCTCCGTATGCGCCTCAACAGTCATACATGCCGTATGGACAACCATACATGCCGTATAGACAACCATACATGTAGCTGGCCCTCTTTGGGGGTCAAGCGGCAAAAAACGTCCAACATTAGGACTAGCAGCTCTGTCTGCTGAAACTTGGGGAACAACCTTCTGCGATCTCCAAGGAAATAACCTTCTGGTGCGAAAGCGTTAGACGACCAAGTACTACAGGCGTCATGAGGCCAACTGTCAAGCACAACAGGCGTCATGAGGCCAAATGTCAAGTACTACAGGCATCATGAGGACGAATGTCAAGAGTCAGACAGTCAAGAAAATTATCTGACTAGGGCAGCTTGGTACCCATTGTCGTTCAAACAGCTCTCTTGTAAGCATTAGACACAAACGGCTCTAAAAAGCCAAGAAGTCGAGATGTGAGCAAGACGTCAGACCATATTGCCGAGTGTGATGCCGAGAGCTTGCTTACCATGTGAACAAGGTGGGACAACTACCTGGTCAAAAGCTTGTCTAAGTATGATTTTCAAGAGCAACCAGCATACCCCCAACCACAAAATTGATGAGTCGACCAAATTAGCCAACCACACTAATCTCTTACTGAGCCGACCACGCATGACTACTTTCGTGAGATGCTTTTATATACCAACAATGAGCTTTCAACCCCACATATACAAGCGGCAACTATGTGCCGAGGTCGATATGAGGAGTTTAATGCCTTTCGCTGCTGCTTGATTATGTACTAGGCGGCAAAGTTCACTGAGAACTTCCATGGCAGAATACACACTCAAACGGCGTAAAAGCCGAGAAAAATGGGCAAGCTTTTTCTCGCAAGTATTGCTGGTTGGAGCAAGTAGGCGAGCTCTTTCCATAACTTAGCCAGGGGTCAGGCGGCAACCGTATGTAATAAGTCAGGCGGTAGCCGTATGTAACTGAATTGCACGGTTGAACAACATGAACGCCTAGCATATTGCTTAGTATATATTATACAAAGGTCAAATGGTATTAAAGCCCGACTATGTACAAGCGGCTCTCATGCGTGAGCAGGGGCTGCCTGGTATCCTTGGGCGTCCAAGTGCTCTATTGTAAGCATAGGGCGCAAGCGGACTTGATTTGAAAGCATGCAGCCGGTCAAATACCTTGGCTGAATCAATGGACTCATCCGGCACTATCCTTGTCGAGAGGGGCTCCAACAATTTAGGCTCGGTATTCAGTGGCTGAGTCACTACAAAAACTAAGCAAGATGTGCCTCTTGCATGAATGAAGGTGCGCTTGTGCGTGTGTTAGCATAGGCGGCAAAATTAAACCAAACGGTAATCAAGCCAAGCAATGAAGCAAGGGTCAGCCAGCACTTAGTGGCCGGATGACCATGAGGATTGCGTATGCAGCCGGCATGAGAAAAGCACAAGGCTATAGCGAGGTTGTGATACATCCGGCTACAACATTGAAGCCGGCTGTGAGTGCTTGAGTTATGTGATGCATCCAGCTAACTTACCACCGAGCATCCGGCCGACTTATAACCAGGCATCCGGCCAGGTTGCTAAGCCGGTTGTATGTATGCGAGCTGAGCCATGAGCTGTCTGGATGGGTGGCGCGTGTGCTACAACATTGAAGCCGGCTGAGGGTGCATGTGTTAACGCCATGATCAGCTATAACCAGGCATCCGGCACGAATAGTTCGGCTGTGTGTATACGAGTTAAGCCATGAATAGTCCGAGTGGCCAACACTATCAAGCAAAGTCTCGTGACTATAAAAACAGCCGGCATTATCACGAGTATGTGACTTTGAAGCTTTTGTGTGGGGCAAGCTATACAAACGGGGTGACATACAAACGGCAACCGGGTTGAGTATCAAGGCAAAATGCCATGAATAGACCTTTAATATTTGCCGAGTGGTGTCACGATGATACAACACGTGTGCGGCTTGAGTGAATCGGGAAATACAAGTTCCTTAACTCTGCAAATGCAGCCGGCACTATCCCTGCCGAGAGCATGCTAACAAGCCAATCCCCGAGCATCCGACCAACTAATAATCAGGCAGCCGACCAGGTTGCAAAGCCGGCTGTATGTATACGAAAGAAGCCATCCGGATGGCTAAGCATTTGAGAACAACCGGCCTTACCATGCATAAGTGAGGCGGCCTGGTGTGAACACAAGCGTGGAATGATTGTTGAATGCCGGATGATTGTTCAATGCAAGCGGCATCCGAGTTGGCCGAGTGTATAATTTTGAATGCAAGCTCATGAAATGGCATGGGTAATGACCGAGTGTGTGGCTGGACGCCTTGCCGTATGGGTAGAGCTTGAAGTTTGCCGCATGTATATCGCTTGAAGTCTTGCCGCATGTATATGGGTTGACAGCCCCCTAGCCCTTGAATTTGAACCTGAAACTAGCGGTGAGCATTACCGGGTACCCGGTACATTTCAGAGGACCCTATCCTGGAACCGGTTGTACCGGGTAGCCAAATCTTGGACCCGGTCCCGGAATCGGTTGTACCAGGTAGCCAAATTTCGGAATTGGTCCAGATTCTTCAACGGATATTCAAATGGGCTTGGTGACCTTCAAGGCCCAAGTCCCTAGGCAGCCTATTAGTCCTAGGTCTCTGTAACCTAGGATGGGCATAAATCCAAAGACCCTATAAAAGGGAGATGTTTGCCCTTGGAAACACACATTGAATAACATACACACATTTAACTCAAAAACAGAGATTGAAACACTCGGATATTGAGGCTGTCTGAGACAGCCGAATGATCACTCCTCTCCTAAGAGGAACATGATCCCATTTACATTCCGCACTTTTTACATTCGTACACGTTCTAACTTGATCGTCGGAGGTGGAGCTCCCACCCCCCGGAGTCTCCGTTGTTTTGCATGTACAGGCATCCGGAGTCCAGTCTTAGTGTTGTAACTCTCCCGCAAAACATCCAAAAAACCCCAAAACAAGTTCAACTCAGTTCAGCTCAATAAATCAGAACATGCCCTAATACTCTGCACTCTCTTTTTCCCATCTCCTTTCTATTTCTCATAGTGTCCAGAAGATCTTTGACTAACAACAGAGTCATCACTATCAAACATAACACTGACATATTCCTTTTTATAAGAAAACCAAATCTCATACAACTAATAAGACACTTTAAACAATTGGAAAAATGAAAAATGGATTTTAAAAATCTCATCTTTGGGTAGTCTTCCGAAATTAATCCAACCTTAACTTAATAACTCATAAATCCAACTTATTACACCCATATTTACATCTAGGTCCTTTACCCTTTTTTACCTGTTGTAGTAGGTAAGTAACCGATTTTCGTTGACTTAATGCAATTTGACCATCACCCCACATGAAACCCACCATTGCAAACTAATTAAAAACCTCACGAACTACTGCCACCCTAAATCAGGACAGCCACTAATCAACTAAAACCACACCACCCCGCCCCCCCCCCCCAAAACCCCATGCAGTGCAGCCACCCTTAAACCACGGCAACCACCAACCACTTAAACCACACCACCCACCTAAAACTATAATCACCGTAAACCATCTCAGCCACCAACCCACTAAAACCACACCACTTGCCTAAAACCTCAACCACCACAACTACACCACCCGCCTAAAACCCCAACCACCGCAACCACCCCAAACCACTGCAACCAACAACGTTAAAACCCCAACCACCATAGCCACTAGTCACCAACCCTTTACAACCACCACTCATCTAAAACTCCAAGCCCAACCACCATAGCCACTAGTCACCAACCCTTTACAACCACCACTCATCTAAAACTCCAAGCCCAACCACCGCTGACCCATCCAAAATATCGACAATGACTGTCACATTACCACCCACCTAAATTTTCACCACCATTGCCACTAACCACAACCTCTTCACCATCACCTAAATTGAAGGTGTTAGATAGAACCTTTTTTTTTTTTTTTTTTTTTTGTGAATTGATTTTAGAATTTGTTAAATATCAATCAATTATAAAAAACTAAACATCAAAGTCATCAATTGGAGAAAGCTACTTGATAATTTTCTCGCTTCTAATAATCGACTCACAACCTTTAGACCACTTTACATTTCTTAAATGGTATCAATCGCTCCTTAGCCTATACGGGAGGTTTCTTAGCAAACTCAACAAATTTCATGCAACTAATGACATATTGGTATTGCAATCCAAATTTGATTCATGCATCATATAGACAAACCAAACAGATTACATTACATCCAGTAAGATATAAATCTAAATCATTCAATTTATTCTTGATATAATTAACTTCATTCCTAAAAGTCATTAACAAGTGTACTTATTTCAAGAAAAAAAAAAGTGCTATCTAGGAGAATAAAAGTAATTTCTCTAATATAACATGAAAGTATTGCCTTAAGATGAGAACTTTTAACTTCCTATCAAATCAATCAAAGCCTAAGTCCTATAAGTGGAGTTGGCTACATGAACCAAAAGTGATTATTCTAGATAATTATACACAAAGATCTTTTAACTTCCTATCCAGCTATCTCCTACATAAGACTAGGATGTACCACAAACCACAATCATACACAAGACTACTAACTTCACCTTATAGAAATCTGCACTCAAAAGGGAATTTCTAAAAGGTATACAAAAATATCTTAATGGAGAGCGATTATGTTTCTGCATTTTTCACAAGTGATAGTGACTTGCATCAAAAAAACAAGGGATAGTGACTTGTTTACCATAGTGCCAACTGCCAAGACATATTTAAAATTCCATTTTTTTCATTCTACTATATATTTTTTTCATTTTTCTTTGATTTTTGGTACTCAAAAAATCGAATAAATTTTGCAAATTTCATATTAATTTTTTAAAATTAAAGAAAAAAACATAGAAAAATGCAATATCATAGTGCAACATCAAAGTTAACCTTAATGTCTAATATTTATAGAGCATTCAAAAATGTCTGGAATGAACTATGAAGTACTAGTGTAGAACTTGAATCAAATAAGGTTACTAGTAATTTTGCATCAACACATGAACACAACTGCATTATCAAAAATAGTTGACCATAAAATAAAATTAAAAAAGATAGATGAAAAAAAGAGAGAGAGAAAATGCGAAAATAATAATTAACATTACAAAAATAATTAACCACAAAATCTCCACCACTCTCCCCCAGCTGCAACCCAGATCCCCACCCCTCCCTGCCGGCACCACCCCACCTCCACCCGTAGCCGGAGCTCACACCGCCCCTCTCTTTTCTTCAAGATTCATGAAGCAAACGAAGTAATTAAATTGAACATCAATAATTCAAACCGAAGTAATTAAATTCAGAAAAATCAATAATCAACCTTAATTCTTCAGCAATAATATTAACAATCTCCCGCTTGCAAATCTTGTTATAATACTGATCAATCCGAATAAGAAAGAAAGCAGCAACAATCAACAAATCAGCCGATATACTTCGAAATCACTATAGAATCTAATAATTGAAGGTAATTTGAAATTTTAAATGAAACATGTTTAAACAAAATTGATTTTAAATCGTGAAGAACATTGAATTATCAAGTAGAACAACAAATACAAAGGAACCATTGCACCACAAACTAACTTGCAACAACTGAAATTTCCTCTCGTTGTAGTACCAAACTACCAATATTATCCAGAAAAATATAATATCCTCACGCAATTATATTTGTAATATTTCCGAATGAAGAGAATATCAAAATAAGGAATTAATTGCTTCTGAAATTCAAAAAGTGGGGAAGAGAAATATATTTGAGACCTAAAACTGAATTGGGGTAGAAAGAATGGAAGAGAGATGAAATGCAGAAATCCAATTGAAAATTGAAGAAAAAGAAACAGAAATAACGCTTTAGATCGTTGGGAAAGAGAAATAACACTTCGAAAGGAAGAATTTAATGTATAAATAAACCTGCAAATTGGAAGGGAATGAAGCGTCGTGCCGAATACCTGAGAAGCTGAGAAAGTGGCTTCAATGGAGAACTCTGAGAAGCGGCTTCAATGGAGAACTCTGAGTGCGCTTCAATGGAGGAGAGAGAAAGGTGGGCGGAAGAACAGAGGAGAAGAGAGAGAAAATGGAAGTGACGGCTAACCCTTAACTTTTTTATTTTAATTCTTAAATTATTAGGATCTAATTGAAACTCTATAAAAGCCCTACAAAATAAGACTCTAAAAGTCTTGTCCATTAAAAAATTAAAGGGTAAACCCTTTAGTATTAGGCCCGACCCTTTTGCCATTGGGTAGCCCTACCCAATAACCATCCCTAATCGTACCTCACCACCACCACTCGTCAGTCGTCACCTCTTTCTCTCTCCTCCCTCCGCCTTCAACATATCAAAAACCCTCAAATCATCGAAGTTCTCGGTTTCATCAATCATGTCTTTGCTCTTTAATTCGGTCGGTGGGACTAGTAATGTCATCCCCACATAACAAATTAACAAAGTGTAGATATGGGATTCTTTTATTCAACTTTTTTAATTGAATTATTGGAACTTTGATTGCAGCATCATATTTGTCATCCTTCGTCATCGTCGTCTACTTTTTCTAGTACGGAGTATTTGAAAATTGAGATCTAAAGCCCCTAAAGCTAGTAGCAGTTATTGGGCTGTTGATAGTATTATGTGTTGTTGAAATCAACAAATTGGAAATCATGCGAGTTATAGATCTGAATTTTAGTTTTCTTTTGAGGTGAGTTAAGGGTTTAGGGTTAACGAATTGTGTATGAATTCAATTTGGGGTTTCTTATTTTTTTCCTATTGAGTCAGTATGATGTTTGTTATTTATTTGAGTAATTAATTGGGTTTTGAAAGTAAGCTGATTTTTCTTTAATACTCCGGTAACAAATTTGTGGGTATTGAAATTATAATTTGATTAGTCTTTAATGCAACGGAAGCTGATAAAATGATTTATTCTTTAGCTTGTATTAAAGTTCTTTCTTGTTTGATGATTGCAATTTGTTGTTAGAAATAGAGAAAACATGTGTTAGAAAGCAAGCAAATTTACAAAGTGAGAAAATTTTACAGTGACTAAAGAAGCTGTTAAAAAGTGAGCAAATTTGCTAACTATTAAGCTGCTGCTGTACGTGCTGAAGGGTTTAATAATGTGATTATATAATGTGAAGAGGGTTGTGCTCATTTCATCCCGCTTTGCTATACGATACCGAGATGATGTGCAACAAGTGTCTCCATTAAATGAATCACATTGGAGTGATCCTTGATTATTGCAAGCGCTACCATGTATGCTAACTCTTTCCATAAATGCTAAGGTAATTGTGTTAGTCATTTCGATTTGCTTATCAGTGTTCTGTCCTTTATTTGTCTTTGTGGATGTACTTATGGTATGCATATGCAAAAGAAAATGGTCTTGATCTAGTGGCAGTGAATCCATCGTTTGTGGTTGGTCCGTTGCTCACTTCGCAGCCAACAAGCACACACTGACACTGTAATCCGTATAGCCTACCGTTAATTTTGTGCTTCCTGTGTGTAACAGGTGCTCATGGAGAGTATTTCAAACAGGTTATCGGAATTGTACACATAAATGACGTAGTTGCTGCTCACATCATGGCAATGGAGGATAGCAAAGCATCCAGAAGGTTAATTTGCTCGAGTGCAGTGGCTCAATGGTCAGATATCGTGAAGATGCTTAAGGATAAGGATCCTATGTATCCATTTGAAAGCAAGCAAGTTCACAATTGGAAGTAATCTGACAGAATTGGACAGAACTATTGTATTATTTCCTTCAAGCTTTCATAATAATTTTTATATATCATGGTTATTTTAGGCCGGACAACAAGGAAGGAGATGACAATCCACATAGCATGGATACTAGCAAGATGATGCAGCTAGGATTAGCTGGTTTTAAAAGTATCCCAGATATGTTGGATGATTGCATCAGGAGCTTCCAAGAAAAAGGATTTCTGTGATACCTATGACATTTATTTGATATGAATGAAGGGTGATGAAACACATTTGAATTATCATGATAAACTTTTCTTTTCATTTTGTTTGGCTAAGTACTTGGTTTTCCCCCCATTGAAATTGTGTCATGATCAATCTGTATTTCTTGTATTACTTGTTCTTAGGCTCATGTAGTTAAGATTCTTAAATTTGCAAATGACCTATTTGAACTTCCATCCATAGTTAGAAAAGGGTGGTACAAAACCAACATGTTTTCTAAGTAGACACAGTAATTTAGGGAATGAAAATATATCATACGACTATAAGAGTGTATATATATAGTAGTGGTCAATAATTTCTGTATAGTTGTCAATTGTGTCTTACTAATGGTCAAAATAATCATGGTAGTTATCAATATTTTCATTGTATTTATCAATTTTTTTAGTAGTAGTCAATATTTTTGAAAATTTTCTTCTGGCCTATAATAGGAGATTAGGAGTGCCCATTACTTGTTATCACCATTATCAGGGTGGTTGGGGTTAGATCGGATGTCGATTTTGAAAACTCAGCAAAACACAATTGTCATCACAGTACACTGTTTAAACCATCTGTGAGGTCGCGTTCTAATTCATAGAACTGAATATGATTCCAAAACGAACCATTTTATTCATAGCCTTTTTCAGCTCGTGTACTGTATCGTCGCGTGTTTCTGTCATTCTTACATTCCCAAAAATATTAACACTTGTGTACTCGATATGAAATCGATCAAAATGAAACGGATGTATGCCGTCCTAATACTAGAGGCATCCGGAAAGGGTTCAAGCACAATGATGACTCCTATGTTCACTCATAATGTGTATATAAATTAGGGTCATATCTTGTACAGTAGTCTTTTATCAAAATTGATTTTATATATGTCAATAATTTTTATATAGTTGTCAATTTTGTCAAAATAGTAGTAATGATATTTTGACAAAGTTATTGTGGCCCAAAATTTGTAATCTAGTAATGAAATTAAGAATCTTAGTAATGAAAATAATAATAATTTCAAATTAAATTAAATACGAGGACAACAATAATAATAATAATTTTAAATCACAAATTTCTAATAAAAATTATAGCTAACTAAATTATGTAAGAAATATTAACATATCAAATCACAAATTTCTATATAGAATAATATCATACTATAGAGATACTTATCCCACACTATACAGCCCGTGCAATAAAAGTGCGGTAATTTAATCAACCAGGGGTATTTAGGAATTTATACATATTGTATAACAGAATAATAAAAATTATTAAAAAAATCTAATATATCTAAATCTAAATTTAATTTAGAAAATTAAATAAAAATAAAACAATTATTTTGTAATGTAGTCTACTTGCTCTATACTCTAATGAAGTGTGCATTTAATATTAGGGTCAAAATAAATTGTAGCGAGAATGTGTAAATGGGAAAAAAAAAATAAGGGACATCAAGATAATACTATCAATTGAGCAAGAAGACCCGAACCTAGAAATCAAAATAATACTAGAACCTCTTGACAACTGAAATCAGAAAAGTACATGCAACCCAATTACCAAAAGAAATTAGATCACCACTTCACCATAAGGCATCTCTTAATATTTTACAAAAACAAATATTAACAAATCTAAACAGCTTATAATTTACATATATTTAATTTCCCATAAACACCAAATGCCTTCAATTTCACCTTGTCCTCGTCAAAGGGATATTGCTTGTATAGAGGAAAGACCATCACTTAAAGTTTAAGCAGTGAAGGGGTACCACCAGATTCCATTATTTGCCTCAAGACGTTCCTTAAAAACCTTAATACTATCATCCCCAAAATACCAATCATTCGAGATCATCAAATTCTTTGGTTCCATCACATTGCATATAGCTGGAAAAAAACCTTAAAAGTATCAATCATCAGACAATATATTCAATTTACTACATTTGTTTCATAATAATCGTGCCATTAGAGACATAAAAGAACAGAGAATGAGTTCGCAAGTACCAGTCTTGAAGTGGTTGAAGTATTCTTGCAATTCTTTGACCTTAAGATAAGAATGAAAAATTAGAAACAGATTCGTAGGAACTATATAACATGCTTAGCATAGGACACTGGAAGGTAAAACATCAAGAAATCCAGGCTGATGAGATTTACCTCCTCAGCAGAAAAGCCAAATTTGCCAAAAACGACCGCAAAGGCAAGATGATTTACACCAGGGATCACATATTCTGCACGCCAAGAATATGAAACAGCATGAACATCTTCATTAATTTATAAACAAATATTTAAGTTCAATAAAGGCAGACATTCAAAATTTTAAAGCAAGAGGATGCGTAAAAACAAAGATCAGAACCACTAAAAAAAAAAACGGATCAGAAACCATACCAGCTCTTGCCAATCTTAACACAATGTCATATATGAAATATGGGGGATGATCTTCAGCACCCACCCTCGAGGCTAATTCATCCTTCAATGCAGTACGGAGCCCTGAAGCATCACCCAAGAGAGAATTTGCTTTACATATTCATGAGTAACAGAATCAATCAAGAACATAATAGTAATCATCTAGCCAAAGTCAATATCAGAACAAGTACCACATCCTCTCTCATCAAAAGCCCACAAGAAATGGTCCCTGTTGATAAAACGACTCCCTTCTGCCTTACGACGAAGTTCAGCAATACTAATCAAATCAAAAACAGTCAGAGGTGGAGGAACCGTATAACGAAGTTCAACAATTTCTTTCATTTCAAATTCATTATGGAGCAATAAACTAAATGGCATAGACGATGTCGTCAATCTATCTGTGACCTGCAACAAAACAAATCAATAATAGTTAGAAATTTCTCACTCAAAAAAGAGCATGTATTTCCATGGTTGTAATATTAGCGAATTAACCATTAAATAACCACAAGTGCAGAATTAAAGGGTTGATGCCATAAAGCATATAATCTAGCGAGGTTTAGCAAACACACCATTTTTTTTTTTTTACCCTAATAAGTTTCATCAAGTCAGATTTAATAAGCCAATCCAACTCTTCATGGGCAGAAGAGTGCATGTTTAGCTCCACTAAATCCAGTATCGCATCAGCCTCTAAGCTGTACAAGGCCTTGACATCAACACACTCCACAGCTTTGGCAAGCAAAAATTCTTGACACTTCTCACTCAACTTATCCCTAAATATCTCCAACAGTAAAAAAGTATATTCATCAACCTGCTCCAAGAAAAAAAAAAACACATTGTGAACAGCTTTAAACTTCATTTCATGATAAACTAAAAGCAATTTCGGCGAAATGAACTAGAAGTGATGAGATGACTAAGCATCAAAATGGATGCCGTTATGGTGCATATTTATCTAAATAAATGTATGAAACTCCTTTTTTCAGTATGAATGAAGAGTTCTAAGAGATCTCTTAGCTTAGGATTTTGTGTGTTCACGCATTATTGAGGGAGGTTTATGAGAACGAAGAACAATATACTCCCCACCGTCCCTTAACCTTTGGTACATTTAATTTTAGCAGTCTACAAAATACCATTTTCCCAAAAACATGTTTGACCAATAATATCTTTGACTTTGTGTTACAAATAAATTCCGTTTTGAGAGTTAAAGTTAGTAAACTTTGACCGACTTTTTTGGCATATCTATAATGTATAAAATAATCCAGTAAGATTTTGTTAGATTCGTCTACATGTAAGTTTATTAATATCAACTTTTTCTAATTTTTTAAATTATACAATTTGAGTTGTTAAAGGTCAAAGATGACTCTTGAATACCGTACAAAATGATATGGAGCAAGTAAAAAGAAACGCAGCGATTAAAAGTTATAATATGGTACTACACTACAACAAATCCAATAACATTTCGCACAATAATCTCCGTATTAGGCATGAATGGGAAATTGGTCAAACTTCAAAAAAGTGTCACCACAACTATAGAAATGTAGCAAGCATTAAGGGAGGGAGGGATTAGTTACAAATAGGAAACTCGCATTCGACATTTTGTACTCCCTCTATTTCAAACTGTTTGCCACACTTTAAAATGACTTCGCTTACATTAAGAACGGGAGTAGGGCATTAGTCATATTCCTTACCATCAATCTCTGATACTGCTTCGCCTTTTTGATTGCTTCCTCAATGTCATCATCAATAGGACTCTATAATAAATTAATAACAAACAAGGTAAACATATTAATGTCAAACAGAACAGAAACAACTTGTAGACAGCAGAAAAGCAAAGAAAACATTGCTACCTTCTCAATTTCCAGGCCACGGGCAATGTAGTCCTGTGGCAAACAATAAGAAAAGAAGTTAGTAAACAAACATACATGGGCTAAGGCTGCTATGGCAAAAGGCAGACAATTAAATCTTCAAATCCTCATATAATGCATTTGATTTGCGATCTACCATTAAGTCATAGTCCACTGAAGCATTTAACAAAAGTATTTATATCTCCCTTTGTTCCTTGTTATTAACCACACATTAACCAAAAAGCTATGAAAGGATAGATAAAATCATAAAAAGATGGATAGATAAGAAGATCAAGACAATATGGAACTAAAGAGGATTAATTGTAACTTGATGCATTTAAAAAACCAAACTGTGGATACAATCCTACACCTTGTTCAGTGGCTAGACAAGCTGGCCAAACTGTTACGCCTAAATTTCAACATGTTATGCTTCCTACCCTTTGCTAAATATAATGACACAACCTAACAATTCCTCTTTACTACCCCCGATTACCTTCTTTAATTCGCTATTCATTACAAAGTCTCTCACATTTTATAGATAGAGTAACATGATCCAACACACCAAGATATGAATGAGGATACAGAGAGAGGAAACAAGAGGAGGCGGGGGGGGGGGGGGGGGTAAGTGCACGTACCTCGAAAGGCTTCATATAAGCACACGAGTTACTGTTGTAAAACTGCACATCAAATGTAATCATCAGAAAGAACAGAATTATCACACAGAAATTGCAACTAGATGAATCAATACTTGAAAGCTGTACCATTAGCATATAAGCAACATTACATTCGTTCAAAAGAGAGTACCCATCCCAATTAATATTTGTATTCGCTATCCACTTGCAAACTTCATAGAATGAATCTCCCTGTGAAATAACAAATTCATAAAGATTAATTAATTAACTAAACTTTCAAGAAAGAATGAAAGATATACAGTAGCACACTACTTTCCCATTACTTCCTAATTAGGCTGTAAAAATGATGAAGATTGCAAAGAAATTGATGCAAAAGGTGTGAGCAGAACTGAAATCTTGCGTGAAATTCAATTGTTTAATTTTGAGCATATGATTTCATACAAACAAATAGGATTGCCACAAAGAATGTTTAGCTATTGTTCAGACAGGTGAACAAAATCTAGAGTTTCTTGCATAGCAAGGGTATTGCTTAGTGAAGGGGTAAAAAAGAACACAAACACAAAGCAGGGGTCACATGTAGTATATGAATAATCACAGAGAAAATTTAAATGATTTTTCCTCCTCGTGTCCTTTGCAAATGGAAGCAAAAAAAAAAAAAAAAAAGGCTACATGGTCATTGCTAGTTTCTAATTCCAGTGTTATACAAAATGAACAAAAGATGAAAGTAGTGGCATCAATAATTACAAACCTTCTGCGCAAACCGTTCAAGTTCTTCCCAAAACTTGTTCTGTTGGTCATAAAGCATGCGAGAATGACCTAACTCGTACAGTTCCTCCTACCATGTGGCATCAATGTGGCATTAGCAATTGTTTCGTAAAGGAATGTTTGGTGGTTTGTTATAAGATAAGACGGGATAAAAGAAAAAGTGTAAATGCAAAACTAGAATGATAGATCCTAAAAATAAAGAAGTATAAGTGTATAACATGGAGAGGGGAGGACAGGAGGAAATCCATAAAACAGACAAGTGATAATTACTTTACAGAGAGTAGCTACCTTGTCAAAGAGCAAGTAAGCGAGTACGGCAACTCCATCAAGCAGACTACGGTAAAGTTGATCAGATAGTTGCTTGCACAATTCCAGAGAAGAGGAGCAAAAACGCCAGATTATTCCTTTTAATGCACTTTCCTCAGTTGCTTTCAAATGAGCTAGTTCTTCCTTGGTGAGGCTCTGCCACACCACCCATGAAGGATGTGAGTTAGTTCATAGGCTTAAGCTAGTTGGATTTATAATAATAGACTACTTTGAGAATCTATATCATTACAAATTAATTAGTTATTCACAAGGGCTAAATACCCGGCGTAGGTAAAAAATAAGATTCTCTAATGATAGAATTGAACCAAATACTAAGCTAACAGAATTGTCCCATCCTCTGCTACTCTCTCTCTCTGTTCTACCACCAATCCACCACCACCACCACCATTGGGACTGATTCAGAGAACAAACGCTTAAATGTTTGGGATTTGTTGTTGAAATAAAAAGCAAAAGTTGAAATTTTTTTAGGGTTCAAGTTGTAATTTCAAATTAAGATCCAAAAACTACCAAGCAAACAAACAATCAAGGATGTGAATTCCCCAATTCTGGAAATTTAAACAAACGAAATGAAACACTAGCATAAAGAAATTACTAACAAAGCTCCTTAAAAACCCTAACCGATTTCATTTTCAAATTAATTAATATTGAATTAAAATTCAAAACTAAAAAGAGATGGGAGATAAAACTGAGGAAGTAACAGATGAATAGAAATATAAAAGGTAAAAGTCAGTACCTGAATTTCAAGTCTGGGCTTCTTCGGCAAAGGTTCATACTTCGGCATCGGTTCATGTTCATGCAATCTGATTGTTGGAAGACTTGGAACTCAAACTTTTACTCAGAATTATAAACCCTAAGTTTTGCCCCAAATTAATATTTTGGATGAAAAATAACAATTTCAGGTGTCAAACAGCCCCATGAACATAGATGCTCTAACGCTTTATACCCTTTCTATTTCTTGTCGTCATCTGAACAAATTGATTGTAAACATGACGTTTTTTCTCTTTTTTGGTTTTTTTTTTTTTTTTTAGTAAGGAGGATAATTTTTTGGAAATTAGAGGCAATTATATAAGAAAATCTATAAATATTATTAAAAGACGCTCCTTTCCTTGGAATTCGCCATGTGTCATCACATAAGATTTGCATGAGTAATTAATGCATACTTAATAAAATAATAGAAAATTAGAAAATATGCTTAATAAAATATGTGTAATTTTGAATATAAAGGAGAATAAATAAATAAATAAAATTAAAAGGCTTTCTTTGCAACGAATTTACAAGGAATAAATTGTATCATTTTTTTTACAAGTAATAAATGATAACGAGAAAGTAATGAAGAAAATTCTATTAAAAATAGATTCAGTCATGAAATCGTTAAAAATAACATATTTGTTAATTGTTATAAACTTGTGAGGTTATTAAACAGAGATAAAATGAGGACACAACAAATTTTAGGAGCGATTCATGTAAAAAATTGACAAGAAATTATAATAGATGATGAGATAGTTGAGATGTATTAATCAAAATTTTATTTAATCAAGACTTTTATAAACAATATAGAGTAGAACATATTTTATTGTCAGTGACCAAGGGCGTCGCCCGGGCTGATATACCAGTTATAGTCCATAGATTCCTGAACATTATTGTGTGTCGTAGCGTCTTAGGTGTGTGCAATAGGCATAGGACACGTTTTTTCTTTTCTTTTTTTTTATTTTATATATTCACTGTTTTTTAACTCGGTCCTATTTCTCAGCGATTAGAAATAATAATAATAATAATAATAATAATAATAACAATAATAATAATAATAATAATAATAAGGGCTTATTATAACGGCTTGAGTTATGCTCATTATATTCATAAATATATTGTTGTTGTTGTTAAAAAGAGTGCTTGTGTGCTACTATTATAAATATTAAATATATTTTTATATTTTGTGGCAAGGTACTAAATATTTATAATATTGATTAGATGATTAAACACAGAAATTATTTATTTGATTGCACAAATGATTATGTGCTTGTCTCTATGGTGATAATGCTGGGGTTTTATAATTTTATAGTAACGAGAATTGATTAAAAGGTAACAAAATACGGTTACCTGGTTGTTTGACTTATTAATGTCAAAAGTATAAAACAAATTCATCTCAAGTATGTGACATGGTGATTATCCCGCCCCAATAGTTACTTACGCTACGCACATAGAGCTTACCGCATCCCCCTCGATCCTGGGTTCGAAACCCGCTGCACGCTTAAATAACTTTATGAGGAATGCTAGAATCACTCAGTCTTACTTTTATTTTCATTCTCTATTTGACATGTGACATAGAAGTTATATTTAAAAATAGTATGGTCGGATTCAGAATTGTCTTATTTTTCCGATGTCATATGTCAAATAGAGAATGAGAAGAGTGTTTTGGGAGTGATATGAACCACATTCAATGCAAACATCATACACCTACGTAACACCTAGAATTATTGAATTTCTGCTTTCTATTCGTATAGAATCATACACCTACTTAACACCTTTACCAACCTTTATACTTGGTATAATTTCTTTAGCACAAAACAAACCTGTTACATTCATCCTCTTGTGAAATCCAAATAACAAGGTCATAAAAAAGAAAAAAAATCCAAAGAACACAACAGGTTGGAGAGGAGTCAAGGCCATATGAACTACATCAGAGGAAACTCATTCCATTTTCTTCTTAGGTGAGTAAAGAACACAAGTTTGCTCTGCACAGTCCTGCAGAGCTAAAAACTCCATCAGCATTCGACATATTACCAAAACAAAGATCAACTGTCAACAAACTGATCTGAGAAGTTCCTCTGCTAGCCCAAACTACGTTCTAAGTTTCTATTACAGAATACACAATGAAACTACATTAAGATTTCTATCTCCATACATGTTCCTTTGGTATGCTCTTTTGACACAATTCTTTTATGTGCCTTAGAAAGTGCATAATAGGCAGATTTAGTTTTGGAGGTGTAGGAACATAGAAGTCTGTTTAGCTGCAATGTAGCAAAAAGGATCCAAAGCATCTAAATGTGTACACGTTAGACACTCAGACCCCTATATGCACCACTCTAGGTAACTAACAACACAACCCCTAGAGAGTTCCCGCAAACAACTTCCTCCAATGGCCATAACATACCTTCAACTTTGCAAAACCTAATTGCTTGGATTACTCATTGCTTAAAGCAGTCATCCAATGATTCCAAGCATTACTCATTGCGTGTAGAAAAACGATTACCAGCATTTATTAGCTTGGATGAAACCCGATCTCCAAGATCAACAAAATCATTCAAATTTCACAAACTCAGCCTCTCCAAGACGTACTTTTGGTTTCCAAAGATTCTATGAGTAAAACCTAATGGCAGACCGAGTTGCAAACTCATGTTCCATAGAAGTCAAGTAGTCAACAACATAATTTGATAATATACCCATCAAAACTTCTTTAAAAAAGCATATTAATAGATATTCCCTATAATTTTGCATCCCTTGGTTATGAAGACCCATTAGATACATTGATAGGCAACACAGAAAAATGAAGACAAAAAAAGAGCAGTAGCATAGTGCAAACACAAATCTCATTGCTCAAAAGGCTTGGAAATAGGAATCTATTAATAAGACAGCGATGTAGAGTGTAGGCACTCATACAACATATGCAGCCAAATAAATAAATGAATAAAAAAAAGGTGGAGACAAAGTAATAACGGAATTACCTGCTAGCAAGGTCAACACCAGAAAGGCGCTTCACAGTGCTCAGACTTTCAATGCACATAAGAATAAGAGTGTAAGCATGACTACACCAATCCTTATTTGATATTTAAGTAAGCACTTATAAGTATATGTATTTTACTAATAAGACAGGTATATCAGAAAGAAATTCCTACAGATGAAAAATTTATCATTCATCAAAAAAAGGAGAAAAAAACCTATAAGAAAAGCGCTTCTCTTTTTGTAATTCAATAAAGTAGTACATCTTCCTTTTCAAGTCCTCACTTCCCAACCTCAAGGAAGAAGGTGACAATGAAAGGCCAATATTAAGAAATAGAGAACAACATTGTACTGAAATCAAAACACTCACACCCAAGAACAAAATTATCCAATGTCGAGAAGACAAATCTAACAGCTTACCATTGTGCAAAAAAAGAACATGTTACCTGGTACTGGATGCCTTAAGAGATTGAGAAAGGGTGTACAAAAGTTGTGTCCAACATCCCTCCGCATCCTAAGATTTCATCAATTGTAGCACATCAGTGAAAGCAAACTTTAAATAGTAGGAAAATGCCATGATATAGTTGGACAGCTAAGATTTAACCTGTTGCATGAAAGAACCATTATGCAGCTGGTCAAACTGAGGGGACTTTTTACGTAATACCTGAAACCATCAGATGAAAAAATGAGTACTGCCATGTCACAAGCACATAGCATAACACACAAGGTAACTTATCTTTATCTCGCTCATACGCTATAAATACCATATAAAACCATGATACTTCATTACCCTACTATTTTCTTTTTTACCTTAGCCTATTGTCAGATAAATTCACATAAACAACAACATTTGCTACCAATTGGGGTTGTTGAAATAGAATAAAACACATCAGATTCCTTTAAATGGAAAGATATCAAATTAAAACTTTAATTACCCAAACACTTAATAATCACAAATAACAGAAGACACCAGCAATAACATATTTTTTGACGGGAACTACGTATTAGCATCCAATATAGCCAGTAGTGTTAGAGAAATATCCAGATTATCAATCTCAACCATTTCATGAAACCATAAAGGATCGAACATAATATATGTAGAATATTATAATGCTACAAAGTGATATGGGCACACCATCCAAAATTGCATAGGTGCCACATGATTGGCATTTTTATCAAGCTCACTAAACAAATCTTTGGTTGCTACTGTCAAAAGATGAGAAGTCTGATCTAACTCATTGTTCCTTCCAGACTGTGAATACCTGCTCAACAATAAAAGGAAGATGTCACAGTGATGAAAAGAAGATATAAATGCAATGATATTATAAATCATGCAGCTCTGATAAAAGTGCAAAATCATAAAACAAAAGGAAAACATACTCCAATAAAGCAGACTTCAGCTCAGGAACTGAATGTAAGCATTGTATAGTGGAGTTCATGTAGCATGTATTTCATAAATTAAATATTCCAGCAGAATGACCCTGCAAACATAAGAACATTACATCACATAGTCAGATATATTAGTATTAATAAAGGTATCTATGTCCTTATGTTATCAATTATAGCTAAAATAAAAAAGATGTATAATGCAATCTTTGCTCATTGTTAAAGGGTGTTAATGTGACAAACTCATTTGGAGGAGAAATGAAAGTTCTCAAATCTCAAGGTACAAGGATGAAAATAAGCCATCAAAATACTTATAAAGCACAGGATAGGCTGTCCTCATACAGATTGCCTAAGCATATGGACATCATTCACACTTAAAACCTCAGGCAAGGTATGGTCACACTGTCACAAATCAAGAGCAAAAAAGACTAATATTTCTTACCCAAAGGTTACACCCATCCACATCCACGCCAACCAAATAAAAAAGAATGTCAGGCTGATAAGGGGAAGACGGGAACAAAGCTTTAACCAAACAATCTCCATATTCATCAGATGAATCCATTTCATGCCAATGAAATTTCCCAAAGCTCTTTTTACAGTATTTGATGTGTGATATGAACCCAAACAAATAACCAACACAGAACCGAGAAAAAACAGTAATAATGGAAGATTATAGAAGAAAAGACAAGGATATGAATGTATTAAAGAGAGGAAGTCACTCGGTAATACAAGCTATGCCCCAATTCAAGAAGGGGAAATGTCCAATTGTGCAAGCACAAGATACTTTTCTGAATGAAATCTACTGCCACAGTGTACTCCCTATTTGTTGAGAAAACTCTTAGATTCTCTAACAGACTAACACACGCAGCAAGCAAGTAACAAATGCAAAATAACAAACTCTGATTAATAACAAACTCTGGTTAAAAGACTTATTTGCTCTTTTGTAGCTTCCTCCTCGATTAAGTGAATAATATTGGCGGATTGCCACCTTGATTCATAGCAATGTGTCCGTGGACAGGAGCCAGGTCAAGTAAATAAGCCAGCAACTCATCATCTGAAGCACTTCCAATATGCAAAAATGAAACAAAACGGTCAATTTAGTTTAAGCACAAAACTCGACAGGAAAAGGTGTCAAGATACTCAGAAGTTCATATGTCAATGTCATGGTGATCTTGTTGCCAGCAAACTCAACTGGTCAAGCATCATCTCAGCATATCGCATCGAACCATTGGACTTGGAAGCAATGAACACCAAATCAACCTGATTAAACAAAAAAGTAGCCTGATAAAATAAAGAAATCGTACCTCAAAAAAGAAAATAAAAAACAACCCAAAAAAAAAAAAAAAAAAACCCAGATCAAAAGGTTACCAAGCAATTGTAGGTAACAAATTTCCAACCACCCCATGAAAAAATAGATGCTGCAAAATAGATTAAAACAGATTAATACTCCATCAATTGAGCAACGAAAGCATAAAAAAATGAAAAGATCAAACAAATTACTATGAAAAACAGGTTTAATAAGATAAGAGACATCCAATCACAGTTGTAATCAAATTTGATGAGTAGCCATAGCATGGGGACATCCAATTAGGCTGATTTAAGGGAAAATAAGGTAAACTTTAGGCTGATCTAAGCAACAAAATGTAAGGTAATTCAAAAAATTAGCATGATTTAAAAAAGAAACACAAACAACTAGCACCTATCTAGCATTCTCCTGTATGTTTTCCAACTTTATTAATTCTGAATAGATCGACCAACTTGTTGCTATTCTTCTTCCTCATCATTATATTTATAGTAAAAGAAAGGCATGTCTTCTTCCACAATTCTCAGAAAATCAAATTTCCTACACCTACAACCAACCAAGCAACACTTCACTTCCACAATTCCCAAGAAGCCTAATTTCCCATGGAAATAACTTCGGCTCCCAAGCAAACAACATCTTTGTTTTCCTACATCATAGGTAAATACTTGGTCAGTTGGTCTAAACCCCAAACAAATAAATATAATCTATAAATTTATTACCCAATAGTGTGGGGTTTCCATAGTGGATGCAATGAAAGTCTTAATGCTGCCAAAACTGTGGAGTTAATAGTTTGCAAATGGGGTCATGTAATGAGCATATTTCTGCACAAAATTAATAATGAAAAATCAAGTTTTTAGGGACATATTTCCGCACAAGTTTAATAGCTTGCATTTCACCTCAAATGTTTCAAAGGCCAAAAGTAAAGATAGGTGTAGCAATACCTTACATGTATTTGCATGAACTAGGTCTCTTCAAGGGGATGATAAGTTACAATTACCAAAGACATGAAATTGTACCTTACATGCGTATGTTCTATGCTATGTCTATCTATAGCAGATATAAAAAACAAATAAAATGAAATCACCTCCTGCCAAAGAATGGTTTCATTAATTCCCTTTCCACCATGCTATCCTCAACACATCTCAACTACTGATAGTCCGTTGAAAAGCCATACTGGTCATCTCTTCATAAAATGTACAACACATGATGAAATCTTCATGAAGGTCAGCCTGCCCATAAGCAATGTCCAAGCATTCAAATTTCAGTTTAAGAATAGAATTTCAAAATCATCCCGTGGCACACATTGATCTTCAGTGCACCTATTGCTTTTCTCTTATCATCTAAACTGTAATACTCGCTCAGGTCCCCCACATGACAGTCCTTTCCTAATGACAACTTTGCCTATTTTCCTATCAACACTTTAGGACCTGTATACAATGAAATGCAGAGACTATTATTTCAATGTATCCTCATGAAGCATACTAATCTAATAGTCAGTTGCGCACACAGAGGGCACATATTGATCTCCCTACAGTTCTATTTGGTCGAGTTCAGAACTCCAATAAACCCCAGTCACTTACTAAACCCAACCAATAGTTTAGACCTCTCAGGATCCAAGACCAATGGTTTTGTTTTTTTTTAGGTAAGCAGTTTTTACAATTGCAACCCCGTGCCTTCCTCGGATGTCAAAAGTTAATAGCAAACATAAGGAGCAACACTTCGGTAGGATAGGAGCATGGTTAGATATGTCAATTGGAAACTAAAGTTACATGTCTACAGATACCATCAAAAGGGTTACGACACATAAGTGGACCTGCATACCAAAAAAAACTACACTCCACATCAAGTCCAAAACTGACAACCACTTAAGTTAGTTCCAGAAACAGAGACCGGACATCCCTTATAAGCATTCTTAAACCATAAAAAATGATCAAATACCCCAGATTATCACCATGTTCATTTTCCTAGTGCACAAAAGAGCATAGTTACACTGATACAAAACCATTTAAGACATGCCACTGCCGCCTATGAAACCATTCCCAATGTGCAATCGATTGATTCTTTATAATTTAAAGCTTGGCAAATGACAACTATTAAACTAAATGGCTTAGCAACTCTGATCCTGCAATGGCAATGGAAGAGAGCCAACCAACTACAATACATTCTGTCCAACGAGGAATTGACTATCATGAATCAGCAAAATTTAATTCCTAAGAAAGTTGACAATTGTGAACAGTGAACCAGTCAAATGAAGCAACCTTACCATTTGTGTGTAAGTATTCCGCACCTAAAGAACATTTTCTACCTTCTTCACTTGCACTCCTTTTGAAAGTTACTATCTTGCAAATCTGCAATCACAGAACTATAATTTCTTAGTGAGTTTGAAGCAATGTTAATTATAGGTATAAATCATGTAAACTATTTTGCATACCATGTCATCGAACTCAGGCCTGGCTATAAGTTATTTCTGGTAAAACCACAACCATCAATAACCAATTGCTCCACTGGATTTATAAATGCTACATGACATGGTTTGAACACTTCCTTACCACCATTGGTTCATCTTCCATTTATTCATCATCTCCATAGGAACTCCGCCTTTTCCTATTTATTTCATAGCCAGCATCATTACTAACAGTATTGGTATCTTCTTCGCCATCGTTACAAGGTGGGTGAATGCTGCATATTGAGAACTTTTGAGCCACATAACCAGTCTTCATTGAAATTTTCCCATCAAATTTTCCCAATTGAGCATCATCCATATAAGAGAATGTAATAATTCAGTTATATAATACTAGTCTTATTAACTAATTTATGCAAAATTTAAGCCTCATTGATGTTCAAAAGCATGAATTCAACTTCACATATAGACTGAATTGCGCAATAAGTAAGCTCGTTCATTGTCTGAATGAAAGGCAAAATAATCCAACCAAAATTAATTAAGTTCTAATACTACTGACCACAACTAACTCCTAAGGTTTGACAATTATATATTACTCCCAAACACACATCAAGTCCATTACAAAAAGAATTAGAATAGATGAAAATTGACAAATTCTTTCCTAATCTAGTTTGCTAAACCGCCTTTGTTGTTCTCCCTTGGTCCCTTTCATTTATCTTCTTCATTGAGCATCCCTAATGATTAAACATTGCTTTTAGCATCAAACTGAATCTGATTTTGCAATTTTGCAAAAGCAATCATATGTATAGGAAAAACATATTGATACATATGTTGCACTTCTTCAAGTGGACATTGTACCTATATTATAGAGGAAAAAAAAATATATTCTATCGTTACAAATTTATAATTATATAGACTTAATATTGATAGCAATAATTAAATGAAAAGTAAAAATTCACTTACATTTGTGAGTTGAAAGGCGTGTCGATACATGTCTCGTAAACGAGTCAATCCTTGCTCTAATCTCAACTTCTCTAATCTCAACTGAGGAGTTGCTCCAATTATATGAGGAGTTGCTCCCATTAAATTTGAACGCCGCCAACTAGGATATGTAGTCCGAAGTCCTCGAAAAAATTTGTCACATTTTTCCAAAAAGTCATCGCCAGCCTTCATTTGTGCATGTATCAGGATTGGATTTTTTGAATTACTAATAATATTACGAAAATTTCTAGTTGTCGACCTTGACATCTTGTAATTTTTAGCATCCGCAAACGCATCTTCAGCATCAGGATAGATTAAACATCGACCACTCTTCAAAGCATCATACAACTCAATGATATACTCGATTCTCATTCTATCATTCCAAAAAATCATATTTCTACCTAACATTTTAAATTTAGATGAATCACTAGGTTAGGAAAACACATTACAAATAAAATAAAAAATAAGGGAAGTGGTGGCAGATAGAACCCCTAGTCTTTGCTAAGATCATTATAAACTAAACCATTAAGTCACGTTTGATATATACACATAAATATACTGCATTATAAATTAATTATACTTATTTGCGGCCCCAACCAGAATTGGACTCTGTGCAGCCACACAGGCTGCACCGGATAAGAGTCGGCTCTGTACTAGGTAAGGGAGAGATTATTATAATTAGTGTAGTTGTATGTAGTATATTGTGTTTTTTTTGTTTAACAATTATAGCTTTGTTTAATTATAAAATTGTTTTAATTATGAAATTGTTTTAATTCATACGGTTTTTGAGCAACCGGAACCGTGATAATGAGTTCATTATAAGATAATGATCTCCAACAAATTTAGCATTTTTTATTAGTGAATTCAAATCAACATAAAAACAAATTATATTAAAATTATTCATAAATTAACAAATTACGTAAAACTATATAAACACACACACACATATATATAGATCCGGTGAGAACCACCCTTTTTGTGAGAATCCACACCTTATGTGAGGACAAATCTTAGCTGCTAGATTAGATGAAATCCAACAGCTGAAATTATAACTTTAAGCCTACCTAACTAACAAATTTTGAAATCCACACCTTATATTGCCCTATGCTTTTGAAAAATTTGGACAACTCACTTGCTTCAAACATCCAATCATGATGTGCTTCTAAAAAAACAAATTAAAAATGAATGAAAAAATAAATCAATCTTATATTATATTATTGAATCTAAAAGAAAGAAATATGTACTAATATGTACCTCATTTTTCATAATTAGTGAAAACAAATTTATTGTCCGCATCAATGTACATGTGCTAAGAATCTAGTATTGGCCTAAAAGCTTTGTCCTTGAATGTTACAACATTCTTGACAATACTTAACATAAGTTTTTTAAAACTCACACTAGCATACAAACACGCATTGAAGGTAATGAAGGATTTGTTCGCCAAATTGAAGTCTGTGCGTGAACCTCTTCAGTGTTGGAAAAACCAATTCGCATCAAATTTTGAGATTGGTTTGCCATCAACTACCTTAACCATTACTATATTCAGGTTGTTAGAACCCTCAAAAGTAAATGGAAAAAGAATAGTAGGAAATCACTCATTGCTCTCCATTTCTCTCAAACAATGATGGAGAGACTCCATTGATTGCATTTCAGTTAATCTTATGTGCTTGTATTGCAGTACATTATCACCACAACTAATGGAAATTCTATCTTCGGCGACTTGTGCTCTGTAATCATCGGGAAAATCCATAACCTAAATAATGTATAAAACTTTATTACTATTTCCAATCAATACATTTCAAATCAAGAAAAAAACAGTGATAAATTAATAAAACTAATGAAAGATGATAAAGGAGAATTGATGTGAACGTACAAATTCAAACTAAAAACAAGCTGGTAATACAGAATTAATACATAAGACAAAAGATAAAATCGCAAAATTTCAGTAGATATATCATATCCATGATTTCAAGAACACAAATGAAAAAGGAAAGTATTACTATTGCAGAAAAAATCCGACAAACCAATTCAACATCAATTGCTGAAACCATAAAAAATTCTCGAGTTAGACAATAAAGTTTGAATACATAAGGGAAAATTTATATTAATATTTTTGAAGTGATATCTTACAATGGAGTAGAAATTATAATGAAGTTACATAAAAAAAAAAAAAAAAAAAAAAAAAAAAAAAAAAAGATAATGTATTTGTGAAAATAATATAATGGCTACTCCAAATAACTTAATTTTTACAATCTTATGCCTATCATGTGAGACATATCTCCTTGTTCATTAGTTACAAAAATTCAATGTCTAAATATTGGTGCCTAAATATTGATCATTAGTCTTATAGATTATGGAACTAGAAAGACATGGAAAACTCAAAGGTGATACATATGAAGAAAAATAAATCTTTCAAATTCGTTAGAGTAATTTGATAAACATATAAAGCAACAAGAACAATTAGATGCTTTTTCTAGTAATTATATCGGTTGTGTAAAAATTTCATACGCCTATTCTTTCTATCTAGTCATCACTATCAAACTTACCTTAAAACATATCCCTTTACCATGAAAATACTTATATAACTATTAAAACCCTATAAACAATATGTGTCAATTGACTTAATTGACTTCATTTACTCGTGACAATCTAACCACTTTACATTTCTTACACAACATCAATTTTTCCTTAGCTTCAAGGGAAGTTCCTTAGCAAACTCAACAAATTTCATGCATATGAAATATCGGGTAGTGCAATCCAACTTGTATAAGCTTAATAGTTATCAGGAAAATCCTTGAATAAAATACATGCAAAGGAAAATACATGATAAAGAAGAATTGATGAACAAATTAAACTTAGCACAAACTGGTTACACAATTATTAAAGAATATGAAACTACAAAAGTTCAGAAGATATATCTTATATATGCTTCTAAGAACAGATGTGAAAGTCAAATGATGTGAAAGACAAATTTCTTACAGAGAAAGAGAAAGTGAAGAATAACTGACGAATTATGTAAGAGACTCCAACAACGATCAATAGTTCTCTGAAATAAGAGAAAGACTATAATTAAACAATCTCAAGCAAAAAAAAATCAACTAACCATTTTACATTTCATACATGGCAATGATGGCATCGATCGTCACTTAGCTTCAAGGGAGGTTCCTTAGATGCTTTTGTAATTATTTTGGTTGTGTAAAAACTCCATACACCTAATCTTTCTAAGCTCCTTTGAATTCCTCAAAGTGTACAAAAAAATCCTTGACTATTAAACCAACCATGAGTATCAAACATACACTCAAGCATATCCTATAACATGAAAATATATGATCTTATACGATTAATAAAACCCTTTAAACAATATGTGTCTTTTGACTTCATTTACTCTTTACCAACTAACCATTTTACATTTCATACATGGCATTGATCGTCACTTACATTCAAGGGAGGTTCCTTAGAATACTCAATAAATTTCATGTGAGAAATGTTTATTTGGTGAGAAGGGTGAGAAGCACTTCTAGCCCTTTGATCAAGTTAATCTAACGGATATCATTAGACGCGTGTGTAGATCTTCGTGGTCCCCTCTCCCCCTTTTCTCACACCCTCTGTCTTTTCTATGTCAATTAAAGGCAGGAGCCCATTTCATTTCTATTCTTCCTGAAGAGTCAAGACAAAACAATAACTTCCTATTTAGTATTTTTTGTTGTCTACCGGTTTGATGTATGGTTATTCAATATAACTAACATTCTTGGGTAATCAATGTATATCTAATTGTTAATCGATGTATCTAGATCCTTATTTCTCTTTTTCTTCCCTATTTCTAGTTGCTGAGTGAAATTTTGAAGTCCCACATCCGCCTGAAATGTCTGGAAGTTCCCCTAGGCTTTTGAATTTTTCAGGCGGAAGTCTGGGTTTCCGATTTTTTTTTTTTTAAATTCAGAAATAATTAAAACACAACCACACCTGCTCGCCGCCACTGACGCCGCCCCCACGACCACCGTATGTTAGCATTATGCGTCGCCGGTCCGCCATTGTCGGATTCAACCTTGGATGGGTGGTGTTCGTTGTTCTTTGTTTGATTTTCAAAGTTTGGGGTTTTTTTTGAAAAAAAAATTCTGATTTTTTTTTTAATTTCTGACATTTTTTTTAGAGTGAGAAAATTTTAGAGAGAGATTGTGTAGGTTGTGAAATGACTTGTGAGTTTCGTAAGTTAGTTTCACGAGTATTTATATACGAGGGGCAAATTAGGAAATTTAAGTAAAAATGCGAGCGTCACCTTGTAATTTGCGAACGACGTTTAACAACACCCCTTGTAATTTGTAAATCGGAATATAATTAAATAAAGACATTAACGATCAATGACTCGAGTTGAAAAGTGTGAAAAGACAAATAGGTACCCTCTATATTTTAAGTGACAAACTTTTTTAGATCGATTGTTTTTTTTTTTAATTTAATTGATATGCTTTCTATATGTGTGAACTATCAATTTCAAGCGGGTTGTATTGGTTTTGGGATGAAAGCAGGTGGTTTGGGGGTGTTTCATAGTTGGTCAACGCCGGAGAAATTAAGTCAACGGTGGAAATCAGTCCAAAGATAGTCTTTTCAACATATTACCTTTTAATAATACTTACAACATTTTTTTATTAGGTAATCTATCACAAAATATAGGTTTTGTTAGGTAGTAGTATGACAAAAAAATCAAATTATATCTCTCTCACTCTTTGATCCTCCACTTAAATTATTTATCTCCTCTCCTAGTTGGCACTCAATCATACATTATTTATAATTTCTCCCCCCCTCACATCCTTTAATTTTTTTATAAACTATTAACTCATTATCACATTTTTACAATATTTAAATCTTGAACAAACTCGATATTATACCTTTTTTTTTTAAAGAATCGATATTATTAAAAATGTATAATATCCGAGTCGTGATCATTTATCATATACGAAGTATTATAATTGTCACCTTCATACCAATTCAATGAGACAAATTAAATTTTCCCTTACACACATAAGAAATTCCCAAGATTATATATTGCTTCAAATTGGTTCATTACTACCGTCCAACCCTCACTCCTAGTAAAATTTTCCCCTTAATTTAGGTTCATCCGTTCATGTCATTAGCATAGTGTTTCAACCTTGAAATACTGAATTGTTGTACTTGTATATGTTATGGCATGACACACGGTTTAGGGTAATTAAGTTGGGAAAGATTTGATCACTACTTTCAAAGGACACCCACCGATTTCCTCTCTTAAGCACTTCTCTTTCACACTTTGCTTCATGAGTTTAGATCCAATGCACTTAATTAATAATCAATTGGTTAAATATAGTATTAAAATTTGGTTAACTTTATAAAAACTCTAACCTATCTCTTTTCTCATCTCTCCTAAACCCTAATCTTCGATCCATTTTTAAAGTATTTTATATAAGAGACTTTCATCGGATTTTACCAGTGGCCCGACCCAATATTTGAGTGTTTAAAGTTTAGTTTAGTTTATTTATTTATTTATTTTTATTTATTTTTTTCTATTTGTTTGTTTTTAAGTTATTAATAGTTCCTCCTTTTGAGAGAAACTTGTCTTCTTTTCACAAAAAAAAAAAAAAAAAAAAAAAAAAAAAAAAAAAAAAACTAAACTCGTCTTCCTTGAAAGGAAAGGTTTCCAACCTGCTTCTAAAAAATAAAGTTTTTTCAATCTCTCTCGAAAGAGCTATAAGGCGTTCTCTGCGATTGATATATAGTCACAAGTTATGCAGGGTTACGATTGATGTTAATTGCTCGAATTCAGATTACGAAGTTATCACAAGAATTTTCTTCCTCCCAAAATTACGAACCAGCAATGGATCAACTCATAAAATTGTATGAGACAAAAAATCGAGAATTTGATAAATTGTTATATTTATGTATTTGGATTCTTATCCTTCACTTTGTCAAATACGAAGTATATGTTTTCTTTATCGTTAATTGCCAATTGAAGATGTCATATGACACTTTGAGGCTTTTTACAAAATTGTATTTTAATCAATAAAATTTGGTAAACTTAAAGAACAAGTATATATAGAAGGGAATTAGTAAAAGTATTATGTAATCAATAAGAACATGATTTTTTTGACACGGAGTTTAAATAAGTGTCAAGAATGAATTTTTCTTGTGTTGTATTGCTGTATTCTCAAGTCTACATACAACCTAGATAAACATATATGGCCTTAACACATTGGTCCATTAACTAATGTACAATATTAGTCTTAATGTCTGACAATAAGCTAAGTAAAATTAATTAAAGTTTACCAAAAATAGTGACAAAATTTGAGAGGGATAGCAGCTCAAGTCCGGTTTCAATAGAGGTTGGGATCGATTCTCATCACTCACCCTTGTGGCTATCTAAACACCAAAAAAAAAAAATTGTGACAAAATCTCGTTTTAAAAGTGACTAGTTTAATTTAATTACTGTATGAAGCAAAATGATGCATTCGCGGCACTTTTTTTTTTTTTTTAATGTTTGTTTCAATTGGTTGAAATCGATTTTAATTAATGAATTACTCTGTAAGTTTTAATAATGTGATCCTAAACCTTAAATAGAAGTTAAATAGTAAATCAATAATAATATATAAATTCTAATCAGTAAATATATTTTAAATGTTGTATAATAATAAAATAAAGAAAGCAAGGCCATAATTAAGGAAAATTAAATCAAACTAAATTATTTTAGTTCTAAGTAATGACAAGAAACAAATCGAGGATAAAGGTTAGATGAAGGATCTATCTTAATTAAGTTGAGTTAGTGTAAATGAGGTTTTATTAAACATGGTTCTAGAGTTGGGTATGGGCTGAAACAAAGGTTGAAAATCAACTTTTAGTTTGATCGCGATCGAGCCCATTACGAACCTACCACAAAGGCACGTTAGTAGGCTAGGGGCGGTGCATTGACAACATTTTTAAAAACTAGATGAGCCTTATATAGATTGATGGACTCATCCTGTATGTGTACGTACTGTTAGCTTAGCTCGTAGATATATATATAGTTAAGATTTATTTGGTACAATTAGGTGTAATACAACTTAGTACGTGGGTTAGATTTGCGTGCAACCCAATTTAAAGTTTGTTAATTTTGCCGGGAATGCTGGTAATGTACAATCGAGGCACGCACTTACGTTAATGTTTTGCCAATTTCGAGCTTAATTTGATTTATTAAGGACTAAAATGACCCTTAAAATCTTAACAGAATATTTTTTGGCACGTAAATCGATGAAAAAATTAAATTGGGTTGCAATTTACAATTTATTAGTACTTTTGGGCTGTAATTTGCAATTTTTTTTTTAAATGACTGCAATTTGCAAAAAAACAAACTTTAAATGGCTGCAAATGACAAATTTTCCGTTAGATAATGTATGAAAGATCAGCACAATGCAAGCTGCACTTGGTAGTGTTGGTATGGCACTATTATATGGACCTGCAATACATTGATCTGACTCGCTTTAATCCATTTACAAATTAAAGCAACCCGTTGTTAATTTGCACCAATTTATTCTAACCACCCATCCAATTAACCCCTAAGGAAATTGAAGAGGAACTTTCAAATGTGAAACCACAAGGATCAAACCTTGGCCTCCTACCTAATCCAAGAGCTTGACCAATTGCTATAAGCCCCTTCAAATTTTTACAATCACAATACATATTTACCCACATATACACTATCTACCATACACGTTTAATCACATATTGACCAACTTTTTCTTTTTTTTATAATTGACCAACCATGGGAAGGCAAACCGCACACACATACAATTCTAGTATACGATGTTTTTTCGGTGGGACAAAATTTTACATGTTAACAACTCTCATGCATTGATGTTATGTTCATTTGCTTCTATTCTTCTTTAGGGGACAATCCACGTCAATTATTTTTATTAAACCAATAGAATTATAGATAAAAATATTTATATATTTTCTCAATTCGTTAACCAATGAAATAATAAATAATAAAATACATGTAATTACAAAAATACTCATGATTATGTTGGTGTGAAAAAGACTTGGCAAACCCAAGTAAGTTAGCTTTTGTTCTCGTCGAGTGCATGGCGGCAGACAAGCGCAAAACACCAATGCCTTTCGTTTTACGTTATGTAATCTCCTTCACACAAATCAATTTACCTCCTTTTAGCTTAGTTAAATGAACTAATACGGTTATTAATTACTATTCACTAAACTATTGGTAGTGTAGTACTTAAAATGTACTTTATTATTAATTTTTAAATAGTTGCCACTTTTACTATTGTTTTGCTTTATAGTAATTGTCGCTTTTTAACAATAATATTTTTTTTAATTTATGTAAACTTCTTGTGAGCAGGGTTCTCCTGCAACTTCATCGGGATTGTGCCTTCTATAACCGGTAAATTTGCTTTAAAAATTAGTTCGATAACTATATTTATGGGGGAATAATTACATTAACCCTAAATGGCATGCATGCGGTTTCAAAATAAATAAATAAATAAATAATGGCATGCATGCAAGTATCTTGGAGTGATTGTTTTTTCTATTCATAAAAGGCTCGCTAGAAAATAATGACATAAACGAAATTTAATCTTAAATTTAATTAAGGAAAAATACATTTTAATAATATCAACTATTGGTGATTTACTTTTAATAATCCCAACTAAGGTTTATCATCTAATAATCCCAACTATGTTAAGAGTTTGCCTCCAGCAGTCCCAATCGGTCAACGTTGAGTCAACGACCTGTTATAATAGGTAACCATGACACGTGTCAACACGTAATTGGTACAAAATTAATAAATTAAAAAAATAAAGAAAAATTTGGGTTGACCATGACACGTGTCGACACTATCGGTGTGTTGAGCAGCGAATTGGTGTTCGTTTGCTGCTGAAATTTGGGTTGGTGGTGGCGTAATTGGAGGTTGTTGTGGTTGGTGATGTTGAGGGGTTGCGTGGGTTGGTTCGGTGAGTGAGGTTAGGGGTAGCAGGAAGTTGATGTTGTTGGTGCGGTGAGTGAGCCAGTGAGGTTAGGTGCAACAACAAATTGATGGTTGCGAGATGCGGTGTTTGGAGCGTCCGGGTGTGGTAAGTTAGCAGCTTGTGGTGAGAGGGTGGTTGGGGCTAGTATGGTCTCAATTGTTGCGGTAGTGGAGCGAAGGTGTGTGGCTGGTTGTGTGTTGTTGTTGGTGGAGTTGCGGTGTAGGTTAGGGGTTGATGTGGTGTAGGATACTAATTTAGGAGGTGGGGTGGATTGTGGCTGGTGGATTTTGTTTCTATTTTTTTTTTACTTTTTCAATTTTTTTTTAATTTAAACCAATCTCGTGCTGACACGTGGTTTTAAAAAAACATAAAAAAAAAACCCCTTTAGCAGGTTACCGATCATTGGGACCATTGAAGGCAAACTCATAGTATTGTTGGGATTATTAGATAATAAACCTTAGTTGGGATTATTAAAAGTAAATCGCCAATAGTTGGGATTATTAAAGTGTATTTTTCCTTTAATTAATTACTATATTACCTACAAGACTTTAAATTTATCTTTTCAGTAATTATATATTGAGAAGGTATTGGGTGCGGTAAGCCACACCAAACAATTCGTGCGTTAAGTATACTACCTCCGGAACATATTATATGCAACTTTGGAGCTCTTACGGAACCCAAGACAAAATTTTATAATAGTTAATTAATGATTAAAAGTATGTAATTAAGTGTAGGAGAGAAAATGGAGATGATTAACCACCACCACCAACAATAGTCACCCCATTAGGCTACCACCATAGCCTAACCGCAGCCTCATCGGCACCACCTCCACTCACCTCTGATCCACATCAAAACTAACCCGAAACCACCACCACTCACCTTGAACCACCGCAAAACTGACCCGAAACCACCACCACTCACCCTGAACCACCGCAAAACCACCCGAATCACTCTAAACCACCCCTGAACAAGCCCGAAACCACCCCTGAACCAGCCCGATATACTCGAACCACCCCTGGACCACCTCGATCTACTCGAACCACCCCTCGACCAGCCCGATCTACTCGAACCACCCCTAAACCAGCCCGATCTACTCGAACCACCCATGAACCACCACGATCTACTCGACCTCCCCTGAACCAGCCTGAAACCAACCGTCGAACCCACCCCTAAAACCCCTTAAACTAGTCGAAAACTTCCACCACTCACCCCGATCTACTCAAACCTACCCCTAAAACATCGTAAACCACCCAATACAAGCCCAACCACTCCTAATTAAACCATCAGATTTAAAGATTTGATTAAAAAAAGAAGAAAGAGAAGATATGATAAAGAGACAGAGAGAGAACGAGAGCGCGAGAGAGAAAGAGAGAGAGAGCATGCACGACGTCGAAGGGCCGGTGACGTTGAAGGTGGTGGTGGCCGGTGACGTTGATGGTGGTGGTCAGAGGAGTTGTGAAAGATGAACATGGATGGAACTTGAATGGATTTTTGAGTTTAGGTTGATCGTTGATTGGATTTTGTTATGGGTAGTGAATTGTATTTGGTGAGAAAAATTATGTTAGTTAAGTTAACTTATTATTTTAATGAACTCTGATTTAGTTGTTTAATTGTGTTTATGATATATTGAAAAAGAGTATTTGAGATTTACAAAAATTTACTAAAAAAGGAAAGGATGGGAAAGTTGCATCTAATATGAAATTTCCGTTTTTAGCAAAAGTTGCATATAATATGTTCCGGAGGTAGTATATGATATGCATTATTTGATATAGGGTATGTATTATTTGATACAGAATATGTACAACTTGTTGAAGGATATGTGTTATTTGATAGAAGATATGTACAGTTTGTTGTAGGATATGTGTTATTTTTTATAGGATATGTAGTATTTGATAGAGGATACGTACAATTTATCTTTGATAGAGGATACGTACAGTTTTTTAGAGGATATGAATCATAGGATATGTAGTATTTGATGGAGGATATGTAGTATTTGATAGAGGATATGTACAACTTGTTGGAGGATATGTGTTACTTAATAGAGGATACGTAAAGTTTGTTGGAGGATATATATCTTCATTTGACTGATATGCTTCATCTGTTACCTGATATGTTCAATGTATTAGTTGATATCTATCTTTTGTTGGCTGATATGTTCCTTTTGTTGGATGATATGCTTCATTTGTTAGCTGATATGTTTCTTTTGTTAGCTGATATACATAATATCACATCCCGTTGTAGAGGATATATCATCCAACTTATTATAGATGATATTATCTAGACAATAGAATTTATTTTATAAAAATAATTAAAAGGTCAACTATGGCGGAACCACTATTGAAGGTCCCGTACTAAGCTCATGGGTATAACATAACATGCTCATTTCTCAACCAAAATACATGCATTTGTTATCAAAACGCTCACAATTTAACATACAATCACATAGGACAATCAATTTCAATAATTATACATCACACAAGAAAGTCCCAAATCGATTTTTTTGGGCGTTATTCGAATATTCGAGAATCTCAAGCAATTATCAATCCAATTCAAGCATAAATCATGGACAAATATAATCAACAATCAAAGAGTTTCTCGCCGTCGACGATACCACCGCCGTTGATGGGAGCGATCATTGGTATAAACAAAAACCCGCTGGACTGACAAAATATTTGGTCAGGCTGGACTGACGCAATAGTTTGTGTTATATATTTTACATTGACTGTATTTGTCTAATATGAAACGGAGGGAGGAGTAATGAGGAGATTTGTCATTCTCTGCCTCACTTGAAGTGCACCGGCTTCCTCCCCTTGGTTTGAATTGTTATAGGCACATAGAATCCGTCAAAACAATTTATTCTGTCAACAAATTTCTTGCCTCGTGATTTTCTTTGATCTATTGGTAAATACAATTAGACACATGCTTTTCACGAAGCTTCATGCAAAGCTACATTGATATGATCTATTAAAGTGCCATTTGTATCAATTTGTTTTTAAATTGTAAAGGACCATCTATGCACTCATTGTTAATTTTGTTTATACAAATAATCTAAAACTAGTGTAATATAATCCACTCTACGATCTCGGTTATGTAAAGTTTTATTGGCTCATAAATTGTGCATTTACGTAGTTTAATTAATGAGACCTAGTCCATGGGCAATGGATTTATAAACTTAGAATTAAAAGTAGTATTTCTAATGTGACTTATCTAATGATAAATTGATAACCCAAAAGCTAGCTAGGTTTCTTTTCAAGTTAAGAAATCCAAATAATACCATAAATTGTTCTCTACGCTAATAGGAATAAACTAATAGTGGTCAAGACTTGTAAGCAGCAAGTCATGATAGATCAAACTGTTTCAGTTTACACCATGGATTGGTCTCAGGCTCCTAGATTGCATGGATGTGCTGCGCCAAACAAATATAGGGGTGAGATGGCCGAACATGCCATTTTTGACACAAACTTGCTGATAGAGCTTGTATAGGCAGCTCTTTGTGAAACAGTCATAACTTTAGCATTTTTTGTCAAAAAAACAAGCTTGTGATTTGTCTCGGAAAGTTATCGAGCTAAGCTTTTTACCTCCAACAAACTTGAATTACATTAAAATCATAAGTATTTTGAGATACATATGCATTTGGAATCATCCATTTTTATCATCCATATATGTTGGATATTAAGGCACAATCAACAATTTAACAACGTAATAATTTATGTATCTATTATTATTTTTGAATTAGTTGTTGGCATATAACATAAAGAGGTTATTATATTCTATATATACTTCAAACGGTTTAATTTATACCCGAACTCATTGAAAAACTATATTCAATTAATTATTTCATAATTCGTAAAATTCATCATTAATTATCTAACATTTCTTACTCAATATATCTAGCTTGTCAATAAATCACACACCGATTTCTAAGTTTTATCATTAGGTGAGATATTTAGCAATGTATACCAAAGAAGCAATAAGCCTCATTTAATTTAATTTATTGACTTTGGGATGATAGTTCAACAATTACTTCGTACATTGGGAAGGCTAAATAAAGAAAAGGAAGCAAACAACAAGAAAATCTAGCTCTAATCCAATCTATCCCAATAGAGTTCGATCACGAGGCAGAGTTTCATGAAAAACAATGTATTTTACATATTATACTTCATACTATATACGAAATGTGTAGATAAATTTATGGACGTACTATATACTAAATTGGAGAGATCAATATATATTTTATATTTAATTTATAGAATAACGTGAGAAAGAAGTAAATACGCATGTATATAGAGAATTGTAGTTCATATAGCTAAGACTTTGACGTTAATTAAATAAACAAAATAAAATAAATTTACTACATTGAATCCATCAAATTATTATTTTGAACCTAGGTTGTAACAATTTTAGGACCTCTATAAAATCTTCTTCTGGTATTCTCTAATACTATTATTATTCTTTCACCTTTGTGTAGTTGAAAGAACAAACATGCCCATTTTAATTTTCTGCAAGCACAAGATGATGCATGTTTTTCCTCCCTATTTACTTTCACTACTTCTCATCTGCTTCTTTGTTGGCACCACCGCGAAGATCACAACTTCAATCTCTCACAATGGTACGTCGTTTAATTTAGTTTTTGTATGGATTTTTTTTTCTTTGTTGGTATATATGAAATTGCATGCATGGTACTTTGGGAGTTAACAAGCTTTTTAATTCATATAATTAATACCAAATAGGTTTCTTCAAAAATAAATAACAAAGAGGTACGGTTTAGATATATAGTCAATAGTAAGGTCGTGATTTTATCAATAATTAAGTGAGTTTAGGCTAAATAGCTAACTATTAGCCTTAGCCACCAAACATTGAATAGAAAACAAATTATTTTCTCTTTTAAGCACGTACTCAACTTCAACACATACTAAACTAATGATGTTATTTTATTTTTATATTTATGTTGTCTCAGATATCTAGCATACATGTTAATCTTTAGGTAATTTACTAAGAGATCCGGCAATTTATATCATTGTATTAACAATCTCTTACAAAATAATAGGAGTAATATTCATCACTAGTACATAAGGAAGACTAGGGACGATATTATATGTTTTATGTTTACGGAGAGCCACAAAAGATAACTGGTATAAGAGGTAATTAATCTTGTGCGTGCTAGACTTATCATGTACCACACTCAATACTTTAATCAACTAAGATAGCTGACATCATATGTGGAGATAGGAGCATAGAGAGTACATTAGTACGTACACGGGGCTTCAACCCCTACTAACTAGCTATATGATCTCTATGATGTATTTATAGCAACAATTTGGTTTGAACTAGCTAGTAGTAGAGTTAAATAATCCATATAGGTGATCGATGAGGAAATGCAATGTATATATAGTATCATTCCTAACAGGCCAAAAAGTTTTTTTTTTTTTTTTTTTTTTTTTTTGGTTGTTAAAACCTTATTTTAAGAAGTCTGATCCATCAACAAGTCGATAATTAAACTAGCTACTATATTAAAATACATATTTAGCTTGATATGTAACGTACTTTGTATCATTGATACTAGTCATACTACTGTTATTGACATATTTATTTGATATTTTTTCTTAATTATTACTTTAAATTGTCGACTGATTGGATGCAAATTTGATGTCCATTGCTTAGGAGGAGTTGCTTCCAGAAAAGACATTACAACTCTTTCTTATGCAAAGGTATAGTTTCAATTAATTTCATCCTCATGCATGCACCTAAAAATATTAATTTAGCGTACAATATTTACAATTTTCTTATTTATTACAAAATACATCATGTAAATGAAAGAGAAATGTACATGTACCGTCATTCATGGCATAAAATACAAAATAGATCATTACATACATGATTCAACATAGATATGCACGTATGTACGACAAATTCGTTATCATTATTATCATTTCTTGTCCGATACGTACTTGAATATGACAACCAAACTCGAGTCTGTGCAACATAGCCCGTACATGTATAGATTTGATTGGTTCACAATGAGATATGTACAAAGCTCTTAAATGACATGTTTTATACAGGTAACACCAATGATAATAACTAGCACCTCTACTAATAAGCGAAACAAGCATGAAGGAGAGACGATAAGCTGGATGATAAATCGTACAAGAAAGTTGAATCAAGTAAACATGGAAGTAGTAGAGACGACTCCAAATAATAAGAAGTCATCTACAAAAAACAATGTAGTTGTTACAAAATGCGACGATGTATCTTCATCAAAATCAGTATCCTCGTCGGTTAAAGAAGGTTCAAGTAATGAAAAATGTCAAAAACTTGGAAGAAAACTTATACCAAGAAAACAAGATATGGATACTTTTGTAGCTTACGCTGATTATCGTGGACCGCAACGCCATCCGCCAAGGAACAATTAATCATATTAATCAAAGATGAATTACTTAATTATAATACAATTAAGCTTGAACTCCATATATTTTTGTTTTGGTTGCACCATTAAAAATGGTGTTATATAATTGTAATGTTTTAACTTATTATCGTTTGTTTGTACTTTGATTATCTTTTGTTTGTTGTAGTGTTTGTAATCTTATATAGTATACCTATGTCTTTAAGTAACAAAAATGGTCATCAAGACCTAAGTTTTCTTAAATTCTACCATTTTTTAGTTATATGCGGGTAAACTTTAACAATAAAAAAAATTACCCGACCTATTAAAATGGTCGATCAATCTTAGCTTTGAAATTCGCGGAAACAATAAACCCTATCATGACCAAAGAACACAAACCTCAATATAATAAAAAAAAAAAAAAAAAAAAGGAAAAAAGAGAAGCTTTTAATCAAAGGGAGAAAAGGGGGAGTTAGGGGCTTAGGGTTCTTTAGAAGTCATATCAATTTCACAAAAAAAGAAGATTTAAAATGTGGTTTCTAATGAAATTTCTGTAAAATTTTTGAATTTTATTATCATACTTATGCCAGTAATGACAAGATAAAAAGTATTATTCCGTATTTTTAATCGTATAATAAGTGGATCAATTCATTTCATACTCCATTCTGTCCAAAAAATACAAGGTCTAAACTACTCTTTCAAAATTTCTAAGTCACACAGCTAATGGATCGGATAATAAATAATGAGATTGGTGTTGTCCACTCTTGGATAAGTTAAGTCCCACTCCCACCCTCTTAATCATTCCTCCACCACAACTAGTACTAATAGAATTATTATCGCTTTGTCCCCGTTTATCTCTTGAAAATGATCACATTGGCATTTAGATAAAGTACTGATTTTGAAAGCAAATGGACTTGAATATATAATCTTCCCATCATACTAGAATCATTCTTATGTAAATTTTTTTATTTCTTCTTTTCACACTTTGTTGTAATTATAGTAGTTAGAAATGGCTAAGACATTTTCACTTGGCCTCCAATGATAAACTATAGGCATTAATTGCATTAAGGCTTTTTTTAAAAAAAAAACAATAATAAATTAAAATAAAATGAATGACAATATAAAATTGAATTTAATTAATAATATATTAAATCTGATAAACGGGCCTAGGCCAGACCCGTCACGAGTGTCCATTTTACAAGTCTAAGGAAGTTCCACCTCAACGCAAATTATTCTTTGGATCATAGTCCATCTAGAATAGTTGCACCACGCCTATACTTTTGAATATTTAGTAAAAAAATCTGAACAATTGCAAATTTTGAACATTTAGTAAAAAAAAATCCGAACATCGAAAATTTTGAACATTTAGTAAAATATCATAGTCCGTCTAGAATAGTTGCACCACACCTATACTTTTGAACATTTAGTAAAAATATTTGAATAATTGCAACTTTTGAACATTTAGTAAAAAAAATTCCAAACATTGAAAATTTTGAAGATTTGGTAAAAATATCTGAACAATCGCAATGTACCACGCCTATACTTTTTGAACAATTAGTAAAAAAAACCTGAACAATTGCAAATTTTGAACATTTAGTAAAAAAAATCCGAACACCACAAATTTTGAACATTCAATAAAAATATCTGAACAATCGCAATGTACTACGCCTATACTTTTGAACATTTAGTAAGAAAATCTGAGCAATTGCAAATTTTGAACATTTAGTAAAAAATCTGAACATCGCAAATTTTGAACATTTAGTAAAAATATCTGAACAATCGCAATGTACCACGCCTATACTTTTGAACATTTAATAAAAAAATTTGAACAATTACCTGTGATCTAGCTATTCTAGATGAATTAGGGTGCACAATAAACTTATTACCACCTTAAAACCATATGATAATGAGGGGAGTAACCCTTTAGCCACAAAATCATAAATCAATTTATTTTTATAATCTTAACCCAAGACATCATTCGAGTCCAAGTCATTTCCCTCCCTCTCTTTTGTATTTCTGATTTGCTAAATATGGTCAGGGTGGGCCACTTTATATTCCATAATCTCCATGTTTAGCCATACATTATTACTACCTGGTTTGTATGTTAGTAGCAGATCATTGGTTAGCAATGCTTTGTATTTTAATTATGATATATACCAAGTAATAAATTACTAGTATGTATAATAGGACTATATTTGGGTTTTTCACAAGTGTGCTAGTGCGTATATACAGAATAGTTGTAGTATGTACAATAGGACTATATTTGGGTTTTTTACAAGTGTGCTAGTGCGTATATACAAAATAGTTGTCCCACATCGAAAGAGTGTGGGAGTTTATTATGGTGATTTATTAACAACAAGATGTGTGAGATACATTTCCGAATATCATATGAGTTAAGAAATCTCACGCATTTTATGTGTTAAAGCCTACACGACTTTTGATTCATGACCGTCGAATTTCATAATCTCCGTCTCACTTTTGTTTAAAAGCCATATCATCCATGATTAAGCATGTATGTGTATAGAAAAAGATTAAAGTTTTAATCAATGTAATGCCAATAACATTAACATCCATGTTAATAATTTGAACTCACCCCCAAAAAGAAGTCATTATTGTCATATTAATTATATTAATTATATATATTAAGTATATATATATAATATACTTTCTCCGTTCTTTTTTACTTTAACCCGTTTTGACTTTTACACTATTCACTGCCTTTCCTTTGACCATTTTTTATGAATTATATACTTCCTCCGTTAATGGTTATGTGCAACATTTGTACCGGTTGCAGAGGCCGAGGCAAAAGTTTTTAAACATGCTTATTGAAATATGAGGGGCATATACTTAAACACTAATCCAATTATTAAAAAAAATCCACAATTAATTAAAACCACAACAACCAATCCCAGAACCCAGAATCTCCACCACCACCGTCCAACCCATCGTAAACCGCCACTACCACCACCACCAAACCCACTGAAAACCCACACACCCACTGAAAACTTCCGTAAACCACCACCACCAGCGAATACCACCAAAACCCAACGAAAACAACCACCAAAATCCACCAACAACAACCACCAAAACCCCAAAAGCCCCAATTAAACGACCACCACCACGAATTGCTGAATTAATTACAATTAAACCACCACCACGAAACCGAACACCACGCCACCCACTACGCTACGCAACCCAACACCACGCCACCAACCACCTTCGAAATCAACCACCACAAAACCTTGAACTAAACCCAGACCCACAATCACCGACATCTAGATCCACACCCGAGACCCACAAAACCTAGATGAAGGAGGAATGAGATTGCATATTTGACGAAGTTCGAGGGCAGCGTGGGTAGGGGAAAGAGAGGGGAGTCGACGTTGCCGGGGAATCGATCCGTTTAGGGTGGTTTTAAGGGTGGTGTTTAGGGTTAGGGTGCCGGCAGCCGACACGGAGGGGAAGGGGTGGCTGTCGGGAAAGAAGATGATGAGAGATGATGATGATGAACTGCAGATTGAAGAAATGAGAGATGATGAGAGATGAAGATGGAGGAGAAAGGTGTGGTGGGGAGATGAAGCTGCCAAGATATCTGATTTTTTTGGAGGATAAGCTTACATAATTAAGTTAGATTAGGGTTGTAGATAGGTGTAGTATTATGTGCTAATAATTTTTTAGTAAGGGTATTTTGATCATTTTGATATAAAAATGTTACTAAAATAGGAAAGAAATAAGTTTGTTGCAAATAATAGTTAACACTCGTTTTTGGTAAATGTTGCAGATAACCGAGGAATTATAAGTTACAACATATTCATATGAGATCTTGTTAGATTTGTCTTTATAAGTACTATCAAAAGTAATTTTTATAATTTTTACTTATGAAGAAATAAAGTTATTGTTAGTTAAAATATAAAATAAGAAGGATGAGAAGCAATCTAACCATCCAAATCTAATAATCATACGATCACAATCATCTCATATCAAAAGCGCGAGATCGTCAGCTACAACTATGTCCGTCTTCGATTCTTCCGCATCTGGTTATTTTTACACGCTCCTCCACTCCTCTGTCAATTCATTATCGTTTATTTTGTTCCCCAATCCATAGTAGTTTCTCTCTCTTATCAATAATTGTTAAATTAAAGCAAATTTCTGCAACTATTACTCTACTAGTCTACTTCTACTTCTAAATGTCAGAGACTAAATGAATTGAACAAGTTGATATTGAACACTACTTCTTCATAGTGCAAAATGAAACGAATAATACTGTAGTATACTAGTAACTATAAATTAATAAATATAATCATTGAATATTTCCAAATCTCATACCTTTATCAGATTATATGTTTGAAATTCATGAACATTTAATTTTAAAAATATGAAGATCCAAAATCAATAAATCTCATTGAGAATTGATGACTGATGAGAGTAGATATGGTCATCTTGAGTAATTGATGTTATAGGAGAGAAATTGCACATTCCTATAATTAATGCACATTTATTTATTAAATTATGCACATTGTGTTTAAAAACTTTGCATATTCAATCTAAAATCTATGCATATATCTAGTTAAGAAAAAACATATGCACATCGAATAATAAAAATATGCACATTTTGTGTAACAAAAATGCACATTTGATTGTGGAGTTGGATTATATATATATATAGAGGGTCGGGATCTAATGAGAAGGATTTTAAGACGAGAAGGATGAGAAGGAATCTTAGCCATACAAATCATTTAATCCAATGGATCATGTAAAAGCTGGAAACAAGCCCAGATTTAGTTTTTACAAGTAATATTTTTTTTCAATCTAACCAAAGAGGAATTGAAAAGCCCGATACTACTGCCACCATCCATTAACAACTCCATATGCTGCTTCCTTTTTCCATAAACACAACAACATATCTTGTGTATTTTTCACTCCTTAAATTTTCCACTACTTTTCAAAGATTTGTTTAACTTTTGGTATTTATCAAGAGCCATAATTTCGTAATTGCTAGATTTCTTACTCTTATAATTCTTATTCTAATCTGGATAAAGTTATCGAACTAATGTCGTCAATGGCGCTACAACAAAGAGGTATAGAGTAACTAAATGAATTTACAATTGTAATTAAATGAATACACAATTATAATTAATTGATATACTTGTTAAATTGGTGTATCTAATTCAAAAGGATGCACATTCACATTAACACACCTGCAACAACAGAGGATGAGAGAGAGAACGGGAGGTTGAATGGAAGGGTCTCATATGTAAATGAGTAATTGGAGTTAAAATTATGCATATGCTAAAGTTAATTTATGCATATTTAGTTTAAAAGTTATGCACAATCATTAATTTGAGGTTTCGTGAAATCTTTCGATTGAACACATGTAGCATCTTAATGTAAATAGAGGATGAGGGGAAAGAGAAGTAGCGTCTCTTAGTTGAATGAATTTGATATTATGCATATTTAGAAGTAAGATTATGCACATCTTATTCAAAATTTATGCACATCGTATTTAAGTCAAAAAAATATTTGCACATTTAGTTTAAAAAATTTGCAAATTTAGTACAAAAATTATGCACATAGAATACTCATTTTAAGGAACTTCACATTTGACCCTATATATATATATATATATATATATATATATATATATATATATATATATATATATATATATATATATATATATATATATATATATTTGTTTTTTTTTTTTGAATAACTACAGAAATATAGATTAAATTTTTACTATAATTGCTCCTTTGATATGTATTTAAGGAAGAATATGCTTTTACATTAATTTTCCAAAAATAACTGGAAAATTTTCATAAAATTTATACTCCGTATAATTAATACACAATTATTCACTTTAGCTAAGTCATCATTATAAAAATACATGTCATCATCATATTGTGTCCCACGACTCCCACTAAACCTGGGCTCGGGTCGGGTTGGCCCGCGTGTCGCCCGGCACGGCCCACTGTTTGACGCAGCCCGGCACGGCCCGAACTCCAGCACGCCACGGCACGAAAGTTGAACTTCGTGCCACGGGTCGTGCCACAGACAGGGTTATGAATTCCCAGGCACGGCCCGGCACGAGCACGACCAGGGCCCGCCGTGCTGGCACGCAGGCACGGCCCGCGGGCCAACGGTCATATAACCGTTTAAAAGCAACGGCTAGTTGCATAATTAGCCAAAAAAACGGCTACTTAACGGCTATATTTTTGCCAATTTGCTCCCCAAAAATTCTATAAATACCCACCTCCATTTCATTCCCAAATCACAAAATCACAATCTCTTCTTCTTATCTCTTATATTCTCTAAATCTCTAATAATCCTTATTTTCTTAAATTCTCTAATTATTCTCTTAAATTCTCTAATTATTTTCCTAATATCGGAAAAAATTAAAAAGTTCGTAATCGTAATTAGTGGAGCGTTGAAGCACGGTTGTAAGATCTAAACTAATCTTAAATTTATTATTGTTATTATTAGAATAATCTTGTTTAATTATTATTGTTGTTAATTGTTATTATTGTTGTTATAATTGTTGTTATTAATTATTATTATTGTTACAATTGTTGTTATTATTTATTTTTGTTGTTATTGTTATAGTTGTTGTTATTAATTAATTATTATTATTGATATTTTTATTGTTAAAATTGTTGTTATTAATTATTATTATTATAGTTAACCACTTTTTATTAAAAAATTAATTGTTAATTATGGCATCGAACAACCCATCATCTAGGTCTAGGGCGAAAGGCCGACTTACCCGTAGTAGTAGTTCTAGGGAACCACCAAGTACAACGAGCCCCCAAATTTCGAGTCAAACCAATGACCCCATTTACTTCCCCCCGGGCTATGAGCCATATAATATGTCGGGATTTCCAGCACCACCACTAAACCAATTTCCACCACCACCAAACCAATTTCCACCACCACCACCAAACCAATTTCCACCATCAAACCAATATCAAAATCCACAACAATTCCCACAATTCGGTGAATTCCCACCTAATTATATCGGTGATCAACAAAACTATTGTTCTAGCCAAGGTAGCCAAGAAAGTACCCGAATTCCCTCCGGTTCTACCCCTTCTACTGCCACTACTAATGCAGATACACATCATGAATGGTTAACCGAAAGTGAGATGATACTTTTGAAAAACCGAAGGAGTGAGGTATGGCGTTATTTTGTCCTAGATAAAGAGGGTCAACAATATGAAAAATGTAAAACATGTAATGGTGTATTCACGACATTTACCAAAAACGGGACGGGACACTTAACTAGACACATGAAAGCTTGTGCAAAACCAGCTAGTGATCCAACCCAGCCCAAAATTTCCCAATTCCATCCATACGGCTTTACATACAACTATGAGAGGGATAGGGATGAACTAGGAAAAATGATAGTACACGCCGAACAACCTTTTCTTTTCTCGGAAAGGGACGCATTCAACACCTACATTAACAAAGCACTACAACCCCAACATAAAAGAATCTCTAGGAAAACCGTTCGTTCCGCCGCAATGAAAAATTTCCTAGAGTACAAAGTCCGGTTACAAGCCGAATTGAGTAACCTTAATTGTAGAGTATCTTTAACAGCCGATTCTTGGGATAGTGGTTATAAATATCACTATTTATGTGTGACTTGCCATTGGGTAGATGATCAATGGTTGTTACAAAAAAGAATAATACATTTCAAAATGCTGGAATACCCACACACCGGCATTAACATTGCTCACCATTTAATGCAAGCAATAGACGAATACAACCTTCGAGATAATATGATGTCTATGACTTTTGATAATGCAACCTCTATGACATACACAGCTAATCTTATCAAACAAAACTTAACCGATGTACTATTAGACGGTGAAGCTCTTCATACTAGATGTGTTTGCCATGTACTTAACTTATGTGTACAGGATGGAGTTCGGGCAATTGGCCCATACTACAGCAAAACCAGAGATGTTATTATGTCTATTAATAGCTCTAACATGAGATACCAAGAGTGGAAGAGTTTTTTAAAGCAACAAAAGATAAGGGTAATAAAAATTAGAACCGATTGCCCAACTAGGTGGAATTCCACCTATGACATGTTAACAAAGGCAATTGAGTACAAGGGCCCGTTAACATTATTTTACAACCAAAAATTTCCACAAAATGCTTTGTATGATGATGATTGGAATAACTGTGAAAGATATATGCAATTTTTACAGTTATTATATAACATGACGTATTGTTTTTCTACTGTTTACAATCCTTGTGCTCAAAACTTTCTTTCTAATGCATGCTTACTCGCCCAACTTTTCGCTGATCATTGCCATCAAAGTGATTATGATCAGTATCTTCCAGCAATGGAAACAAAGTGGCGTAAATATTATAGTGAAATTCCTTTGATTTATATTTTTGCTTCCATATTAGATCCTAGGAAAAAGTATGAAAACACATTTATGTTAGTTGACATTTACTTTCAATGCATGTTTCTTGACGATGATGTAGAAAACTATAAGACTAATGTGAAGGATCAGTTTTTTGCTTTATATAGAGTCTATGAAGCCAAATATGGCACCGTTCCTCGCTCAGGGCCTTCCCAACCATCCAAAAACGTAAGTAAGAAGGCCAAACATTTATTTTCACAAGCTACTAACTTGATTTCAAGGTTTTCAGGTGATTCATCAATCAGGAGAACGCAAAGCGACGTCTCGGAGTTGCAGATGTACCTGAGTTACGACTTCACCAAAGGCATGGACGACGATGAGATAAACAGCCTCGACCTCCTTGCATGGTGGAAACAACAAAGCTCGAAGCATCCAACTTTGGCGGCAATGGCACGAGACATTCTTGCTATCCAAGTTTCCTCCGTCGCCTCCGAACGAGCTTTCAGCGCATCCGGAAGGGTTTTAGACGATAGAAGAACAAGTCTAAAACCCGAAACACTAGAAATGTGCGTGTGTTTCAAAGATTGGTTGGATGCAGAAAATCGCTCACAAGACCGTTCTTACGACCACAACGACAACGAAGAAGGAACCTCCGCTTTCGGTTCGGGTTCGGCTAGTTCCCAATCTATGCAACTAGCCGATGACCTTGAAGGCGGAGGCGAAGACGAAGACGAAGACGAAGACGAGCAAGAAGAAGGAGAAGAAGAATAGACAATTATTGTATATTGTACAATTTTAATCATTATCAAATATCAATTTTATCAGTTTCCAATTTTTGTTTAATACCATCATTGTATGATTTTTATCATTGTTATCATTGTACAATTTTCTCAACTCAAGTAATAATAATATAAAGCACGCATTATTCACATCCAAAGTCCAATTTGCCTTTTTTCCCCGTTTTGTTACAATTTGTAAATTCATATTAAAAAAATAAAATTATACCAATTACTAATACAAAATTATATTTAATAAATCATAAACATTAAATTTTAAAGTAATAGTATAAAGTAAATATATAAATATAAATATTGAATATACAAAATTATAAAACATAAATATTCAACTTATAATTATAAAATTCATAACTTAATAACTTATAAACTTATAAAAGTTATAAGTTATAACCTTATAAAACTTATAATTATAATTTTATAACTTATATACATTATAAACTTATAATGTTGTCACTTAAAATAAAAAAAAAAAAAAAAAAAAAAATTGGAAACTGCCAGTCTGCCACCAGCCCGCAGCCCAGCCCGCAGGCCGGCACGGTACGAGCCCGCCAGGCACGAGGGTCATGCCGTGCCGTGGGCTAGCCTGTGAGAATGGCCGGCACGGCACGACACGAATTCATGGGCACGCCGGCACGACCGGCACGGCACGAACCAGCCCGTTGCCCGCCAGGCACGGCCCGCGGCGGCACAGCCCGGCACGATGCCCAGGTTTAACTCCCACCCCCTTATTATTAACATATTAAATACTTCGTAGTTATTCCTCTAGATATTTGATCATTATGTAGCACTCCATTCACAATAAGTCCATTTTTTAAAATTCGAGTAAATTAGAAAATACGATAGAAGTGCTGTTCTTCTTCATAGTTCCAACCCTTAACCTATTGATACAATATCTCATTTCAACTCTAAGAATGTTATCTAGGTGTAAGGAGATAGGAGAGTCGGTCAATAGAAGTGTTACGTAATTATGAAATGAACGTGGACTTTGTCCTTAATGGAAATTATTTATTTAGATTTAAAAAATATTATTTTATTTGTGCACCAAAAAAAATAAAAAAATAAAAAATAAATCTAAGTACTAATTATTAGAAATATGATGTTTTTTTTTTTAAATATGCCAAATATACACATGAAATTGCTATATCTAAAGGGTGGGAGTAGGCAATATATCATATTCAAAATCATAATTTTCACCAAAAAAAATATTCAAAATCATAATTCTATGGACCTCACATACAAATGGTAGGTATTAATTAATCAAATTTAAACAAGGATAAAGAGGGAAAAGTGTTACAAATTGCATAAAGTTGCTTAAAACAAATTTGCATAAAATCTTCTATTGCCTTCTTAAAACCGATAATCACTCTCACTAACAATTATACCAATCATTCTGCTTTGTCCTTCCAATAAACAAACAAAATTTCAAAAAAAAAAAAAAAAAAAAAATCCAAAATTATTGCTCTATATACAGCCAATTTTTCCACTTAACAGTTGTTATTTTCCTATCTAACACAAATTATGTGATAATATCAAACTCATTTGTCCTAATCAAATTTTAATTTTTTTTGAAAAAAAATTATGGGGTCTGCAACATCATCAATGGCATCAAAATTTGCCTTTTATCCTCCAGATCCACCAACATATAGAATTATAAGTGACGAAACAACTAAAAAACCGGCTCTTTCGAATGTTCTTAGGAGGGAAAATGTTGATGTGTTGAAGTTGTGCACAAAAAGAGGCAATCAAATTGTTGCTGTTTTTATTAAGAACCCTTCTGCTACATTAACTGTCCTGTATTCTCATGGTAATGCTGCTGATTTAGGCCAGATTTTTAACATCTTCTCTGAGCTTAGTGCTCATCTTGATGTTAATCTTATGGGGTTAGTGTCACATTTATATTATAAACCTTATACTATACAGTTATGTTCCAATTTTATTTAGTTGTTACACATTTTACAGGTATGATTACTCTGGTTATGGTCAATCTTCTGGGAAGGTATGTAATGTCTAATGTAATTATTATAAGTTTATAATTATGAACCTGTTAGATAAATTAATTACAGCTTTTGTGCTTCTATATTTGCTAATTATTGAATGTTAATCATGCTTAAACTTTTGTTTTTGGTAAATGTTTGAATAGCCAAGTGAGCAGGATACATATGCAGATATAGAAGCAGCATATAAATGTCTAGGAGAAAAGTATGGAGTAAAAGATGAAAACCTTATATTATATGGACAGTCTGTAGGGAGCGGTCCAACTCTCGAGCTAGCGATACGTGTTCCTCGTCTGAGGGCTGTAATCCTACATAGTGCCATCCTCTCAGGCATCCGTGTTATGTATCCTGTCAAACGAAGTTACTGGTTTGACATTTATAAGGTCTATTGTTCTCTTATGCTCATTCCATTGCAGCATTACTACTAACATGACAGATATTGGCCACTGTTTACGAGTCTCAGAGATTAACCTGTCATTGCTCGAAGTTTTGAATCGTAATTCTAACTTTTGTGTTATTTGTGTGTATAAATTATGATGCAGAACATAGACAAAGTTCCTCTAGTCAATTGTCCTGTTTTAGTTATCCATGTAAGTACTAAGTTTCGAGTATTTGGATCATAAGTTTCTGATAAATTATGAATTTCGACAGTTCAGTCTGACAGTACATTTGTTTTCGGAGTTTTTAAGGGAACAGCAGATGAAGTGGTGGATTACTCACATGGTAAAAAATTATGGGAACTATGCAAGGAAAAGTATGAACCTTTATGGGTGATAGGAGGAAATCACTGCAATTTGGAGCTTTATCCAGAGTACTTGAGGCATCTTACTAAGTTCATTTCAGCGATTCAGAAACTACCGCCTTCCCAAGATATAATACTAGAATCTGAGCAAATTAATGCAGATTTGTCGGAATCAGGTGGTGATGTAAAAGGAATTAGTTTTCGGTCTAGTACAGACCAAAGTGAAAAGTCTTCTTCTCGACTAATCAATGAGCACCGTGACAAGTCTAGAACAAGTGTTGATGATAAGGAGAAGCCCAGGGCAAGCAGTGATAGGAAAGAAAGAGCAAGGAGGAGCATTGACAAACAAAGCAAAACCAGAAATAGTACAGATCAAGCTGAGAAGCCGAGGAGAAGCTTTGATAGGTAAGCTAGCTAATGCTTAAGATCAAGTAGTGCAGTACTATCTAAAAAAAGTTCTATGCAAAAGATATACAACTACTTCATATTTTCTAAATTTGTGCTGTGTGATTCTGACAGGTTTGGAGACATGGTGAGATCGGTTGGGTTATGCAATGTTGATTGTTTTAAGCAAACAGCAACCGCAGTTTGATTAAGGTGGATCATAGGACATGCAGACTGCAATGTTAGTACTAAATCTCATAACTCATCGTCAAAATTCATTCTGTTCTAAGTTATTCTGATTCCGTATAAGGAAAAGAAACAAAGAATCTGATGTGCAAACGCTGAAGCTATACTGCGCCTAATTGGTGAAAATTATCATTGAAGAGTATACTTAAGTGTTGGTGTAAAGAAATGCTTAAAGGCAATTCTTGGCTGTGATAGTTGATCGAGTTGTTCACTTTTAACATGATTATGCAATAAGAGTGTAGAAAAGTCCTATTTTCCTCATAGCCCTTAGCTGTGGCTAGTCTCTTCTGTGTGCAGTTTCTGAGTGTCAGCTGCATGATAATGACCAGGACAAATTTTAGATTTTTCCATCATTCGAAAGATGCTCAAATTCACAGGTGAAACTTCATAATCTAGATGCTTTTTAATTTAAGCTATATGATAGAGTTCTCTCTGACAATTATTGAACCATCAATAAGTTTATATATGTGATTGAACTTGTGCATATAAGAATGTTAAATTTAAAGAAACATGATGGCTGCTTTCGACTTTAAATATGATTATCACGAACTCAACATACATGATAAATATCATCCATATAAACGGTACAAAAGTTACCTTAATCAAAAGACCAGGGTAGCTTCCTGCAACATTATGTATGTTTACATCATGTTAATACGAACAAACTAACAGTAGAGATACTTTTAAAGAAAACTTATCAGTACCACTGAAAGCTAAGGAATATCATTACATCAATTAGCTGTATAACGTAGGAACACAATTTCCTCCCACACAAAAAGCTCATGATGTGACGACCTCCATGTCCATTTCCTTCCCCTGCTCGATACTTTTAAGGATTTCCTACATAATTCAATCCAACATTCAGAAAAATCCACATACATTTATAGATTTTTCCAAAACGCCAATTCTGAATTAAAAACTAACAATGAGCTTCTGTTGAAGTCTAAACTTGCCAAACAATACATATAAGCATCCCACATTGAGTAAAGAAGAGAAAGTTAAACACTAGGTTAAGGAGCTACTCTTTCTATTGCAAATGGTTTTGGGATGAAACCCCCTTGAATTTGTGAAGTGGTGTGATGACCTTAGCTTGACCTCAACCTTAGCAAGGCTTTCGAAAAGGGTGTCACGTGACTCAAAACTTTCTTAGGGAATGTTTTTTAACTATCCGTCCATTTTTTCAATTGCAATAAGTCAAAGGTAATATGTGAATAGTGCAAAATTTCTAATGTAGGCGTGTAGCATTTTAAAAAATGGATGGAGTATGTTATATATAGATGTTTGCAAACGCACAGCACAGCAATAATACATAAACAAAGTTAGTATAAGAATTAAGAAGGGTGTATAAAGTCAATATAATGCAAGTATTGAGAAATGAAGGAATATTATATGCAAGCTTTTGAGCATTCTAGAGAACGATTTAAATTGGAAAACGCAATAGAAAGATTGTTCTTTAGATTGTAGCCCAGAAAATTGTAAGAACATTAGAAAACATTTAAATTGGAAAACGCAATGAAAATAGCACTGTCAAATTTCAAACCGAAACTATTTTACTTTGGAAAATGGGGGGTTGCCGGGGGTGGGGCTTGGGGAGGGGTTGCCGAAGGTGGTGGAATTTGGAAAATGGGCTGCCCAAGCTTTTAATTTTTCAACCAATCATATGTTGCCACGTGTCTTACCTAACCTGTAACATCAGATTAATAATCGGCTGGGACAAAAAAAAAAAAATAAAAAAAAAGCGAATACCCTCTAAAGGTGGATTTATTCAATGATGATTAAAAGTTGGGATTATTTAAAGTGAATGGAACAAAGTTAATTTTTCCTTTAAATAATTCTATTTTATTTTCTTATCTAGGGAGTAATATTTTCTATTCTTGCTTTTGTTAATTGATACAAGTTACGGGTGCATCAAATGAGTATCAAATTAGAGATTTTACAAAAATACATTAGATGGTTGATTCCAAAAGTTTGAAAGATAAATAGACTCACAATCGATTAAAAATGTCGTTTTATTTTTTAGTCTTCTTATTTTCTACCAGTAGTATAAAATAAATTTAACTTTTTTAATTCTTAATTCATCTGAGTCTAATTGAAATTACTTTAACTCATATAAAATCTTACATCAAAACAATTCAATGAAATTATAGGTCCTCAATTGAATCTTCTAATAATCAAATGTCAAAATTTCAATATTTTAGAATTAGGCAAACATACCGAAGTGACAAAACTAAGTTCAAAGCAATGGAATCAATTGACCCATTTACTATAAAATAAAAAATCATGTGTAACATAATATACCTACACTTTTATATAATTTGTTAATTTGTAAAAAATATTAATATAATTTGTTAAATGTAAGAACTTTATGTGAAATTCTCTTTGATAACACTCTATTTTTTAATTTTCTTAGTGATGAATTATAAACAAACTTATTATATTTGGTAAACTTGTATTATTGGTTACCAAATATAATAACAATTTGAACTAAAATCTTAATTTATTTTTTCAACAATTTGATTATTTTAGAAATATTTTTTTTTTTTAAAAAAATTACCCCTTCCACCACCAATCTGCCAGCAACCCAACCATTGACGCCGTCCCATCCCTCTCCCATGGTCAGCAACCACCCCTCCCCATGCCGACTACCCCGTCCCCCTCCCTTTCCCCCCACTCCCAACACCCTTACCACGAAACAACCACTCATTTCTCACCTACATACCGCGAAATGCGCCTCCATTTCCTAAACCCCCACCTGATTTGTTATTTTTGTAAGAATACTACAAGAGGGGATGAATTGTAGTATAGGGAAATTAGAAAACTTTTTGCGCAAATATAAAAAATAAGCTAAAGGAACTCAAAGTCACACAGAGTGATTTTAGCGTGGAAAACTTATTGGCCCTAACAAGAAGAAAACCACGACCCCTTGGAATTTTAGGAAGGATTCTTTACTAGAATAGGGCAAACAACCTATTACAAGATAAAGACTATATCTCCAAGTTTTTTAAAACTCATACTGGCATACAAACGCAGAATGAAGATAATGAAGGATTTGTTCGCCAAATTGAAGTATGTGCGAACCTTCAGTGTTGGAATAAACTCATTCGCATCAAATTCTGAGATTGGTTTGCCATCAACCACCTTAACCATTACTATATTCGAGTTGTTAGAACCCTTAAAAGTAAATGGAAAAAGAATAGTAGGGAACCACTCATTGCTCTCCATTTCTCTCAAACAATGGAGAGACTTCATTGATTCTCGTTCAGGTAATCTTATTTGCTTGTATTGCAGTACATTATCACCACAACTAATGGAAATTCTATCTTCGACGACTTGTTCTATGTAATCATCGGGAAAATCCATAACCTAAATAGTGCATAAAAATTTATTACATATTACTCCCAAACATATTACTCCCAAACACACATCAAGTCCATTACAAAAAGGATTAGAGTAGATGAAAAATGACAAATTCTTTCCTAATCTAGTTTGCTAAACCGCCTTTGTTGTTCTCCCTTGGTCCCTTTCATTTATCTCCTTCCTTGAGCATCCCTAATGATTGAACATTGCTTTTAGCATCAAACTAAATTTGATTTTACAATTTTGCAAAAACAATCATATGTATTGGAAAAACATACTGATACATATGTTACACTTCTTCAAATGGACATTGTACTTATATTATAGAGGAAAAAATATATTCTATCGTTATAAATCTATAACTAAATAGACTTAATATTGATAACAATAATTAAATGAAAAGTAAAAAATTCTCATGCATTTGTGAGTTGGAAGGCGTGTCGATACATGTCTCGTAAACGAGTCAATCCTTGCTCTAATATCAACTGCTCTAATCTCAACTAAAGAGTTGCTCCAATTATATGAGGAGTTGCTCCCATTAAATTTGAACGCCGCCAACTAGGATATGTAGTCCGAAGTCCTCGAAAAAATTTGTCACATTTTTCCATAAAGTCATCGTCAGCCTTCATTATATATATATGTGTGTGTATAGTCTCACGTAATTTGTTAATTTATAAATAATTTTAATATAATTTGTTTTTATGTTGATTTGAATTCACTAATAAAAAATGCTAAATTTTCACTAATATATATTTATGTTTTTTAAAACTCACACTGGCATACAAACGCACATTGAAGGTAATGAAAGATTTGTTCGCCAAATTGAAGTATGTGCGAACCTTCAGTGTTGGAAAAAACTCATTCGCATCAAATTCTGAGATTGGTTTGCCATCAACTACCTTATAACCATTACTATATTCGGGTTGTTAGAACCCTCAAAAGTAAATGGAAAAAGATTAGTAGGAAACCACTCATTGCTCTCCATTTCTCTCAAACAATGATGGAGAGACTTCATTGATTCTCGTTCAGTTAATCTTATTTGCTTGTATTGCAGTACATTATCACCACAACTAATGGAAATTCTATCTTCGACGACTTGTTCTTTGTAATCATCGAGAAAATCCATAACCTAAAAAGTGCAAACAACTTTATTACTATTTCCAATCAATACATTTCAAATCAAGAAAAAAACAATGGTAAATATATAAAACTAATGAAAGATGATAAAGGAGAATTGATGTGAACGTACAAATTCAAACTAAACACAAGCTGGTAATACAGAATTAATTCATAAGACAAAAGATAAAATCGCAAAATTTCAGTAGATATATCATATCCATGATTTCGAGAACACAAATGAAAAAGGAAAGTATTACTATTGCAGAAAAAATCCGACAAACCAATTCTGCATCAACTGCTGAAACCATAAAAAATTCTCGAGTTAGACAATAAAGTTTGAATACATAAGAGAAAATTTATATTAAATATTTTTGAAGTGATAACTTACAATGGAGTAGAAATTATAATGAAGTTATATAAAAAAAAAAGATAATGTATTTGTGAAAATAATATAATGGCTACTTCAAATATCTTAATTTTTACAATCTTATGCCTATCATGTGAGACATATCTCCTTGTTCATCAGTTACAAATTCAATGTCTAAATATTGGTGCCTAAATATTGTTCATTAGTCTTATAGATTATGGAACTAGAAAGGCATGGAAAACTCAAATGTGATACATATGAAGGAAAAATAAATTATTTCAAAATCGTTAGAGTAATTTGATAAACATATAATGCAACAAGAACAATTAGTTGCTTTTTCGAGTAATTATTTTGGTTGTGTAAAAATTTCATACACCTATTCTTTCTATCTAGTCATCACTATCAAACTTACCTTAAAACATATCCCTTTACCATGAAAATACTTATATAACTAATAAAATCCTATAAACAATATGTGTCAATTGACTTAATCGACTTCATTTACTCGCGACAATCTAACCACTTTACATTTCTTACACGGCATCAATTTTCCCTTAGCTTCAAGGGAAGTTCCTTAGCAAACTCAACAAATTTCATGCATATGAAATATCAGGTAGTGCAATCCAACTTGTATAAGCTTAATAGTTATCAGGAAAATCCTTGAATAAAATACATGCAAAGGAAAATACATGATAAAGAAAAATTGATGAACAAATTAAACTTAGCACAAACTGGTTACACAATTATTAAAGAATATGAAATTACAAAAGTTCAGAACATATATCTTATATATGCTTCTAAGAACAGATGTGAAAGTCAAATAATGTGAAAGCCGAATTTCTTACAGAGAAAGAGAAAGTGAAGAATAACCGATGAATTAAGTAAGAGACTCCAACAACTATCAATAGTTCTCTGAAATAAGAGAAAGGTTATAATTAAACAATCTCAAGCAAAAAAATTCAAGGAAATTTTGTCAACAACTACCAATTTAAGCCTGTGTTTTGAAAACAACTACCTTTTAAACTTTTTTTTTAAAACAACTACCACAAACTCGTAAAAAGTTAGAGTAGCACTACCACTCTTAAATTTTCGGCAAGAATCTCCGGTGAGTGGGTCCCACTTTCTACCTTTCCCTCCAAATTGACCATACGAAATTACCTAATTACCCCTCTTTTATTCCAGACCCAACTACCTTCCCTTTTCTTCAATTCCAAGGATGAACCCTTCAATTTCTTGCTGAATTTTTCATTTTGCTCAACCAATCTAGGTTTTTGATCTTGTAGCAAACAAACCTCTTGCTTCAAATTAGCAATTCTTGCCTTCATCAACTTCTTCTCTAACACAAGCTGGTTGGTAATGACCCTTTGCCATTCCACAATCTCTACATCAATCCATTCAAAAAATTGCATCCACGCCTACCAGTATAGGCATTGTAAAACTTACAGGCAACAAACCTCCTTCCAGGATTGGTGCTGGTCCAAGAAGTCTCCACTTTGGGGGGGATTCCACAATAACACTTGCCAAGAAAAGGACGAGCTGATTCATAGGATGAATTGGACATGATTCAATTCGCAACAATCCTAAAAATACATGGATAACAACCAATTAATAAACCCTAATGTCGATAAATCCATTCAATTTACCCAAAAAGCAAAAAATTGCGAAACCTTAATTTCCCCAATTTCGAGTCATTAAGAACCCTAATTAGCATATAAAATTCTCAACTTACCTGATGTAATGTTCCAGAATTATTCCTCTTGCTCAATTGGTGAAAAAAGGAAGAAATTTGGAGGAAAAAAATTAGGAAATTTTGTTCAATTGGAAAACGAACATTAGCAGATATGTAGAGAGGAGTGAGAAACAAAAATTAGAGGGAAAGGTAGAAAGTGGGACCCACTCACCGGAGATTCTTGTCGGAAATTTAAGTGTGGTAATGCTACTCCAACTTTTTACAAGTTTAAGGTAGTTGTTTTAAAAAAAAATATTAAAAGGTAGTTGTTTTCAAAACAGAGGCTTAAATTGGTAGTTGTTGACAAAACTTCCAAAATTCAACTAACCATTTTACATTTCTTACATGGCAATGTTGGCATCGATATTCACTTAGCTTCAAGGGAGCTTCCTTAGATGCTTTTGTAATTATTTTGGTTGTGCAAAAACTCCATACACCTAATCTTTCTAAGTTAATATTACCATGCATTGTCTTTTTTCCATCTCCTTTGAATTCCTCAAAGTGTACAAAAAATCCTTGACTATTAAACCAACCATGAGTATCAAACATACAATCAAGCATATCCTATAAATGAAAATATATGATCTTATACGACTAATAAAACCCTTTAAACAATATGTGTCTTTTGACTTCATTTACTCTTTACCGACTAACCATTTTACATTTCATACATGGCATTGATCGTCACTTACATTCAAGGGAGGTTCCTTAGAATACTCAATAAATTTCATGCATATGAAATATTAGGTAGTGCAATTCAACTTGTATATGAGGGTTAATTTATAGGAAAATACATGCAAAGGAAATACCACGATAACGAAGGATTGATGAACAAATTTCAACTAAACACAAGTTTGGATTATAGAACCCTAAAAAAAATATGAAACCGCAAAAGTTGAGAAGACATATGTTATATATGTTTTTATTATGAACAAATGTGAAAGAGGAATTTCTTACCTAAAGTGAAGAAGTATTTGATGAATTAAGTAAGAGATTCCAAGAGCAATCGGGCTAGAATAGAGTTCAGCATCAATAGTTCTCTGAAACAAGAGAGTCTATAATTAGACAATCTGAGACAAAAAAAGTTTGAATAGAGATGAAGGGAAATGACTAATTTAATTCCTTGAACACCAAGTTACATAATATAAAGTACAACCTCAATGTGTTGGGCTTTATATATGTGTCGTGCGGAACCATAAGTTAGAATTATCAAGAAAGCTAGGTGTAAATTGTCACAAAGCTAGCATATAACAAGCTCTTACAAGATGTATATTATATATGAGGACTTGAATAAGAATCTCTTGTAAAATGTATAACAAATAAGACTATTAACATGTTGCTTATATAACTTTGATTTACTTACGAAAAACAATGTAAAAATAAGAAAAATAAGGAGCACAATTTACGTCAAAAATGAAAGATCAAAGAAACATTACTAAGAAAAACGTGCAAATGTTGTGTGTAGTATATCGATATATTATTCACAAGAAATTTTAAGCTCAAAATCAAGTCAAACTACGAAATCACCACATGAAGCAATTAATAAATAAGCCAATTAAGTCCATTTTTTTTTTGGTGCACACGAGGGGCTATGCCCCGGGGAAAAACAAAAAACTAAACCGAACTAAGGGGGGATAAAACGTGGCATCGCCACTCCTTGAACGCGGGGAAATTAGGTCGTTGACTAACCTCCTAACGGTCAAATAAATTTGTAAATCCTAAAACTAACCCTAAACAAGTTTGGTGGTAAGTTCGGAGTCGAACCACAAGGAACGGTTTATGGATAGAGGACACTACAACTACACTAAAACACATATAAAGAACAAGGTATGATAAAGTATACTAGGGGAAAAGATCCACTTTGAACAATTAATAAGTAATGAGAATCCATTTGATAATCAATCGTGCAAAGAAAGAATTAAATGGGAATTAACTACACTCAAAAGTAATCTCTCAAACTCCTAGCCTAGATCCCTTATTGACTAGGTGCATAGAAGATATTTACCCAAAATGCAATCAAATATATCAATTCTAATTCACAATCCCTTGTCAAACTAGTACCAATATGCAATTAAGTTTGCTATCATGGGAGATCAATCCAATCTAAAGCAAACAATATGCCATCATCAATTCAATCAATTTAATCACACAATCATCATCAAATTTATCTCAAATAACTTAATTAATCATCACAAAGCTTCACTCAACACCTAGTAGAAGGGAAACTACTCAAACATGATGAAAGCAGTTAAATAAAGCATAAAGAGAAGAGAGAGTAAGAAATGCTCATTGATATAAAATGGAGATCTTCAAATCATCAAATTCCTCCTTTGATTATCCAAAATCCATGAAAACCATTGTGTTTCTCACTTTTTCTCTCCAAAATTTGAGAGTTTCTCTCTCTAAAAACCTAAAACTATCCTAAAAAACACTACTGAAATAATGAAAAATCCTCCCTTTAAAATGAGCAAAAAAGCTATTTATATCCCTTACTAAATTGCCTAGGAAGCTCCGCAAAAAGTCGAGCAGCACGTATAGGAGCGGGCGCTCCAAATTCAGTGCACGGGCGCTCTTAGCTGCAACAGTGAGAAGTAGAATCGTTCCAGAAAGTTTGGAGTGGGCGCTCCTCTTAGACTGCGCGCCAGCTCCTTCGCGCTTGACAAAACTGCTCGATTTGAAACGAACATCCTCGTTTTACATCGAAATTGAGCATATGACTTGTCGTTGGAAAGCTCTTGAGATAAGATTTCATCTCCAATTAGAATCACTCAGAAATGTTTTCCGGACTAAAAGATATAGGCGTTTGAAGTTCGATCATTGCAAATCAAGTGCATATTTCTTCATTACTTGTTCTTTTATGTTTTATAATTCTTCAATCTTGAGAAATGAACTTATTCAAGTGTTCCTAAACATAAGAATAAAACAATAAAGTTTAATCTAATGCAAGAAGCAACCAAAAATATCCAAGAAAAGCCAAAATTGATCAACAATGACATTTCACATGCAAACACGACAAATGAAATAAAACCTTATTAAAACCAAGTAAAAACAATGAAAAACTAACTAGAAACTCCTAAAAAAATAGTGACATAAATGATACTTATCTAATTCCCCCAAGCTTAAGTTTTGGTCGTCCTCGAGCAAAACAAAACAAACACAAGGGAAAACGATGTATTTTACTTAAACAAATAAAACTAGAAGAGAAAAAATATACACTAACTCACTTTCGTAGGAATCACGAATACATTTAGTGTATGCATAAAGCACTTTAAACCCCTTAGATCGCTCTAGAGGACGAGTATGCTCTCGTAAGGGTATCCTAAGAGTTCAACCCATAACTCTTGACAAAAATCAAGGCAAAGCAATAAATAAATAAATAAAATAAATCGAAGTAAAAGAGAGGTTACAAGCGTTCTTGAGTGGACTTTTATGATGGAACAAACACTAAAGAATGTCAATCTTTCTAAAAAATAAAGGTATGCACGTTCTAAGATGTCCAAGGTTAATTGAAACATAACATATGCTAAGCATAGAGAACTAACGGAAACACATTCCACTTTTTGTTCCAACCAATCAAACCACGTCCTCTTTACAAGTTTCAAATCCACTTTCAAGTTATTTTCTCATGATTCCACGAAGGAACCGGAAAATAAGTAAGAAATTCAAAACATGAGAAGGTTACCCAACTCTTGGCTATGCAAACTCGCTCTATAGGCTTTATTCCTATTTCCCGCCACCATTAAATGACTTAACCCTCTAGGATCAAAAGGACTTTTAAGGTTGTAATATACAGGCTAGGAGAGTAAAGGTGTGAAAAACTTTTGAAATTGGTGGTAAACCTACATGTGAAGCCCGGGTGGAACTTTTTCCACAAGATCCAAACGAATCCAAAACAAAAGTACCAACTATGCTCATAAAATAAATTTCCCCCAAGCTTATTTAACACAAAATAACAAAAATAGGGGAAAAAAACAGTTATAACAAAATCTTTTTGTGCTTTTCGTTCTTCTTTTACTTTTTTTTCGATTGTTTTTTTTTCAAGCTTTTCCTTTTTTCATTTAATGTCCTTGCCTCTTTTTAATTTGGATGGATATTTCTCAAAATGCATTTTCTTTTATGCACAAACTTATATACAACACATACTTGCTTTGCAAATAAACTCATAGTTCTAAACTTGCACCATAAACAATAAAACAAGCTTGAAAACTAAATTGCTTCACAAAACTAGCTAAAGGTAGAAAGTGAAACCAAGGCTTCAAGGCTTGTATTGTGGCTAATGAAAAGAAGGTATATGGCTCAAAAGGGCTAGCAAGAGGGGCAAATGCAAACCAAATCCAAAAATAGAAAATCTATCCTATATAAAGAAATATAAGAACCCCGAAAAATCCCTTTGTCATCCTCTAAAGTGGCTCAGTCGCGATCTTGGGAGCTAAAAGTCAAGTTCTAGATATGAGAATGCAATAGCCAAGGATCTAAATATGCCGCTCAACAAAGTATGATGAAGGCTTGAATAATTATACCTCACTAGGGATAGCAATAACTCACTCTTGGCTTCATATCCACTATAGAGAGCAACTTCATCTTACCATAAGCAAATGAACTAGGGCTTCATGGTCCCAAAGTTCTTAACCAACTACCTTAGCATACCATATCCTAGAGCCAACCTAACACATTCTCAAACCGTGCACACCTCTAAAATTTATGAAGAAATACATTCAAGAATACAAGTCCAAGCGTATTATGTCCAAAGTAAGAACAAAACAAAACACATTGCAAATTTGCCTTGATAGAAATAAAATCTTTTTGGAATTTTCAAAATATAGAAAATGGAAATGCATATACAAATGTGCATGGAATATATATGAATCAAAAACATGATAGAATACCCTCCCCCAAGCTTGAATGAGGTAACATGCTCAAACTTTAAGCCAAAGTATCCATGGGAGGAAAAAAGAAAGAAAGTCATTCAACCAACCAACATATGTCCAACAACCCACAAATCATTAGAGGAAGAGAAAGGAAGGATATTACCGGATATTAAATAGGTGTAAATACCCGCAAATGACCCAATTAAACCTTCTTAAAGTCGACTACCTCTAAAATTGAATCTTGTTTTCCATGTGCTAGCAAAAGTGGAGTCAAATTTCATTGATTCTTGATCTAAACCAATGCATAAGAATATATCAAGTTATGTACCTAGCACAAAGCACAAAAATATTTCCGTGATTCAAAACCTATTCTAAAAAGAAAAGAGAATGAAAGCAATAAAACACGGGTCACTTCTCGAGAAATGCTTGCTTAATATCCAAGCTTGACCGCTCTAGTAAATAATATTGCAACGATCGCAAGAGCTTGTCAAATGCACTACTACACATTTCATAAGAAAGAAGGTAGGAAAATGACGGGAAGATGACGTGCAACAAGGATAGTGCACGCAAATGAGGAGAGAGATACCAAGAAAAAGAAGAACAATCAAAAGGAAATTCAACAAAAGAAGAAGAAGAAGAAGAAGAAGAAGAAGAAGAAGAAGAAGAAGAAGAAGAAGAAGAAGAAGAAGAAGAAGAAGAAGAAGAAGAAGAAGAAGAAGAAGAAGAAGAAGAAGAAGAAGAAGAAGAAGAAGAAGAAGAAGAAGAAGAAGAAGAAGAAGAAGAAGAAGAAGAAGAAGAAGAAGAAGAAGAAAAAGTAAGGCAAACTCTCCTCAAAATGTTTTTTGGTGGCAAAATCACCCTTTTCCTCAATAATCGATGAGTGGGGAGCTTGAATATCACAAATAGAAGGAGGGTCCCCAATAGGCTCTTTGAGAAAAGAAGGGAGTGACATGGGATAGGAGGGAATATGATCAAATTTTCTTGAAAACGAAATATGATGAGGTGGGGGATATGAGAAATGGTCTCGCAAATGATCTCTTTTTCACCACCTTGCCTCACATCACTAATAAGTGAATGAAAATTATTCATTGAATTCTCAAAAGAAGAACACTCATGATCTACATCTCCCTCAAACAACCAATCTCCAAGAGAAACAACCTCATCTTCCCTATCACGACAATAAACAACATTTCCCTTAGAAATCTCAAAGCCCAAGATCTCAAAACCATGCATGAATGGATGCAAATTCATCTCAAACTCATCTCTTTCCCATAAAGCATTCTCAATGAACTCACTCAAAAGGCTATGGTTTTTCATTTGAACCTCACAAAATAATGGGACATAACCTCAAATGAGTCTAAATACTCATGAATAGAAGAATCACAAACATGCACTTCATCAAAATAAGAAAAGGGGTTTGGATTCATAAAATCATCATTTAATTCATTCTCAACTCTCTTTCCTTCACTCAAAAGTTCACTATTGTCTTCCTCACACTCTTTTGATTGCACAAAAACATCATCATCTTCTTCAATACACACATGGGATTTGAAATATTCAAGATCATGCAACAAAGATGACAATTGGCTTTCTAGTTCTTCCTTTCTCCTTATTACCTTCTTAATACGCTTTTCACTCCTATTCATCATCTCCAATTGACTTCTCATAGAATTTAAAAACAACTTCTTACTTGGCCCAAAAGTAGAATCAAGCTCAACACACCTAATAAGGGATTCAAAATAATCAATCGGAGACTCACAAGATGAAGAAAATTGAGGGTTAACTAGGGGAGAAGGATCACAACCAAGATTGTAAGCATCAACATTAGAAGGATGAGTATAATCATCATCATGGGGAGAGGGGACACAATCAAGCATATAAGATTCATTATTGGGAGAAAAAGGTACATCACAAGAAGGCATGCTAAATAATGAAAAATATTGAAACACACCATGCTCATCAACATTGGAATGCACCTCATCATCATGAACAATAGGGGAAATAGAGTTGAAATCATTTGTTCTAGGTTCACTAATGGGGTCATGTGACAAGTCATGGGAATTCAAGCTAACAATAGAAGAATCGACACATTGCACATCAATATTAGAAACATGATTACCCCTATTATAAACATCCCTAGCAAACCATACATAAAAAACCCAAGCATCATCAATTGATAATTCTCTAAATTCCCCATTATACATGCTTTCAACAATATCCTTAGTTTGCTCATTCAAACCAAAATAACAAATCTCACAAGCCTCCCAAAGACTACAACAATTATGATCTACAAATCCCTCAAGTCTATTGAAATAGTCACAAAAAGGCTCATTATCATATTGAGGAAATGAGAAACATGCCATTTTTTTTTAACAAAAACAATGAAACAAACAAAAAAAAAATAAAAAAACAAAAGTATACACAAAGACCTAGATTCAAGCAATAAAAAACAATCAAGCATTGACACCGTTCCTCGGCAACGGCGCCATTTTGAACGCGGGGAAATTAGGTCGTTGAATAACCTCCTAACGGTCAAATAAATTTATAAATCCTAAAACTAACCCCTAAACAAGTCTAGTGGTAAGTTCGGAGTCGAACCACAAGGAACGGTAATGCTAGATTGTTCTTGATCTAATACTTAAGCTACGCCGAAGTTGGTTTATGGATAGAGGACACTACAACTACACTAAAACACATATAAAGAACAAGGTATGATAAAGTATACTAGGGGAAAAGATCCACTTTGAACAATTAATAAGTAATGAGAATCCATTTGATAATCAATCGTGCAAAGAAAGAATTAAATGGGAATTAACTACACTCAAAAGTAATCTCTCAAAATCCTAGCCTAGATCCCTCATTGACTAGGTGCATAGAAGATATTTACCCAAAATGCAATCAAATATATCAATTCTAATTCACAATCCCTTGTCAAACTAGTACCAATATGCAATTAAGTTTGCTATCATGGGAGATCAATCCAATCTAAAGCAAACAACATGCCATCATCAATTCAATCAATTTAATCACACAATCATCATCAAATTTATCTCAAATAACTCAATTAATCATCACAAAGCTTCACTCAACACCTAGTAGAAGGGAAACTACTCAAACATGATGAAAGCAGTTAAATAAAGCATAAAGAGAAGAGAGAGTAAGAAATGCTCATTGATATAAAATGGAGATCTTCAAATCATCAAATTCCTCCTTTGATTATCCAAAATCCATGAAAACCATTGTGTTTCTCACTTTCTCTCTCCAAAATTTGAGAGTTTCTCTCTCTAAAAACCTAAAACTATCCTAAAAAACACTACTGAAATAATGAAAAATCCTCCCTTTAAAATGAGCAAAAAAGCTATTTATATCCCTTACTAAATTGCCTAGGAAGCTCCGTAAAAAGTCGAGCAGCACGTATAGGAGCGGGCGCTCCAAATTCAGTGCACGGGCGCTCTTAGCTGCAACAGTGAGAAGTAGAATCGTTCCAGAAAGTTTGGAGCGGGCGCTCCTCTTAGACTGCGCGCCAGCTCCTTCGCGCTTGACAAAACTGCTCGATTTCAAACGAACATCCTCGTTTTACATCGGAATTGAGCACATGACCTGTCGTTGGAAAGCTCTTGAGATAATCTTTCATCTCCAATTAAAATCACTCAGAAATGTTTTCCGGATCAAAAGATATAGGCGTTTGAAGTTCGATCTTTGCAAATCAAGTGCATATTTCACTAGGCGAAAAACCTCAATCCCCACCGGTTCAAACCACACATTCCCCACCGGTTTTTAATCGTTCTTGATTTGGGGGGTGCTAAATCCCCAAAGCACCGGTTCAAAACCGGTGGCAAAAATCACTTTTCCCACTGGTTTTGGAGTGAACCGGTGGCAAAAACATGTGATTTATCTTATAGCTGGAGTACTTTTCCCACCGGTTTTCAAGTGAACCGGTGGCAAAACTATAACATTTCCCACCGATTTTCACACTGACCCAGTGGCAAAAGTGCCCCAAAAAATTAAATTTTTTTTTTTTTTTTTTTTGCATTTTTTTCACTTAAATTGTACCAAATACTTATATATAATCATAATATGCATAAAACACATATATTTGCCTCAATAACTTGTAATATTACACTTTAAAAAATTAAAACAAAATGGACATATAAACACTAACATATATATTTTTGGACATATAAACACTAACATATGCTGTCTGACAGTATAAATGGGAAGCTAGGCTGCCATTGCTCATATACGCATATATAAGCATGTTTTTTCCCTTCTCTGTACAATATCCAAGCAAATTCAAGAGGTTCCTGTGATGCAACCTTCCTAACAGCTTAACCTGAGAAACAAGAGCATGCAATAAAAGAAGGTGAGATCAAGAATCAATCAGCACAATAACTACAGCATAAAAAGAGACAGCAACTTGTCTACCACACAGGACATCTAAGGATGAACCTTGGTATAGATTATATTGCCGCTAAGAAGCTGCACTGATTAAAATATGACATTACCTCTGTTTCAAATTCTCGCTCCCCTTGCTTTGAATCAGTTGCCAGCACCTTCACAACAACTATTTCACCAGTTGACATCTGAGCTTTGTACACAGGACCATATGCACCCTGGCCAACCAAGTAAAGTGCAATCAGAGTTCTGTTCATATCAGTAGTTTCACCTTGAAACATTAAAAATCATGCATAAAAAGGTGATTGATCTTTTATTATTATTATTAGTAGTAGTAATTGTAATACGAAGTATAAGAATTTCTGTTCAGCCAACATCAGTCCAATAGATCAATTTAAATATTTTCAAAGAGAAGGTTATTGCACAAGAGCACGGTAATTTATGTGTTAGCCTAACTCCACGTGTCTATAGATGTTAAAACCCAGGTATTTACAAAGCAACTGCCCATTGTGACTTGTAAGCCACGAGCCCAAGACTCTAATGACTTTTGACAAATGGTTGGCAAGACCCAACGATCCTCTCAGACTATTTGAGAGAAGTAAAGGGCATCAACAAGGATCACCACTTTAATGGTCTGTCTAATCTATATGCATCATACAGGGTGTTACACTAGCAATTAGAGAACCGTGCACAGCATCAAGAGGGAACATGGAAAGGAGGCAGACGCAATCACCAAATAATGAGGACTTAGATGCTCCCCCCACCCTCACACTGTACTCCCTATCAATGATGTTTCTCATGGAAGCCATGTTGTCCCCTCCAACAACTAATGGCAACCAAGGCAGCACAAACTTTCATGCCGAAGTTTCTATGCATGTAAAACCTGATCAATTTAAGTAGTGCTTAGTCAACTTATAATGCAAAACTGAATTCAGAGGAACAGTAGCACAAATCTATACCTATAACATGAATACAGAAAGTGTGAAAAAAAAAAACCATGATTAAGCATGAAGTGTATACCAATTAAACATAGTAAGCATTGTTTAAGTAAGAATAAATAACAAAGCCTTATTTTTAGCAAATTATGACTTTGGACTCTTATCCAATCCTAACAATTATCAATTTTGTCCTATGTTGTCCCCATCCCAAGTCTCCATATCTTTCCCTGTATCTTTTTTAAGAGGAGGGGGAGAGAAATGATTCTTTGAAGCTCAAAATCATTAGCTAATGACACTAATAAAAGAAGCATCGATTATACATAATCGCATAAAAAAGTAGAACCCTGCGCCCAAGAATTTGTAAAGTATCATGCTCATACAGGAATCTCTTAGGTCAAAAAATTCAGCAAAGGCCAACAAAAAAGAATATAGACGATTATTAGATTTTTGAACGAGCGAAAGTTCATGTAATCCTATGAATAATCCTACATGATCACCTAGTTTGAAGGATCGATAATAACATAATGCAAATCAAGGTCGGAAATATGTGTTTGGTTCAATCTATATAAACCTTCCTACGCCTCTTTATTATTCAAATAAACATGGATGAAACTAAAAATGTTATATATATATATATATACGCATAAGACCAGCAAAATTAAATTAAAATAGATGGCTTGATACTTACTTTACACAAAATTCAGACAAAGTCCCAGCAATAGAATCTTCAATTAGGGGTAGTAGCCTCAGCTTGAACATCATCAACAGTACTTCTGAAGAAAAAAAGAAGACCCTTTCATAACTAAAATTACATACAACATGGTCCTTACAAGATAATAACAACGTTTAATATAATATGAAGTACTATAATAGATGCAAAATCGCTAAATATGGAGTATTTTAGAAGCAAAAGAAACCAAATGGCGGGAGTAAAGTGAAGTTATAAGAGCGTCTGAATATACTTCAGATAAAATTATTACAGAATTAAGATTGAAGCAACATTCAGACAATAGATTAAACAATACTTTGGTGTGACTAGGGAAATGTCAATCATGGCCTCTACTTCATAAGCTTCTAATAGAAATTCAGACAAAAGTAATATCCCGAATAAGAGCAATTAAAATATAATGTGGAAATGAGCCCACAAGGTACAATAGATTAGGAATGACCTAAACAACATTAATCTAAACGCGTACTATGACAATTAGCAAAGAGTAATATGCATCTCTTACAAATCAATAGTATTTTACTAGATGATTAATAGTTATTTCCCTTGCATAAACCAAACAGGTCACAGAACAATACAAAAATGCATTTAAGCAAACGGGATTCAAACTCTTATGCTAATTGGGATTTGGCAGCAAGGAAAAAAAACAAGATAATCGAAACTATGCTTACTTTTTCGTAATCATTGGCAAGGTTTCCCTTTCGGAATGCAGCTTATCTTTAATCGAAACAAGGCTGCCCAAAAAACACCCCATTGCCACAGCCCCCCTTGGAAATCCATGAGGTTCTAATGCATCAAAAGTTTTGGACTCCAAGTCTTACCAACCAAACGTTATATTGCCAATGTCCAACAAAATTCTTTTCCCATCTTTGGAATAAACAATAGGCTGAATCTTGAATATAGCCTGGATGAACTCAAAGCCAATACTAAACAATCTAATCCCCAACCTAGCCCCGACAGCCACCCCCTCCCCCTGCACCACCACCAAAACCACCCTCCTTCCAGAGCCAGATAAGCGCAATAGATCCCCCGCCCCAGCCCCACCAACGAAACCGCCCAAAACTTGAATTCCTTAACCCGAAACCACCCTAACTCCCATCCCTTTCCCCACTAGAAACCCCCACCCCTTTCCCTGACCCGAAACCGCCGTAGACTCGAAACTCTACCCCTGAAACCATTCCCCCACCCCCAGAATTTGTGAATTTGTGTTTTTCCTATAAAATAAAATAAATAAACTAAAATTCACAAATTAGCAACCAAAATTGACTCAATTATCAAACTAGACTCCAAAAATTACGTTAAATTCTTTGACTTTGTATAACCAATAGTTCAATTTTCCAACTTCGAATAACCCTAAATTGAGTATATACTGACAATTAAATACACGATTAACACTAGATTGTCAAAATTAATATTAGATGATTAAAGAAAAAGAAGCATCTAACCTTAGAGACTGCTTCAATGGAGGAGAGAAAGCTCATAAGCCCCTTCAATGGAGAATTTTGAGTACGCTTAAATGGAGGAGAGAGAGAGGAAAGAGTACAACGAGAAACGCTTAAATGGACGAGGGAGAGAGGAAGGAGTACGGCGAGAAAGATATGAAGGAGTACAGAGAGAGGAAGGAGTACAGAGAGGTTCGTTTTAATGGAGGAGAGGGAGAGGAGAGAGAGGTAGCGCAGACGAGAGAGGAGGAAAGATCGAGGAATTGAAGGAGAAAGAAAGAAGAATATAAGCGGTTTTTATTTTATTTCATAACACTTTTCCCACCGGTTTTGTTAGAACCGGTGCGAAAAACATACTTTTCCCACCGGTTTGGTTAGAACCGGTGGCAAATCCATTTTCCCTCTTTTTTTTTTTATAAAACAAAACTTTTCCCACCGGTTTTCAAGAACCGGTGGCAAAAGGGGGGGTGCCTTTTTCAATTTTTTATTAGTGTTTCTTCATTACTTGTTCTTTTATGTTTTATATTTCTTCAATCTTGAGCAATGAACTTATCCAAGTGTTCCTAAACATAAGAATAAACCAATAAAGTTGAATCTAATGCAAGAAGCAACCAAAAATATCCAAGAAAAGCCAAAATTGATCAACAATGACATTTCACATGCAAACACGACAAATGAAATAAAACCTTATTAAAACCAAGTAAAAAGATATCAAAACAATGAAAAACTAACTAGAAACTCCAAAAACAAATAGTGACATAAATGACACTTATCACTCCTACTACGTCATTATGTAAAATACGCCCTAAAGCTAAAGGGGGGACTTGAATCAACTCAAATTTGTTGTTCTGCTGGACTCCTTGATTGGCTAATCAATCCGCGGCTTGATTTGCTTCTCTATACACGTGCTTCACCTCCACTGTCCATTCTTGCCTAGCAATTAGCTTCCTGCAATGCTCTATATCATGTATGCATTCCCCATTATAACCATCAGTACTATTTAAAATTTGCACCACCGCTTGATTATCTAGTTGTATTTGAAGCTTCTTGATTCCCATCCTCTTTGCTAGTTCCAAGCCGTATTCTATTTCCAACACTTCTGCTTTAAAGGCAACGCAACTCCCTAACTTCAGTGAATATGCATTGCACAACCTGCTTGTAGTATCTCTTATTAAACCCCCTCCCCCTGCAGGCCAATTAAGTTCAATTGACAGACAATACTAACGAAATAACTCCTTAAAATATGAAAATGTGTGATCTTCAATTCAATTATATACACCTCCACCTTTAAATCTATATATTAATAGCTTTGCCAACTTTTCATTTATTTTATTTATACTAATATACTAATATCTTAAGTTAGAATTCACCAATATATAGTACAGTACAATTTTACTACTCTGAAACATTTCTCACTAATAATTTACATAATTAAGGTATTTATTTATATGAATTGAATTAGGAAAGGTTAACACCTATTGTTTCAATCATACTGGGTTTGATCAATAATTTTTTTTAAAAAAAATTGTATTAAAAATTTTAAAAATAGTCTTTCCTGTTATTTATGCTAGCATTAGACCCGACGCGAGGCTCGATGTAATTGAGCTCTAAATAGAAAGTATGAAAGCAAAAAGCGAATCATGAAGTTTGCTTCACGATTGTGCTTGAAGTTTGCTTCACAGTTGTGACTATAAGGAATAAGACTCATAAAGGAATTGGCTTAAACCTCGATCTTTACTTTCACAAAACGCCCCAAGTAACCATGAATTGGGAATCCTTTCTAAATTCAAGTATAGTCACATGCTTTCCGTGTCATTAATGGAACTTTCTTAATATTTCAACTTTACAAAGTGATTTCATGTTTCATTTCTAAAAAGTAAATGAAAAGTTAGTAAAAGTAAATGAAATCAATCATAAAGTAAATAAAATTGCCTTAAAAGTTAAAAAACTAGAAAAAAAGTTTGACAATCCGCGAAATTACGAAAATGCCATTAATGAAAGCGGGTGAAATGTGAGCCATCAGATGGAGCGCGATTAAAGGGTGAGACTGGTTCCTAGTTCCTATTATTCACCTTGGTTCTCACATGATCTCAATTCTACACACACACACACACACATATATATATATATATATATATATATATATATATATATATACATATACATATATAAATATACATATATATATATATATAGAGAGAGAGAGAGAGAGAGAATTTGCTAGAATGAGAAATGAGAATATGAGAAAACCACTGAAAAATTGCTACGTGTCCCTATAAAGTACAAAGTACATAAGAAGGGAATATTTGTTTTTAAAAAAAATTAGGAAGTGGGACATGTGCCAACTTTTAAGTGCGGTGGTTTTCTCATATTCTCATTCTCATTCTCATTCTAGCAATTCCACACACACACACACACATACACACACACACACACAAACACATACACTAGCATAGTGCCCGTGCGATGCACGGTTTATAAATCAACTTATTAATAATTAATGCCTTAGGAAGAAAAAAAACAAAGATAATTCAATTAGTAATAAGGGCTTATTTACTAATAGTGGATACAAAAATAAAGGAATGTAATTTGAATAGTATTGTAAGTTATTAGTATTTTTTATAATTTCAATTTATTAATTGAAAAATAAATAAATATTGCTCTACATGACATAATTATATAAGAGAAGCAGATTCCTTCATTTTCTATCTCCCGTAGAAAAAATAATTAAAATTTTCTTGTCATACCTTCTGCTTCAATAACTACAATCTTATACGAAGTATATATATTTTACCCGTCGTATTCACCAAAATCTTTAATTATTATTATTATTATTGTTATTATTATTATTATTATAATTTAACATAAATTTTGCTTGGAAAATATTTTTTTAACGTTTAGATGTATTTTTTTTAATCTAAGTTAATTTAATTTTACTTTAGGTTTGTATGTTACACATTTGGAAACTCTATATTTATTTAAAATTACATTAGATAGTAGTTTAAAATTACATAGCTAGAATGGAAAATATTAATTACAAAAATGAAAAGTATATGAATCAAAATAATCACAATTCTATGATATGATTTGGTGAATGTTTTGTTTATAACTTATAATAGGTAACTAATGGCATTGGCTAAAAAAAAATTAAAAAAAAGGGGGAAGGGGATTTTGGAGGGAAAAAACAGCACCAGAAAATGACACGTGTCATTCCTGGTGTCTGTTATATATATATATATATATATATATATATATATATATATATATATATATATATATATATATACATACATACGTACATACATATATACATACATTCATATATATATATGTAAGTGTGTGTGTGTGTGTGTATATACATATAACACATTTAAAATACCTATAACACCTTAGAAATTCTTTTCCTTTAAAATACCTATTTTACCCTTTTAAAAATACGAAATAGGAAATTCTAAGATATTACCACCACCGTGAAAACAGTTAAGGCAAATATCAAAGACACATAGCGGAAGACTTTCTTTAAACCATTCAAAACAAGTCAACTTAAAAGTCAAACCAAATGAAAGTAAAGTCAAACCAAAGTTAAACAAAGTCAAACAAAGTCAACCTACAACTTGAAACCATTGCAGGCCCTAAAAACCAAACAATACTGAAAACCTTTACGTTAGTCTCATGAACATAATACAATAAATAATATTCAAAGCAATTAAAACACATCATATTCCTATGGAAAATAAGCATGATTCGCTCTTCACTCATGCCCATCATGAAGATGCTTCATCACCTGAAAAGCTTCTCTCTACTTGTCCCCACTACTCGCCATTAAAATGGGTTGTCGTAGGGCCAAGGTAAAGACAAGATCAAACAAACATACAACACACAATTAGCAATGCTGATTACATAAGCGTAATAAAACACACTAACATGTTTTCATCCTATCATCACACAACTACACCGGGAGCTACAAATAAATTGAGGTAAACTACACCGGGAGCTAACCGGGTAGGCAAATGTCACATGAAGTGACGGTTGGGCTAAGCAAAACTATCTAATTATCCGAAATGCGATCCGCATCCGATCCGAAAATTTAGGATAATCGATCAGAAAACATTTTCGGATCGGATATCCGATCCGATCCGAAAATTTTGGATATCGGATATCGAAATTTTGGATTTCGGATATCAAAATATCTGAAATGATCCTATATCCGGAAAAATACCCCAAACCAGCAAAGTAGCAAACCTTAAATACACCTAAGGCCCAAATACCCCCAAAGGCCCAAATAACTAAACTGTTGACCCTGACCCTCAAAATAAAACTCCTAAGTCCTAACCCACCGCCCCCTCTCTCTCTCCTCTCTGTCATCCTCACCCACTCACCGTCCCCTTCATCCTCCTCTCAATATCTTCTCTCTCCTCTTTCATGCTCTACTCTCCTCCTTCAATATATGCAACCCCACCAAACCACCTGAACGGCTTCCTCCTTCAATTCTCACGGCTCACGGCTGGTTCACCAACGGTCCTCGCAACGCCCTCCTCTAACCACCGTCCATCAACAACCGCAACAACAACTGTAACCATATGCATCTATTGCTAGCTTGAGCTCCGAACCCGTAACACCAACAATGGCTATTCTTCTCAATAACAATTAAAATTTCTTTGTTTTGTTTTTTGTGACAATTAGTTTATAGATTTGTGTCAAATATCTTTGTTTTGTACTTGGGTTTGTAAAAAATTTCTTTGCTTGTAATTTGCAAAAATTATTTGTTGGATATTTTTTAAGTTCTAGTCTATTTAATCTTCTTCTGATTCAAGTAGCAATGAATTAATATTTTTTAGAGAATTGATGTAGTATTAATTTTTTTTTTTTGAAACAGTAGTACTCCATATTAATTTTCATTCAGCGAAAAAAATGCCATTAAATAGGTCGGATATTGGATATCCGAGCTATCCGATCCAAAATTTTTGGATATCCGGATATCGGATATCCGAAAAGTTTCGGATATACGGATATCAGATATGGGAATTTTCAAATACGGATATCCGATCCAAAACTGGGTTTCGGATATCTGATCCATGCTCACCCCTAAGTGACGGACGTCTTGCGCATAATAATAATAATAATAATAATAATAATAATAATAATAATAATAATAATAATAATAATAATAATAATAATACTCCCAGTAGAAGTTATGGTCAAATATAAAATCGCATAACACCCCCCATATGTTCATACTCAAGGTATATACGTTCCCAGAGTTTTGGTGCGTAATCTCTTTCACTTTACATTGTTTACATATTATTAGATTTGGTGATGACTCTCAACCATAACACAATCCAACATTATAATCATTCAAGCAATCAAACATACCAATTTAAATTCTTGAATAATTAGTGACCACATAACTTTTAATAGTTGAACCCTTTTTAATCTACCTCGATGTCAAAGACACTTTAACACATTATGTGCCGCAAATCCTACCCCTCGGTGTTAGAAACATCTTAAGTGCACATAGGCACCGCAATATAATTTATTCCTGTGTACTAAGACACTTGATAGCTCAATTCTCATGCTTAAAGCATCAATAAAAAATTATATGAACCATAATAAAATTTCCTTTTCATATTTCAAACCAAATTAAACATTTAGTTTAATTAAACATGCTTTCCATCATGATAATAATAAAAGTGTGGTTCATATCCAACATGCCAACATATTTAATTCCAATCACCAACTCATCATAATTAATTCATACATCACAAATCATTCTCTAACACCAACCATACAACAAATTCCAACCAATACCTATCATGATACTACTTGGAATTAATTTATCAAAGCCTAGCATGCTTCTACATATTCAAATAATTACCAAGTACGCGAATGTACCTTGAATATGATCTCAAAACGCTCACTTGGAATCTCCTACAATCCAAAATTACAAAGAGGCATTAATACCATTTGACACAAATTTTCAGCAATATATACACTCCTTAAATCACTCATAAATCCTTTAAAATAAGCTGAAATTTAATTTAAAACCCTTACTTTTATTCCCAATTAATGGGTAATAAAAAATCCTTTCAAAAAACTTAATTGTAGCTTATATACAAAAATTCCAGCTTTATTAAATCATCTAAAATTGTTGTAATTGTGTTTTAAAACTTATTTCAATAATTTAATTCACCCATAAACAATTTCCATCAATATACATAAAACTTAGAAACCTAGGGTTTGTAATTTTGGGCTTTTTAATTCAAAACCAAATCTGAAAATTTATATACATCATACTTAAAATCAAACATCTTAAAAATCATCACAAAACCCAAAAACAATAATTAGATCAAGGGTGAATTTAATTAAAAATCAAAAGGAGAAGTTTTTTTTCGAAAGGGGCGCACGACCACCAAGGTCGGGCTGCTACTGCGCCCGCCGTTGCCGGCGAGTGATGGTGGTGGTGGCAGCCGGCCGGTGGTGGCTGTGGTGGTGGCCGGCTGGTGGTGGTGTGTGGGTGGTGATAAAACAAAATAAAAATAAAGGGGAAAGGGAAAATAAGAGAGAGAAAGAGAAAATAAGAGGAGGGAGAAAGAGAGTGTTACCTTGGGTATTCTCCACTTTGGGTAAAGTTTAATTTGACCATGTGATGGGTATTTATACTCCCTTTTTAAAACCCTCCTAGACTTAAATTCCCTTTTTACCCTTAATGATCATTTTCCTATTCAAACTAACATTTTGACATTCCTTAAATACCATTGACTTTAAAAATTACCTTTTTATAAAATTATATGTCCCAATGATTTTAAATTATAAAATAAAGTATTTCCAAAATTATTAAATTAAATAAATTGGACCTTTAATTTAAAACTAAAACACTTTAATTTAGTAAAACATCATAAATAATTAATTTCAACTTATTTAAATACTTTAAGAAATACTTATTTAAGTTAAAATATGTATAAAATACGGGGTATTACAACACCACCTCCTAACTTACCAACCACTGCCACCCCCTCCCCCCTTCACTGCTGGCAACCCTAATTCAAGCATCCCCCCTTCAAGCAACCCTAATTTAGGGCCCACAAACCCTCCCCGACTCTCTTTTCCCCTGACCACAGCCTGTCCTCCCTCGCTGTCCTCTGACAACACCGAAACCCACCACCCTACACCATTTCGAACCCCGACCCGGTTTCGATTGTAGGTGGTGGTTTCGATTTCGGGTTAGGAGGGATTCTATTTCGGGATTGGTTTGGGGGAGGGTGGTTCGAATCCGGGTGCCTCATCAAAGGAGAAAGATGGAGGTGTGGCGAGTGACCCTAGTGTGGGTCGTGAGTCAAAGGAGAGAGAGAGGGAGGGTCGTAGATCTGGTGGGGGTGTCAGGTCGGGATGAGGGGTTGGTGGCGGCGACTGGGTGAGGGTGAGGAAGTGGCGGCGGCTGGGAGAGGGTGATGGTGAAGGTGTTGGGTGGTTTAATTATTTTTTTTTTATTTGGTTTTTCTTTTTTTTTTTTTTTAAAAAAAATTCTAACCATGGTTTAATTTTTTAACCAAATAAGACTCATTAATGTCATTAATAAGATAAACTAGATGAAGCCCGTGCGATGAACGGTTTGTTTGTATTTTTTCAAACAAAATATTTTACTAAATATATATTTATCTGATAATCTTTGTGATATTCGCTTGTTTACTACTTGAATCTTTTACTATAAAATGAATTATTTAATTTTGTTTTTCATATTTAGATAAAAATTCCTAATATAAAAAGATAATATTTTATTTCACAAAGTTTCATATATGACTGGTCACACTGTGTGGTCGGGATTATTTGATTAGGGGTTACTCGGTGGGTTAAAGGTTACTTAATCAATCAGGGGTTACTTGGACGATCAAGGTTACTCGGTCAGTGTTTTGGTGTGTCTCAGCCGCCACACGATATGACCTGCCACACAGAAAACGAGTTGATTTTATTTTTATAATTATTATAAAATTTTAGATCTAAAATAAATTGTAATTCTTTTTTTCATTGGCTAAAATATAACATTTTCCTATGTGACACTCTGATAAATTTTTATTTATTATTATATTCATACGTAGCGCTTTTAAAAAAAACAAATCTTACGTGGCATAATCCTATTGTAGCGTTTTAAAAATATTAATCTCACGTGGCGTTTATTTTTTATTATAATCTTACATAGCGCTTTAAAAAAACTAATCTTACGTGGCATAATCCGATTGTAGCGTTTTAAAAATATTAATCCTGCGTTGCGCTCTAATAATTTTTTAAAAATTAAAATCCTACGTGGCTCTATAAAAATTTGGGAAAAAACTCCCTTTATATATATACTAGTTTTGTGCCCGGGCGATGCCTAGATGGTTGATAAAATTTTAAGATAACATTTTTACTTGCATGTTAAATATGGTCAAATAATTCGTTTTGATAATGTAGGATATTTGGACATACGATATCATATGGAGTGTACTTTGTATAGTTTTGTTTGTAAATAGATATCTATGTTATTATTGACTAGAAATTTATTTTATTGAACTTCAATTATTTTCACTAAACTGAAAGTATTTTTACCAAACTAAAATTGTTTTTACTAATTAAAACTCATTTTTACTGATTCTCTAATATTTTTTAAAAATAAATTAAATAACAATGCATTTTGTATGCGGCTAACCACACCATCTGGCCGGACAAAGTAACCCCTATAAAACTGATCGAGTAACCCCTGTAAAACTAACTGAGTAAGCTCTAACACTGACTAAGTAACCCCTATCTATAACACTGATTGAGTAACCACTGTAACATTGACCAAGTTACCCCTATAGCAGTTAGGGGTGAGCAAAAATTCCGGGTACCATAAATTGGAACTGGAACCGATTAGGAACTGTCGGGTCCGAAACCGAAATTGTACCTAGTGGTTTCAATTCCGGGTAATAAATTAAGGAACCGGTTGCAACCAATTCCAATTCTCATTTTTTTTGGCCCTGGAACCGGTTGGGTACCCGGTTAGCCAATATATATTAAATTAAATATATTTTGAAAACAAAAATATGATGAATGAATCTAGTTAGTAAAATAATAAAAAAAAAATATTGATATCTAACATATAAAATATAGCTTCATGCATATATAAATATAGTATTAAACGCTAAAAATGAAAATGGATTAAAAAAAAGTATTATTTGTATTAAGTTTTAACAATTATGCACATAAGTGGGTACCCGGAACCGAAATCGGTACCCGGCGGTTCTAATTCCAATTCCTAAATTTTAGGACCTTGTAAAAGTGGTTCCAATTCCAATTCCGAATTTTAGGACCCAGTTTCAACCAATTTCGGGTCCGTGTCCTAAAATTTTGACCGGGTACCCGATTTGCTCACCCCTTACATTAGCAATAACGAAGTAATTATGATCTTGTAATAGTTGGTGATACGGTTTGACCAGCTACATATAAAAGTTTGTGATTAAATATATTATAAATGGATCTTATTTTAAAGAATTTCTTAAAACGAATTTGATGATGGAAATAGAACAGAGTTATATGATATTTATTTAAAGTTATGATTAATTTTGAATATATGAATATTACAATTTATCGATAATAAAACTTTATACAACAATTTTATCTTAAAAAATCTATCTAAAAAGCGCTTGCTTAGCATCATATGTGTCACAATAATACCTATTTATTTTCCAACGTGACGCGACACTTAAATTAGGGTCATTTTGTATAATTGATAAAAAAAAAAATGACCATTTAAGTGTTACACAAGTTGGGGTTACCATTAAGAATTTCTCAAATAAAAAATAAAATAAATACAGTAAACGATAAGATAATGATGTGAGAATCATCTACGCCTTACAAATTTACAATATCCCACACGCAACAATCCAAAGAACTACTACACCCATTTCCCATATTTAGCCACAAAACTCCATTTCTAATTTCCTCCTTCATTTTCTAGAACCCTCTACTCTCTCCCTTAAACCCTTTCAACTGAAAGCCTAAAAGAGGGGCTTTCACTCTTCATTTCTCACTTATCTTCATTCAAAATCCCTCCTATCTCTCTCTCCTCCTCTTCAATGGCACCTGTTCTTAGCCGAACTATGGCTTCTGCATCTTTAGCTTCACTTCCATCTGCTTCTTCTTTCACCCTCAAAAACACCCATAACAAAGTTTTGAATTTGAGCAGTAGTTTTTGCCCACATAATAAACTACCTAGAAATTGCCCAAAGTTTACCATTGGGAAGAAGTTTCAGGGAAAACCTAATAAATTATCTGTTCGTTGTGATGCTGCTGTTGCTGAACAAGAGGCTCCTGAGGCTGAGGGTGAGAAGTTTGAGTACCAGGCTGAGGTGGGTTTTCTATTACGCGTTGATCGGTGTTATTAATGTTTCGATGCATGTATCGTTTTATTTATTGTTTATTTGGTTAATTGAGTGGATTTTGTTGTTGGGTAATTGTTATTGGATTTGATAATTTGATATGATTCAAAACTAGGAGAATTTAGTTCAATCGATGAGTTTATTGGAGGGTTTCCAATAAGTTTGAGTGTAATTGCTGTGGTTTTGATTGCAGGTGAGTAGGTTGCTGGATTTGATTGTTCACAGTTTATACAGTCACAAGGAAGTGTTTCTTCGAGAACTTGTTAGGTTTGTTTCTTTCACTTGCAAAGAGTGACTTTAAAGTTACTATTTTTTCATTTGACATGTAATTGGAGTTTGTAAATTGTGCACTATTGTAAAGCAATAGAACTTGAAGGTTTTAACGAGCCAGCAAGTCGTGCTATGGTGGCTTCGATGTTATCTTGTTATCATTAACTCCGCAGTTTGCTTTAGGCTCGGCTTTAGGAAGTCTTCAGGGCAGTTGTGTTTATAAAATTTGACAAGAAAGCAAAGAGTTAATTAAACCTTAATGAATTCATTTTCAGGACGTTGTAGTTGCTTTATCAGTTGAACTTTGGTTCCTCTAAACATGCATTTGCATATATTGACATAATGGAGTGTGTTTGATATTGCATAGCGTAGGAAGGAGAAAAAAAAAAGGGATCAATATCAGCTGATTAGTATTGATTTTTCTATTCAGTAATGCAAGTGATGCGTTGGACAAGCTAAGATTTTCAAGTGTGACCGATCCCTCTCTACTCGGGGAAGCAGGAGAGCTTGAAATACGCATCAAACCTGATCCAGATAATGGGACCATCACGATTAGGTATGCATTCATTCCGTCAATATGCTGCAATTTCATTAATTACTGAATTCTGAGTTTGTATGTATCTCAATCTTTAGGGATACTGGTATTGGAATGACAAAAGAGGAGCTTGTTGATTGTTTGGGAACTATTGCACAGAGTGGCACTTCCAAGTTCTTAAAAGCATTGAAGGTACTCGAAACCTTTCTTCTGATATAGTTGTATGTTTTCATTAAAGTAGTCTGTGCATGAAAACATAAAAAATTTACTGGGCTTTTCACAAGCTTTATCTCTGAAATTCCTGTAATCCTGTTTATGTGCAGGAAAACCAAGATCTTGGTGCTGACAACGGTTTAATTGGACAATTTGGTGTTGGATTTTATTCTGCCTTTCTGGTTGCAGACAGGGTACTGAGATTGTGTAAACTTTATTTTGTTGTTACTTTGACTATGGAGTTAATAAAGGAGACAGATTTTTAAACTAGAATTTGCACCTCTCATCAGGTTGTCGTGTCTACAAAGAGCCCAAGGTCTGATAAGCAGTATATCTGGGAAGCAGCAGCTGACAGTAGCTCATATGTAATCAGGGAAGAAACTGACCCGGAAAAGATCCTGAAACGTGGAACGGAAATCACACTGTACCTAAGGGTATATATATTTTATACTTGCTTATTCCATATGTTGTTACTTACAGTAATTTCTTCCGGGGTTCAAAATTCTTTCATGTTTGTGGGAACTTTGATGTGTGTGCTGTTTACATTTGCTTCTACGATTTCTGCAATCTGCATATTGGCTGGATAAATCATTTTTGTTCAAGCTAGAAGCACATTTTTAATATGCCTTTTGTATGGCTTAATAATCCCTATTAAGTTGCATAAGCTCATTTGTTTAGTTGCTTACTAGCTTGTGTGTCGTGAGGAAACTTGAGTGTTTTCTTGCTCATATACCTGCTAATTCTTTTTTCATTTTCCGATTTCCTTTCAGCCTGATGACAAGTATGAATTCTCAGACCCTGCCAGAATCCAGAATTTGGTGAAGAACTATTCACAATTTGTTTCATTTCCCATCTACACATGGCAAGAAAAATCAAGAACTGTGGAGGTAACATGTTTTTCCTTTTACATGTAGTAATTTCTATTTTAAGTTTATGAGAAACATATAAATGATACTTGTATAATACAAGTGCTTGTTATGTTTGATTTTCACAACAGATTGAACTCCTTGAGTTTGCTTGATTTTCTGTTGTAGCTTTTGTACATGGTCTATCATCTAATGATTTGAAATGTGAAGGTTGAAAAGTTTTGGATTTGATTTCTCTCTTTGCCACCTTTTGGCAGTGGTGTAATTGATTTGACTGAATTGTATTATCCTGAATCCAATGGATTTTAGGTATGACAATCGATCTAATCTAACTTAATTAACTCATTTTGAACATTTGCACTATAATATACATACCATGCTTTTGGGTATGTATCACAATTGAGGCTTTCGAAATCTAGCATTTTTTTTAACTTTTTTTTCCGTTTGGGGTTTGAGGTGACAGGTTTGGACAAGGGTTGTAAATAACGTAGTCCATGAGATCACTGAATGTCATACTTTAATTAATAAAAAATTTATTGCATAGAAGTATTTTGGATGATTTAGATTTTTGGATTCCAGTATCTTATTGGGTTGTTGAAAAGGTAAAAAAATAAGAGGGTTATTGAACACCAACGTTGAACTTTCTTACCACTTCCAGTGTGTATCTGACTTGATTACATGCATGTATTTTGTCCAAAGAACTTGCACAGACACACCCCTACCATTTAAAAATTTGTTTGATGTTTAACATGATGTGAACTTTCGTTGATCTTGCAGGTGGAGGAAGAAGACGAACCAAAAGAGGGAGAAGAGAAACCAGAGGTAGATTTCATTCTGCTCTTGAAGTTGATGTATGTTAGAGTAGTGGCATTTTGCGTTAATTTTATTGTATTTCCAGGATGGAAAGAAGAAAACGAAGACTGTCACTGAAAAATACTGGGACTGGGAGTTGACAAATGAGACTAAGCCCATATGGGTGAGTGCTTTCCTCTTTTCATTGAAATGCCATCTACAATTGTCGCATCATCGACTCTTGCTTTCTGAGTGTACTATGAGAAATTGCTGAACATGATGCATTTCAAATTTATGTCTCAGATGCGAAGTGCTAAAGATGTCCCAAAAGATGAGTACTATGAATTCTACAAGAAGACTTTCAATGAATTCTTGGACCCACTTACATATACTCACTTCACGACAGAGGTATGATACATCTCTAGCTTTTTCTTGTTTTTGCCTTTAATTGATACAGAATTGGCCATTGTTATACTTCCTGACATGATTGAATATAATGCAGGGAGAAGTGGAGTTCCGGAGTGTTCTCTTTATCCCTGGGATGGCACCTATGAATAACGAAGATGTTATAAGTCCTAAGACAAAGAACATACGGCTGTATGTAAAACGTGTCTTCATTTCAGATGATTTTGATGGTGAACTGGTTTGTACTCCCCCCTTGTTTCTTTATTTCTTGCCTTTCTCAGATATTCCCTTAAGCTAACTAAGCAAGTGTGACTTGCAAATTATACAATTAGGTGGGCACTATGTCCTTCTGTTCATGCTATATGTGGCACTTGAATTTATGTAGATTTCTCAGGCAGAGTGACAGTTCTGTCACTTCTATGAGTTTTGTTTTGTTTTTTTTTTTTTTAAAAAAAATTTCCCTTAAAAAAAACGAAATCTATCAGCTGTAATTTTTTTGTATACAAATATATCAAATTAGAAAGCTGAAAATGTTCTAATAAGTGCAACGGACAGGATGGGGCTCATGTTTGATGAGAGATTTATCATGAACATGCAACTACTATGTTTCAGGGATAAAGTTCAGGGTTAAAAATGAAGTTATTGATCAGTAACAACTAACAAGTTGTAGAAGCAACTACAAGTGATGATGACCTTGGAATATAAGTTAGAAGATACTCCTTCCGTGTGCATATTACTATCCTCTTAGGCATAGCTAGAATGGGCATGCATATTAAGAGTAGATAGTTAGATAATTTTTTTTTCATTAGATAGTGAAAAAGTAAGTATTGAAAATATGACTGAAGGAGAAAGATTTAACGAGGGCCCTACATCACGAGACGTAAGAAAGAGAGTGAGATAGTAAGTGTTGGGGCCTACGCCACATGGGTTAATTGAGCTGGGTGACCTTAAAAATTTCATTTAAGGTAGCTACACATTTATTTAGGGGTTGTCTAAATTTGTATACAAGGTAATTACGAGGATAAAGGGAGTAGTTAGATTATTACCTGCAATTCCCCCCCCCTCCCCTGTCTTATCATTGAACATCAAAGCGTAGCTGTGTAATGATGATCTTGAGGGGTCCGTCTGCCATAAAGCCATCTTTAAGACATTCTATTTGATTTTTGGCCTTCTCTGCCAAACTTTATGCAGTTGAATTGTGAGGCGAATGATTCTTTGTGGTTGCTTCCTGCTATGAGCACTTTATTGAGTTAGTTTGCATGACAAGATGTCCCATACATCAGACATTGTAGTTACATCTTGTCTTAACCATCGTTCTAGGTGAACTAGATGCCTATAAAGAGATTTAATCTAATACTTTATTAGGTCTGATCTTGTTCAGAAGTATTAGTAGGTTGAATATCTGCTCAAAATATTTGACTCTACATAGTTTTCAAGGATAACATTCATGCTAGCAATTTGGACAAGTACTTATTTTTTACTGCCACCTTTATTTCTGTGCAGTTCCCTCGATATTTGAGTTTTGTGAAGGGTGTGGTGGATTCTAATGATCTTCCTCTAAATGTTTCTCGAGAAATTCTTCAAGAAAGCAGAATTGTAAGGCCTACTTCATAATTTTTCCATTTTTTTTGGTTGATCTTGCTGGTTTCTTTATATGATTGTATTATTTAATTAATATTTGGAGTTGATGTATGATCATTGATCTGAACTTGATCCTACTGTGATGCAGGTAAGAATCATGAGAAAAAGACTAGTAAGAAAGACATTTGACATGGTGCAAGAATTATCAGAGAGTGAAAATAAAGAGGTTTGTTAAACTCTAATAGTCTGATTGCATTATCCTCTACTGAAGACTTTCTCTAAAACTGAGATAATGTGAATTTGCTTTAGGACTACAAAAAATTTTGGGAGAACTTTGGTAAGTTTCTAAAATTGGGTTGTATCGAGGACACTGGAAACCACAAGCGCCTTACACCTCTTTTGCGGTTCTACTCATCAAAAAGCAAGGAAGACTTGATAAGCTTAGATGATTATGTTGAAAACATGGGTGAGAACCAAAATGCTATCTACTACTTGGCAACAGACAGCCTTAAAAGTGCAAAGAGTGCTCCGTTCTTGGAGAAGTTGATGCAAAAGGATATTGAGGTATGTTGTGTTTTTTAAATTAACTATGGGCTATTAGATATCAAATCTCTGGATGAACTGACCTATATGTATTTTTATAGCTTCATTTGCATTTTCTGTAGATTAACCCAATCTCCCAGCTTAGCTTATTAGATGGAAGTTTTTTCCACTTGATTTTATCAATGATTGTTTGATGTTTCTAAACTGGTGTACCAATGTTCTCATTGGCGATTTGTTACAGGTTCTGTTCTTGATTGAGCCTATAGATGAGGTCGCCATCCAGAACTTGCAGACTTACAAAGAGAAAAAGTTTGTTGATATCAGCAAGGAAGACCTGGAACTTGGTTAGTCTGCTTTTTCCAGCTTACCTGTATGGGAATATTATCTATTAAACATGATCGAAGAACTTTCTAACCTGAAATAATTTTTTCTCAGGTGATGAGGATGAAGTAAAGGAACGGGAGACTAAACAAGAGTTTAATCTTCTGTGTGATTGGATGAAGCAACAACTTGGTGATAAGGTTGCAAAGGTCCAAGTCTCAAAACGTCTTGCCTCATCTCCTTGTGTGCTTGTTTCTGGGAAGTTTGGGTGGTCAGCAAACATGGAAAGGTATGCTAATTATGTTGTGTCTTATTATTTTGAAGTTTGGCAATTTTATGTGTTATGAACTTGATTGCGTATACTGCACTTTTTTAGGTTGATGAAGGCACAAACTCTTGGAGACACTTCAAGCTTGGAGTTCATGAGGGGCCGGAGAATATTAGAGATCAATCCTGATCACCCCATTGTGAAAGACCTTTATGTAAGTTTGATATACTACGTATATTTTTAGCTCTAATTAACAATGATGAAAAATAAAGTCCTATGTTTCTCAAATCTTTTAATAAGTGTTACAGACGTAGAAAAATGGCTCATAGGTAATAAATTACAAATTGTGAAAAAGTAGAGAGGTGGGTGGTTCTGGAGCCAATTTTAGAGAATAATCTTAGAGGAAAACCTTACTAAACTACATGTAGTATGTACCGCTTGTTAAGTTGGATGCTTTATCACAAGCTGAATCATCTGTTCTTGAAGTTCCTCACAAGTGCAATTGCAATCATAAATTCACAAGACTTTGATATATCCATCTGTTGAAATTAGATGGCCTGAAATAAAGTATACCCTAATTTTTTGCTTGACAAGTGCATATCTTTGATCTTATGTTTGTATTGTAATGGCTTCTACAAATATGAAATATCATATTCGGCAAAACTGTTACTCCATTAAATATTCCCTCATCCCATTTTCTTCACATTTGTTAAAGAGTTGTATTGGGTAGGTTGGTATATTTGTTAGTTATATGTGGGGTAGTAAATAAAGTAGAGGAATGGTGTGGATAATATTAACAAAAGAGGAAATTGGGCAATCTTTTAAGGATGATTCAAAGTGGTTGACTAATTGTTTATTTTATTTTGGTGTTTATAGGCTGCCTGCAAGAATGCACCAGACAGCAGTGATGCCATAAGAGCGGTTGACCTCTTATATGAAACAGCCCTTGTATCCAGTGGATTCACGGTGAGTTACAAGCTCCTACAAGTTGACATTCAGTTCGTATTTTCTTGTGATTAGTTTTAACGTGCTATGTACTACGTATGTTGTTTACAGCCTGACAGTCCTTCGGACTTAGGAAACAAGATCTATGAGATGATGACAATGGCCCTTGGAGGGAGATGGGGAAGATTGGATGAAAATGCAGAAGGCTCAACGGAAGACAATTCATCAGAAACTGGTGCGACAGCTGAAGAAGCTACAGATGGCCAAGTGGTTGAACCCTCTGAAGTCATTACAGAGAATGATCCATGGCAAGATTGATGATAGTAGTCATTTTTGGTAGATATAACATTTTTGCCTCAGATGTTTTACTCAATTTGTGGGGAGAAATCGTCCATGGAATTGTATGGAAGAGGAAGAGATAGACTTGGCAGAGTACGGTGCATTTTCGTCAACTTTTTGAGGGAATCGATAATTAGTCCTTTTCTTGGTCAGAAGATTTTTAATAAGCTAGGATAGAGCTAATATTTAGAAAATCTTATTATTATTATTATTATTATTATTATTATTATTATTATTATTATTATATGATTGTCTACGAAAGCCTAATGTGTGTTTGCAATGAAAATGAATTCATCATTTAGTAATTTCTGAATATGTTAGTTTGTTTTCTGGAATATGATTTGCTTGAGGGAGTTTCCATTGGGAGGAAATTGGAGGATACAAAAGTAAATGTAAATGTGATAACCTATTTCATTGAAATTCTTTTTTTTTTTTAAGAAAAAATGGGAAAAATTTGCTGCTATTTAAAGTTTATATTTTGCAAATTGTAGCCATTTAGAAAAAAAATTACAAATTGTTGTCCAAAAATATTACGTGATAACTTGTTAATTGCCGTCCAATCTAATTCTTTCCTTGATTTGAGTGTCAAAAAATATTCATTAAGGTTTTAGGAATCATTTTAGCCTTTAATAATCCAGAATTAGCAAAAACATATATTTCTCGTTTTGCATATTAAAAATTGTATTGATTTGTGTGCAACTATTTTTTTGCCGCAAAAACGAGGTACTTACGTTTTTTTTTTTCAATTTCGAGCTCAATTTTGACCCTTAAGACCTAAATTGATCCCTAAAATCTTAATGGAACATTTTTTGGCACGTAGGTCGAGGAAAAATTTGAATTCGGTAGAAATTAACAAGTTATCAGTACTTTTGGGATGCAATTTGTAATTTTTTTTTAAATAGCTACAATTTGCAAAATATAAACTTAAATGACTGCAATTAGTAAATTTTAGAGTCATCCGTTTGTGTTTTAGAAAGTTAGTATATCAAAAGTTATAACAAAATAGCTAGACAAGCTAGAAAAAAAATCCCATATAATTTGTGTTACAAAATTATGGCTACAATATTATTAAACTTTTATACAAAACAGTAAAAAACTAGCTTAAATTGCATGCCACACGGTATTTAGTAATCTTCATTACAAATTATGTTAATGAACTTGCCAAAAGAAAATTTATATTTAATCATAATAACTTAACTTGAAATTTAATTTGTACCCCAACGTTAAGATTATTAATACATTAGACTTTATAAAAAGTGAAAGAAAACTTATGGACTATGAGGTTTTATATAAAAGAAAAATGATTAATTTATGTAAGTACTTGTATGATTTACTCATATACCCTTCGTCGACTCACTTTGACCGGTACGATGTTTTATGTAATTTTATTTTTTTAATTTATTGCTAAGTAGTAGGTATTTTTTAAAATAATTTATGAGTAATATAAGTGAAATTTGTTGATTCGAAGTACAATAATATTTGTTCCTAAAATCTAATACTTCTTCGTTTTTTTTTAAATTGCATCATTTATCATTTCACGCTTACCGATTCAATTAAAAAACAGAGAAAGGATTTTATTGGTTGTTTAGATGGTAGGACAAAATTACTTGATTTACATTCATTAAAAGGACAACTAGAAAAAGAAAAAAATAAAAAACCAAAAAAAAAATACAACTTGGATTATTGATCAGATAAGGGGGGTTAAGAAACTACTTTGGCTTACATTATTGATGGTGGGTAAAGTAGTCTTTTTCTTTATTTAATAACCAGCGTGTAGTCCAGGCAATATCCCAAGTTGTTACTTTAAGTATTATATTGTATTGTTTAACTTTACAAAACGTATAAAATACGAAGAAAGCTAAAAATTGAAAAACTAATGAAAAAAAGAACCTCAATTCAAGTTATATATATGAGAACCTCAATTCAAATTAGATATTTGGTTTAAGTATGATTCATATACAAAAAACTAATGAAATCGTGTGGGCTTTTAACTTTTTAAGGTCGTAGAGTCGTAGCTTGTCTTTTGAACTAGGCTTGAGCTTTGACCTAAAAGACTTATTTTGGGTTTGTTCGTTTTAAACCCACATTGCTTTATTCTAGCAACAACATTTATGACCTACTATAACTAAAAACACAAGTCTAGATAGAATGACATTAGACCAAGAGAACAAAAACCCGGGGAGGAGAGGAGAGGAGGGAGGCAGACCTAGTTGAATTGCTTGATAAAGGGTCAAAATGGTCACTTTCGCAATAAAGTGAAGGGCAAATTTGTAAATCCATCCTCCTCCTTCTTCCTTCATCTCCTTCTTCCGCCTGTGAATACCATACCACCATCTGATCTTCTTTCTTCATCCCCTCCCTCCTTTGATCCAAACCAGAAACCAACCACCACCTTCATCTCTTACCTGCGAACCAACCACCACCTCCTCTTCTTCCTATAAGCCAACCAGCGACCACCATTTTCATCTTCATCCTCCTCCTGTGAATCGACACTGACATTAACGAAAACCCTTAGAATAATGGAGTAATTCAGGGCATGGTTAGCCCCTAAAGGATTTGTGAGCTTTCCCTCTTTCATAGCTTTCTCCATTGAAGTTGAGCTTTCATTTCTTGAATTGGATGTGAGCTTTCTCCATTATGTACAGAAGAAATAGATAGGTGTATTGTTGTACAAATATTAAAGCAAATCATTAATAACATAATATTAAAACATATACTAAGAATGACATGTGTCAATTTCCGGTGTAGGATTTTTCCCTCTAAAAACACTCCTTTCCTTTTTGCTAAAATCTTCTTTGGGAATTTTAATATAAAGTAACTATCATAATATTATTCCAAATCTTTTATACATATCTTTTATAATAAATATATTCCTTTATAGCTATTACTCCATAATAATATATATATATATATATATATATATATATATATATATATATATATATATATATATATATATATATATATATATATATATATATATATGACACCAGAAAATGACATTTCTGGTGTCGGTTTTTCCCTCCAAAAACCAATTTCCAAAAAAAAAAATATATTCAAAATCTATTTTTCTTTTTATAACTTTTTGATCGACAACTTATTTAAGACAATAAAATTATATATATTTAATTTACAAATTATAATAGCAATTAAAGATTCTTAGTACTAATTTAAATATTGTTTGCTTAAAATGATTTTTTTTTTATTCTGATATATTACAATAAAATGGTTTAATTTATAGTACGAAATTTAAAAAAAAAAAAAAAAAAAAAACTTCTTTACGTTATATTGCTTCAAATTTATTTCAACATAGAATTCTATAACTATAAATATAACTATATGTTATATTAAAGGTAAAACCAAGAATAACATGTGTCATCTCCTTTTAAAAAAATTTCCCGCCAAAATATTTTTTTTTGTTTTTGCCAAAGCTTCTTAGATAATATATAATACTCTTCAATAATATTTCCTTACTATTTGGTAATTATATTTCATTTATACACATTCAACAAAAATATTGTTTTTTTGTTTAATCTAATACTATGCAATAATATTATCCTACATATATTTTTGTGTTGTAATCCATAATAATTTTTATTAGCCGTGCATGTAATACTCCCACTATTTCTTTAGTGTAATATAATTTTTTTTTTTTTTTTTTTTTTGTAATTATGAATTTTTCATCTTATTTTGCAATTAGATAATTTTTATAATTAAATATAGTGTTGAACTAATAATATATATTTTAAATCACCATGCATGACACGGAACCTAACCTAGTTTCTCATATATTATAATGCGATAATACATTGTAAGAAAGTTTACTCTATATGTCATATCTTTAATACATCATATTTTATTCCTTTAATTGATTAATATATTTTAATAAGGTAATTTTGTAACAATATTAAAATGATGAATCTATTAATTAATATATTCATATTACACAAATAATAATAATAATAATAATAATAATAATAATAATAATAATAATTATTATTATTATTATTATTATTACCATTACTATTACTATTACTATTACTATTTGCAATGTGTATTACAAAAATAATAAAATATGTCAATGCCCTTAAGGTCATTTTTATATAAAACAACCAACATCCAACAGTCAACTTTATCAAACGGGCTTGGTCTTGGTCGAGCCTTTAAAGATGTATTGAGTCTGTTTAATCAAACGGTGGAGTCTGACATTTTGAGTCATCCTAGTGAGGTCGCTGCCTCGAAACTCTTGTAGGAATTGGAAGAAATATATATTTCACAAAGGTTACCACTTTTGCAGAATAGACCTTTTCTTTATCTCCTCGACAATCATCCTTGTGGAAATCGCAGTAGGGAGATCACACCTCTGCTTGGCTTCGGGCGGTCCCTATTTTAGGGTTGGGTCAGACGATGAACGTAAAGACTTACCAATGTGTGTTTTGCTACCGGTTGGGTGTTCCATTTTTCTTTGTCTCAACGTCGTGCTTTGCTTGTTCAAGGGTTTTTTAAGGGGATATTTTCGATGATCACGCGGTGTCGTGTGTTGGTATGGTTGGTATTAAGGATCGGCATGGTATTAAGCATTGGCATAATGTTGTTCGGGATACCTTTGTTGATGTTTGCTATCAATCTGGGATTTCAGTGAGAAAGGAGGTTGACATGGGGTTGTCTGGAGGGAACGACAGGACCCTCAGACCTGCAGATTTGTTACTTTATTCCTGGGATCGTGGTCGCGATGTCAGTGTTGACTTGACAGAGACTTCTCCTTTGACATAGTTTGGGCTATTGGACTTTGTTCTAGGACGGGTTGTGGCTGATGCGGCTCATCGGAAGCGGGTCAAGTACGAATCTAGTTGTCAGACAATTGGATATGGTTTCATTCCCTTCTACTTTTCTTCGCTTGGGGAATTAGAGAAGGAGGTTGTTGCATTGCTGAAGCGGGTTCAGAAGTTCTCGACGATGCAAGGGGCACGTGCTGCTGCTCATATATTTACTAGGATAGGATATGCTATAGCTAGAGGAGTAGGGGCCCAAATTGTATCTCGACTTCCACTAATTTTTTGTAGGTTGTATGCCTTTGTCTGTTTTTGAGATATAATAATAATAATAATAATAATAATAATATTAATAATAATAATAATAATAATAATAATAATAATAATATTATTATTATTATTATTATTATTATTATTATTATTATTATTATTATTATTATTATTATTATTATTATTATTATTATTATTATTATTATTATTATTATCATTATTATTATTATCAGACAAAGTCATACAACTTACAATAAATTAGTGGGAATTCGAGATACAATCTGGGTCTCCACTCCTCTAGCTATAGCAAATTCGAGATAAAATCGGACGTGCCTACCTGCGTGCATAAACTTGGGTAGCTTCTGACTTCCAGGCACGGACATGCCTGGTGCTAGACACGGACGTGCCTGCGCTGGTCTTTGAATACGGCTATAGGCACGGACGTGCCTCCTGCTAGGCACGGACGTGCCTAATGTCGAAGCAATTTGATGAGTATACTGACTTGGAGGCACGGACGTGCCTCAGCTAGGCACGGCCGTGCCTAGCTCCAAAAAGCCCTTAATCGTCCTTTCTTCAATCATCAAGCTTCGTGAAGGTTCGTGGGCCTTGGCTTACTTCATGGATTAATAACTCATCCAAATTAGTTTCATTATTCCTAAAATTCATCAAAAACAACACAACTACCCATAAAAGCATCGAATTATCCAAACTAAAGCAAAATACGCCAAAACGGACTCAAATACTCAACTAAACTAACAAAACTAACTAAAAATAAGCCAAATAATATACACAAAACACGACTTATCAAACTCCCCCAAGCTAAACTAATGCTTGTCCTCAAGTATTTAACCATGAATCACAAGGGAGGAGAATGACAACTCCTCAAACAATCACAATGTGCCATCAAGTTCAAAACCACGATAAAAAACGAAATCAAGGGTCAATATGCACAAAAACCACCATTCATCTCATATACTTGGACTTGACAACCAATCTTACCACACATCTCCCCATACCTACTCACACAGACATGAATAGTTCTCACTTTAGTTGTGAAAAATAAAAACAATAACACTCATGTGTTTTCGGGGTGAAATACGAAGCCACTCAACCTAAGCATAGCATGCATATCAACTTCACACAACCGGCCTCTCTAGGCTTGCAATGTGACTTTCTCCACTTTTAGTGATTGATGCAAACACGAAAATCATGAAATCCATATTAGGTAAGCTCGGTAAATAAGGATTGGACGACGTATTTTGGGAATGTGGTGCTCAAAATAAAACAAATCCTAATCCCACTACACATTCAAATGTCGGGTTCAATCCAACCTTATTTCCTCCAACTCCATACAATTATAAACATAGCCCTTTATTCTTTCCTTCCCCTTTTTTTTCACACAAAGAGGAAGGGATTAAATAAAAATAAAATGGAAGACTTCTCGATTTTTTGAAAGGCCTTTAAGACCATATTTCTTTTCTTATTTTTTTTTCTTTTCTTTCTCATAATCTCCCTTCTTTTCTATTTGTTTTCTTTCTTTTTTTTTTTTCATTGTTTTCAACATCATTCACACTCATAGGGCTTTGCAAATATAAAACACCTTCAAAATAAACCTAGAAAGATAGCTCTAAAGCTTTAAATGTAGGGTATCAAGAAGGGGTTAATATGGCTCAAATTGGTTCAACCTACGGGTGAATGTAAAATAAAAATAAATAAAAACATGAAGGCCTAAAATGTGGAGGCTCTAATTTCTACAAGGAAATTTCAATCATCTTTTCACGACATGCATCATAAAGTCTCAAATAGTCAAAAAGCAAGACCAAGAATTCGATTATATGAAGGACAATCTAATCACACAAGAAGAAACATGACTGAGGTAGAGTGAAATCGGTTAAATAAGGCTCAAGACTCTCACCGGGTACACAAACTATTCACATAAGTAGAGCGGGCAGACCATCCTGGCCACAAACCAACTCAAATCCAAGCACATCAATGAATGGGTTTTCAAAAACTCTTTTTTCAAAAAGCACACATATGTGATTATAATCAGAGAAGCATAGTCATGCAATGGCATATTATTCGACACTAGAAAGAAATAAACTATCCAAAAACTGAAATAAATCTAATATATACAAGGTGAAAAGCAAATCCTCCCCAAGCAAAACCATACATTGTTCTCAATGTATGCATATAACAGTGTTAAATGAACAAGGGGAAAGGGAAACAACCTACTGATCAGGAGGGGTGGGGGGAAAGCCATACCTCGGGTTAGTTCTAAGACCGCCCTGAAAGTGTTGTCGCATCATGCCCCCGATGTCATAGAACTCGGCCTGGAAGGTGGCGAGTTGATCTCGCAGGTCACCAAAAGTCGTCGCCATGCTATTATGGGACATCGATAGGTTCGTGACCGCCCTCTGCGTGTCACTGACATCCCTCCTCAAGTCTCCCATGCCAAGCATGACATCCCTCCTCAAGTCTCCCATGCCAAGCATAGGGGACCGGTTGTGGTAGAGTAGGACGACCGACTAGCCACTCGTAGCCTTAGTTCCGAAGGCGTCTCTTCACCCATATCATCTGCTGGAAACTCTGAAAGCTCAGTGTGGTGGGACCTGCAACCCTGTACTCCTCTAGATCTGAAAAATCATGCGCATAACCACTAACAAGTAAAGAAAGCATGCCCCCTATGGCAATATCCCCAGTCCCCATGGCCACATTATACAAGTGGTCTATAAACCAAGCCCCGGGGTTAATCACATCCTCATGGTCACCGGGGTTAGGGTGGGCTAGTAAATGCCATAAAAAGTAGAGTTCCTTGGCCGAACAGACTCCCCCCGTGTTTAATCTAGCAAACAAAGTCCAGGAGAAGAGTCTACAAATAAGTCGGATGGCCGGATGGATAATGCACGTGGATTTAGAATGACTAGGGTCATAGTTGTCTAGTCCGGTTAAGTCTCGCCACATGTGAAGGTCACTATAGCCATCTAGCCTATCGTAGTTTGGTCTACCTAGTTTTCCAAAGGTGGGGAAACCCAACAACACGTTGACTTCCCTCACCGTGAGGGTATGACGTTCACCAAAACAATTAAATGAAACGTCCCTAGGTGTATGTTCGTCGGGTCTACGGCGGACCTCTATGGTAGATAGGAACTCATAAGTGAGGTTAGAGTAAGTGTTGGCATGCTTTTCAAGGAAACCATTCCATCCTAACCGGCTAAAAATTCGTTGGACTTCATCCCCCATACCTAGGGTGGCCATGGCTTCTCGGTCAAAGAATCCTCTTGGGACTAGTGATCGGGTTCTAATTCTTAGAAAATTTTTCATGTATTCCTCATTGGCCCCGAAATTAATCCCAAAAGTGTCAATAGGGGGAATGTGGGCAAGTGGTTGTGGAGGGGGTTGGGTTCTTGAGCCCTTAGAGGAGGTGTTTCTAGGGCGGTTTCTTCTTGGGTTTGAGGAGGAGGCCATAATTGACGGTTTCACAATGAAATATGTAATTCAAGCACAAAGAAACAACCAATTAATCAACCACCTATGTCACAAACTCACAATTATCAACAAAGTGCAAAATTAGTTTCACCACTACACTACACCAACTCTTAATCACAATAATCAGAACGAGCAAACAAACCAAACACAACTAACTAACTCAAACAATTTCTATGAGCAATTCGTAGCAAATTAAGCATAAAAATCTAGAGAGAGAAAGTGTAAGAAAAGAGGGTACCCAAGGTGTGGTGGGTGTTTAATACCCGCAATTGATCCACAATAGTTGCAAATAGCACCTTAGAATCCTTTCCTTGCTTCCCAATTGCTCCAAAAAGCCTTCAATAAAAAACCCCCAAATTGATTTTCAACCTAGGGTTCTTCGAAAATTTGCAAGAAATTGGGGTTTGGATTGATTTTTTATGGTAGTGGAGTGTATGATTGGAGTAGAAAGATTGAAAACTTGAAGATTGTTGTGAGATTTTGTGAAATAAGGTGAGAAATTGAAGAGGGTGGCCGAAATTGGGGTAGAAAGAGAGGAGAGGGAAGCTCCTGAGTTTGAAAATTGAGAGGTGAGAGTTTGGGAATGAAGGAAATAGGCATGCCCGTGTCCTCCTTATTTTCGAGGGAGGCACGGACGTGCCTCTTCAAAAGTCTGAAATCTGAACTTTCTGCCTCAGAGGCACGGACGTGCCTAATTATTCAGTTTTTTTTTTTTATTTTTTATTTTTACGAAGGCCCTAGGCACGGACGTGCCTCTTCAGAACTCAAACTTCCTCAACATTCTGCCTTAGAGGCACGGACGTGCCTCCTTGCGCAGGCTAATTCTCCTCTTTTTGTTTCTTTTTGATACTTTCCTCCTTATTTTCTTTTCTTTTCACCCACTTTTCACCTGTTTAAAAGACGAAACAAACAAAATAATTAAACATAAGATCTAAACCAAAGAATCAAGAATAAATGATAAAAATAATGAAGAAAGAAAAGTGAAAACTCAAGAATGGGTTGCCTCCCATTTAGCGCTTGTTTATAAGGTCTTTAGCTCGACCGTAGTGCTTCTCAGGAGCTTGGGGACGAGAGTGTGATATCCACCCCCTCATCGATGGGATCACCGACTCGGTAGTGCTTCACTCTTTGTCCATTGACTTTGAAGGGTTCCCCTCTTGTGTTATCCAACTCAATAGTGCCATAGGGGAAAACTTTCCTAATCTTGAACGGTCCCGACCACCTAGACCGAAGCTTACCAGGGAATAATTTCAACCTAGAGTTGAAAAGAAGGACTCGATCCCCATCTTTGAACTCCCTTCTCACAAGACCCTTATCATGCCACCTTTTGGTCTTTTCTTTGTACAACTTTGAACTTTCATAGGCTTCAAGGCGGAGCTCATCTAGCTCATTTAATTGTAATAATCTCTTTTCTCCTGCTGCTTGAGCATAGAAATTTAAACTTTTAATAGCCCAAAAAGCTCGGTGTTCTAGATCGACTGGTAAGTGGCACGCCTTTCCATACACAAGTCTATATAGTACCAATAGGCGTTTTGAAGGCCGTTCGGTATGCCCATAGCGCACCATCAATCTTAACTGATCAATCCTTCCTTGTCCTTGCAACCGTTTTCTCCAAGATAGATTTGATTTCTCGGTTGGACACTTCAACTTGGCCACTAGTTTGTGGGTGATAGCCAATGCCAAGTCTGTGTTGTACTCCATATTATTTCAACATTGCTTCAAACCGATGCTCCGTGAAATGTGTTCCCCTGTCACTGATCAAAACACGTGGTAAACCAAAACGAGGGAAAATAACTCTCTTGAAAAACTTACTTATCGCCCGAGCATCATTGGTTGGAGTGGCTATTTCTTCCACCCACTTTGAAACATAATCAACAGCTAGCAATATGTAACGGTTGCCATGAGAAGAGGGAAACGGACCCATGAAATCTATCCCGCACGCATCAAACAACTCGACCTCGAGTATGTTGTTAAGTGGCATCTCGTTCTTCTTAGAAATTGTGCCCGTCCGTTGACATCTATCACATGCTTTGACATAGGCATAGGTATCCTTGAACATCGTAGGCCAATAAAATCCACATTGCAAAATCTTTGCAATTGTCTTCGAGGGGCCTGCATGTCCACCACAGGGTAAGTCATGACAATGTGAGATAATATTACTTACCTCGGTTTCTGGAACGCATCTACGGATCATGGTGTCCGCGCATTCTTTGTAAAGGAAGGGATCGTCCTAGTGGTATCTATTTGCCTCAGAAAAGAATTTCTTCCTTTGTTGAGAAGAGTAGCCATGAGGCATAGTACCTGTTGAGAGAAAATTAGCTAAGTCAGCAAACCAAGGGGATTCAGTCTGTAATAAAGCTAGTAAATGTTCAGCAGGAAAAGAATCATCAAAAGGAGTATCATCTCCATCCTCAGGGTCAAGGAAAAGACGGGAAAGATGGTCTGCAACAACGTTCTCTATCCCTTTGGTATCTCTGATTTCGATGTCATAATCCTGTAGCTGTAGAATCCATCGAATAAACCTAGGCTTGGCATGTGTTTTGGTCATCAAGAACCTCAATGTTGCATGATCTGTATGTATGATGACTTTAGAACCTACCAAATAAGAATGAAACTTGTCAATAGCATATATAACTGCTAGCATTTCTTTTTCAGTTGTGGCATAATTCATTTGAGCATAGCTCAAAGTCTTGCTAGCATAGTATATGGCATGGAGCTTCTTCTCCTTCCTTTGCCCCAACACAGCTCCTACCGCATAATCACTAGCATCGCACATGATTTCAAACGGCAGACTCCAATCTGGGGGTTGCATGACTGGAGCAGTGATTAAAGCTTCCTTCAACCTGTTAAAAGCTTCAAGACAAGCATCAGAAAAGACAAAAGGGACGTCCTTGGCCAATAGCTCATTTAAAGGTCTAGCAATTTTCGAAAAATCCTTAATAAAACGCCGATAAAAACCTGCGTGACCAAGGAAACTTCGAACTCCTTTTACAGAGTTAGGAGGTGGTAAGCGCTCTATGACCTCTATTTTAGCTCTATCAACCTCAATACCCTTATTAGACACGACATGACCTAAGACAATTCCCTGTTGTACCATAAAATGGCATTTCTCCCAGTTTAAGATTAGATTAACTTCTTTACATCTTTGGAGCACTTTTTTCAAATTTTCAAGACATACATCGAAAGATGTTCCAAAGACAGAGAAATCATCCATAAATACTTCCATAGAGTTTTCTATGAGTCCTGAGAAAATTGCCATCATACATCGCTGAAAGGTGGCAGGAGCATTACATAATCCAAATGGCATCCTACGATATGCAAAGGTGCCATATGGACATGTGAAAGTAGTCTTTTCCTGGTCACAGGGACGGATGGGAATTTGAAAGAAACCTGAATATCCATCCAAGTAACAGAAAAAGGAATGCTTTGCCAACCTTTCAAGCATCTGATCAATAAAAGGTAAGGGGAAGTGATCCTTCAGGGTGGCCTTATTCAACTTTCTATAATCTATACCGCCATCCTGTGACAGTTCTAGTGGCGACTGGCTCACCCTTGTCATTCTTGACAACGGTCATACCTCCCTTCTTTGGTACTACTTGTACAGGGCTAACCCACTTACTATCAGAGATAGGGTAGATTATACCTGCAGCAAGAAATTTCAGAACCTCTTTTTTAACTACCTCTATCATATTAGGATTAAGTCTTCTCTGAGGTTCTACAGAAGAGGCATGATCGTTTTCAAGAATGATCTTATGCATACAGAAATAAGGATTAATGCCCTTGATATCATCAATGGTGTACCCAATGACACTTTTATATGTTTTCAGAACGTTGAGCAATTGCTCCAATTTTGTGTCCTTGAGTTCAGCATTGACAATAATGTGATATGAATTATTTGGACCAAGATATGCATATTTTAAGTTAGAGGGGAGGGGTTTCAACTCTACCTCGGGATGCTTAGAACTCTCCCCAATACTCATTACTTCCAATGTCTCTCTGATCGGGTTCTGATTTGGATCGGCCTTTGCTTCATCAAGTAACCTGGTATACTCCTTAGACTGCCAATCTCCATTATCATCTTCCTTCCCTAATAGCACTTGTTCAAGAGCATCATCATTCTGATTCAAGGGAAGTTGCTCATTCTGCAGCTCATCGAGCACATCAACCTGACAAACAGTGTCTCCCATAGAAGGAGCACCCATAACATTCAAAAGTGAGTATTCCAATTTCTCATCACCTACTTCAAAAGTAATCTTACCTTTCTTCATGTCTATAATTGCACCTACAGTAGCTAAGAAAGGTCTACCTAGTATGATAGGAACATTCACATCCTTATCCATCTCCATCACAACAAAATCACATGGAATGAAAAACTTACCTACTCGAAGGGGTACATCCTCAAGTACACCCAAAGGAAACTTCACTGACCTGTCTGCAAGTTGCAGAGATATGCGTGTGGGTTTGAGTTCGCCCATCTGCAGCTTCTTGCATATAGACAGTGGCATGAGGCTCACACTTGCACCTAGATCACATAGTGCCCTATTGATCTCAATATCTCCAAGCTTCACTGGAATTGAATAGCTACCTGGATCTCCTAATTTCTTAGGGAGAGTGTTCTGCAAAATAGCACTGCACTCTGCATTCAAAGCAACTGTAGTATTCTCTTCTAATTTCCTCTTGTTAGATAGCATATCTTTTAAAAATTATGCATAAGAAGGCATCTCAGATATGACATCTAGGAATGGAATATTAATATGAAGCTTTTTAAGAACATCGAGAAACTTACTGAACTTTTTCTCAAGTTTAGCTTGTGCTAATCTTTGAGGAAAAGGAACCTTAGGCATATATGGAGCAGGTGGCTTTGGTGGTGCTTCCTTTGATGCTTCCTCGACCCTAGCATCCTTTACTTCCTTCTCACTTGCACCCACTTCTTTAATGACCTCTCTTGATGGCTCCTTGGTAGGAGGATCTTCCAACTGCTTTCCACTCCTCAGGGTGACGACATTCATTTGGCCTTTTTGAGATTGTTTAGTCTGGCCCGGGAAGGTTCCTGGAGTCTTTAGGGCTTGGCTAAATTGGTTGGCCAATTGGTTTATCTGATTCTCCATAAGTTTACCCTGAGCCTGCAACTGTTGGATAGAGCTATTTTGATGTTGGATGGCACTGTTTGTTGCGGTTATAAAGCTCTCTAATGTCACCTCTAGGCTTGATTTCTGAGGTTGTTGTTGCATTGGTTGGTGGGCATTGGGTGTTTTCTGTTGGAAACCAGGTGGTGGTTGGTTGTAGGTGTTGGGTGGAGGTGGTGGTGGAGGGTTTTGTTGTGCTTGGGAATTTTTGTATGAGAAGTTAGGATGGTGTTTCCATCCTTCATTGTAGGTGTTGGAATAAGGGTCATAAGGCCTCTTTGGGTTAGAGGAGTAGAAAGCATTAGCTTGCTCGATTGACATCTCTTCTGTATTCTGCGAAATCTGTGGGCAATCTAGAGCAACATGACCCTGCACATTACATAACTGACACAACTCCTGTGGGGTGTTAGAAGTTCCTGCTTGGAACTTACTAAACCTGCTTGTTAGTGCCTGTACAGAACTAGTTAGCATAGTTAAAGCATCAACATCAAGTTTACCTCCCTATTCACAATGTTTCGGCCTCCAGGATGATAGTTATCATTGGCCGCCATCTTCTCTATGAGCTCCCTAGCTTCAGTGGGGTTCTTTGTCAAGAGAGAACCTCCCGACGCAGCATCTATGTAAATACGGAACTCATGAGTCATGCCATTGTAAAAGGTCTGCATCAAAATTCAATCTGGAATGCTATGGTGAGGGCATTGTCTCTGCAATCTTTTAAATCTCCTCCATGCCTCATAGAGAGACTCAGTATCTGACTGCCTAAAAGTTTGTAGGTCATTCCTCAATCTTGCAGTCTTCTCATTCCCTAAAAACTTCACTAGGAAGGCCTTCACTAACTTGTCCCATGTATCGAACGAGCCAGTGCCTTCATCTCTTAACCACTCCTTTGCCCTGTCTCGAAATGAGAAGGGGAAAAGGCGTAGTCTGATTGCATCATCTGTAACAACATTCAACTTCATAGTATCACATTTCTCCAAAAAGCTATCTATATGACTTATGGGGCAATCATGTGGTAGCCCTGCGAATGAATCATTGGAGATGAACTGTATGAACTGTGGCTTGAGCTCGAAGTGTTGAGCCGTGACTGGTGGTCTTATGATGCTTGAAAGGACTCCGGTAGTCGTATCAGGAATACCGTACTCCCAGAGGGATTTCGTTGGTTGGTCTACCATGTTTCTATTGGTTTGATTTCTCCTTCTTCTTCTACCTACCCGTCTTCTTGCGGTTGCTTCGATTTCAGAATCAAAAGGTACTAGATCTTCCGAACCTGAGCTTCGTGTGGGCATGCAACAAGAAAACTAGATAAAGAGTATCAAAAACACAAGAGAAAATAGCCGAAGCAACGAAATAAGCCTAGCAAAAATTAATCACAAATAATCTAATGAAACCGTTAGTCCCCGTCAACGGCGCCAAAATTTGGTAGGCGTGTCGCGTACCTATAAAAAATAACCTAACAGACAAATACTAATGTAGACTGGCAAGTAAGGGTCGGATCCCAAGAGACTAAGGTTCAGAAATAATTAAATAGACTCGAATTTCTACTAAGCAAGAATCAATTACAATCAATTATCTAAGGAACTAAGTATGAGAAGAATTCGAAAATAAACTAAATGAGATGATTAAATCAAGTACTTAAAACATCCAAGATCTAGTTTCACCACAATTATTATCGATGCAATTGTCATTTTACCCTTAACATACGATTTCAATCGAACGGGGAAAAGTAAACCCTAATAAATACCAAGGATCTCTCTCGAGTATCAATGGCTTCCCTAACATACAATCAATCCTATTCTCATGGTATCATGCATATTAAAGACATTAAACACATTACTCTAACTTCCCGATTGTCAAACATAACTACTCTCGTGATATGAATCAAACCCTAAATTAATTTACTCAAATCCGTTTATACCCAACTCTCGCTGTGATAAAAACAATGGAATAATCGCAATACTATAGTTACGTCTAACCTAGCATTGGCATAATCACAATCAATATAGCAATTTAATTGTTAAAGTTATTAAAGAATTTAAAGATTTAATTCATGCATCAATTATAATTGGGCTCCCCTAGATCTTGGATTAAAGAATCTACTCACACATGATTAAAGGAACAAAGACAATAATAAATAATGAAAACATAATTAAATAACAAAGGATGAAAAATAAATACCAAATCTTGAATAAAATTGAAAGTAGAAAGCTTGAATCTTGAATCTTGATTACCAAAAACTTGGAAAATAATAATAATGGAGAGCCAGTTCTTCCCAATGTAAAAAAATACTAGAATAAAACCTAATCAAATAATAAAACACCACTTAGTATAAATACAAGCCTAGAAAAGATAAGAAAATCGGCAAAAGGCTTGGCGCACAAGAATCCCAGGAGGCACGGACGTGCCTACCTGCGTGCATAAACTTGGGTAGCTTCTGACTTCCAAGCACGGACGTGCCTGGTGCTTGACACGGACGTGCCTGCGCTGGTCTTTGAATACGGCTATAGGCACGGACGTGCCTCCTGCTAGGCACGGACTTGCCTAATGTCGAAGCAATTTGATGAGTATACTGACTTGGAGGCACGGACGTGCCTCAGCTAGGCACAGCCGTGCCTAGCTCTAAAAAGCCCTAAATCGTCCTTTCTTCAATCATCAAGCTTCGTGAAGGTTCGTGGGCCTCGGCTTACTTCATGGATCCATAACTCATCCAAATTAGTTCCATTATTTCTGAAATTCATCAAAAACAACACAACTACCCATAAAAGCATCGAATTATCCAAACTAAAGCAAAATACGCCAAAACGGACTCAAATACTCAACTAAACTAACAAAACTAACTAAAAATAAGCCAAATAATATACACAAAACACGACTTATCACTCACCTAAATACATTATAAATGTGCTTTTTTTTATTATTATTTTTTTTAGTGGGTGATCACTGATGAATCTTATGTAAGAAAAAAATTGTGTGGGTTTGTTTCACAATAATATTATTGTGGATATGAGATTCATACACGCTTAACTGCCGTTATATTGAACATGTTGACCCTAATTTAACATAGTGACCTTTATTAAGACTTGTGTGACTTTTAATATTACCGTGACCTAAAGTACATATATGTCAGTTGACGTTACTATATAGGGATTTGGTAGAATGAGAAATAAGAAAGCTAATAATATCCTAACACATGTCATTGTCAAAATATGAGAAAGTTAAGAATAAAAAGAGGAGAGAATTTAAATTTTAAACCAAGATGATGTGTTAAGGGATTAGTGGTTTTCTCATTTCTCATTCTAGCATTATAACATTTTAAGGATTTTTTTTTTTTGACGAACATTTTAAGGTAATGCTAAGTTGCTAACAACCCAAATTGCATATATAAGATAATTTCTTTTAAAATAAAATATATAAGATAATTATTTGGAAATGTTATACTCCGTGTAAGGTAATTCTTTAAAAAAAATAAATAAAATAATAATAATCATATACTTAATTGATGAAACTGATAAAACAATGTATACTACAACAGGGGGGTGAATTGTAGTGTATGTAGACTATGGTAAATTTTGTGGAATTAAATCTACTACTAAGAGAAAAGACACTGAGATAGGCAATGAATAAATTCACTATGTAAAAATGATTTACAATCACTAATACGTTGCCTAGACTCAAGTTCCGTGAGGAACTCAAGTTACCCAACTGTGATCCCTCAATCACAGTTTCTCACACTTTGTGATTCTACTCCGAATCACTTGTACAGTGTAAACAACTCTCTCAAGTCTCACACTTTACAACTCTCACAACCCAAACCCAATTACACAATGATTACAAGTATTTCCTAAAGAACTTAAGAGACTAAGGATGGAAGGAACTTCTCTTTTAAACACTTTGAAACTCTATGCTCAGAATACTTAAGATTGTTTTTCCACACTTTCAAAAAGCCACGTTGATCTATTTTTATAAAGAGAATATTCAAGCTTCCATCAAATTCCCACTTCCCCCTTAATCCCACGTTCTCTTTGGCTGAGAAGTTTGGATGTAGGCAGAGGAAATTTAGGAACATGATTTCCTTAGCTTGACTCCCAAGTTCAACGTTCTCCTTAATACTAGGAGCCAGTATTTACCAAGTCAAAAAAATCAGTTATTCAAAAAGATAATTATTTAATAAAAAAGATAATTATTTATTTATTAATTAAAAGATAAATAATTAATTAATTTAAAACTTATCTTTTTAAATTAATGAATTATTTATTTATTTATAAAATATTTTTAAATCTTTTTCAAAACTGTTTTTTATCACTTCCTTAAATTAAGGGATATGAAAACTGTTTTAAAACTTTCGTTTAAAACTTTCTGAGTCAATCGTCAAGTTCCTTCGGGAACTTCAGGTTCCTTCAGGAACTTCGAGTTTCTTCTTAATTCCTTCCATTCCTTCCAACACTTTTGTTTCTTAAGCTCGTACACTGAGTAACTAAGTATATAGAGTTGTGAGGACATCTTGAAAGCTTGCATTCATCATCAAGTCTTCCAAACTCTGTTGTTCCTACTCCGCAACATGTATTTGTGTACCTGAATCTTTCTGTTCAACCAAGACTCATAAACATCATTAGTCAGAGTTTGTTTTACGTAAGTCAATCATCAAAATATTAAGGTAGTCAATTCAACAATATTCCCCCTTTTTGATGATGACAAACAAAAACAAACTCGGTTAAACAAAATAAACATCCAGGCAATTATCGTAACCATTAACAAAGCAAACTAATTAAATAAACAAAACGGTAATATAAACTAAGTAGTAAGAAGTCTGCATCATTCATGAAATTAATAAATTATGAAATTTATACCTTTACTTAAATGATGAAGACTTGAAGGGAATCGGTTTGAGTCCGGCTTTCTGAGTTTGTTCTTCTCTTCCCCCTTTTGACATTATCAAAATGATAGAAAGAGCATGCTATATATAGTACTAAACTACGGAGGGAGTAGTAAATCTGAATTCATGAACGATTAAGCATGCTCACACAGTTCGTATGCAACCAGAATGAGAATATCAAATTCAAAGACAAACTTAGCCAGTTTAACACAAACCGAGTCAAAACAAAACGAAATGTGTAAAACAACCAAAAAATCCAAAATAAACTAAAGAAAACTAAACAATAAGAACATTGTTCATAAATCACAAGAAACAGTGGGGTAGGTGTGTTTGGCAAAGGATAGGAGATGGTAGTAGCTTCATGGTAAGGGAACATCCTTGATTGCATCAAGAATGATTTTGTAACAACTTTGCTTCACCTTAGCTTTGAGTTCCTGAGTCGAGGAGTCCATATGAGCGTTTACTTTATCTTCTAGAGAAAGCATCTGAGTTTGCAGCCCCTCAACTTTAGTAGCCAGGTTATCCACTTTAGAAGAAAGGTTAGTTATACTCTGTGTAAGTGTAGTGGACAAAAGCTGAAGTTCCTCCTGGATTTGCAAGGAACTTGGACCAGAGCTAAAAGCAGTGAATCCGAAACCAGAAGTATAAGGCTGGGAAGCAGGTGGAGAAGGTGTGGTTTGGTGAGCAGGGGATGGAATTGGAGGTGGTGATGGAGTTTCTTCTGGAACAGATGAGGAGGGACCCTGAGGAACTTGGATGGAAGTTCCTTCAGAAACTTTGGTTGAATCATCATCCAACTCTACAATAACAGGCTCAGATCGCAGGGTTCTGGGTTTAGATGTAGCAAGTCTGATACTTCTCCTTCTTCTGCCTGTTACAGGGGCAGTGTGTTTGACAGAGTCCCTAATTTTCTTAAGCAACTCTTTCATTAATTCCTCTTGATCATCCTCTTCCTCCTCACTCTCACTCTCTTTTTCTATTGTGTCTTTCTCTTTTTCTTTTTCTCCTGCTTCCTCTGATTCACCTTCTGTTTTCTCTCCTTTGCTACTCTTCTTTTCTACTGCCCCATCACTCTTTTCTTCTTCGTCCTCTTTGTCACTATCTTTTTTAGTTCCTTTCTCACCAATTTCTTCTTTATTTTTCTCATTATCTTCCTCTCTCTTTTCTCCTTCCCCCTCACTGTGTTCCCCTTCAAACTCACTTTTCACATCAGATGCAAAACAAACATTCCCATTCACCACTTTTAAATTCAGCTTTAACAATGATTTTTCTTAAAGGATGTGTTCAGGCTTGAGAATGTAATTCTCGATGAATGATGGTTGAGAGTTTAGTGGGGTAAGGTAAAGGATTTTGTGATTTACTTACAATGATTAAGATAAAATAAGAATTAAAGATAAAGATAAAAAATAAGATAAATCTAATTGAGAAAATAAAAAAAATCTTTTTTGTTGTTTTGAATTTATAAGATAAAATTAATAAAAAGATAAAAATTGAAAGATAAAGAAAATTAAAAATTACGAAAGAAAAAAAAATTCCAATAAGTTACTTCAAAGTAAAATATTGGTTGACCTGTACAGAGCTTTTCACAAAGAAACTTGGAAAATAATATGGCTTAATTTGTCTTCTTCATCAACATAATCACATGATCACACACTCATTAGAATTACGCACTCTTTCATTGCAAGATTCGAGATTATGTTTTTCACACCAAGGTTATATATAGCAATGCTCAGTCGTTTCACTAAGACATACCTTGGGGTTCCAAGAAGAACTACTCAATTCAGCTTTATCATTCCGAGTTCCAATCGCATCTTTTCGAATTTTTCTCTACTCAAAGGCTTTGTTAGAATGTCAACAATTTGATATTCAGTTTGTACAAATTCTAATTTAATAAAGCCTTTTTCCACACTGTCTTTTAGAAAATGATGCCTAACATGAATATGCTTTACACGTGAATGATGTACTGGATCTTTTGATATGCAAATAGCACTTGTATTATCACAGTATATTGGAACACATTCAAGAACTATGCCAAAATCACGTAATTGTTGTTTTATCCACAACAGTTGTGAGCAACATGCAGCAGCTGATACGTATTCTGCTTCTGCTGTGGATAGAGCAACTGTATTCTGTTTCTTGGAACTCCAAGAAACTAAAAAAGATCCTAGGAATTGGACCATACCTGATGTACTTTTTCTATTCACCAAATCCCCAGCATAGTCGGCATCGGCAAACCCAGTAAGATCATATGTGTCACTTCTTGGGTAGAATAAACTCAAGTCGTCAGTTCCTTTGAGATATCTCAGTATTCTCTTGACGGCTGTTAAATGCGATTCTTTGGGGTTTGATTGAAACCTAGCACACAGATCAACACTAAAAGAAATGTCAGGTCTACTTGCAGTTAAGTATAGTAAGGAACCAATCATACCTCTGTACTTTGTCTGGTCCACACAAGTTCCTGAGGGATCTTCGTCTAACCTAGAGTTAGTTCCCATAGGAGTGTGGTTAGTCTTTGCGCTGTCAAGGTTATACTTTTTCAGGAGTTCCTTGACATATTTTTGCTGATGTATAAATATTCCTGATTCTGTTTGTTTGATCTGCAGTCCTAAAAAGAAATTGAGTTCCCCCATCATGCTCATTTGGAACTCACTGCACATCAAGTCAGCAAAGTACTTGCACAAAGATTCGTTAGTTGCACCAAATATAATATCATCAACATAGATCTGCACAACTAAGAGATGAGTTCCTTTAGATTTTAAAAACAAAGTTTTATCAATTTTTCCTCGTTTAAAATCATTTTCCAAAAGGAACTTGGACAGTCTTTCGTACCATGCTCTTGGAGCCTGTTTTAGCCCGTAGAGAGCCTTATCAAGTTTAAAAACATGGTTTGGAAAGTTTGGATTCTCGAATCCAGGGGGTTGATCGACGTAAACTGTTTCTTTTAATAAACCATTCAAAAACGCACACTTTACGTCCATCTGATACAGTTTAAAACCCATAAAAGCAGCAAAAGATATTAAAATTCTAATAGCCTCAAGTCTAGCAACAGGAGCAAATGTTTCCTCAAAATCAATACCATCCTGTTGGTTATATCCCTTTACAACCAACCTAGCCTTATTTCTTACAATTGTACCATATTCATCAAGTTTGTTTCGAAAGACCCATTTTAAACCTATGACCTTTTTATCTAGTGGCTTAGGTTCAAGATGCCATACCTGATTTCTTTTGAATTCATTAAGTTCCTCTTGCATGGCTATAATCCAGTCAGGGTCTTCTAAGGCTTCTTTATGGTTGCGAGGTTCCAAAGTAGATAGAAAAGCATTGAAGGCACAGAAGTTCCTCATTTGCGATCTAGTTTGAGTTCCTTTGCATAAGTCACTAATAATTTTGTCCAGTGGGTGTGACTTTTGGTGCTTCCAAGGTTTGGGCTGGAAGGTTTGGATAGTAACTCGACTATTCTTATTTTCTGAGCCAGTTGCTTCTTCTTCAATGATTTCCTCTTGTGTTATTGGTTCCTCGGCAGGTTCTTCAATCTGAGGCTGTTCTGTCGAAGGAACTTCAGTCAGTATGTCGAGTTCCTTCTCCGGATTTTCATGATTTTCATTTACTCGAGTTGGCTGCTTATTTGGAATTATTGCATCTTCTTCTTGTTCTTGAGAACGTACTAGACCAATTTCAAAGTCATAGTCCTCATGTTCCTGTGTACATGGAAGTGGATTAGTTTCATCAAATATAACAAGCACACTTTCCTCAACACACATAGTACGTTTATTGTAAACTCTATACGCTTTACTGTTAGTAGCATATCCAAGAAATACGGCTTCATCACTCCTTTCATCGAATTTCCCTATGTTCCTTTTACCATTATTATGCACAAAACATTTACAACCAAATGCTCTCAGATGAGATATATTCGGTTTTCAGCCTTTCATAAGTTCATAGGGTGTCTTATTTAAAATAGGCCTTAGCATGACACGATTTATAATATAACAGGCTGTATTCACGGCTTCTGCCCAGAAGTTCCTTGGAAGATCGCTGGCTATTAACATGGTTCGAGCCATGTCTTCTAAGGTTTTGTTCTTCCTTTCCACAACTCCATTTTGCTGTGGAGTTCTTGGAGCTGAGAAATTATGACTTAAGCCTTGTTCCCTGCATAAATCATCAAATTTAAAATTCTCAAATTCAGTGCCATGATCGGATCTAAGGTGTATCAGTTGATGACCGGTGGACTTTTGAATTCTCCTGGAAAATGTAACAAACTCATCAAAAGTCTCATCTTTGCTAGACATAAAAATTACCCATGTGAATCTAGAATAATCATCAACACTTACTAAGACATACTTCTTTCCACTTCTACTTTGAATTCTCATAGGACCACACAAATCCATATGAATTAATTCTAAAGGTTTCGTGGAACTCACCATCTTCTTGGATTTAAAAGATGTCCTGACCTGCTTTCCTTTCACACAAGCATCACAAATTTTGTCACATAGGAACTTGATTGAAGGAAGTCCCTCTACCAAGTTCCTTGTTCTTAACTTATCAATCAAAGAGAAACTTGCATGACCAAAACGTTTATGCCACAGTAAAGGATCATCCTCAATGAGATCCACTGTATTGAGATCCACTGTATAAGTGTTTCCTTTCCGAGTTCCTTCCAGCAAAACTTTCCCAGTGTCATTCTGAATGATGCTACATTTTTCAGAATCAAAACTTACAGAGTTTCCTTTATCACAAAATTGTGATATGCTTAATAAGCTGTGTTTGAGGCCCTCGACTAAAAAAACATTATCAATAGCTTAGGAACTTGACCTTCCAACTTTTCCTACGACAACAATGCTGCCTTTCTTGTTATCACCAAAGGTCACTGTTCCTCCTGTATAGGCCGTCAGTGAGAGAAATCTTGATTTATCTCCTGTCATGTGCTTGGAACAACCACTATCGAGGTACCATTGGTTGTTCCCCCTCACTACGACCTGCAAAAGAAACTAAGGGTTAGATTCAGGAACCCCATCTTTCATGGGTTCCTTTGTTGATACAGCAAACTCATTTTTCTTTTTCCATACATAAGCTATATTTTTAGTGGACTTAAGTTCCTTTCTTTTGCAATCAGTATCTTTGTGTCCTGACTTGCCACAGAAGGAACACACAGTCTCACTAGGGAGTTCCACGTACTTTTTCTTTTTACCACTATTCTTCTTTTTGTGGTTGAAACCCAAACCCTCTGTCCTTCTGGTTTGAGCTTCGGATATCCACCTTGGAACTCCCATGTGGATTGCACTTTTGTTGTTTCTAGCTCTTTCTAAATCCTTTTCAAGGGATTCATTTTTGTCTTTAGTAACCTACAATTCTTTTTTCAAATTTTCAAGATCATCATTAAAGGTTACTAAAGGCAATTGAAGAGCACTATTAGAATCAATGTTAGTGCATAACAATTTATACTGAGTCAATTCAACATTTAACATGATATTTTCATTTTTGACTCTTTCCAGTGTTTCTTTAAGCATAGTGTTTCTATCTAGCAAATCAAAGAATCTTCCCTGAACATCTGTTCTTGAACTATTCAAATATTTCATATGATCCTTATAGATTTCTAGAGCTTTTTCATTTTGTCCAAGTTTAAGACATATTTATTTATATTCATCCAATGTTTCTATGAGCAAAGAAATTAATTTGTCTTTTGACAAGGATTTCAGAAATTTAGGTTCCAGATTTACCTCCTCTGACTTTTTAGCAGACTCACTGTGTTTAGCCATCAAACATAGGTTTGCCGTCTCTTCTTCCATGGATTCTTCTTCATCCTCGGAACTTGTGTCTCCCCACGCAGCTATCATGGCTTTCCTGTAATCAGATTTTGAAAAGTTAGGAGTATAAGATTTTCCATGTTCCTTCATTTTGCCTTTTCCTTTTTCTGATTCCCAGAGAGGGCATTCCTTGATGAAGTGGTCTGTGTTCCCACATTTGTGGCATCCTCCAGTTTCCTTGGAATATTGGTTTTTCTTGAAGTTCCTTTTCTTTTGGTCACCAAACCTTTTGTTGCGGTACAACTTTTTTAGCTTCCTGACTAGCATGGCAGCTTTTTCCTCTCCAGATTCGGAATCCTCTTCACTTGGTTGGACAACCTTTAGAGCAATTCCACGGCTCTTTGAACTTTCTTGTCTTTTGTTTGATAGGTGAAGCTCATGAGTTATTAAGGAACCTGCAAGTTGTTCAAGGTTGAAAGTTGTAAAGTCCTTTGATTCCTGCAAAGCTGCCACTTTGGATCTCCACCGTTCATCTTCAGGAAGACTCCTTAGAATTTTGCGTACCTGTTCATCCATAGGAATAACTCTACCAAGAGAAACTAATTCATTAGTAATATTTTTAAAACGAGTAAACATTTCTTGAATAGTTTCTTTTGAACCCATTTCAAAACGTTCATATTTAGAAAGCAGTATATCAATTTTAGAACGTTTAACTTCATGAGTTCCTTCGTGGGTTATTTCTAGTAAATCCCATATTTTTGACGTTTTACATCCCATAACACGAGTGTGTTCATCTGGCCCTAAACCCCAAACTAGGAGTTTTTTAGCAGTAGCATTAATCTCTTTCTTCTCAAAGTCGCTTCTATCGTATTCAGAAATAGGTTTAGGAATTACCTCGTTTTCTGCATTGGTCTTTGTTACCTCGTAATCTCCTACCTTGATAGCTCGCCAGACTTGATAATTCTCGGACTTTATGAACATCTCCATCCTCGTCTTCCAATAGGCGTAGTACTTCCCATTGAAGAGTGGAGGTCTTTGTGTAGAATAACCTTCAGCTAGTCTCTCGTCCTTCGACATTGTTCCTCCAGGAACTTGACTCGACAGGGCTTCCTGCTTTTCCGAGTTCCTTGCTCTGATACCAATTGATAGAACAATGTATACTACAAGAGGGGGGGTGAAGTGTAGTGTATGTAGACTATGGTAAATTTTGCGGAATTAAATCTACTACTAAGAGAAAAGACACTGAGATAGGCAATGAATAAATTCACTATGTAAAAATGATTTACAATAACTAATACGTTGCCTAGACTCAAGTTCCGTGAGGAACTCAAGTTACCCAACTGTGATCCCTCAATCACAGTTTCTCACACTTTGTGATTCTACTCCGAATCACTTGTACAGTGTAAACAACTCTCTCAAGTCTCACACTTTACAACTCTCACAACCCAAACCCAATTACACAATGATTACAAGTATTTCCTAAAGAACTTAAGAGACTAAGGATGGAAGGAACTTCTCTTTTAAACACTTTGAAACTCTATGCTCAGAATACTTAAGATTGTTTTTCCACACTTTCAAAAAGCCACGTTGATCTATTTTTATAAAGAGAATATTCAAGCTTCCATCAAATTCCCACTTCCCCCTTAATCCCACGTTCTCTTTGGCTGAGAAGTTTGGATGTAGGCAGAGGAAATTTAGGAACATGATTTCCTTAGCTTGACTCCCAAGTTCAACGTTCTCCTTAATACTAGGAGCCAGTATTTACCAAGTCAAAAAAATCAGTTATTCAAAAAGATAATTATTTAATAAAAAAGATAATTATTTATTTATTAATTAAAAGATAAATAATTAATTAATTTAAAACTTATCTTTTTAAATTAATGAATTATTTATTTATTTATAAAATCTTTTTAAATCTTTTTCAAAACTGTTTTTTATCACTTCCTTAAATTAAGGTATATGAAAACTGTTTTAAAACTTTCGTTTAAAACTTTCTGAGTCAATCGTCAAGTTCCTTCGGGAACTTCAGGTTCCTTCAGGAACTTCGAGTTTCTTCTTAATTCCTTCCATTCCTTCCAACACTTTTGTTTCTTAAGCTCGTACACTGAGTAACTAAGTATATAGAGTTGTGAGGACATCTTGAAAGCTTGCATTCATCATCAAGTCTTCCAAACTCTGTTGTTCCTACTCCGCAACATGTATTTGTGTACCTGAATCTTTCTGTTCAACCAAGACTCATAAACATCATTAGTCAGAGTTTGTTTTACGTAAGTCAATCATCAAAATATTAAGGTAGTCAATTCAACAGAAACTTTTTTTTTTTTTGAAAAATTTGTCAAGAATAAGCCAACTTTTAGTCGATCTTCTCAAAATAAGTCAAGCTTTTGATTAACTCAAAATAAGTTAATTTTTACATGATATTTTCTCAAATTAAGTCAAAACCTGTTGGGTTAAAAGGTAACCGATTGTTTGGGTAAATTATGCCATGTGTCATAATGTGGTTGGCTCTTTTTATAAATTTTAAATAAAATTATTGTTATTAATTATTAATTTTTTTTAATTTAACCAAAAAAAATTAAAAAAAAAACAATAAAGGAATTTTTTTTTTTTTTTTTTTTTTTTTTTTTTTTTTTTTTTTACGGCTATTTCACCATATACTCCTGAGTTTTAACTTAATTCACTATATACCACCGAAAATTTTCAAATTCACCATATAACCATCAGTTTCATGAAAATGTCACCACATGCCCTTTTCCGTTAACTCTGTTAGTCAGTCAAGTTAAGTGTGCTACGTGGCAGACTTTAATTGGTTCTTATTTAAATTATTTAATTAATTAATTAAAATAATTTAAAATATATTAAACAAAAATTAAAAAAAAACCCACGATTCCCCAAGCCAAGCCACCCCTGCGTTGCGTCCTATCCCACCGCCGGCACCAGACCCTTTTCCCCCGCGCCAGTGCCGCACCCCTTTCCCTTTAAATTTCCTCTTCGGAAACAATTTCGATCAAAACTCTAACCCTAACCTCAAACGATGTTCAATTTCTTCAAATTAGAGATAATTTCTTCAAATTGGGCAAGAATTATTTCAATATGTCTTCAAATAGACATAAGGAGGGGAATTCGAGTTGTTTCGTTGGAGCTACAGAGTTAGATTTCGTAGATTAAGTTAAAACTCAGGGGTATATGGAGAAAAAGCCGTTTTTTAAAAATAGTAAAATACCATTTCTCTTTTCTCATTCTTCCCTAGCCACCCTCATTACCCTCACCTCCCCACCAGCCATTGTGTAGACATCTACTTTTGGCCTCTTGTTTCAACGGGAAGTGCGATGATGTTACAAAAATCCGTTCTTCATGCTAGATCAAAGTTGAAGTGTTTATGGACTCCGAAATGCATTATGAAGTAAGTTAAAGAGACCAAGTTATCTTAGAGCCTTGTCTAATTACTAATTAGGCCTAAAACATGCTCATACATGTTTCATCTTGATTAATAACGGACCTAAATGCGTCAAATGCAATGATTGGATCAAATGGATCTTACATTGTTGAAGAGCCAATCAGATAAAACAACCATCAAATTTCCGTGCAAGGCCTATACAGATGGATAAAGTAAGGCATAGGCCTGGTTGGCACGCGGGCTGCCCGGCACGGCACGCCAGATGGCCTGGCCCGGCACGAGCACGGCAGCTGCACGACACGGCACGTGGAACGGCTGGTGGGCCGTGGGCCGTGCCGTGAACAAGGATATTGAAATTTAGCACGAACAAGGCACGAACACCGGCCCGTCGGCACGGCCAGCCAAGCACGATACTTTTATAATAAAATTAATATTTTTTTAACAAAATAATAAAGCAAATATTAAAGAAAAAATAATAAAAAAAATAAATGGGCGGCACGGGGTGCCGGCACGAAACGGCACGCTAGGCACGTGGGCCGTGCCGTGCCGTGGGCCGACTTGTGGAAATGGCTGGCACGGCACGGCACGACCGTGCCAGCATGATGACACGACCGGCATGGCCGGCACGGCCCACGGAGGCATGGCACGGTGCCTAGCTTTACAGATGGATAGCCATTTAAAAGAGCTTTCCAACGATACATTATAAGCCCAATTCCAAGTTAAAACGAAGAAGTTATCATCAAAATACAAAATCGAGCCCTAAACCCACACCCTTGCACACAAATGGCCATATGTTTTGATATATATAGATTTTAACCTAATTACAACGGCATTGGAAAGTATAAATTCAGAGCTTTCCAATGACATCTTATATGCCTTAATCCAACTTCGTAATCAAAAGTTATGGAAGTTTTTAAAACGCGTTTTCGTATAAGGCTATTAAACCGCACCAAGCGCAACTCTGTAAGTTGCGCGCGCCAGGCGCGCGCAATTTGTAGAGTTGCGCGTGCCACCTGACGCCGCAGCTCTAAAGCCCTAAACCTAGATTCCTACGCCTATAAATAGGGGTCTTCGTTTAACCCTAATCACAACATAAAATCAGAATTTTAAACCCTAGCATTCTTAAATCCCTAATCTCTCAAGTTCTCTTACGATCATACTACTTTTCCCCTCTCTTCCCAACTACTCTTCAACCCTAATCCATCCATTTGAAGTCATTGGAGGTATGAAGAAGAAAGAAGTCCATAAACTTATAAAACGGAGATCTAGCAACAAAGGAGAATAGTTAGTTTCCTGAGCACTTAGTTAAATCACTTTTCTTTTCTTGTTTAAATAACTTTAATCAATTAATTAGTGTTGTTTGATCACTTTAAACAAACTTTTAATTAATTAATTTCACATAGTATTCTTCCGTTAAATAAGACTAGAATTGGAATAATCAATTAATTGTTTTATCACTTAAGCCAAGGTGAATCTTGTTTATTTTTGTTCTTTTCACAAATTTGAATAACAAAGAATAACGACATTCGTTGCAATGTAATATTTATGTGATCAATGTTTGTAAATAAAATCAATTAACTTAGTTTTAGGTATCACGTTGCATATATTGTTTGGTGATGAAATTGTGAAAAAGGAAGAGATAGTAGAGGTTGCACTAGGGCTAGAATAGCGATTCCTCCCTAAAAGGAAAGTTATTTTAATACCCTCGCTCCCGAACTCATTTCTAGTACACGTAGACCAATTTGGGCATGGATAAACTTATAATTCATGTTAAATATCCCTTGAACTCTACTTGAGAGAAAGGCATGAACGAGGTTTATGGGTTTTTCTAAAACTCATTGGCGACTCCTTACTAGTTTCTTACAAAAAAAGCACCTAATGATAGGATCAACTCTAATTCAAGGTCCCCCAAACAACCAGGAATTCAAATCCTAACACGCCTTAAAACGGTGTAAAGTCCAAGGCTTTTAAAGGGCCATGATCATAGAGGAGAAGGATCCCCAACGACGGGCACACCCTCCTCACACACTAGTGGCACACCACTCCATTTCCCCGCCTCTCTTTCCCCCACCTCCCCGCATACTGCAGCCCCCCTTCCCCACCACTCATTCCCACCCCCACCCCCGAAACCACTAGCCCTTCCACCATCGAAACCACCACCACCCCCTCTTTAACCCTCACTAAATTCTTCCCTCTCTTCTTACTTTTTCTCTTTCCTCTGAAAAAAGATATGAGTATCAAACTCTTATGGAAATGGAGTTGTGTAAGATGACAATAAACTAAGGGGCCGTTTGGTTCGCAGGGGGTAATCGGAATGGAATGAACAAAGGGAATGAAAGAGAAAGGAATGAAAATCCCTCAAATTTAGTGTGTTGTTTGTTTTAAAAATCAAAGGGAATCACATCACTACCACACCACCACCACCACCACCACTACACAAACCCCTCTTTCTTCACTATCCCACTTCTCCAGCCACCTCGCCCCTCGCCGCACATGCCCCACCCCTCGCCGCACTTACCCCACCCCTCGCCGCACTTCCTCTCCTCCCAAACAACTTTCCCCTCCCCTAAAAACCTTCCCCTACCCTCGAAAAAACCCTAGAACCCTTTCCAACCACCAGACACCCTCAAAACCCTTCCCAACCACCCTCGAAGCCGCACTTCCTCTCCTCCCAAAAACCAATTTGCTTTCCGGTGAGGGGTGGGGGAGTTGAGGGGATGGCCGGCGAAGGGTGGGGAGGTGCGGCGAAGGGTACGCGGTGGTGCGGTTTCCGGTGATGTAGGTAGGTTGGAGGGTGGTGGTATGGTGGTGGCCAAGGAATGGAATGGAAATACCTTGGGGGGTAAGGAATGAAGTTAGAGGGATTTGGGGGAATGAAGGGGGTAAAGGGGATTGGAAAAGTGGCCTAACAAACAACAAAAAAGGAAATGATTCCCGTCGATTCCTATTCCCTTTGTTGAATACCCCCCAACCAAACGACCCCTAATAAAAATATGCTTCAAGCGTGAGCAACAATGACTTTCAAGTAATAACAATAACGGCGGAACCGCTAAGAAAGCGAGGATACTCAGCATCGATAGCGGAGGAAACTCCACTTTCGTTGTGATTGCCTTCTTAGTTCATTTGGAAGAGGCGATTTGGCTGAAAACCAATAGTCATGATTCAAGAATCGGTGATTTTCATTGTTGTCAAACTGGAATCAACAGTCTTCTCGCGGCGTTTCTCACGACGGCAGATTCTACAGGTCATCCATGATTAAGAGGTCAAGTGGAGAGTGCACGCTGGTAGGATGGTAGAGAAAGAAAGGGATCAGGTGGGGGAGATGCCCCGTATGGTGGCTGACGGGGCGGGGGCTGGTCAATAAGGGGGGTGGTTTTTTTTACTCCAAACTTTTTTTTTAGCAACTAATTAAAGTAAATAATTTTTAATTAAAAAATGAAAGCAAGTGACTTGTTTGGTAGGTTGTAGGTCATTTGACCTATTTAAAGAAAACAACCCTTAAACGTTAACTTATTCTTAGTTAATCAAAAAGTTAGATTATTTTGAGCAAATTGCATACAGGTTAACTTATTTTTGACAAATTTTCCCCTTTTTTTTTGTTTTTTTGACGGGTACTGTTATTTTTTTTTTTAGGAGAGGGGCAAGCCCCTAAAGAGAACAAGAAACACACCAACATAAATAAAAGGCACACGAAAAGCAAAAAGAAACTAAAACAAACAGAAAAAGAAAACACACTAACAAAACAAAATAAAAACTAAACATCCTTGCTTCAAGCAGCCACTGCAGATACAGTGCGAGCCAAAGCAACTCCTCCCCAGTCCTCCAATAAAACCGCCTTAAGACCCTCCGGGGCCGCCTGCATAATAACCAGCTTTGGGGACAAACCAACACCATAATTCACCAGCCAGTCAGCCGCCCTGTTGGCTTCCCTAAAGCAGTGTTGTATCACCACTTCCCACTCACGTTTTTGGATTAAAGCTTTGTATCTTGAGATGATATGATAATAAGGAGAGGAGGTGTTCGAATCCTATAAGCACAAAGATCAGATAAAAGAAAAAAAAGACAATAAAATTTACACTCTTACTACGGTATATCTCATAAAACATTCAATATAATGAACTTGAAGATTTTAGTATACCCAAGAATTAAGTTGGAAAAAAAAACACATGAATAAAATGAGGAAGGTGGCCGATGCATACCTTCCACTCTACAATTAGGAAAAACAAAATAAATACATGAATAGTTTATTTAGTCATTGTACTCATTTAAGTTATGTTTACTTAATTTTTTAGTTCACCTTACACATCTTATTATGGCCATGTTCGCTTCACCTTATTTTTTGCTGAACTATTGAAATTATTTTTGCTAAACTGAAATTATTTTTACTGATTATCTGTTATATTTCTTCTTTAGAGTTACTGATTTTTACTGAACTGAAATTATATTAACTGAATTGAAATTAATTTTACTGAAATAAAAGTATTTTTACTAAATTGAACATATTTTTTCTAAACTGAAATTATTTTTACTGAATATTTTTTTTAAGGTGAATTGAACATGGCCTATATATTTCAGATCAAATTAGAAAAATAATAAGTTTTGAACATGTTTTACCGTTTTATATGCGATTTTTAGCCTCTAAACAAATCAAGAAATTAAAGTAGGTGAACATCGATTGCCAATATTTGTCGGTAAAAGTTTTATATATCATAAATTCCGTAATAAAAATATATTTAAATTGCATATTTGAAAAGTATATCTTAATACAAATGTAATAAGATATGGATATTGCATAATTTGATCCGAGTTGAGAAATGACCAAAAAATAGACTTGAATTACATTTATTAGAATCTCGATCGAATAACCTAACCTTAAACCTTTTAACCCATTTTCCTTACTTCTTATCCCTTACTCAAACTCACTTAAATTGATTCTCAAACCTTTGAATTTTTCAATTAGACTTAAGTGTTTTGCTCGGTAATTTTACATTCAATATTCGTTCTTTCTTAATGCGTTATGGGGGATTGTTAAGTACAAGTGTAAGTATTGTTTGTCCCAAGCCACATTGAAAAATACAACAAAGGTCTTTCATTTTATAAAACAAGCAGGTTGCTCCTCCTGTTGCCAAACAATTTTAAGATGAAGCCTTGATTTGAGCATTGGTTGTGGGCTTCTACACTTCTCTCTGCATTAAATATATATTGTAACAATATTTATATAAGAAATTAAATTAAGTAAAATGCTTTTAGTAAATTTATAAAAAAATCCAGAGGGGACCAAAGTAACCAAGAGATCACTATTCACAAGATACACATCGATTGTTAGATTAAATAAAAAAGGAAATATCAATATCAAAGTAACCAAGTGCACGGACGTTTCTGCCCCTGTCCTTTTTACTGATTTTACAGTTTGCCCTAAGTTGATGTCTTGGCCTTTCCCGATTTTCCTCTAAACCTTTTATTTTGCTTTTGAAGAATCATTCAATCTCTCTCTCCTCACTTTTCTTCTCCTATAATTTTTACTCTCATCTGATCTCAATTGAAGTTTGCACTCTGAATTCTCCATTGAAGCAACTTCTTAGCTTTCTCTCCTCCATTGAAATAGCTTCTCAGGTATGGTGTTATTTTGTAACCATCGAATATCAATTACAACCGTTGAATAAAATGGTTGGGTTGGAAAGTCTTTATTTTATGTGCCAACGCAGGCCTATCACCAAATCTCCACTGCAAAATCCTTTGTTGGAAGGCTTACTGATTCATGATTTACACCTCTTAATAGTTAACTAAAAGATTAGCACTTTCTTCGTTACTAACAGATATATCTTTTCCGCGCAAGCTAGTTCAATAGTTCATTCTTGTAAGCTCCTTTGTCATCCACACTAAGACTTCGGGTCATCATGCACTGACACAATCATTGTCTCAGGGCCTATGACCAACCAAAAGCAATTCCTGGCATACTCCTAATAATAAAAAGAAAAATCCGGATTCGACTTCTTGTATGCAATAATAATCATCATAAATGGCTCATGACTGAAATTCACTCACAGTGTTTTTAGTGCTATAAATTTCTGGTGTTGTTTTCCTGGAGAGTGTTTCAGTGTCATTATAACAACAGATGTAGAATAGCGTATTAGTGCTGCGATACTACATTATCAGTTTATAAGTCAAGTGTAAAAGTAAAAAGTGTACCTGTAGGATTATATGCAGTCTTCCTTGCGGCAAAGACTGCAAGGGAATCGTGCTCCCATTGGAACAGTTGTGCGCTTGCAGCAGTTTCCACTTTCCATAACAAGCATAGGCATTGAACATGTCTAGATCAGGGTCTGGGATTCGTACCCTTAACAATTGGGAGAATTGCCAGATAACATTAAAATCATTTCACAAAGAAGAACCGGACATGTTGATTGAATCGAACCACGATTTCTCTCTCTAAAACGAAATCATCACAAAGGAATTGAAATCGAAGAGCTAATTCTTCAATTTCAATACAAAATCCTATATTTAAATCATAGTCGTACAATTTTTAAAATTTGTAGAAGTCATTTTAAAAATATTTAATGTATAATTTTCACTTTCCCCTTCTGAGTTCAACAGACCTTTTGTAAACGCATCCAATTTAAGTCCTTTCTTTAGCCTAGTGCAAGCTATCCAAAAGCATAGCTTTAGCTATTACAACCCTGTGGTAGTTGTAGATCTCTTCATTCTTTTTATGTTGCTCTGCCTTATGATCTCAGATCTTGTTTTAAGAAAGAAAGAAAGATAGATATGAGATAAGAGAAAAGGCAATATCAAAAGTAGGTGTAATAGGCGAAATAAGAGGCCACGTTAAAGAACTCTATTGGACTAGTGTTTCTTTCCTCTTTTCAGATACCCTTCAAGCCATTAAGTAGGTTATACTTTTTTTGGTAGGACTGGCTATAGATTGATTTGGTAAGTCTGATGTGCGCGCTCCCCCAATCTTGCGAAAGTGATCTCAACAAAGTTTATGCATGTTGTGATGTTTAAACAATGTATATAGGCATGAGTATTAAACACATGGTTAATTCAGAATTAATGTGTCTAGTTTTTTAAATTTGTCTTGTTCTTTTTATTTGCACTTTTTAATGGATTTTTATAAAGGGATTAATTCAATTTGGGAATTGCTTTTTGTTCCACAGCTTAAGGAAGAACGAGTACAAGATTCAAAAACTATTGGCGTTGAATCCAAGGCAAAAGGGTTTTCTTGGCATGTGAGAGAGAGAGAGAGGGGTCGAGAGAGAGAGAAAGAGGGCCGGTTTTAACTTGTGATGTTCAATTGATCTTGTTAGGTCCTGAAATTTGAATTTGTTGCCAGTGGAGCGCTTGTTACCCAGGATAGATAGAAGTTAATTTATTATTATCCTTGTTAAAATAGTCCTATATTGTTTTTGCTTGTACTTAGCTTCATATACCATGTATAGATGTAGATTGAGTATTCAGATCCTCTGGTTCATTTTAAGAGTATCACTATAAACAAAACTGATTCTTGTTTCAAATTTATTGCCATTTTACAATTACAACGTAAACTCTAATCAATTAGTAATATATGATAATCTTATCGAATTTAGACATATGAGGACTTGTTAGTAATGTATAACATTTTTCCTTTAATGTATACCTACCAAGATAAAGTTAAATTATTAATCACTTTAATGGGGTTTTAATTATATTAAATTTACATGGACTAGAAAATAAAAAGTGGACATTTTTCTCTAACTAAAAAGAGAGCCTCTCTCTCTAGCAACTAGAGCTACCCAACCACCCCAATTAACCTCCCAATCTAGTTTCCACCACCGTAAAAACCCTATCCCTCATCTTCCCTATATCAATCCTAGCCTATCCTTCACGGCATATCCTTCAATCAAACCCATTTCTCAATTCCCTTCCCCCTAAATTCAAGCCCCAAATTTCTTAGTTGATTCTCCCAAAAGAAAAAAAAAAGAAAATAATTAAATCAAATTCAGAATCAAAGTAAGACTCAGATTCTTTACTTACTGTAGGGAATTTTTCATCTCCTCCCTACATGTGGGTCATGTTTGTAGGCATGTCGACGCTCCAAGGAAAAGAAGCTAGAGAAAAAGAGTCACCAACAAGTTTTAGGAACTTGTAAACCATTCACAATTATGAAGGTCACACCCCAATCACAATCACAGAGATTGCTAACTCCATAGTGGTCTAGAACCATAACTGGACATTTGGGGATGATGGTACGAACTTAACCTTAAAGAGGTCAAACCCGCCCTACATAGGCCTTTACTTGATTCTTATTGATATTAATGCGCGCTTTTCGATCAACATACATACATCAAATTAATCTTAAACCTGTTTAATCTACGTTGGTTGATTATTAAGGCACAATTAAATCTAATATTGGTGATCACTTGAATTAAAATCATGTTAAACCTAAATCCAATTATTGATTATCTTATTAGGCGTGATTTCAATTAAAATTCCCTTTAAACCTGCAAAAAGGGGTGTGATCAAGCAATAGCAACAAATCATCGATAATCAAACAACATATAATTAATTTAATACTCGTCATAATAAAAAGATCGCAATCATCATCATAAAAATATCGCTAGTAGTAAGATCCTAGGCATGATACTAAACAGATTAATAACGATCCTAGCATGTTACTAATAATAAAATCAATAACATGATTTCTATTCAAAAAGTAATTAAATTACTTACTTTGATGCTTCGAATTTCTTGCTATAAAATAACATGTTAGTATATTTCAAGAAAGTAAAATCAATAAAGTAAAAAATTAATTAGGAATTGAAATATGAATTTTGATCCAAACCCTCATAAATATCAACCTTTCACGCCGAGGTCGAAGACAACGTCGCGTATGGTTTGGAGTATTCAAATCACGCGAAGGAAGTATTGTGAATGATTGGGATGTATCAAAGATGTGTTTAGGCTAAGAACATGGGAATAGGAATTTCGGGTTGTGTATTGATGATGATGGTTGTTGATGATATAGAATCGAGGAAAACAACCTCTATTTATAAGGAAAAAAGAGAGTCGAACGAACGGAAAAAGATTAAAAGTCCGAACTATGTAAAACTTCTTGTCGTATTGCGACAGGCCTGACGCGTCTCGATGAGGACTATCGCGACGCAATGGACCTGTCGCTGTGCAAAGCGCCACCCAGCACACAACTAATTAAACCGCCACATAACTAACAATTACCAAAAGTTTACATCTTTCATTTTTCATTTTTTTTAAGGGTTTTCGAAACCCTAAATCTTTTTTTATTTTCCCTCTCTGACTTCTTCACCATTATCGCTCACTGCGTCTTCTTTTCCCAGGTATCTATTTCTCTCTTTAGATTCGTGTTTTTAATTCTTGCTCATGCTTTTCTGATTTGCAATTTCAATTTAATCTCTTGATTGTATGCTTAATTGTTTCTTTTCTAGCAATTTTCTGTGAATTTATGATTCGATGAATTTGATTAGCATGAATTTTTTTCTTTGATTGAGATTATTGTTTGTGTTTAAATATGCTGGTTGAACTCATTATATTTAATTTATTTTTGGTATAGATTTCCGCTGAAGTGAATAGGAATAGGGTTATCAGTTTAGATTTGAGAAATGGCGTCGATAGACCCAGAGATAGCGAAAACTCAGGAGGAGAGGAAGAAGATGGAGCAGGAACTAGCCTCTCTTTCATCTCTTACCTATGATACTGATCTTTATGGGAGTAGTGGGAGGGAGGATTATGTCCAGTCAATCCCTGTTGATGATGATGAAGATAATGCCGATGCTATGGATAATGAGGTGGCTCGGAAATTGGCTTCTTACACGGCTCCGAAGTCTCTTTTAAAGGAAATGCCTGGTGCTGGGGCTGACTATGATGATGGGTTGAGGAAGCCACAAAGGATTATTGATCGTGAGGATGATTATCGAAGGAGGAGGCTTGATCGGGTTATTTCTCCTGCGAGGCATGATGCTTTTGCAATGGGGGATAAGACCCCGGATGTTGGTGTCAGGACTTATGCTGATGTGATGAGGGAGGAGGCGTTGAGGAGAGAGAAGGAGGAGACGTTGCGATTGATTGCTAAAAAGAAGAAAGAAGAGGAGGAGCAGAAGAAGAGTTTGGAAGAGGAGAAAGGAGCTGGTGGTGGTGTTGCTGCTCAAGCTCAGCCTTCTCAGAAGAGGAGAAATAGGTGGGATCAATCTCAGGATCAGCAAGGGGATGAGGGCGTAGCAAAGAAAGCGAAGTCTTCCTCTGACTGGGATTTAGCCGATTCTACCCCTGGAATTGGAAGGTGGGATGCCACTCCCACACCAGGGAGACTTGGTGATGCTACACCATCTGCTCGGAAGAATAGGTGGGATGAGACACCAACACCTGGCCGTGAACAAGATTCTGATTCTACTCCGTCTGCTGGTGGGCTCACTCCTGGTGCCACTCCTGCTGGATCGACATGGGATGCCACTCCAAAAATCACTGGTATGGCAACACCTACACCAAAACGTCAGAGATCAAGGTGGGATGAGACTCCAGCTACCATGGGGAGTGCAACACCCATGGCTGGGGCAACTCCTGCGGCTATGACCCCTGGTGTGACACCTGTTGGTGGGGTTGATTTGGCTACACCTACTCATGGGCAGATTAATCTGCGTGGCCCGGTAACTCCTGAACAGTATAACTTGATGAAGTGGGAGAAGGATATTGAAGAGAGGAACAGACCCTTGACTGATGAAGAGCTTGATTCCATGTTCCCACCTGAAGGATATAAGATCTTGGATCCTCCTGCTTCATATGTGCCAATTAGGACCCCAGCAAGGAAGCTTCTTGCCACACCCACTCCAATAGGGACTCCACTTTATCAAATACCAGTTGAAGACAGGAATCAGCAGTTTGATGTTGGAAAGGAGCCTGCTAATGGGTTGCCATTTATGAAACCTGAGGATTATCAATATTTTCAGGCGTTGTTGAATGATGAAAACGAGGAAGAGCTGTCACCAGAGGAGCAGAAGGAAAGAAAGATCATGAAGTTGCTACTTAAAGTGAAAAATGGTACTCCTCCTCAGAGGAAGACTGCATTGCGGCAACTCACTGACAAAGCAAGAGAATTTGGTGCTGGTCCATTGTTTAACCAAATTTTGCCTTTGCTTATGCAGCCGACATTGGAAGACCAAGAACGACATCTTCTTGTGAAAGTTATTGACAGGGTGCTGTACAAGCTTGATGAGTTGGTTCGACCTTTTGTGCACAAAATTCTTGTGGTTATTGAGCCACTCTTAATTGATGAAGACTACTATGCCCGTGTTGAGGGGAGGGAGATTATTTCAAACTTGAGCAAGGCTGCTGGATTGGCCACTATGATTGCTGCCATGAGACCGGATATTGATAATATTGATGAGTATGTCAGGAATACAACCGCGAGGGCTTTTAGTGTTGTGGCTTCAGCTCTAGGTATACCTGCTCTGCTGCCATTTTTAAAGGCAGTGTGTCAAAGTAAGAAGTCATGGCAAGCTAGGCATACAGGTATTAAGATTGTCCAACAGATAGCCATTTTGATTGGTTGTGCTGTTCTGCCACACTTAAGATCTTTGGTGGAGATCATAGAACATGGTCTTAATGATGAGAACCAGAAGGTCAGAACAATTACTGCACTTTCTCTGGCAGCTCTAGCTGAGGCTTCAGCCCCGTATGGTATTGAGAGTTTTGACTCTGTATTGAAACCTCTGTGGAAAGGTATCAGATCACACCGTGGAAAAGTCTTGGCTGCATTCCTGAAGGCCATTGGTTTTATCATTCCTTTGATGGATGCTCTTTATGCTAGCTACTATACAAAAGAAGTTATGTTTATTCTTATTCGAGAGTTCCAGTCACCAGATGAAGAAATGAAGAAGATTGTTCTGAAAGTGGTTAAGCAGTGTGTTAGCACTGAGGGTGTAGAGGCTGACTACATTAGAAGTGATATCCTTCCTGAGTTCTTTAAGAACTTTTGGGTTAGGAGAATGGCTCTTGACAGAAGAAATTACAAGCAACTTGTGGAAACTACTGTAGAGATAGCCAACAAGGTTGGCGTTGCTGATATAGTTGGTAGGATAGTGGAGGATCTTAAAGATGAGAGTGAACCGTATAGGCGTATGGTCATGGAGACAATAGAGAAAGTGGTGACAAACTTGGGGGCATCTGATATTGAATCTCGCTTGGAGGAGCTTCTGATTGATGGTATTTTGTACGCCTTTCAAGAGCAGACAAGTGATGATGCCAATGTCATGCTTAATGGTTTTGGCGCTGTGGTCAATGCTCTTGGCCAAAGGGTCAAACCTTATCTCCCCCAGATATGTGGTACAATTAAGTGGCGTTTGAATAACAAGAGTGCAAAAGTAAGACAGCAGGCTGCTGACCTTATCTCCCGAATTGCAGTGGTTATGAAACAGTGTGGAGAGGAGCAGCTTATGGGTCACTTGGGTGTGGTTTTATACGAGTATCTAGGAGAGGAGTATCCAGAAGTGCTGGGTTCAATCTTGGGAGCACTGAAAGCAATTGTTAACGTCATCGGTATGACCAAGATGACTCCACCAATCAAAGATCTGCTACCTAGGTTGACTCCTATTTTAAAGAACAGGCATGAGAAAGTACAGGAGAACTGCATTGATCTTGTGGGACGTATTGCAGATCGTGGAGCAGAGTTTGTGCCTGCAAGAGAGTGGATGAGGATATGCTTTGAGCTTCTGGAGATGCTCAAGGCTCACAAGAAAGGAATTCGAAGAGCCACTGTCAACACCTTTGGGTACATCGCCAAAGCTATTGGACCTCAGGATGTCTTGGCTACTCTTCTTAACAACCTTAAGGTGCAAGAACGTCAGAACCGTGTTTGTACAACCGTGGCTATTGCAATCGTTGCTGAGACTTGCTCACCTTTCACCGTTTTGCCAGCTCTTATGAATGAATACCGTGTTCCTGAGCTTAACGTGCAGAATGGTGTCCTCAAATCTCTGTCTTTCCTCTTTGAATATATTGGTGAAATGGGAAAGGATTATATCTATGCCGTGACTCCTCTCCTTGAAGATGCTCTTATGGACCGGGACCTGGTTCATCGTCAGACTGCAGCTTCTGCCGTGAAACATATGGCTCTTGGTGTTGCAGGTCTAGGCTGTGAAGATGCTTTGGTGCACCTTATGAATTACGTGTGGCCCAATATCTTCGAGACTTCACCTCACGTTATCAATGCTGTTACAGAAGCCATTGAGGGAATGAGAGTTGCATTGGGTGCCGCTGCAATACTGAACTACTGTCTGCAGGGTTTGTTCCATCCAGCAAGGAAAGTTAGGGAAGTCTACTGGAAGATATATAATTCTCTGTATATTGGAGCTCAGGATGCTCTTGTTGCTGCTTATCCTACTTTGGAAAATGAAGGAGAAAATATCTATAGTAGACCCGAGTTGTTGATGTTTGTGTAAAGTTAGATGATACATTTCAGATTTTGCAGATCTCTCGTTCCACCCTTTGAAACTGTTGCTTAACTAAACTGTTGTAGTGACCTATGCTCAGTAATTGTTTAGATTTGTGTTCAATATATCTGTTGCTTCTGTTTAGTTTTGCTGTAATTGCTGAATTTTCACTCTTTTTTTAAGCAGAAGTCTGATGTCCACAAACAAACGTTTTGTTAGACACTATTCTCCTGAATGTGCTTCAAATAGGATTCCAACCTGAAAGGATGAATGACTGAATGAGGCTGGTAGTCTTCACTAAAATCCCTAGTTTGTCCCAAAGAGAGAAAGTGTAGAGTATGCAAACGATTATTACTAAGATCCAATTAATGATTTTATGGGGTTTTATAATTAAGCACTAGATTTTTGATTTAATTTATGGGGTTTTATAATTATGTGTGTTGATGTCCTTTTTGTAAGTGATTGTTTCTGATTGGCCTTAGCAGCCTATATTATTCGAAGCAGGTTGTTTCATGTAGTACCATATATAACAACTAAGCTGATTTGGTTGGCCTATTCATCTTGGCTGTTCTATTCTCATGTTAATTGGACCTGATCTTTCCAGGTGCTATTTTTGGATTGTTGTGCTGTTGCTGCTCTGCCTTATCAACTGCTTGATGTTCTCATAAAACTGTTTAAGGTATTAATGTTGCATTTTTTATCTGAATTGTTGCTTTATTAGAAGAATGTAGTTTATCTTGTGGTTTTTGCTTTGCGTTGGCTGTGTTTTTTGTTATAAAAGTTGGAAAAATGGTGGAAAGGGTCATAGGTAATTTCATCATTGCCTTTTAATTTGACTAAGCAGACCGACTAGCACTCTGTGTTTGCATTATGATCTTTGGTTAGGTATTGATTGTTGAATGATAGTGACTTCTCCGTAGCTTTCTAAGACTATTAGACTATTATTCATGCTAATTACTTGACATCTAGCATTCAATTTTTTTATATTTATTTTATTTTATTTTATTTTTTTAAACTTGATATACCATTGAGTCCTGTGACAAATCCTCCTTACCCTACAAATATGCTTCTCATAAGGCTTTTGTTTTCTCAAAAATTTTATATGTTTTAATTTTATGGGTCTTGTCCTTTCTTTATATGGTTTAACTATTCGTATTAGTTAATAATGAAATAATTAGAAAGTGATCTAAGCAAGGAGGATTCGTTAAATCATCAGTATTTGATTTTTGAGATGAAAGTAGAAAGTTAATAGAGACCACTGAGCTTTGCTTTTAAGGAAGTGTGCATTGTGCAGTGATGATATTGGCACTAATGTTATTATCAACCCAGTATAGAATAAGGTTGTCCTGCTTTCCCTTCTCACTTTTGCAAGTTATTGCTTAAATTAATCAAATATTCATTTTGCTTTATTAACTATACCTATAAAAGTTCCTTAAAAAAAAAAAAAAAACCAAAAACAAAACAAAATATACCTATAAAATAGTGAGGGACAATAGACTGAGTATCCCATGACAAGCTACTCAGTCTAGAAAACCCTGTTGTGGATTGGGAGTATGTTGAAGACTTTGCTTGGCCAAATTCAGGCTACTTTGTCGTTTTTATAAATTTGAAGGCAGGTTCGGGAAGACTTGTCAATAGTCATCTTATAGTATTAGGGATTATGTCTTTTTGAAGATTATTTATATGTAGTATGATACTCTCAAAATGGTTAAAAGCGATTATTGTATCAGTATGTGACTTGCAGAATTTCGGACAAAAATTGGCGGTTTTTGTGTGACTTACACTTTTGGAGGTTTTCTGGGGATTAGTCCCTTTTAAAAAATAAAATAAAAAACTTTCGGAGGTGGCTTAAGACATTTTTCCTCTTAGGAAATGAGCTTTTTTTAAAAAAAAAATAAAGATGGCCTATAATAGAGTCAATTGGTAGAGGATTAATATTTGTTTTATTTCAGTATTGAGGCTTTTTGCACGCTGGCATTAGCTCAAGGCTATATCTCAAGAACTAGGCACTTTATTTAAGCAATAGATGTAGTATGTCATCAAGTAGCCTCCTTGATATTGGCTATAAAATTGTAGTCTATATCTTCATTACTGTGCAGAAGCCTTTTAATGCTGCATGAACCACACTGATTATCGTCAGTTAGAATTTGTGCGTTTACCCTTCTCTGTTAGAAAACTGTCTTTTAATTTTATTCATTGCTGGTGCTTCTGAATAAATATATTTGTGTTTTAGTGACTGAGCAATTTATAAAAAAAACTTGATGAATTTGAATGCTATGCATTTAATGCTGCTCTTGTTGATTTTGCACTTTGATCATTTTTGAGTGTTAAGTGCTTGCTCATCTACTCAAATGTGATATTGATTAAAAAAATTTGGACTTTGAGAAAAGGTTAATGAGATTACAAGCCTTTATTTTGTGTTACTTGATTGTTCGGCTGTTCAATATTTATGGTGAGGTAATTTTTTTCAGGTTTGTTCTGTCTGGAAAGTGTAGCAATGAAAAAATATGAAAGAGGAAGTAGAAGGAAAAGGAGGGTTCAGGCATGCATTTAAGCTTTTTAAAAAAAATAAAAATAAAAATTGCTGTAAACTTTGATATACTTTATTTTGTGATTAATTGAATTTTTTTTATTTTTTATTTTGTGATCTGCTGAGTATGTATGTTGTAATAGGTGGTGGCTAAGCTGCATGCCATATTGCATCCATTTCTCCTTTGCAGATTGAAGGCTGATGTTGAACAATCCCTCCCTGGAAAAAAAAAAGAGATTATATTGTATGCTACCATGACTGAGCATCAAAAGAATTTTCAGGACCACCTCATCAATCGAACTTCGGAGAATCATTTATGTAAGCTTAGGTAAGGAATTCATTTTTAAGATGATGCTGATTAACAACCTGTAGCTTCTTAGAAGCATCTCTCTCTTAAAAAATATTTAGTAGTTTAGTACAACTTTTCCAATCCTATGATACTAAATTTATATTTGGCAATGATGATGTGGATTATGTGTTATTTACTTTTCTTGGAAATTTGGCATGCCTATATAAAGCTTTGTTTGAGAATTGCGATTATTGTCTGTGAGAATCAAGCTTATTGTTTGACTGTTATATCTTCTCTTTGTTTTTTTTAATTGCCTGCCATTTTCGGGAATGTACTAACTCATCCAAGCGCTAGGAAAAAGAAAGAGCTGGTGTATTAGTGTGTTGATGGCTCGGCGGTTGTTGAAATTGGCCAGAATTGGGTATTAGAGGTTGATGGATTGTTATGAAACGGCAGTTTATGAGCCATAATTATCTTATAAACTAGCTGTATTGGCAGTGTCAGTGGTTTAATTTGTAGTGTGACTAGCATCCACGAGAGCTTTCTATAAATGTAGTGGTTTATGTGTAGCTCAGAAAAATTTTAAATTGAGCATTGACAATCTATTATAGTGCGGCCTATTTACAGCTATAATAGGTGCTATAATATTTGTTTAGAGATTGCCTATAATAGAGTCAAATAGTCAATTGGTTAAGTAGCCTGAATATAGCAATGGATGTAGATTTATATATGAAATAATGAATCAATTCCAGATTAGTTCTTCGACACTATGAAATTAATAAAACGGTTTTGAATTTGTTAGGAATTGATTTATATTTCATGTTTTAGGATCTGATTTTGGTAGGTCCTAATTCAAGATCATGTTATTAATTCAAGACCAGATCTAATTCATAAGATAAACTACATTTATGTATTTGCATACTTGTAAGATGTAGATTTCGGGATTTATTTGCTTTCCTCGCTTGGTTACTGTACAGGTGAAGGTATTTGGGTATTGGCTGGCATTTGGACTTCCCTAACTGTACCTAGAGGTGTCCACCGTGCGAGTCGTGCGAGCTGGGTTAGGGTTAGGTGGGTCGCGGGTTGGGGTTTCATGACACACGGCACGACACACGTAGGGTAGGGTGGGCCGGGTCGTGGGTTGGGTCGGAGAAGTTGGACACACCAGGGTTAGGTTCGTGGGTTAGACGAGTCGTGGGTGGGTCGAGCTGGGTTTGTGGGTTAGACGGATCGTGGGTGGGTCGAGCTGGGTTTGTGGGTTAGACGGGTCATGGGTGGGTCGAGCTAGGTTCGTGGGTTAGACGGGTCAAGGTGGGTTAGTGAGTTAGGGTGGGTCGAAGGGTGGGTTAGTGGGTTAGGGTCGGGTGGGTTTGTGGGTTAGGTGGGTTAGGGTCGGGTGGGTTAGTGGGTTAGGGTCGGGTGGGTTTGTGGGTTAGGTGGGTTAGGGTCGGGTGGGTTTGTGGGTTAGGGTCGGGTGGGTTCGTGGGTTAGGGTCGGGTGGGTTGTGTGGTGTTTTAATTTTTACAAAATTAACAATTTGATGGCTTGCTCTTAATTAAGATGCCTACGTATCCTTATATTATAAAATAAGGAATCAAAGCCAGCGTAGTTCTTATATTGTACTTCTTTTGAAATTTGGGGGGGGGGGGGCTTGGACCTATCTTTAGAAAACTAAAATTTAATTTTGCAATTAAATTGTAATTTTCGAAAAATAAGTTGCCTACGTATCCCGAAAGAATCAAAGCCCACGTAGTTCTTAGCGTACCTGATTTAGACTTTTCTAGCCACCCATGTTTGTTGCATCATCATCCCCGGAAGCTGCATCATCCGTTGACGACTCCAATATCATCACAGGATCATCTTCATCGTCTTCGTCTTCCTTTAAACCTTGAGTTCTTCTTTCAGCTTGATCCCAATCTTTCTTACAAACACAAATTTGAATGCTTTCCGGAGTTAAGCGAGATCTTTTTTCATCTAACACTCTTCTACCTGCACTAAAAGCAGACTCGGAAGCAACAGATGAAGCGGGAACTGCAAGTATATCTTTTGCAATTCTCGCCAATATAGGAAAACCTTTTTTATGTTCTTGCCACCATTTTATAATTTGAAAGTTGTTGTTGGTCTCATGTTGATATGACAAATAATCATTAATAGCAAGTGTTGAAGAAGATGATGATGAGAATGATGTAGATGCTTTGTGTTTTTTTTTTTCATAACTTTATCAAGAAAACCAAATCTAGAATCGGAAGTGCTAGTAGTAGTTGGTGTTGCCAAATCAAAACCATAAATAGATGCATAATGATCATAAAGGTCTCCCAAAACAGATTTGCATTTGTTAATATATTCACTAACATCATAATCGATACTTAAACTTGTATAATAAAATTCTAAAAGATTTTCCAAACCTTCAGCTTTGACACCGGGGTCAAGAATAGCAGCAATTCCATAAATGATTGGAAATTCACTAAAATAAGTATGCCACTTACGTTTCATGCTATCAAGAACGGGACGAAGTCCATCAATCTTCATATGCTCTTCGATGGTGTGAACAACTTTAACACACTCAATTATGACTAAATGAACGTTAGGCTCATAAATATAAGAGAAAATATGAGTTGCACTATCAAAAGCTTGAATTTGTGTGGAAATTTGAGTGAAATGGAATTGGTATTTATAGGAAAAATAGAATGGATGATCATACACTTAAAAAACTAGCCGTTAGATACAAAAAACTAGCCGTTTTTTTTTTAAAATGGATGTTAGGCCGTGCGGGCCGTGCGGGTCGTGCGAATTGTGCGGGCTATGCGGGCCGTGCGGGTTGTGCGGGCCGTGCGGGTTGTGCCGGCCGTGCGGGTTGGGTGGGTCATGCGTGCGGGTTGGGTGGGTCATGCGTGCGGGTTAGGTGGGTTGGCTCGTGCGGGTTGGGTGGGTCATTCGTGCGGGTGGGCCGTGCGGGCTGGGTTGTGCCAGGTGGGTCGGGTTAGGTGGGTTCACGGGCTAGGTGTGTCGAATTAAATGAGTCAAAACGGGTTGTGCGATTTGGGTCGAATCAAACGGGTTAAACTGAGCTGGGTTGAAATGGGTTGTGTCGAAAATTTTGGACCCACGACACAACCCGGATTAAATCCGAGCTGTGCCGGGCTGTGCCGGATTGAAACCGGGTCGGACCCACGTGACCCACCAGCCGTGCGAGTTAGGGTGGGCTGGGTCCAACCCGGCCCACTGGCCACCTCTAACTGTACCCAAGTTAGCAATGTTAGTGATCGAGATCAAAGAATTTAGGCGAGTACATGTAAAATGTGGACATTTGTGATTAGAAAAAATCATTACAAATATGAATAAACTGTCCATTTTAATCATTACGGATTAAGGAAAAAAAAAGTCCTCAAACTAAATTTAGCCATTTGTATTAGATTTACAACTAAAATGCAGCTTTATAACCTATATTTATTTGTTAAATCTTCGTCCATGTCAAGTTAATCCCTTGCTACATTATATAATACTATAGCGAGTTCACTAATTGACCGTTCCCCACTATTTGAAATAGAATGATGCTATATAGAGATATATGATTTTTCTTTGTTGCAAATAATAAGAAATTAAAGTAGTATATATTCTTACGTAGTGTTTACTTTAAATTCTTTTCTGATCAAAAGAAAGAAATAACATTCCGTACTAACAAGACCCAAGCAATTCAAGATTCATTATAAAAATAGAACTACTTAAATTTTACAATTAATAATTGACCTTTAATTACAACACAATGTTAATAAAGAAAATTACAGCCAAAGATGAGCTTGATGTAATGTTCCAATCATATCACTTTTGGATAGTAACCTTTAGAAACACTTTTTGGGATAATCCAATAGTCCATCTTAAGATTGTACCTTATGTCTCAGTTAATTTTTTTAATATCCTATTTTATTTTCCTATTAATTTAACTTAATATAATCTAACAAGTAATAGAAAAAATTACTTTAAATAATCCAACTTTTGCCTCATTCTCCAAAATAAATCAACATTTAGATTATTCCAGAATAATTCAACCTCTTCTTCCCATAATGAATCCAAATGAATGACCAGTTACCTAAACAACTGCTTATCCCTTTCCTTTCTCCTCCATCTCACCATCTTCCTCCATTACCACCACCCAAAGTTCCACCCCCATGAGCACCTCCTTCATCCTTCCTCTACGACCACCTTCATGTTTCTCTCTCTTCTGACTTCTTCCTCCATTATCACCGCCACACCACCTTTCTCCATTACCACCTCACAACCATCATAAACACAAACCAAAAACTCCCACCCACACCATCTCCACCTTTCTCCATTACCACCTCACTCTTACACTCCGCAAGAAACCCTCCCAACCCCATCGTTCTCCCCCACCCGCCTAAGACACCAATAAAACAAATCCCCACTCACCACGAACCACCACCACCAAACTACCCCCAAACTAATAAGAACCCTAAATCACCCAAAAAAAAAAAAACCGAAATATACCTTTTAAAACTTCGATTATGGTTTTATTTGGTAAAATTTAACTATGAAAATTCTAAATCTAGAGTTTTCATGGTTAAATTTTACCATCAAAACCTCACACTTGAAAGCTTTAATGTTGGTGTTGGTGGTGGTTAAAGGGAGTACGCAGTGGCTGATTTGGTGTTGGTGGTGGTCAAAGCGTTCGGGGGTGACGAAAATGAAGGTGGGTGGGGATTTCGGCCAGTTATATGGTGGGGGTGACGGAAATGGAGGTGGGTGGGGATTTGGGGTCGGTTTCGTGGTGGTTGTTGTGGTTGTAGTGATGTTGTTGGTGGGTAAGTGGGAGGGGAGGTAAGGTGGCAGTGAAGGAGGTGGTCATGGAGAAAGAGAGAGGAGAGAGAAAGAAGTGGAGTGGGCTTTTTTAAAAAAAAAAATGTAAATTAAAAAATAAACAATAAGAAAATGACATGTAGCCTGTTGGGTTGATATGGGAAGATGGGATTTAAAGGTTGGATTATTCTGAAATATTCAAAGGTTGATTTATTTTAGGATAATGGGACAAAGGTTGGATTATTTAAATTAATTTTTCCAAAGTAATATGATATGTGTGGTCAATTAACCATATTGTATAAAAATTAGCATCTTTGTAACATATTGGTATAAAAATTAGCGTCAACGACATATTGGTATGAAAGTTAACAAGTGGCCACAAATTGGTATAAAAGTTAACCATGTGGCGACATATTGGTATAAAAGTTAACAAATGATGACATATTGGTATAAAAATTTGCGAATGACGACGTTTTACTCCTTTTCTAACCAGAATAATAAGTGTGTGTTGTACACATGATTTATTCTTATTCTTGTAATTTTAATCTATTGTTTTTTTGTACTTTTTTTTTATTCATATACACTATTAAAATTCAACATAAAAGCCAAAGAATAAAATTTAAAAGAAGGGAATATGGAGGATATATAAGAATATAGAGGAATATTTAAGATTATGCGTAGTAAGAATTAATCAAGAAAAATTACAAGATAAGCTTTGATTATATATATTCGATATCACATTTAGCTTTCAATTTTTTGCAATATGCAATATTATGCAAATAAATTTGCTCCCAACTTCTTAAATATTACAACTAATATATATGTCAATTTCAACTTTTGAGACAGTTAAATAATATGAATTTATCTTTCTTTTCAATTTTTGAGATTTTTGTTTGAGCTTACATTTATATTTTTATTATGATTTGCCGATAATCTTAGGAGCATGGGCTTTGAGGAGAGAATTATTTGTCATTAAATGAGTATTAACAAAAATAAAAAAAAATTCAAAAATTAAAACTAAAATAATAATTAAGCACTTGCTCTGGCAATAGAAAAAAGGTTAAATGTCACGGCTATTAATTTTTATACAAATTTGTCATTGTTTGTTAACTTTTATACCAATTTGTCGTCGGTGCTAATTTTAATATTAATATGTCACCAAGTTACTAACTTTTATACCAATGTGGTCAATTGGCCTGATACGTGTTGGTACATAATCAAATCCTTTTTTTTTAACAAAATTTGAATTTCACCATTTTATAAATCTTTCAAAATTTTAAATGTTAAGGTTCTTTCCTTTTTTTTTTGTTGAAAAAAATAAATAAATAGGATATTTTAATTTTCCAATAAGTGACTTAAATTAGAAACTTTGCAAATTTGTTTGATTATGTGGTGAAACCTTAATAAAATTATTAATATTAAGCATAATTCTATCTATTTTGCAAGTATTATGTTGTCTAACTTCGACACAAGAAACATTACACCAATTTTAATGTTAATAGAAAGATTATTAAATAAATGCAAATGCATAATTAAGCACACATCATATTGTGATTAAGACCCTTAATTGCAATTAGAAATCTTCGAAATTAATTTTACCAATTAGGGGACGAGTCGCGCGCTCTCCCACAACTAGTATTATTAAAACTCAATGACAAGGCATGCACATGACCTTACATTCATTAAAGTTTAACCTTTTTTTTAAAAAAATCAATTCATTAATAAAAAACTATCCGACATCTACAAATGAAATCTAAATTAACAAATACATAAAAAAATTTAACCACCTATCTAATGACACAATTTATGACAATAAAGTCATATTAAATGTGTTATTCGTGTTAATAAATTCTAAAATCTTAATTGTCACAATAAATGTGTATATTTCAACAAAAATTGTAATTTATTAGCAGTATTATTTGAACACATTAGTTAAACTTTAACCACCGCTCCAATGACACAACTTATGACAAAAAGTCATATTAAAAAAAGAGTTATTTAGGTTCATAAAATCTAAAATTAAATTTGTCAACTTATATGTGTGCCAGTGTATTTCAACAATAATATGATTATAAAAGTATTTTAATTTCTTTTATTTACTCATTTATAATTCTTATATATAGATTATATGTATTAAAAATATGTAACCTAAAAATACATAACAATTTTAAAGGTTTTTTCTATTAACTACAAAATATGTTTACATTATTAAGGAATTTTTATATGACAACTGAGAATGAAATCTTTTTACCAAATAAATTAAAGTTATGTAAAATTTAGGTTATTTCAATAATGAATTTTGATGTTCAATAATATTTGCAAAAATAATAATTAATATGTTTTTAAAATAAAACAATGACCTCCAGCATTGCCTGGGCCAAAAACTAATTCACTTTAGTAAATCCAACTTTGGAAGATTTACTTTGAATAATCCCAACTTTTTATTAATATTTAATAATCCCACATTTGATATGAGTTTTCCTCCAACAAGCCAATTAAACAGTAACCTGATGAATAGTAATTTTTTTAATGACACGTGTCACATGTTTATTGGTCAAAAAGTAAAACAAATTAAATAAATAAAAAATATTAAAAAAAAGAAAGAAAAAGAAAACCACCAACCAATCACCCCACCACCCACTCCCAACCTGACCCCAATGCCCTTCAGTGTCGGCCGCGTCCAGACCCTTCCCCTGGTCAGCGTGGCCTCGACCCCCCCCCTTGGATTAGTCGTTCACCATTCTTGAACCTAGGCTTGGTTCGAAGTTTTCGGATTAGTCGTCCGCCATTGTTGAATCAAGGCTTGATTCAAGGTCGATGTCGAATTTGAGGGGAAAATGTAGAGAAAAAAACAGAGATAAAATTGAAAGTTCAGGTGAGAAATAGAGGAAGAAGAGAGTGTTGGTAGATTTATACTCTATAGTGTTTTTTTTATTTATTGTGTACCGGTGCTTATGAAGATATTACTAAAATTATTGTTAAATTTGGTGATAATATCATCCAGTCTCAATAATGGTGTACTTTGTATAGTATAACTTAGATACTATTTTTTACATTACAAATTTAATATTTCAACTAGTGATATCAATTATCAACAAATTGTTGGCTCACTTGGTAAGTTATTACTTAGCTCAGATCCTAGAGGTCTGAAATTCAATCCTACCAAGTGAGGGTACTTGGGGTAGAGATTCATTTACCATCCCCTCTACTCCCAAGTTCTTAGCCCGTAAATACTAGACCAAAAAAAACCGTGGGGATTGAGGGCTGGTTCTAGCGCAACATCATGTAATATATATTCATATGAGTATATTGTCAATTATTATTTGTAGCTATTAAATATTTAGTATATCACTTTTAGTTATTTCTATTTATAGGGTGGGGCAATTTCAATTAGATATGTCTCGAGTTAGTTTTGTTGGATTTGTATCGATGTGGTCAAAAGAGGTCCTTTTCCCTTTCAAAAACATAAGTTAATCACAATGGTATGATCGTGGAGGTCCATGTGTTGTATCGATGGGCCACGCTTGAAACAAGGTAGGGGAAAGTTGAGCCATACTAGGCTCATGACATCTTTCATATGTAATGTTATGCATGACTCAACCCACGTGCCATGTCATGTTATAGAATTACCTTAATAATTTCTAGACATTTTATCAATTGGTTAAAAATGAGTGGGTTTCCAATTTACGAAAACAATGTTGATGCAAAAGCATATGACTAAAGGTGACAAATTGTCAATTCGAGTAATTGGGTCGTATACTATTAGATCTTGGGTCGGGTCTAGTTCGGGTTTAAATCATGCGAAATTATTATGTCCATACAGGTTGAATTTTGAATCGGGTCACTTTTACATTAAGTCAAGTCTAGTCGGATCGGATTATTTATTGACACATTGTTGTGCCCCTCGAGTTTCAGGCTTACAACGGGATCACGGCAGATCTCGCTAATATTAGTAATTTCATATTGGCCCAGCCCATACCCAACGCTGACAATTCTAGTTTATAGGCGTTTTGCGTAGATCCGAATACATGTGGTTACAAGCCTTACAGCACACTTCTCAACTTCTCGAGAAAATCGGGTCGGATATTTTGTCGTAGTAGAGAAACAAAAAACACTTCGTATGTAGATTTTGACATGTTGTATTCAACCAAAATCGTGCTACAATCTTAGGTTTAAGCAGGGTTTTGGCGGATATCCGTCTTAGCGCCGGCCTTCTCCTTTCTTCTTCTCTTTCCTCTGTTTCTCCCATTTCAATTTCAACTCCTATTTTTTCCTCTAATTTTTTCTGGGTATTAAGTTATATCTACAAATTTCTGCTGGATCTTTTAAAACAGTCAAAAGATGTGGAAAAAAGCTTCAAAATCTGAGATTTTGAGGAAGATTAGAAACTCAGGAGAGCTTAAACCCTCTTCAAATGTCTATAGATGGAAGGAATCATCACAAGATTCAGCAAAAATCAGGCAAATTTTAGGGCAAAATAGTGTTAATCCCAGGTTTCCAATGTTGGGTTTTGGGCGAAATGGTGAGTTATTAAGTCAAATGAGTGAAATGGGTGGTTCTAATTACATGTTTTATGCAAACCCTTTTGGTATTTCTGGGTTTTATGCCCAATCAATGAGTTGTTCTTATGCAACTGCTGCTGCGGCAGAAGAGATAGTGACAGCATCTTCTGAAGAAGATGATGAAATCCGTGAATTGGTTGATGAAATCAAAAAATTAGAGAGAGTAAAGCCGCAATCGATACGGCGGAAGGAGCCGATCAATATGGTTGCTGGGATGACTGCAGGGAGGTACAATGGCCTTAGGAAGAGACAGATAAAAGTGGAGACTGAAGCGTGGAACGAGGCGGCGAGAGAGTATCAGGAGTTGTTGGCTGATATGTGTGAGCAGAAGCTTGCCCCTAATTTGCCTTACATGAAGTCTTTGTTCTTGGGTTGGTTTGAGCCTTTGAAGGATGCAATTAAGGCTCATCAGGAGGCGAGTAAGGTAGGGAGGAACCGGCCGCTTTATGGTGAGTGTTTCGATGAATTGCCGGCGGATATGATGGCCGTTATCACAATGCATAAGCTGATGGGTTTGTTGATGACTGGCACTGGTAATGGTAGTACCACTGTGATCCAGGCGGCTACCCAAATCGGCGAAGCTATTGAACAGGAGGTAATGCCCAGCTTACAACTCTTAGTGTACTATTTATTTCATAATGTGTTTGGGAATCAATTAATGTGGATATCTATGGAGTAAAAAGGAAAACTATAGAAGTTATACTTTGTAGATTAGTACTTTTTAATTGTTTGGATGTGTAATGTGGTTAACCATTTGAAATGTAAGTGATGGGGAAAACTTCTTTAGTTGTACAATAGTAACGTAGTAAGCCTGTTGTCTACTGGCTGTCTTGAATTGTGATTATGGCAGCCGTGCTGTCTACTAGTGAGAGATTGGTTCGATGGTGCTTTGTTTGTTATACTAGATTGGTTTTCGGTCATGCCCTACATCAATATGTGACACAGGAACAAGTACGTGGTTTTACAATTTGGTACATAATCAATCTCTACTCCCAAAAATAATACAATGACACTTTAATATAGGGTATTCGACCAACATAAACCCTGAATAGATAAAATTCTAAACTAATAAGATATATAAAATATTAAGATTCCTAATATAATCAAAACAAATAACAATGATTAGAGTGTTAACATCTTTTAGTAATGGAGGTATTATATTATAATAACCGCATCAAGGGCTAATTTTACCAAAGGTTGTGCTACATCAGGCCTCTTCACTGAAAATCACATTGATTGATGATACATGTAATTATTATGGTATTGGGCTATGTAGCTCTTTTATTCGGATCATCTTTATCTTAACACTTCTAAATTTCTAATCATTATATATCAATAAGATATGATGCTTCCTCCATTCTTTTTTATGACACATTCCCTTTATCACGCTAACGCACGGGTTTTATTGATTAATATATTTAATTATCAACAAGCAAAAATTATAGAATGTTGATATTATGAAATATACATTGAGACGATTCTAACAAGACCCTACATGAATATGTTTCATCATAATTATAAATCGCAAAAGCTAGTCATAGTAGAGTTTGTGTATAGTGCCAAAAGTCAAAATGTGTCAACTAAAAAAGATGAGAGTAAGTATACGACAAACAAAACCTTTCAATAAATAAGTCATTTTTCTTTGGTGAGATTAACATGATTTCAAAAGTAATGCTTCCTAATTTTTTTTAATGTTACAATTCATTGTCACATAATATTTATAACTTTCTTTTAATCAGATGTAGGGTAGTTGGGAGGAGCATAGATTTGTGTGTTTAGATCTTACAGAATAGGATTAGAAATGAAGATATCAAAAGGAAAGTTGTAGTTGTAGACACATTTGGATAAAAATAAGGTAGAACCGATTACGTTGGTTTCAGCATGTTAGGTAGAGATAAAAAAAAACACTAGTAAGGAAAGTAGAGGGTTGGGATCGAGGGGATCTTAGAAGAAGTTGTGGAAGACCAAAGATGACCTAAATAGAAGGAATTAAGATGGACATGAAAAAGTTGGATTTGCAAGAGCATATGACATTGGGAATAAGGATAGGATTATGGTTGGCGAGTATAGGAGATGAATTCTTGATTCATGTAGCCGACCCTATTTTTGGGATTAATGCTTTGATTGTGGTTGTTATTAAGTGGGTTAGTTGGGGTATTAAAAAAATTGTAAAAAGATATAATGGGGTTAATATTTTGTTACAAACTAAGTGATGTGATTAGAGAAAAATAACAAAAATATAAAGTAGGATGAGGACCATGAGAGGAGAGAGATATAATATTAATATAAATGGTTTGCCACAAATGGTAGTGTAATACACACACACACACAAAAGATCGGCCTATTAAAGCAAATGTAACACTTTTAGAAAACGGAAGGAGTATTGAAATAAATGTTTTGCTCTCCTTTGTTTGAGATTATTGTTGGTCACATTGGTTGAGAAATTGGATCATTGAAGTTATCGTGTCATAAGTCTAGGATATATATTTTAAGCAATTGGTATTTGTTTTAACCTCCTAGCCAATGAGGCATAGGGATCATTTTAGAATTGGACAAAGGAAACTTGGGCATTTATTACTTGGACTTTATACGCAATTTAATTACATAGTTGAACAATTAAAAATTTGCAAACTTTGCAGTTGTGACTTTTATAGGCTTTCTTAGAGCACTTACAATGGTGGGCAAAATAAAATGCTCATGGGCATTTTTGTAGAAGTAGTCTTGCAATGGTGAGAAAAAGTGAAAATGCCCATGGGCATTTGTTATTTTGCCCATGAGATGACAAAATAAATGAAGATGAGCAAAATAAAGGATGAATAGTGCTCTGGTGGGCCCCACAATTTGCAATGGTTATATTTTTTGTAATGCAAATTCTGAAATAAAAATTTATTAAAAAAAAAAAAATTAAAATTACCAACGGTCATAAAATGTAATTCTCTATAAATAGACATGCATTTTGGTATATTTTGGTATAATTTCAGAAATACCATAAATCCTTCATATTCTTTATTTTAACGATAAAAACGACACAAATAAAAAAAAATAAGTTACACAAATTTAGACTAGTTTTTATTTATTTGGAGTAATATTGTTAAAATATAAATGAAATTAATAAATAAAGAAGTGTTGTGTAGGAGAGAGAAAGTAATGGTGGGGTATTGAAAAGTAAGAGAGAGAGAGTAGTGGGCAAGCATTTTTTTTTTTTGCTCACCATTGGGAGAGAAATTGTGAAAAAAATTTGCCCGTGGGCAAAACAGATTTGTTGAGAGAGAAAGTGGGTAGAGAGATAGTGGTTGGGCATTTTTTTTTGCTCATCATTGAGAGTGGTCTTATAACTTGGATATGCTATTTTAGGGTCAATTCATTAGCGCATCAATTAATGGAAGAAAGTACCTTATATACAAATTATTATACAAGTCACGAGTAAGCTTCAATGGTTCTCACAAACATAAACATAACTGACTAAAATTTGATTCAGCCTTGCTTCATCTTGAAGTACTCCCTCCATAGTCCATCCTTTATGTTTTCCCTAGTCCCTTTTTAGTTTGTCCCTTTGAGTTTGACACATAATATTATGGCTATAAGGGACCACTACTTTATTCTCACATTCACTACATTAGGTCCCTTAGTTTTTTTTCTCTCATCAACTTCGTTCAAGCAAAAATTAAATTATTCAAATGGGGCAAACAAAAGTGGACGAAGATCAAATATTATGGAGTTCGTAACAATAATACTTCCTCCGTTTTTTTTTTGACACGTTTTTACTTTAGGTGATTCACACACTTCCCTTTGACTGTGTTTTGTGATTTATACGTAATGGAAAATCTAGTCATGTATTCGTCGCGATATATATTTCAAAATGTCAACATTTTATAGTTTTTTCTTATCCGTAATTAAAGATGTTAATGGTTGAATCTGTGCATTGGCAAACGTGACTAAGGAAACGTGTCAGCCCAAAAGAAATGGAGGAAATAATTATTACTAACAGTGATTTTGTAGCTAACAATTACTATAATATGATTGATAATAAAGAAAACAACAAAAAGGTAATCCTAATCATAATAATGTTAGCAATAGTAAATAATAGGTGTTTAGTTTTTTTGCTCTTTTGGTCTGGTTGGTCTGGTGTAACTGTAACAAGATAAGTAATGTGAAGAAGGTGAAGAGAACAAAGCCTAAATTGCTATTTTGGTACACGTTGTTGGCCTAAAGGGAGGGAGGGTATATGAACTAGCTAACTCAATTTGATGTTTGTGTCAGGCTAAAATTCGAAAATTCTTGGAAAAATCAAAGAAAAAACCTGCAGCTAACAATAATGATGAGGATGATTCAGCAAAAGCACAACAGAGGCTTGCAAAGAAGGTCACAACTTTGATGAAGAAGCAAAAACTTCAGCAGGTTCGAGAAATAGTGAGAGGACAAGATGATTCAAAGCCGTGGAGCCAGGACAACCAAGTAAAGGTTTGTAATTCCTGCTACAGACTCTTGGCCGTGGTTGAAGATTTGACTTTCATATGTTTCTATTATTTGTGGTGCATAGGTGGGCTGCAAATTAATTCAACTACTAGCAGACACAGCATATATACAACCTCCAGCAGATCAATTAGCAGATGGTCCACCTGACATTCGCCCTGCATTCATCCACACTCAAAAAACTGTTTGTAAAGAATCACTGTAAGTTTTAGTTTAAAAGATTTTCGACATGGTACCTTCCCCAGCCCATTCCCCCCCCCCCCCCCAAAAAAAAAAAAAAAAAAAGGTGAATCATTAAGCTACTGTTTTTGGTTTGAGCAGAAAAGGAGTCCGTAGGAGGTATGGAGTTATAGAATGTGATCCTTTGGTCCGCAGGGGTTTGGAAAAAACTGTGAGTACATTCTGGCTCCCAAGTGTTGCCTTGCCATTCTGCCCTTTTTTGCATTGATTTCATCAAGAATAATGGTATTGATTTTTTGCTTGACTGTTCAATCAGGCAAGGCACATGGTGATTCCTTATATGCCAATGTTGATTCCTCCGTTGAACTGGACTGGGTATGCATTTTTAGTTTTGTGCTGTACCTTTTTCGATTAGCAAGCCCTTCTGATTTTTCATTTTTCTTCTTTTAATCTCATGAAATAACCTTTCCTGGCATTACTTTTCTGATAATGGCAACAGCTAATTGACATTGTACTGTATTTTTTTCATGTGCAAGATTTGGGAGTTTTGTTCTCAAGTCTACCTATAGATGATTTTATTGATTATTGATGTCCCTATCCAAACATCTTTTGCTTTCTTGTGCTTTTTTTGGGTGGAGAGGAAAGGGTACAGAGGATGTTTGATTAATTTCAGATTATGTAATTTGCATCTTTGACATGTCTTCTCGGAACATACATCTTAGTCTACACTGTTGTGTGGCCTGAGCGATGCCTTGGGTAATTACTTTAAATATCATATTGTATATTACTTAAGTTTATAATACATAAAGTCCATAATGAGTATTAGTAAACTGTAGAGGATCTAATGGAAAAGAATACAAAATAAACACCCCAATCAATGCTAGATAAATTTAATTTGAGTTAAATTTGAAAGCATAAATTAAAGATGGTTAATATGGTAAGACCTCTATGGTTGGTCATGAGCTCAAATACTAAACAAAGCATTTTTATTAGTATGTAATAATTTCATTGTGAATGGTGTGGCATGTTTCTAGTGCATGAGAAAGGTGCCATGTGGCATGTATACTGTTTTAGGAATGTTTATAATGTGTATTATAGGTTATAGATTATAGATTTTGAACCTTGTTTGCTTTGTTAGGTATGACAAAGGAGCATACCTATATCTTCCGTCTTATATTATGCGAACTCATGGAGTTAAACAACAAAGAGATGCTCTTAAAAGGGTTGCAAGGGACAACAATTTATATACCGTTTTTGAGGTTTGGTTTATTATTTGATGCTATTTAAGGAATGCTCTTCCTAGTTTTTGTCCAACTTTTTTACGTTTCTCATGTTGACAAAGTAATTTAGTTTCTGTTACGGTGATTCAGGCTCTTGATACACTTGGTAACACCAAATGGAAGGTCAATAAAAAGGTGCTTAGTATCATAGACAGGATATGGGCAAGTGGAGGTTGCCTTGCCGACTTAGTTGACCGCGAAGATGTATGTTTGTCTATCAAGATGTTTGCTTTTGGGAAAGGTGGTTTGTTCTTCTTGTTGCTAATGTTAATCATGTTGCAGATTCCCTTACCAGAGGAACCAGATACAGATGATGCGGAAGAAATTAAGAAATGGAAGTGGAAAGTTAAACATGTCAAGAAAGATAATGCAGAAAGGCACTCTCAACGTTGTGATACAGAACTCAAGCTAGCTGTGAGTCATTGTCTTTGCATAAACTTTTGTCACCTGCTCAATTTTAATAATGATAGTTACTTGGATATTCATGCCTCTTTTTTTTTTTTTTTTTTGTGATAAGAGTAGGTGGCCAGAAAGATGAAGGATGAGGAGGGATTTTACTATCCACACAACCTGGATTTCCGAGGCCGTGCATACCCCATGCACCCTCATTTGAATCATCTTGGTTCTGACTTATGTCGGGGTATCCTAGAGTTTGCAGAGGGACGTCCTCTTGGAAAGTCAGGACTTAACTGGCTCAAAGTACATGTGGCAAATTTATACGCTGGTGGTGTTGACAAATTGTCATATGAGGGTCGGATAGCATTTACGGAGAATCGTCTGGATGATGTTTTCGATTCTGCAGATAGGCCTTTGGAAGGTAGACGCTGGTGGTTAACTGCAGAAGATCCTTTCCAGTGCCTGGCAGCATGCATTAATCTTACCGAAGCATTAAGAAGCTCGTCTCCGGAAGACTATCTATCTCATATTCCTATCCATCAGGTACTTCATTTCATCTGGAATCAACATTCTGCTTTAAGCATTTAAGGAGCGTATTTTTGCTGAAAATCCATCTCTTCCTTACTGTAAATGTCTTTTAAGGTTTTACCGAATGAGACTTGACTTCCTTTTTTTCTTTATTGTGGTGGTTTTTATCTTTCGCAAGGATGGTTCATGTAATGGTTTACAACATTACGCTGCCCTCGGAAGAGACAAGGTAATGTGCCTCTTGTTACGTTGTCTACTTTTTATTTTTCTGGTTCTGTTTTATGGCAAGATGGATGCATTTTCCACAGAACCTAGATGAATGAATGCTATTTATGAGACGAAATTCAGAAATTGTTTTTGCTTTCTTAGCATGTCAGGTGAAAACCAGATTTGCTTTCTTAGCTATGTGTACATGTTTTGCGTTACTTTTTACGAAGCTTTTTTATACGTTTTTTTTTTTTTTTTTTTTTTTTTTTTTTTTTTTTTTTTCTCTGAACGGTACAGATATCAAAGCTTCAATCATTTTATAATTAGGCTTGAGAATCCTCTAGAAGTAGCAGATTAAATCATACAGAAGATGAAGAATGTTTATCTGCTGTCAATAAAATCATGGTGGAATTTAATTACGAAATCTTGTAATTTATAGTAATATAAGTATGAAATTAATTATTACGTTTTTATTCTAAAGATAGTTGGAAAAAGAAAAAAAAAAAATAACAGGGAAAAACACGAAGGAAAAATAGTCAAAAGGAAAGCAAACTAATAGGCATTATGACGTAGATCATCTATGCTATATCCTGTATGTGCCCTGACTCCAGTCAGCCGGCTGCCAATTATGGCTAGCTGACTTAGTGAGACAGGCAATTATCTCTAAGTAATATGACATCTAGGAATAGCAAAGTAGCTATGCCTGGAGCGCTGATGCAATTTTTCTTCTTACTGATGAATGTGATGATCATTATTTGTTCAGCTTGGAGCAGAGGCTGTGAATCTTGTTGCTGGGGGTAAACCAGCTGATGTTTATTCTGGGATTGCTGCTCGGTAAGCCAATAACTCCTAAAAATCAATTGGACTTTTAAGTTATGTGAGCTTATAATACTAGTAATGAATTAAATGAATGTGTTACTGCACATGACATCACTGAGTCGTACTTGTGTGTTCAGTGTTGTGACTTCTATCTAGCTCCAAGATTCGGATTTTTTTCCGTCTATTGGGCTGGCAAATCATTTTTAATAGTTGATCACATGTTTTCTGTAGGCAACAAAAATTAGATTGATGGCTTGTGCTTTTTGTGTAGAGAAACTAGCTTCATTTCGGGTTCTATTCCTAATTATAGATGTTAAAAGGAAATAAGTGATGCATCTGATCTCATCTTACTACAAGATTAATGATATGTACTCTTCATAGCTGTGAGGAACTCTGTATTTATGGCCAATTTTTCTCATAATTGCCACCCAATTGCTTCCATGCAGAGTTTTTGAAATAATGCGTGGTGATGCTGAGAAAGATCCTTCAATTGAACCTAATGCATTCCATGCAAAGCTTCTGTTAAATCAGGTATCTCATCCTACTTTGAACGACTCTGACAAGGGGCTTTTTGCTCAAAGAGTTCAGTTGGTTTGAGAATCTTTGTTTGTGACATCAAATACGTAAATCTTACGTTTGATTATGATAGTTTTAGACAATGTGTTTATGCTGTATATAATTTCTATATTTTATGTTCTGCTCTTTCTTTTTATCTGAATAGCTGATAACCTGGAATAACACTTGGCTAATTTGATGCCAAAACTTAGGTGGATAGGAAGCTGGTCAAGCAGACTGTAATGACATCGGTGTATGGTGTCACTTATATTGGTGCTCGTGATCAAATTAAAAGGAGACTGAAAGAACGTGATGCCATTGTAGATGATAATGAGTTGTTTGCTGCATCGTGCTATGCTGCTAAGGTCAGTAAATGCAATTACGGCATGCTTGTTTTGTGTTGCTTTTGTTTTAAATTTCATCAAGGATTCAAGGGAGGGCAACTTGTTACCTATACATGTATATTTTGGTCTAATTCAGACACTCGTTCAACCTTTAAATCTGGCAAGATAGGATATGCTTCATGAGTTGTGGAAGCCCAAGTATTGTGCTACAATTACTATAAACACCCACTATCAAACCAAGGTTAAAGGAGTAATGTTCTGTTAAGACTTGGTGAAAAAGACAAAGGGGAATTCAATGTGATTGGGCCATAGAAACGAAATAAAAAGGAAATGGACTATACTAGGTATTCAGGACTTAAGCGAGTGAATAGTAGAGAGGATGTAAAAAGCATTGATGAACGATAATATTGGTCTTTCCCCTTCTGGCGAGAATTATTCTACTGTGGTTTATCATCTATAGTCTGCATGTACAATTTTTGTGTAAAGTTGATAATAGTCCACCTATCTTGAGATTGTTACATGCTGGTGTAGTATTCTTCCAGTGATCAATCAAACTGGTATTTAGCTGTGAATTCTTTTTTCACCTGAATTGCCATATTCACATTATTTGTTTGTATTTTTGTTCTTTTGCATGAGCAGACCACCATGACTGCACTAGAAGAAATGTTTGAAGCAGCACGTAGCATAATGGGCTGGCTTGGTGACTGTGCTAAGGTTTGTAATTTCTATCTTTCTGACCTACCTGTCTGCTACAAATTAAGATTTTGAGCTGTAAGTTAGATTACTGTTATTGAAAAAAAAAATCTTTTACTTAACAAAAAATCAGTTTTTCTTTTATTAATCTTTTTATTATTATTATTATTATTATTATTATTATTATTATTATTATTATTATTATTATATAATCCCTCCTCTTTAGATTACTCGCAACAAACATGTTGCGCGCGGACTCCTAGGCTAAAGATCTTAAGTGTAGTTATTGAAAAATAAGAGCATATACTTGAGTATTAATCCAATCCAAAAAAAAAAAAACAAATTTAACAAAAATTAAAATAATTAACCCACCACCACCAACAGCACTGAAACCACCCACCACCACCACCAACAGCACTGAAACCACCCACCACCACCACTAGCAGCACCGAAACCACTCACGACCACCACCACCCGCACCGAAACAACCCACCACCACCACCAACGAAACCACCCACAACCCAGCCACAAAACACCGAACCAACCACCACCAGCTGCACAAAACACCGACCAAACCCGCGAACCTACCAACCCACGAAAACCCACAAATTCAGCGAACCCGCGAACCCACCAAGCCAGCTAACCCACTAACCCAACGAACCCACCGATCCGGCGCACCCACCAAGCCAGCGAACCCACCAAGCCAGCGCACCCACTAACCCAACGAACCCACCGATCCCGCAAACCCACGAAACCCTCTAGAAAAACCTTGAGGATGGGGTTGGAGGAGGAGAGAGAAATAATGGGGATGAGGAAGAAGATGAAGAAATTTGATGATGAAGGAAGAGAGAAAATTAATGGAATGAGGAAGAAGATGAAGGATGATGAAGGTGATTGAATGATTTCAAAAAAAAAAAAAAAATGAAGGTGGTTGAATGATGAAGGTGGCTGGGATGATGATGAATTTAGATGGAAGGGGATTGATTTTGGTGGAAATAGTTAAGTTAATCAATGTTAGGGTTTAAGTTAATAAGATAAAATCAGTTTTTTTGATTAGGGTGTTTAAAAAAAAGTAATGGTAATTTTGTAAAATCACACAAAAAAACTTACTAAAAAAGGAAAGGAATCACTTTGTTGCGAGTAATGTGAAGCGGCCATTTTTGGCAAATGTTGCGAGTAATATGAAGCAGAGGTAATATACTGTGTTAAATATCTAGTTTAGGGTTTTTTTTTTTTTTTTTTTTTTTTTTTTTTTTTTTTTTTTTTTTTTTTTCAATGTTATGTGTTTTAGACATTTAGTGTTTGTAAACTCATTTTGTCAGTCTATCTATGTTTGCCTGTAAAACAGATCATAGCATCTGAAAACCAGCCTGTGCGATGGTCAACACCCCTTGGACTCCCTGTTGTTCAACCTTATCGTAATCATGGAAGACGACTTGTAACATTCTAAGCTCCTGACCTTTTGACTACTAGTTGTTTCTGAAGGTTCGTCTTTTCCTCCTAACATGCAGTTGGTATGATTGCAGGTAAAAACTTCTCTTCAGGTTTTAACCCTTCGCTGTGATACTGATAAGGTAACCCTTACTCTATAGAAGTAAAGTTATAGTCCACAGGTTTTCCTATTCCAGTATCCCCCCTCCCCCCATTCCCCCCATCTCATAGGCTGTCAGTTGTGTGCTTATTTTTCGTATAAGGCTGATATTATATTATGTATTTTATGCAAGGTTATGGCTAAGCGCCAAAGAACAGCATTTCCTCCAAATTTTGTCCACTCCCTTGATGGTTCCCACATGATGATGACTGCCATTGCCTGCAAACAGGCTGGTATGAATTTTGCAGGTCTGTTTTGTATGCTCCACTTTTCCGTATTCTGGCTGAAGGGGATTCATGCATATCTCACTCTAACAAGGAATTTGGTCCACTTGTTTTTGTAGGAGTTCATGATTCATATTGGACACATGCATGTGATGTTGACAAAATGAACCAGATATTAAGGGAGAAGTTTGTTGAGCTCTATGAACAACCTATACTCGAGAATGTAAGTTTTTATATATGATGAGTACCCTTTTGATCCATGAAGATTTGGTCTCCCATAAAAGTTGTGTTTCTTTTTCTTTATATATTTGGGTCAGTTTGAGTGGGAAAAGGCAAAGAACTTTCGTTTGGAGGGGCTTTATTTATTATTTTATTGTCTTGATAAACTAGAAATCTACGGTTCCTTCAAATGGACCCCTTGGACCTGAACTTTGGCTCATTGCAGCCAACCTTTAGTATATTTGCTTTCATCGATGTATCTGTTTATAACTTGAGGGATATATGTGTGCAGTTGTTGGAGAGCTTTCAAGAATCTTTCCCAACATTACAATTTCCTCCTCTCCCTGAACGTGGAGATTTTGACTTACGAGAAGTTCTGGAGTCTCCTTATTTCTTCAATTAGTCTGACTACAGGAAGTCCATGATTGATTTATTTAGTATATAGCCTTCACCTGATCAAACACAAAGATGATGATGGACCAATAAAAAAAAATCTCGGTATTTGTTGGTTCATTAACTAAGGAAAGTGTTGGATTCCTATCCTCGCACATGTGATAATGGAGATGGCGAAAGGAAAGAAGTCTCTTTGGACCATCTGCCTGCACATTGGATGATGATGCAGATCTACTTAGTCTCTTGGATTAGAGCTGTTCCCTCCGTGTTTTATTTGCTGGGAATCCTGCTTTTAAGTATCTTGAGCCTAAAATAAAAAGAGAAACAGAGAAGGCGAGCTCCTTGATGGAAAACAGGAAAGGAAACTTGATGGCAGTTGCAGTAAGCAGATTTTACAGCAGCTGTTCATGTGTCAACGGGTGCAGCAACAGGTGGTGATGCAAAAAGCACCTTAGGTGAGAGATACGTTAGGTGCCAGGCATTTTTGTAACTGATTAGTGATTACTTATTTATGGGACATTACACAGAATAAAGAGCGACCATATCCATAGATGGAATTGGATTGTTGTCTGCATAGATTCATATACGCCATTTGTGCTACTAATGTATATAGTGTTCTTATCTCCCTCTCTGATCAATTATACGAAATTTTCTGAGCTATGTAGAATTATGTTGTAGGAACAAATTTTTTTGGCATGGAAGTATCCTGTATTAAGAATATTCGAGTTTTCCTAAACATCAAATTTGATGCAACCCTTGAAGTGTGTTACTTTTTGTATAGTGAAAGGATAAATGTGAACATTGTATTGTCCATCATAAACAAGTATGAATTTATTTGATCCATTCTCTTTGCATCTTTGTCGATTGTTTAACTTGAAATAAATCAAACAATGTCAAAGCAAAACAATTTTTATCTAACATGGGTGTGATGATTTGAAGAACACCTTGGCCGACAATATTATGTTTAAAAAAAAAAATACCCTATGTACTCCTTTCATCTCAAAATAATTAACATATTATGTATTTAATTATTACGTATTTCACTAGTCATATTTCACATACGTGGGACGGAAGAACGAAGTTACAAGTTGTAAATTTGTAATGCTGGTTGAACTAGTAAAGGATATTTATTGGACCTGCAAGTTTTAATTTCAAATGAAAGCAGGTAATTTCAAATTTTATACTTTGACCTCTTCCCTAATATTATTATTAGGTATTTCTTTTCTTATCTGTTTCAAATTTTCAATATCCTAGTTGCTATAATGGTTAACGTTAACCATTTAATTTGAATCTGAAATGTAAAAGACATTGTTGTTTTATGTTCCCAAGAACTACCCTCATTTGATTTTTTAATTTCGACATACAAAATTAATTGCACTCAATCTTTTTCAATTGAATTGGTCAAGTCCCAATTTGTTTCAGTTTAAATTTTTATCCTTTTATCTTTTCTTAGATTAGGGTTTTTAAAGTTACCTATGACATCATGGTTGAAAACTAGGAAGTATGTTTCTAGGTAATTGATGAAGAGTTTTTCTTATTTTTTTTGATGGGGATGAAGAGTTTTTCAAGTAGAGTATTGTGCTTTAAATAAGTACTCTGTAAGATAATTTCAATCTAAATAACAATATAAAACTATATTTAGACACCCCATCAATAATTTAGTTGTGTGGTCTATAGATAGCCTTGGCCCACAAGGATCAATAGCATAAACAATAATCAAACCCAAGTTTCTAGTCTTGCGTAATAATGCATATTTCACAAGATTTCATTAACCAAGATAGGTGACGTCCACAACATAAGCCATTAATACATTAATAAAGAAAATTCACAAGATTAATGATTGAATGTGTAAAAGAGGTTCCCAATAAAGTGCAAAAATAATAAGCCAAGGTACAAGGCCTCTTACCTCGGTTTCATTTCATTTGACAACAGGACCTCTCTTAGATATGGTACACTGATAATTAAAACATGCTTATGCACTCCTGCTTTTGAATGCAACAAGGTGGTAAAGTTGGCTCTGGGCCGTGCTGGGTCGTGCATGGGTACTACATATTTCACAAGATTTAAATTACCCAAGATAGGTGACGTCCACAACATAAGCCATTAATACACTAATGATTAATGATTGAATGTGTAAAAGAGGTTCCCAATAAAGCGCAAAAATAATAAGCCAAGGTACAAGGCCTCTTACCTCAGTTTCATTTCATTTGACAACAGGCCTCTTTTAGATAAGGTACACTGAATAATTAAAACATGCTTATGCATTCCTACTTCTGAATGCAACAAGGTGGTAAAGTTGACTTTGGGCCGTGCTGGGTCGTGCCTCGTGCCAGGCCCACATGCTTTGGGGCAAGTTAGGGCCGACCCATGACTCGCCCATGAGTTTCGTGCCGTGCCGGGCTGAAGTTTTCAAAAGGTTGGCCCGGGCACGGCCCAAGCCCACTTGCCATCGTGCCGGGCTTGCATGCCTAAGCAAAATTACATTGATTTTAGCACGCTTTTTTGTGTCGGGCCAGTTGTGCTGTGCCTTATCGAGCTTCTCCCAAATAAAGGCGGCCCATGGCCCACACGCATAGTACCGTGCCGTGCTTTTTTCGTGCTGGGCTTCAGGCCAGCCCGACCCAGTGCCATCTTTACAAGGTGGTAGCAACTTGATCATTAAAATTTTTTTTGCTAATTAACAAATCTATCTATAAATAAATAATACTAAACTAACAACTGCTGACATCATCCTTTTTCCAAATTGTATACGTGTCAGCTTCTTCTTCAATATTTTCCCGCCTAAACCTTTCTTTTTTCCTCTTCCAATTTTCTATATATATATATATATATATATATATATATATATATATATATATATATATATATATATATATTTTAGAAAAGCTAAATATTGATTACAAAATACTTTTGTACAGTACATTATCTTAAGTTACATATAGCTAATCTTAAGGAAAGCAAATATTACCCTAGTATATATGTGATTACGCCGTCTAATTACAAAATCCACTAAATTTGTTGTAGACATGAATTTTCTTTTGATTATATTGTTTTAATTTTTGTTGTTTTGTTTATATTATACAAAGATTTTATATTTTGAGTGATAATATGAGTTGAAAATGTACATGATTAAAATTTCTTTTTATTATATCCGTGTATCGACATGAGCTAATCTAGTTGGAAACATATTGTCCACCATCATTATCATGACAACAGTAATTTTATAGGACAAGTCTTAAAATGTCAAAGCTGTGCTTACCAAGTCTCATTACTCAGTTTAAGCATTCAAGTCTATCCATGTTTTCATGAAATTTAAAGATCAATTTGACGGTTTACCTGAAGAGACGCCCACAACAGACCGAAGCTTGGTAAGAGCCTAGGACCTTTCACAACAATAATGGAAGGGGTTAATTGTGAAGCTGAAGCTGTAATATCCACGTATGCAAAGAAATAAGAATTGTAAAGATATACTAATGGGAGATCTTGAGATGAGAAATCAATAATGATAAATCATAGTGATATTACTTCACGAACAGAGGGAGTTGTTTATTACGCAACAAAAGTGCAACTATATTTTGCAGAGCAAAAGAATGGATACTGCTGCTAACGAGACATGCATATTATAGGTTTACAGTGAGACTGCATGAAAACTTTAACAGGATATGAGATAACAAGCTAGGTTCATATTATTATTGTATATTTCAGTTTATTAATAAGAATTTGCCTGATGTCAATTAGTATTTTACAATCATCTTTGATGACAGTAAAGTGCAGAATAAGAGATTAATCAGAAAAAAGTCTTACAGCCAACAAAACAAGTAAGCTCCTAGACTTTGCTCAACTAGGATACGACTCAGTCAAATGAATTGTAAAAATGAGTGCCAGCAAGTTACCTCAATAGATTTTTGTAATTAGTTTAGTAAACAACAACCGGTGACTAATTCAAGAACAACTCTCTCACCTTAAGAAGCATCTCCAAGAGAGAACCGAGTGAAAAATGAGAAGATAGGCTCCGATAAAGGAAGCTGACAGACGCCATGTCAACCAGCACATCCGATGAAGTTATGGTACGAATTTTTGTTAGTCCTTTTCTCTCTAATTTTTACTACATTTATATATGCAGTTTGCTCCTTCAACTATCCTGCAGTTCACAAACACATTACTTGGTTCAGAATTACAAAGGTTAGGATAAGTAGAATGTTACAAACATTAATCACATAGAAAATAATATGGTAGAGAATGAAGGAATGTATTGAGTATTTTGCAATATAAATGAGCAGAACATAAGCCCCTCTACTCTGTTGGTAGTGTGTATATATCTGTGTGAACTCTTATCTTTCTTTCATTTTCCTATTCACAGAAAAAAAGCATTAGAATTTTTTGTTACACAAATTTTTTATTCAAGAAACAATATAACTGTGTCGATAAAAATATGTTAATTTGTAAAGAAGTTCGCTTATTATTAGGCAGCAAGAAAATTTAGAAATCATGTGAGAACATGATTTATGCGAGATGAGACAGATCAGCAGTAAGTTAAGCACAAGGCAATAGCAGAACAAAAAAATGAAACTAAAAGGAAAGGGAGGGGGGTTTCTTCGATATCTTAATATGAAAACAGAAGAAAATACAGCTGAAATAGGACCACAACAGAAGAAGTTATAAAATATAAGAAAACACATAAAGGATCTATCCGTTTGGTTGGACAAATTCCAGGAAAGGAATTGAACATATTTTTCGTTTTGTAAATAAGGAAGTCGAACTTTCCCTCATAATTCACATCATACCAATTCCAACCCAAGAGCATATACCTTCCCTGTTAGTAGCCACAATATGTTCATACATTAATAGCAGCTAAAATTTACAATGAAAGAGATGGATGAGAGAGAAGCTCACCAATGCCTTATAATCAACTCATACAGTACATTCACAAAGAAAATAATTAAAAAGGGTGAATGAAATCACACATATTCAGTGTAATGTTTTCTATTTTCTTGTTTCCTCAGTGTGATGGAGATGTAAAGCATTTCAAGAGAATTAGCAAACAGTTACTGGCATCGCTCTCAGAAATAATAGAATCCATTCCAAGTGCAAATCCAGAACATAACAACTTCCTTGCTGTCGCAAGCTATTTCTACCGTACTTCTTCAGCTATTAGGGGGCTTCAGAGTTCGGAGAACAGCCTAGCTAATGAAACTGAGATACTACAATCTCTATCTCAAAGCAGTGATATGGCGAAAGGCATCTTAGGGAAACTTCAACAAAATGGACAGACTATCATGGATGATGAGGTGAAGAACATGATAAAACAGCTAGAAGAAATTATTAATCAAATGGGTCATGACTTGAGTTTAATACCACCATCTGCATTTAAGGATGAAGAGTATGCAGATATTACAATCAGCTCACTCTCAGAGGAGATGAGAAATGTTCGTTTTGAGATCAGTCCAGTACAAGAAACCAAGCCCAATCAGCAGAAAACAAATCAACCGTATCTGGAGAATCACCCAAATGTAGAACTAATGCCAATAGAATCAGACCTATATTCAACCAGCATGGTAGTCTGCTCAGAAAACTCTCATGTATCTATCTCCACAGATAATGGAAGCCATTAGAAGTGCAAGTGAAAGCAGCAATCGAATTGTTGGAAACATGAGTAACAGATTATCAAGAAGTATGACAGAAGTTGATACCCATATGGAGCCAATGTATAAGAGTTTCATTTGTCCACTTACTAACCAGGTCATGGATGACCCAGTGACCATAAGTAGTGGACTGAAGTACGAGAGGAGGGCTATCACAGAGTATTTCAAAAAATTTGGAAATTCAGAAGAAGTTGACTGTCCTATCACCAGGGAGAAGCTCCAGAGCAGGGCTATGAGTCCCAATATAGCATTAAGAAACATAGTACATGAGTGGAAAGACAGAAATGATTCTGCACGACTCAAAGTCATACGTGCAGCTTTGTCCATAGGTAGCACAGAGAGTATGATACTCGAAGCATTGAAGGATTTGCAGAACCTCTGCCAAAGAAATCCCAAGAAAATAAAGGAAGTGTACAACATAGGAATAATACCATTGCTTGTCAGGCTTCTGGAGTTAAGAGACAAAACTGTGAGATGCGTAACATTGGGAATGATTCGTTTATTAGTTGAGCAAGGTGAAGCAAAGGTTAGTACCCTTCTCTCCCTCTCCCACACCCTCCCCTAATAAGAAGACTTTCCTTTTATTATCCATATATATGAATTGAAATATCTTAGGAAAAATGAATGTTAGATTTGGCTAACAAGTAGATATTAGAGGCAAAAGGACAGAGAAGTGATCAGCTAACAGAAAGACCCAAGAGAATAATGTATCAGCTGTAAGAAATACAGATATCCAAAGCTGATGAACCAAATGGTACAGATATTATAAATCCTTATTTATTCGGCCTAATAGTTTTTGTCCGGCAACAGTTGCATTTATGCACAAAAAGCAGCTAATTTTTTTTTTTTTAATTTTTTTTTTAACAAGACTATTAATTTATTCATCTGACTGATAATACTGGATGAGCAGGAGCAAATTGCGAAGACACCAGCGATATCTGCAACAATCAGAATGCTGTTCAGCAGCTACCAACCAATAAGACACGCTGCACTATTACTCCTAATTGAGTTTTCCAAGTCTAGTTTTCTCTCAGAGAAAATAGGAGGTGTCACTGGAGGAATTCTGATTCTGCTTCAAACAAAATACAAAAGATCTATAGACACCTTTGCTTCAGAAGCAGCAGGTCAAATTTTGAATTATATGGAGCGGTGTCCCAGCAATATTAAGTTCATGGCAGAAATAGGATACTTGGAACCTCTTCTTAGCAATCTGATTGAAGGTAAACCCAATATTTACTTCTCATTGTTTTGAGTTACCATTCACAAATCATGCCAATTTCCCTTAAGTTTTCTATGCAAAGTTAGCCAACTAGAAGTATTTAATGCATTTAGACAACATGATCTAAACCATGTAAAATCTTGAAACTGTGAGCAGGATCTGAGGAGAGGAAGTTGGAAATGATGACCTACCTAGGTGAAATAGTACTTGAAGATGACAGCAAGACTTATGTGGCAGAGAGAACAACTCCTGTTCTCATCCAAATGCTGCACAACGGAAATCCCTTGACTAGAAAAGCTGTCTTTAAAGCTCTTGTTCAAATATCCTCTTACTCTGCCAGTGGTAAAATACTAGTAGAAGCTGGAATTGTGGGAGATATGATTGAAGAAATATTTACCAAAAAAATATATAGTGAACCGATGGATTCACTTAAAGAAGCCTCGGCAATACTAGCAAATATCCTCGAATCTGGGATCGGATTTGAGAATCTGACTGTAAATAGTCAAGGCCATACCATGGTTTCAGGTTATGTCGTATTCAACATCGTCTACATGATAAAAAATTCCACCCCGGATGATCTGAATTTGAATCTTATCAGAATCCTCTATTGCATGGCAAAATCTTTGAAGTCAGATAACCCAATTACATCAGCTGTCAGGGAAGGTGAAGCAAGCTACACACTTATTGAACTCATCAACAACCCAAGTGATGAAATTGCAGTAGCAGCAATAAAACTTCTGATTCTACTCTCATCCCACATAGGGCATTTACTAATTGACAGACTCTGCAAATTAAATGGCCAACCTGAGGGTCTTATCCGAAGCCCTTCTAACTCTAGTCAGATCACTGAAAGGCAAGCTCTATCAGTCTCATTTCTGGCTAAACTTCCTCATCAAAACCTCACTCTCAATCAGGCTTTGCTCAGTAAGAACACAATCCCTGAAATCTTGCATTCAATAAGTCAAATCCAAAGAAGCGGAACAAGACAAAACAGGTATGCCTGTATGTACTTGGAGGGGCTAGTAGGTGTACTAGTCAGATTCACAGCAACATTATATGATTCTCAGATGTTGTTTTTGGCAATAAATCACAATTTCACTGCAGTTTTAACTGATTTGTTATTGGAAACATCAAAAGATGATGTCCAAATCTTAGCTTCTACAGGATTAGAGAAACTCTCAGCACAATCAGTACGTCTCTCAAAGCCATCCCAGGTTCTTCCATCACAAAGAAAGCGAAAGAAGTTCTTCAATCTTTTCTACCAACCCAAGTTTTTAGCCTCTGGGTCATCAAGGAAGACCAAAGTGGAACTTTGTGTAGTTCATAAAGGTGTTTGCTCCAAAAAAGATACATTTTTCTTAGTTGAAGCAGGGGCAGTTGAGAGACTTATTATGCCTGGATCATCAGAATGTTCAGGTGGCTGAAGCTGCATTATCAGCATTATCGACATTACTGGATGATAACGTTGATGTGGAACAGAGTGTGAACATACTGGATGAGATGAATACGATACAACGAGTGTTAAAAGCAGTGCGATATCATAAGAATGAAATTCTGTGGCAGAAAGCATTTTGGATGATTGAGAGGTTCTTAGTGAAAGGTGGGCAAAGATCTTTATCTCTTGTATCACAAGATAAGTTATTTTATATTACAGTGGTGACTGCCTTCCATCATGGAGATGCATACACAAGACAGACGGCAGAAAACATTCTACGATACCTAGATAAGATGCCAAGTCTCACTGGCACCTTTACCACTTGATTTTTCCAATGGTGAATGTGACACTTTGAATATTAGAGAGATTAAGTACACGGTGATCCTAGAAATAACGTGAATGACAAAGAAAAAAATAGATATTAGTCTGAAAATAACACTTGTATAGACTTGGGAGACTTAACTAGATGTTTATTGTTCTTTATGCATACAGGAAATCACTGTGAGAAAGGGATTCTATTTTCCCTTGTAAATAAAACTATTTCCCTTTTGGACTTAACAGGCTCATAAATAATCAAGAAGGAACTGAGACCATGAATCCTATTTACATTTATACAATGCAGTTGATCTCTTTCATCAAACTACTTTTCATTCAAAAAGGCTCCAAGCTATTAATGGAGTAACAGCCAGATTTTTCATTTCCGAGTTACTTAGGGCCATACCATCAGGCAAGTTTTGTTAGTATCCATTAGCACTAAACTTAAGATGTGTTTTTGTTAAGTTACACTTTTCTCCTTTTTTTTTTGGTTGTAACATAATAACTGTTGACACTATTCATATCCTTCACTTTGACCATCCTTGGTTATTTACGATTAAAAACCTAGTCACACGGAATCTTGTTAGATTCATCTGTACATGAATTTTCAAATCATCAACTTATTTTATAAATAACAGATTAATACTCAGTTTTAATTTGTCCAAGCAATGTACAAATCATTAAATTATACAATACTTTTTAGTAAGACACTCACAGCTCGCCTAGAGAAAAATTGAAGCATATGAAACCTCATCAAGCAATTGCAGAGATGTTTCATTCAACTCTTGATTGGAAAAGACACTTTACAGACCTATTACTTGACAGCAGCTAAGAAGTATTGGACAACTAATTATTAACACGTAATATATACTATATAGTCCATTCTCCATTGTATTCCAAAATTGAACAATTTTCTTGATACTGACTGAATCAGCTTTCATTGATGATGAGAGAATTATATGTTTATTCATGTCAGTAATCTCAGTGCCAAAACAATGTGTGTTGGTAACCTTCATAGAACAGGGTATTAATGAAGCTATAAAGTGTACTTTTGTAAACACTATTATGAAGTATGAAAGTCCAATGATGTTCTACCTATGTGCATACGCTAGAGAAGTACCTATGGAAACATGAAATAAAATTGACCTGAAATTACAAACAAGGATAAAGGCTCACTTGTCCACTGATGTTTGCAGTCCTTATTCAGGGTTGTATCCCAGTTCAGCGAGCAGACTCATGAGTAACAGCGTAGCTGAAAGCAAATCTCAAACTCTAATTGTGAAACCACTCTGAATGGAAGCAATCAGAGTCATGCATCTCTGACAAGCCCCAAGCATTCCTCTATTGTTTTAGCCTCAAGAAAACTGCATTTACATGAGCAAATGCTTCGACTGTTACCTGAACTAGGCTGTTCATATAACCTTTTCCTCATTGCACTGTCCCCACAGGTGCAAAGACTTCACAATAAAGATGTAAGAAACCAAGTAAAGCGCTCAATATCCTCATTATCATACTTGATAACAGAGTTCACCAAAAATCTCCACACGAACAAGTTCCATTCTTGAATAAATGAAAGCGGACAGAATCTCTTACAAGTATTTCTCTCTGTGTAATTTTAGATATGAACTTTGTTGCAGTGTGGCAATCACCACAAACCCTAAGATTCTTAACCACTCTAATGGGGAGGCCAGGCGGTACAAACATCATGCCGAAAACAATTGCAAGTCTCTCACTGTGATGCTTCAGTATTCGCATCTTTTCGGAATCCTCAACATCATGAAGAACAGAGCTCAAATCAGGTTTATAACCTTCCTCAATCATCTTCAGGTTCAACTTTTCCATCTCAGCATATATCTGGTCCAAATACGGGCTGGACTGATCGTCAGCAGAGAATACATGTACTTTATTCTTAAACTTAATCCAACTATAACCAGGCTCTTTCCTTATGCCTCTATCTCTCATTCCCTTCCTCAACTGAGCTACATGTTCCCATTTCCCTTCAGCAGCATATAGGCTGGAAAGCAAGACATAACCTGCAGGGTGTTGAGGGTCTAGTTCAAATAGAGAATCGGCAGCCCAATTTGCGATTTCCATGTTCCCATAGACTCTACATGAACTCAGGACTGTACCCCAAGCAATTGCATCAGGGATGTAAGGCATCTCAGAAATAAAACTCTTGGCTTCTTCTAACCTCCCAGCACGACTGAAAAGATCAATCATGCAAGTATAGTGATCAGGAGTTGCAGCTACACCATGTTTTTTCACCATCAAGTCAAAATACTGTTTTCCTTCTTCTACTAGACCTGCTCTGCTACATGCTGAAAGAACACCGACAAAAGTAGCTTCATCAGGCTTAAGTCCATGAGAAAGCATTTCCTCAAATAAATGCATTGTTTCACGGGCCTTTCCAAATTGAGCATATCCAGAAATTAATGCAGTCCAGGTGATTTCATCCCTGACATTCATCTCGTTGAACAACTTTAAGGAATCTTCAATACTTCCACATCTTCCGTACAAGGTAATGAGTGCGTTAGAAACAGCAACAAAGGATATTAAACCAGACAATAAAGCTTGATTATGAAATTGAACACCCTCTTCCAAACAAGATAAATCAGCACACGAACTAACAACACTTCCTAATGTAATGTCATCCGGTTCAATTGAATTCTTTTGCATCTCGAGGAAAGTTTTAATAGCTTCCTCAGACAGTCCACTCTGATTATAACCCACTAGCATTGCAGTCCATGAGACAGTATTCTTGTGGGTCATTCTCTCGAATACTGCCCTTGCATACTGTATGCAATTACACTTGCAATACATGTCAATGAGAGCACTGCCAGCAAATACGTTCCCTTGATATCCTGTTCGTATTATATAAGTATGAAGTTCTTTCCCTTCTTTCAAGAATCCCATTCTCCCACAAGCAGCTAAGACACTTCCAAAAGTAAACTGGTCCATGGCAAAACCTTCCTCTCGCATCTTTCTCATCAGAACAACAGCTGCCCTATCAAAACCATTCTGGGTAAGTCCTGTAATCATAGTTGTCCATGTAATCGAATCTTTATATGGCATACTATGCAACAAACACCACGACTCATCAAACATCCCAAGACGCGAAAGCCCTGCAATCATAGTATTATACATCACCAAATTCCTCTCAGGTGCCTCCTCAAAAACCCGTTGTGCATCACGAACAAATCCCAACTTGGAATACATATCAACCAACGGATTAGCCACAAACATATAAGAAAGAAACCCACACTTTACAATTTGCCCATGAAGCTGCCTACCCAAATCAACACAATCCATATTCAACGACAATATAAGCATCGTTGAAAACGTTATCCTATTTAAGTTCATAGTACCCTTCTCTAACATAGTCCTGTAACCCATCACAGCACTATTATATTTCCCACAATTAGCATACCCTGAAATAAACGCATTCCATATAATACCATCTTTAATTGGAATAGAATGAAAGAAATCCAGAATTTCGACCAGACGGCCCGCCTTGGAATAAGCTGACAATAGAATGTTCCAAGAAAAGGGGTTTGGTTTTGGCATTTGATCGAACACATGGCGTGCATAAACCAAATTTCCGAAGTGATTGTATGTGCTGATAAGAGTGTTTGATAGAAAAGTATCTGGGTTTTGATGATGAAGCAATGAAGCTTTTTTACAAGTTTAAAGTTTAGAGTTTCGCAACATTTTTTGAGGATTGAGGAGTAGTAGTTTGAGGTTGTTGACATTGTATTTTGACCGTTAAATGTGGCGGGGAGATATTATTTGGTTTTCATATTTGTATTTTTATATTTATGGATTTGTGAATTTTGTGGGAAAATTTGTTTCAAGTAAAGAAAAGGGCTTAAAGCTATAAATAATATTGTCACTAAGGGCGGATATTAAGGGCATATTCGGTAACGATTTTTGAAAAATCTTCCAATATTTTTACTTGTGATTCAAAATAATGCAAGTAATAATCTAGTGTAGTTTGTAAAGTAGTGTTTATCAAAAGTTATCTCAGATATCTTAAATAGTACGAATTAGTATAATTTACTACTCACTATTAGTGAGAGAATTAATTTTGTCACACCTTAATGTGAGAGCACAGTTCTCTATGCTCTTCTCACATAGGGGGGTGCCAAAATTAATTAAGGGTGTGCTAAAATCAAATTTCTATTAGTGAAATAGTGAACATGTTTTTCTAATAGCTAATTTGACAAATACCTACTCCCTCCGTCCCATAATACTTGACACAGTTCCCATTTTCGTCCGTCAAATAATACTTGACACGTTACTAATAATGAAATGGGACCACTAACAAAAAAATATTTTTTTACATTTTCTCTCTCCTTACCTATCCCACTCCTATCCCATTTGTTGTTTTCTTACAATATAAAATACAAAAGAGAATCTTTTATACAACAAACAAATGTTTTAAATGAACCCACTTATAGTTTTCTTAAACTACATGTCCACCCCAACATCCCAATTATTATGGGATGGAGAGAGTATAAAATATGCTAGCTGCCAACTATTGGGCTGAAATATAATTAGAATTTAGAGAGTATTAATTGAATTGAAATGAAATAAAAAATATAATAAACAAATCCTAAAGAAAAAGGCCTGCTCTTATCGCTACATGGACGAAGCTAGAATGTCAAATTGTTATAATATTTCCAAGTATCATCTCATATGGTAGAATTTCATGAGGTAAAACGAGAAAGAAAGAAAAAATATAGTAAATGAATTCATGTTCTTACTAAAAATAGTATAGATCATAAATTTTTGCCATGTGTATACAAGATTGGACGTTGAAACGCATTTTGCTACTTAGATTTAATAAAAGTATTGCTTTCTTTACCCCCTTAGTTCTCAAATTATTATCCTCTTAGATTTGAGTATGCGTATTACTTGTGAAAATTAGATGATAAAACAATACTTAGGTTTACTAGTATGCGACTATACGGTGGATTAATTAGAAGAAAAAAAATTAGATAGATAGAGAAAGATTTAATGGTAATATAGTTAAAGAAGTTGGGTGCAGAGAATGATTTTCCCATTAAACATTTTCTTGTGAAAAGAAAAAATGTTATGTTTTGCCCATTTAGGTAGCGGATAGCCTAACTAAACTTCATTAGTTTCTAGAAAGAATGTCACGTTTTCCTCCATACTTGCACACATTTTCTTCTCCTCTCATCCATCTTCTTCCTTCTACATCAAATTTCCTCTCCCTTTAAAATTTTCTTGAAGCAAACAAAAGAAAATCATTATTACAATTGTGTTTTACCTTAAAAAAAATTCCATACAAAATCATTTTTCCATAAATATTTTGCATAATCATTTAGAGACTGACCAAAATAGTATACATGAGTAGAGCTGTTAAAAACTGACCCGACCCGAAATACCTACCCGAATCCGATTATTAACCGACCCGTCTAAACCCGGTAAAAATGATGGCCCGAACCCGATATGACCCGACCTGAAACCAACCCTAGACCCGAGTTAACCCGAGTATTTGAGACCCGAACCCGAACATGAACCGACCTGGAGATGACCCGACCCGAATATAACCTGTAAAATATTGACTTGAACTGAACCCGACCTGAACCGAAATTTAACCCGACCTGTTAATAACCCGACCTATTCCTAACCCGACCCGAATTTAACCCGACCTATTACTAGCCCGACCCGATCTGTCACTAACCCGACCCGAAATCAACCCGACTTGTTATTGACCCGACCCAAATTCAACCCAATTTGTCATTGACCTGACCTGAAATCAACTCGACTTGTTATTTTGTACATCTTTATTATTGTAGATCAGATACTGAATAAAGATATATGCTATATATATTCTAAGCTACTCGTTATGTCGAAACTTCGTAAGGCTAAACTACTCTATGTTAATATTGATCAAAGTATTTTGTCTTGGATGCAGGGAGACCAAGTCGATCCAGCAAAAGAAAGAAGCATCATCCCCAAATTTAGGTGTTAATTATAGTATATATTTGTTGTACATATATATACCAAGTCTCATATCTTAACCTTAGCATACATGTACATATCTGCATCTCTTTAATTTAGTATAAACACTCCACATACGCATCAAAATCAATTAAGAAGAAACATTTATTTGTTTTAGATTCAAGTACTTGATAATTATAGTTCAGCTACAATGAAGCATTCCAATAATAAAAGAAGACCGCAAGTAATACTAAGCATATAGACACATCACATCTTTATCACAAACATTAAATACAGCCCTTTCGGCTTGACTACATGGAAACCTCTTATACATTCTTATACCCTCAAGGCCTCAATAGTAACTACAGCAACAACTGCCATTAATACATTTACAAAACCTAATTAGCCATTTCCTGAGTGGAAAATCCTAGTAACAGGCAAAAACCTCCTAGGTGGGAAATTTCTTGCTTCTCCAAATCACAACCATATTAATCCAATTTTGATTCCAATTGCTTTCATTTTCCAGCAAGCCATTCCTCTACAAGAAACTACAATTTATGAAGATGTCTTCTCTCTTGAAACGAACACAGGCCTTAAATTAGGCACCAAAATATGTGTATGAAAAAACAATGTATGAGAACGTGTATAGAAACAATAAAATTTAATGATGTAGCACAAAGCAACTTGAGAGCAAGAGCAATAAAACATCTAAACCATCATTGATAGCACTTAAAATAGGAGGACCCATATCATTAACCATAACCAAACATTTGACTGAACTAATTTTTGTCATAATGTCCATATCAATCAAACCTATTTGCAAATCATCCATCCAAAATGTGTTTGAAAAACTTATTACAATAAATTAAAAGGAAAACTTTCGAGAGTTTTTTCTCAAAAAAAAAACTTCCACGATGACAGCCTAAAGCGCAAGCATGTGTAAGCTGAAGCACATAACACAATAAAGAACTAAAAAAGAAAGACAGTTAAACCAGAAATAAATACCATGAAAGAAAGTTTGCCTAAGCCATAACAAGATTAAATAATTTATGCTAGACTACATCCCAAACTTTCATGCATTTGCAATAGAAACTAGATGGAGTAAATGATTAGCATCCAGAATATGCAATTTCAAATATAATTAAAGAGCTCACTAAAATAGGACAAGAAACTTGAACTGGCCCCTTGTCTTACCTTTGGTAAAACAGAACAGACGGAGGAACCCATTACCTGCATCACATCAACAGCAAAGCTGATTGAAGACTTCGAATAATCAATATCAACCTGAAGAATTGCAAATTTTATTTATTCACCCAAATTCATGATATAACATAAGCAAAGAGTCTTTTTTCAAGATCTTTGATTGCTCCATTCAAAGAAGTAGAATGGTCTCTCTCAACTAAAGCCTAATCTTCTGAAATCATCATCAGCTTCCAGTAATTGAATGAATTCAAATAATCTCAATCTGAAACTTTATTGTAGAAAGAGTAAGTGAAGCAAAAAAAGCTCAAATGATAGCAATTCCAATTATTTTAGATCACCAAATGATAGCAATTCATCATCACCAAAACAAGGTGATTACAATTGAACAAGTATATAAACTAAGTAAAGAGTTTAAACTTAAATGCTGAAAACGATAGTAAGGCTCAAGCAGGCAGCAAGCTTGATTAATTTGAGGTCTTAAACCAGTGAGCAAATGAGGGTGAGTGACATCCACCTGCAAAAAGATAAGCAAACAAATAAGAGAGTAAGAGACATAATAGTGTTATAGTGATTAAAAAAACATTACATTCATTTTTACAAAATCAAATACAACTTACAAATCTAGCTATGCAGAAGTATCATCCACGTCCTTCTCCTTCTCCACCTCAACCCCATCTTTCTCCAACTCAGCATAACCATACAGCCAATTTCAAGTTGTTATCAAAGCTTCAACATGTTTGTGCAAGAGTGAACTCCTCCACCTGTTTAAAACTCTACCACCCATGCTAAAAGAAGATTCGGAAGCAACAGTAGTAATAGGTATCGCAAGAATATCTTTAGCTATACGACCTAGACTTGGGAAAGTTGTTGATTACTCCTTCCAATAGCCTAAAATATCGAATTCCTCATCAACATTACAAGGTTTTAAAGGCAATTCTAAGTATAATTCTAATTCAGATTTACCCATGTCACCACTAGCAACATCAACAACAAAATTATGAAATCACAAATAAAAAAGATCAAAACAGAATAACCCAGAAAAGTGATTAACATATTGAATAATGATAATATTTGTCGTTATCTTACCGCATAAACTCTACTAGTCTTGCGTGGACGATATGCATCTGAATTTGAACTACCTTGGGAAGAATAAGTAGAAAGAGGATCCTTGTAATGGTTAAACTGTTGAACAAATTCATAATACACCTCCTGGACTTTTGTTTTAACCATGTGAGCTTCATACAAATCCTTGAAAAGATGTCTCAAAAATTTCAACTTAAACCGAGGATCAAGAATTGCAGCAAAAGATAATAGCACAGAGTAATCAGACCAATATTTATCAAACTTGCAACGCATAAGATCTGCCATTTCTTTGAGTTTTGGATCATCCCCTTTAGAAGCAGCCACTAATAGTGACTCAATTTTACAAATTTTGGGAACATAAAGATTTGAGGTGGGATATTCAGAACCGAAAAACAAATTAGTATTGTCATAAAAGGGTTCAAGAAAATCACACATTTTTTCTACATTTCCCATTCATGAGCAGTAAGCGCCAAGTGATAATTGCTCTCTATCCTACCGAACATTTTCAATGTCGGTAAAAGATCAAGAGCTCGACGAAGCATTAAGAAAGTAGAATTCCATCTAGTAGGAACATCCATCCATAGCTTTACACCTGTAGCTAAATTACAACTAGAAACACACTGCTGAAACCTTATAAGTCTAGCTTCAGAAGAATCAACATACTTTACATTCTCCCAAACTTTCGCAACAGATTCATCAATGACTTTCAAACCTTCTTTGATAACTAAGTTTAAGATATGGGCAGAGCATCTAACATGAAAATATTTGCCGTCAAGAGGTAATTTAGCCATTGCATCCAATTCAATTTGGAGTTTCACAACCATAGAATCCATATTACTTGCATTGTCAATAGTCATACTACAAATTTTTCTTTCAATACCCCAATCTTTGATCAAACTAAAAACCAGATTATAAATTTCATGACCATTATGGGGAGGTGGAAAATGCCTAAAGTTCAGCACCTTAGACCGTAATTTTCAGTCATTATCCACAAAATGGGCCGTAAGAGACAAATAACCACAAGTAGTACAAGTTGTCCATACATCACAAGTCAAGGACACTTTACTTGTTAAGGCCTTAAACGTATTACGAACAAATTGCTTTAACACATCATGCTCCGTCATGCACCATTTCAATATTATGTTTCTAGAAATAGTTCTAACCTTGGAATTCAAATATGTATGCAATTCCCTAAACTCCTCATGTTCAACAATACTTAAAGAATAACCATGCTTCAATATAGCTCTAGCAAATAACTTACAGTATTCTTTTTGGTCAAATTCAGATGTATTAGACTTATCTGAATCTTTATATTGTTGGCACCTATCAAGGTGTCTCTTTAGATTAGACGTACCAGTCGTACCACTATGTTTTTGGATTAATCTTTTGCAAAACTTGCATGCAGCATGTTCACCATTAATCTCAAAATTCTGCCAAATAGGAGATTGTTTTCCTTGAATTGGAGATATTGATTGATGGGGTTCAGGTGTTGGTGTAGCATTTCCAACACTCATGCGTGTAATTGATGCTTACTCAACCTCAAAGTCACCCACTACACCAAACAATAAGGCAAAGATTAGGAGTAAGATCAATAAAAATGCATAATTTATAATTAATTAGAATGAACCATACCTCTTTCAGTTGCGTAATCAAATTCATCCTCAGCCATGATAGTTTGACCCCTTTAACACCAAAACATATTAACAGATTAAACCCCTAAAATTATCATATCTAAATCTAAAAATTTGCCCAAAACGTTTTAATCCCTAAAATTATTTAAAATCAAAATGCTAAGCATAATATTAAAATGTAAAAATTAACAGATTAAACATATAAATTGTCGAAAAAAAATGTTGAATAATTATTAATCAGGAAGATTAAATGTTTAGATCCATAATTTATGAGTAAAAGGCCAACCTGAAAATTGGACCGATTACTCACTTCTTGACTCCTTGTTGAAGGTAGAATATGGGAGTGAGAATTCGAGATTGAGAGTGGGATTGTGTGAGTCTGGGAGAGGCTGAGCAGTGGTGAATTATAGCCAAGGGTGGATCTTTGAATTTTAGTATATTAGGAAAGCTAGACTCTAATGGCGAGATTTGCGACTGAGAATTTTAGTATATTAGGAGAGCTACACTCTAATGAAGGTAGAATATGGGAGTGAGAATTTGAGATTGAGAGTGAATCACTGATGATTGAATCGAACGTGATAATGACTCCAATAATGCTCCCCTTATCACTCTTCTTTTTTTATTTTCTTTTATTTTGTTAGCTAATTAAGTCATAAAGTATTAAAGTATTACATTTTTCTCCAAATAACTAACAATTTAGGATTACGCCATATCTTTTTTTTCCCTAATTCTATGAGATATTTTTCTATTTAAGCTTATTCAAATATTTTCAATAAAATTCTCTATTATCAAATGTATTACAATTTATATGTCTCAAAAAAAACCTATAAAATTTATGAATACCACTACTTTTTGGATACATGTGCATTCTTTATTTAAATTTAGTAATTACGATTTACGAATACTACTACTTTTTAGGTGCAAGTTCATTCTATATTTCAATTAAACAATTATGGTTTATGAATACTACTACTTTGTAGGTGCATGTGCCTTAATGTAGTCAATTATGGTTTACAAATATTGTTTGATCTTAGGCTTGTTCGTTTTATCTTATATTTTATATAAAAAAGATAAAAAATAAAAAAAAATCAAATCAAATAAGAAAAAGTTAAAAAAAAATTAATAATTTCGGATAATGATTAAATTGAACGTGATAACGATTGAATGCGAGCATGAGTATATGACAATGACCCTATGATAATCTGACCCAAATAATTTACCTGGACCCGATCATGACTTACCCGAACAAGAGCGGTTAAAAGGCATTTATTGGTCTTTTATTTTTCTAATTTTATTATTCATTTGCCTATTTAATCTTATTTAAATGTTTTGAATAATGCCATTTAAAAGTTTAAAAAAAATGCCATTAAAAAAAACATGAACTCAGATAAGAACTTATAAAAAATAAACAAGTTTAGATAATTTCAAATAAAATAAGTTTAGAAAAAAAATTGTTGTATTTTAACTTATCTAAACTAAACCTATTTTATCCGAATTTATATGAACTTATTATATTTTATCTAAACATGTCATCTCGAATATGAACTTATCTGAAATTGTTATCCCTAAAATAAGTGGAATCAATGTGAATAGATTAGAATAGGGTTTGAACTTATCTTCTAAAAATTTAAACTAAACCTATCTTATCTAAACTTATTAGAACTTATTACCTCGAATTTAAGATTATCTGAAATTATTTTTCTTACAATAAACGAAGTAATTGATAATGAGTAAACGTGAATGTCACTACATGAACCGTTAACAAACCGACCCAAAAAATGTACCCGAACCTGATATGACCCGATACCCAGATTAACCCAATATTTGAGACCCACCCGAACATTACCTGACTTGGAAATGATCCGACCTGATTATAACCTGTAATGTTTTGACTTGAACCAAATCCGACTTGAACCTGAAAATGACCCGACTTGTAAATGATCCGACATGATTGTTACCCGCAAATAATTGACTTGAACTGAACCCGAGAATGACCTGACTTGGAAATGACCAAACCTGATTATAACCCGCAAATTATTGACTTGAACCGAACCTGACTCAAACCCGAGAATGACCCGACTGATTATAACCCACAAATTATTGACTTGAACCGAACTTGACTCGAACCCGAGAATGATCCTAACCCGTTTTTACCCGTAAAAACCCGAATTAAACCCGACCTATTATTCACCGGACCTGTTATTAACCCAACCTAAACCCGACCCAAACCCAAAAAGATGTATGACCCGACGTTACTTGACTCAAGTATGACTCAACCCGAACCAGACCCGCATAGGTTACAACATTAAACCGAAATGACCCGACCCACACTTACCCGACCCGACCCGTTTACCCGAATTGACAGCTCCATACATGAGACATGACAACTAATTATAAGACAAAAGAAGTATTAATTTGCTTTTTTTTTTCTTTTTTTTTTTCCTGAAGTTCACGGTTCTTGTAGGATTAGCAAATTAACTGTGCATGACTACTATATTTCAAAACCAAATAATACACCATTCGACTGTCACTAACAAGGAGAAAGATAAATATATTTTACATTCCATACCTAAATATGATGAATTGATGAGAAAGAAAAAATTTTGAACACTAATCCCCCCTCCTGAGCCTCCTCTCATGCCAAAGCAAAAGAGGATCAATAACCCCATAACTAGCCACATGATTTTCTGTAACGTTTCGGCATTTTAGAGGTTGTACATCAAGGTAAGCCTCACCTTATGCTTCTCCAACTTCTGACTTGTGCTTAAACCATTAAAAGGCATTATTATATTCTTCAAATTTTAATGTACATAGAGCATCAAAAGCTTGTGATGGAATCTGTTCTCCAAGAAACAGAGTTGTTAGAAATATACAACTTGTACTTGAGGCGATAAGCTGGTGAAGCTTCTTCAAATCACGGTTTTCCTTCAACGTCTGGCATCCCTCCGGTATGAGTGGGCAAGGGAACTCCTATGAACAGCATTTAATTGTTTATATTGATGAAAAGGTTGCTAAAAAACAGAGATCAAGATTCGGCTTTCATTTGACCTGTTGGTGCGGAACCTGCAGATATTGGAGGGAAACGTCAGACAAGTACAGTAGTGGTAGAACAATTCCAAGGGTTAAGAATTCTTACCGCTTGTTTCTTGGTTGTCAAGGGGTGAACTGGCATTAAAACCCATCTGCACAACATTGTGAAGCTCGCCATCCCACGCATTAGGTAACTGTTTGATCACATACATATTAATAACCAACTTTAGAAGGGCCAAAACTAGTACCAAAAATTTGACAGCCAAAAAGATTTCTCAAAGGAGGCTCTATGTGTTATCTTTAGGCGGAAAACAGATCCAATATCAAGTTTGGTTCAGGCCACTCTTTGGTCCAGGTCGTATTCATATGATGGTTAAATTGCTTCAATTTTAGGTCGTTTGATATACTCCCTCCGCCCGCAATTATCTGCAACATTTACTAAAAATGGGTGCTCTCTATTATCTGCAACAAATTTTTTTTTTCCTCTTTTAGTAAATTTTTAACAGCAAAATGTCAATCTTACCCTTACTTAAAAATCTTAACTTTGTTTTTAATATGTTAATGACATTGACTTACCAACTAATCCCCCACCTTACCCCAGCCACCTTCGCCGCCCTACCACCAGCCCAGACGAGCACAGACCACCAACACCACCGCAATTTGTCGCCAATTCTCCATCACCTTACCCCAGCCACCGTCGCGAAATTCCAGATCTGGATTTCGTGGGTTTGGCGGTGGGTTTCGTGGGTTTGGCGGTGGGTTTCGTTGGTTTGGGGGAGGGTTTCGTGGGTTTGGAGGTGGGTTTTGTGGGTTTGGTGTTGGTTTTCGGGGGTTTGGTGGTGGGTTTCGAGGGTTTGTAGGTGGTTTCGGGGGTGTTGGCGGTGGGTTTCGAGGGTTTGGTGGTGGTTTCTGGGGTTTGGTGGTGGGTTTCGGGGGTTTGTAAGTGCTTTCGGGGGTTTGGTGGTGGGTTTCGGGGGTGTTGGTGGTGGGTTTCGAGGGTTTGGTGGTGGTTGCGAGGGTTTGGTGGTGGGTTTCGGGGGTTTGGTGGTGGTGGTTTGTGGGGTGTTGGTGGTTCTTAGGGTGGCGCGGTGGTTCGGTGTTCGTAAGTGGTGGTTGTTCTTCATTGTTTAATTGTATGTTTTAATCTAATTTGGTTTAATTATTCCTTCTCTCTCCTCTTACTTTTCAATAATCTTGCTTAAGAAGTTTTGCCTAGGAGTCCGCAAAACCGTCCTTTGGTGCAGATAATCCCGGGCGGAGGGAGTACTATTTTGGTCGGGTAATATTTGAATTTGTTATCAATTAACAAATCACAGTATGATAAAACGAGCAATGATATAATGATATGTCGATATATTTTCTGGATCAATTTGCTTATATCTGTGTTTGTAAAATTGGGCACAGTTTGGATTAACGTTGCGTGAATCACTGTTTCAGACAGATCAGGAATTGGAAATGGGTCAGATTGAGACATTCACTTGATAGAACACGCTTACCTGCAAAGCGGATTCCTTGTACCCTCCTCCCATATTTGATAATTGCGAACTAATCACCCTCCTCAGTATATCAGAAGAGGTTCCAGAGCCAGGTAGACTGGGAGGCATAATGGATGGCTGAGTTTGATTAAGGGAAGGGTAAGGCATTTGAATCTCTGGAGAATACGCAAGACCAGAAGAAGGACCAGCTCTTGCTGAAAACATCTGCTGTAAAATTAAAAAAAAATCATATAGCATCAGGAAAACCAGGTTTGTTATAAGTCTGTTCACAAATGCACTTCATTCAGACAATTAAAAAGCATTTGATTGTACTCACATCTTTTGCGAGAAGACGCTCAATATTGAAGTCCAGTCTAGGGTTAACTGTTGCTAGTTTCATTGATAAAAACTGGGGTTAAAAAACAGAACAAAAGAAACATAAGCCATGATGTTTGAAGAAATATATGTGAAGATAGTTGCAGACAGTTGGAAAATTCATGCATTAGAATAATTATACAAAATTTATCAAACCAGTAGAAAGAAAAACAATATCCTGAAAGGTCAGTGTTGGAGCCAAAGACATAACACATTGGTGCATTGAAGTATACAGAAACAACCAAGAACTGAAAGTAAGACAAGGTAAAAATCATAAGATAAATCATATTCGGAATTCTGTACCTCAACCTGCCGCTGTAATGATTGTACGTAATTAATTATTTCATCTAGCATAACTGCTTTACCCGTGACCTGCAAAACAGAGCTTTAGTTGAGAGTTCCAAAAGATGAAACCCACGGGATTAGTAGGTTCAGAAATTACCTTACTGCAGCCAGGAACAAGGTCTTGAAGAAATTTCATCCTCTCGCTGATTTTTTCTCTCCTAACCTATAATCAAGATAAATGATCATTGATCATCATTCCATCAGTAAAAAAGATAGAGAGACACTAATATCCTACTAGTATAATCACTAAGAAAATCCTTACCCTTTCTGCTAGACTATGACTGTTAGTAGCCTGCCCTCTTCGTGCTCTCACATGTATATATTCTTCCTTTGCTGAATCAGAAGCCTGAGAACTCTGTTTGACATGTTTTCCATTTGACTTATTGCCAGTTGGTGTTAAATTCTGTTCTCCCTTCTGTTGAATTTCTGAAATGTTCTTCCTAGTTTCATCGGAATGCTGCTGAGTTCCATTGGATCGCTCAGCCTCAGCATCCTAAAGTGAAAAGCAAATCAATACCGTATAAAATATAAATCGACAATAAGCAGCAAAAACTAAAGCATAGAGTAGCTTTTGTTACCTGATTACCCCTTTTTCTTTTCTTTGCACCCGCAGTTTTAGCTGTTAAAGGTACCCCTTCCTCTTGGGCAGCACCACCACTAAACTCAGGTTCATCAGAGTCATTTCCAGACATAGAAACAGCTTGCTTAGCCTCTTCATGGGACCTTTCTAACATTGTCTCGTTTTTGGGCGAATTCCCTTCCACAGCCCCACGTTCTGGAGTCACGGAAACATCTTTGGAGGTTTCAGCTAAGCTTGCCTCTGGATTTTGAGGATGTCCACCAGCCAAGGTCTTATAGGCATTTCCTGGCAAGACCTCTTGTGGACTTTGCATCATTGCCCCCCCTCGAACATAAGGACTATCAGACTGATGGATGCCTAAAGGATTCAACATATCTCCAAAATGCCCCCCACTGAAGCTAGAAAACCGAGCCGCACGCTCAATGAAAGCAGAGTCTGCAGGAAACTGAGATAGGCTATGAGGCAACATCCCTGACATGCTTGGTAAATATAAGCCACTTTTGAGCATTGATAGTGGATCAGAAACGCCTGCACCATTATGAACATTCATTTCGCTGAAGCCTAAGGGCGCTGTGTTAACAGAATGTTCCCAAACTGTTGGACTAAATGAATCCACCATTGAACCGGAGGAACAGGAAGGACCAACTGCATCTCCACAAACAGCCATAGAATTCCCACTCGACACCAAACCCATTGATGAATTAGCATAATTAGGAATATCATATCGCCAATCAGCTGATATACCAGGGGGGTGGTAACTCAAGGGTTCTTCATTCCTCTTCTCAACTTCCAATTTATCTTTATCATTCATTTCCATACCAACTTCAAACTATCAACAACAGTCCTAAACAAACCAACAATAGACCTATTTTCTTCTTCCCTACCCTTTTTAATCCTTAAAGGTTTTCGGATTTTGTTCCCAATAATTCTAACTTCTAAGTTCAAAAACAGGCAGGAGAAAGAACCAAAAACCCCTCACAAGAAACCCAATTTCCTAATTGAATTAAGATCAGAAACCTGAAAAGCCAACAATAACCCACCAAAAATTCAAACTCAAAAATCAAATGAAACAATACAAAAGAACCATTTGGAAATTAAGTTTAAAAAACAAGCAAAAAAAAGTTTAAGAAGACAATGACAAAGATTCCCGTCCCCCACCACCACACACAACGACCATAATAAGCTCAATGAACCCAAAGAAATGCTACTATTGTAGACTGACAAACTTGCTACGGCACTAGTTATAGCAAAACCAGATAATAGAAGGAAAGAGTAAAGTCATGTTACCTACTTCAATCAATGAAGTGATAGCAACATAGCATCATTAAAACGAAACCCCAGTGTACCTATCTATTCGAAATAAAACACGAAACCAAACACAAACACGACTCGTTTACCCGAATTGCCAAGTCTAATAGCAACATAACATCATTAAAACGAAACCCCAGTGTACCCACCTCATGTACTGAGATCAACACCACAATGTTAACAGCCAAACAACAACTTCTATAAAAGCAATGACTGAACTAAACATGTACAGCAACTAAAAATGGTACTCACCAATTAATACTCAATAAGAATCTATTCAAACACCCAGAAATTGCAGAAAAAGACTATAAGTGCAGTCAATTTGTACCAATTCATTGATTTCAGCATATTAAACACTCGTAACACCCTCAGAAATTGAAGAAAATAAAAATTAAAATTAACATAAACCCTAGTCAGAGCAAATTAATACCCCTCTTTTTTCTCTGAATCATAAAGAAATTGAACTAAAAGTGGGAAGATAAAAGATACCCATTTCAGATTCTGAGCTACTTTTAGTACTCTGACCTCCGTTGAAGCTTTTTACTGGAGAAACTTTATTGAATTTTGGCTTCTTTTTTTTTTTTGGGCTTCAAAATTTCACCTTCCTCTTTCTTTTTCTTCTGATTTTATATGATTTTTGAATTGCCCAGAAGCTGATATTTTGTGTACTAAAAGTCCAGGAAAAAATAATTAGTTGGTAAGAAAAGAAAATTAAGCAAAAGTTAATGTAAAATTTAGTAGAGAGAGAAAGAAGAGAAGCTAGAGAGAGAAAAGAGAAAGAGTAATGGCAAAGGTCCTGCATTTATACCCACGCCTGCATTAAAAAGAGAGCTCTTGATGATTAACCACCGCCACTGCTACTGTCAACATAATTAATTGCTTTTAATTAAGACCAAAGTTTACCTTAATGGATTAATCACAAGTTTTTACTTAAATAATTGATGATGTACATGTATGTATTCTCCTAAGAGAATGAGGGATAGCTCAAGTGGTTAGAGCACCCCTCCCGATTTTAAGAGATCTTGGAATCGATTTTCATTACCCGCCTTTGTAATTTTTAAACACCAAAAAAACATGTATTTATCCTCCTTGCCACTAACGCCATGTTCTTTTTAAGCGGAACTGAACTGAATAAAGAGTCGAAACCTTACATTAGTTATATTGATTGATGCATAATTTTACTATACATTCTTAGTAAGAAGAATATTGCATAGTTAACCTTTAACATTACAGAAGTTACATACCTGTAAGTATATAGCAGTGTAACATACTCCCTTTCATCCCTATTTATGTCCCATGCTATTTCACTTAGGGAAATTTTTCAAACATTGTCTCACTTTCTTTTACCTGTATAATAAAATGTCTCGTCATTAATCTCACTTGCATACGCTAGTAAAAGTTAAAAAGACAATATATTGTCTTAGTGCAATCCTTAGTACTGCGTACGAAGTAAAACTCATTTTGCCTATGAGACAAACAGCTAAAAACAAAGGAAGTATATTAATACGCATTATTTACACTTGGTAGGAAGGTTGTTCGATCCCCCGCATCAATTGGGAGGGGATTAAAACTTAAACATCCAAAACTGAGCCTTGAATTCGGATTTGCCCAAAGCAAAGGATGAAACGGATGATACACCAAAAAAAATAAAAAATAAAAAATAAAAATAAAACATTATTTACGCAACATTAAAGGTTTAGTACTCCGGACTCCGGAGTATTACCACTTTGTTTCGTACCAGACTACTAGTATAATTGACTATAAGACTAGTTGTACGTGTGATATTATAAAAAATAATTAAAGTCTAGTTGATTGTATGTATTCTTATGTGTGAACTTTAGGATTAAAAAAATATTAAAAAAGTACTAAGTGTAATTATGCTAATTGCTAGCTCTAGGCTAGCAACTGACATTGCCAACTTTCAGATTTGTAGATTTTCTGTAATCTTATGGCATTGTCCTTCTTAACCATCTGGGGAGAAGAGCTATTACCAATTCTTTTATTTGAATATTTGTTTGTTTGGTCAACATACAAGTTCTTGACCATCTTCTCCAAACCCCAAGTACGCTACTTTTATTGTTTTTCTATTTCTTTTTATTCGTTTTCCTCCCCTTTTTCTTCATTGTTGGTTTTCCTTAGGGTGCTCATAAAAGGTCTTGACTATGTTCACCAAGTGGTCATCTTTGTCAAATCCATCAAGATATAAATTTATTTTTAGTTACTCTGCAGTAAATTTTATTTATATATTCCTCTTGATATAATGTACAATATAGCTTTGAGAGAATACTTTCTTAACTAGCGTAGTGTATTTTTCTTTAAGAAAAAAAAAAAAAAAAGACTAGCTAGCTTTGTTGGTTAACATTTTAAGAAACGAAATCGAATAGATGAATTTTGTTTTTTTAACAGTTGCAGAATAATACTTAGATTAAATATAATAGTTGAATTCATTGGATTTAGATGCTAAGTCTTATACTTTGAGTAGTACAAGTGAGTTCAAGTAGAGTAACTTTTGATTGTAATGTCAATTGATTTATTATGGATCAATGGATTATAAATCAATCTCAATCATATCTAATTTCAAAAGCATTAGTTCATATCATGTCAATTTTTTAGGTTATTTAATTTCAAGTAACGATTAAGTCATTAAGATTAGTTGTGTTAGGTCTAATTAAAACCTAGTTGTTGGTGGCTTAATTTACATCACTATTGTATGCTCTAGAAAACTCATTATGTTTCCTTTTCTTACTCACATTTCAAGAAATAGACATCACTCTTATATATTCTCTTAAGCTTTGAAATATTGGCCAATACTAAGTATAGTGTAGGTGTAGGGAGTTGTTTTAACTCAAGTGAGTGCATATGGTGTAAGATACTCCTCATAATTGATTTATAAGAATTTGATTTACTATCCTTACCAAAAAGATACACTTTAATTTTCTTATAAAGATCATATGATAGAATATCATAAAGAACTTGTGTTAGTCTATGGGAACTAATTGTGTTCCTAAAGCACATTCATTGCAATTGGCTTCATTCCAATTAGAGGGTTCAACTATATGTTATGCTAATACACATTGGCTTGGCCAGGTCCTTTTAACTATTGGTATTTATTTGCTTTTTAAAGTTTCAAAGGGTAATTTCACTATGTCCCTAAAAAAAGATTTTTTTTCCCTCTTTGTGGAGTACATAAATCTAGGAATTCGATGATTTCTAAAGAAACTGCTTTTTCTCCAATGACCATTTTTTCTCGTGCTAAAAAATTTTACCATGAAGGGCATTTCTGTTTGTTCTTGTCTTGGCTCTTTGGATACTCCTGTTCTCATTTATTCTTCTTGTCCTACCCCTAGTTAGGAGTATTTGCCCCCCCCCCCCCGTGTTATTAAAATAAATTTTGATAGTACTGTTCAAGGTGATTCAGGGGTTGTAAGCATTGTTCTAAGAGATTACAAGGAAAACAATGTTTGTAGTCGCTCTTTTAATATTGGTATGAGTACTTTGCTTATTGGGGAAACTACCACCCTTAGTAATGGTCTTAAACTGGCATAGGCATATAAGTTTAGTACCCGTGGAAAATTCAGGTATTGACAGAAGACGTTAAGAGCTGCTTCGAAATTTCACTTCTATTAATTTTCGCCACATTTGAGGGTAATAGAAAAGGCAAACTACGTTGCTTCTGCTTGTAGGTCATTTTATATAAGCTCACCAAGAATCGATTCATTTAAATATGTAAATTTTTTTATTTTTATTCTGATAAGTTAGGGTATAATATTGAGAGAAGACTATCCTAACTACTTGCTTACCTTTTCGTTCAAAAAAAATCATTGTAGATTGCATCCAATTCCGATAATTCTTTATATTCCTTCATTTTATTTACAATTGTTCCATATTTACTATTGCATATTCGTATGTACTTCCTCCGTTTTTTTAGTTGACACGTTTTGACTTTATCACAATTCACACACTTCCTTTTGACTGTATTTTGTGATTCATACATAATGAAAAATATAGTCATGTTGAACCTTGTTAGATTCGTCACGATATATATTTTTAAAATATCAATTTTTTATAATTTTTGCTTATCAGTAACTAAAGATATTTATGGTTAGATTTGTGCTTTAACAAACATGACTTAAGAAATGTGTCAACTAGAGGTGGCTAGTGGGCCGGGTTAGACCCAGCCCACCAGAATCCGCATGCCTGGTGGGTCAAGTGGGTCCGACCCGATTTCAACCCGGCACAGCTCGAATTTAACTCAGGTTGTGTCGTGGGTCCAAAATTTTCGACACAACCCATTTCAACCCAACTCGTTGTAACCCATTTGATTCGACCCAACTCGCACAACCCATTTTGATCCATTTAATTCGACACACCTAGCCTGTGAACCCACCTAACCCGACCCAACCTCGCACAACCTAGCCCACCTTGCATGCCCAACTCGCACAGCCCACAACTCAGCCCACCCACACGCACGACCCACCTAACCTGCACGTCCCACCCACCCAACCCGCATGGCCCGCCTAGCCTAACAACCATTTTTCAAAAATAACGGCTAGTTTTTTGTATTATACCGGCTATTTTTTTAAGTGTATGATTATCCCTTCAATTTTTCCTATAAATACCAATTCCATTTCACTCAAATTTCCACACAACTCGAGCTTTCTTTCTCTCTTACTCAAAAATTCTTAATTGTTCTCAAATTCTCAAGTGTTATTTAGTGTTATATAGAGTTTTGTTTTTGTAAAAATCTCCTTAATATTTTTATTAGTATTCTTAAGATTCTAAAAAAAAAGTTCTTCTCCGTATTATAATTAGTAATCATAAAAAAAAGGGGGGGCTCAAGAGGAGGAATGGGAAGGAGTCAAAGTGGTGGTCGAAGTGGTGGCCAAAGGAGTGGTGGTGCAAATTTTTCGTATGAAATTAATACGGAAAATTTAAACCAATTTGTCAATGAATATGGAGATTATGGTTTAGGAGATGGGCAAAATATTCAAACGTCTCCACCACAACATTTCTCCCACCAATCATCGAGTTCAACTATGCCACCTCCATTGCAACCAACATCTCAACCTTCATCTCAAGGTAATTTTTAATTTAATTTTTATTGTTATGAGTATTTAAAAAAACTACTATTAATGATTATAAAGTTAGTTTAGTTGCCAATTTTCTATGATTTATAATTACCATGAAAAATGCGTTTAAATAATTATAATTAAAATATTTAAAATTAAAAAGCTTATTTTCATGAATAGCGTTTAAAAATTAATTTCAATAATTTGATTTATGAAAGGTGGTGGCGGCGAAAGTAGAGGTCGAGCACAATTTTCTTGGGTGTGGAAACATTTTGAATGAGTTGAGGTCACACCCTCGGGATAGCAACCCGGTCAACCAAAGAGGTTCACGTGTACATGCTTAGTTTGCAAGGCGCTAGGTGCAAATGTCAAGTCATGTAGTTGGAAAATGGGAGATGGAACCGGAACCTTGAGTCGGTATTTGCAAAATAAACACGACTTGTTCGAAAATGGCCCCCGTCCTTCGAGGGGTGGGATGCCCGTCCAAACACAATTGGGTGGATACATGAACCATTTACCCAGCGGAGGTACACCTTTCATTTATAATAAATATAGAATGATTGATGAAGTGATCGAGTACTTTAGTTAATTCTAATGAATACCCTTTTAGTTATGGTGAAAATGCAAACGTTGAGCATTTTAATGAAGTTGCATTACAACCTGCATTTACTCGTGTCCCCCGAAATACCCTAAGACATTATACACAAACTTCTTATAATAAGTATAGGAGTGGTTTGATTGAATTATTTCGTACTTTTGATGGTCGTGTTAGTTTTACAAGTGATACATGGACTTCTAGTTTTGGCGAACCTTTTCTTTGCATCACTGCTCATTGGGTGGATGATGATTGGTTTATTAAAAAAACGTATACTATGTTCTCAAGCTATGGAAGAAAGGCATACCAGTTTTAACATCAAAGTTTGTATTTTGGTTTTTTTAAAAGAATTTCACTTGAATAATAAAGTTTTTTCTTTGTCTCTTGATAATGAAACCGCAAACACAAGGTGTATTAACTATTTGAAAAATGACTCCGAGTTGCATTTGTTGTTGGGTGGTAGTCTCTTGCATGTTAGATGTTGTGCTCATATTTTGAATTTTTCTGTTCAAGAGGGTCTCGCTGAGTTGCAACCATTGCTAAACCCAATTAGAACAGTTATAAAATGGATTAGGATTACTCAGTCAGTTAGAAGAAAGTACGTAGCTATGAGTAAAGAGAGAGGTTTTAAGAAAAGACAATGGTCTATTGATACCCCTACCCGTTGGAATTCTACTTTCAATTTGTTGAATGATGCTATAAAGTATCGTGACATTTTGACCCAACTTTACAATGAGACTCGTGTTGATCCTACTGAGTTAATAACCGAAAGTCATTGGACTAATGCTTCTTTTGTTCGTGATATTTTAAATGTTTTTGATAATGCAACTTATATTTTCTCTTATATTTATGAGCCTAACATTTATTTAGTCATAATTGAGTGTGTTAAAGTTGTTCACACCATCGAAGAGCATATGAAGATTGATGGACTCCGTCCCATTCTTGATAGCATGAAACGTAAGTGGTATACTTATTTTAGTGAATTTCCAATTATTTATGGAATTGCTGCTATTCTTGACCCCGGTGTCAAAGCTGAAAGTTTGGAAAATCTTTTAGAATTTTATTATACAAGTTTAAGTATTGATTATGATGTTAGTGAATATATTAACAAATGCAAATCTGTTTTGGGAGACTTTATGATCATATGCATCAATTTATGGTTTTGATTTAGCAACACCAACTACTACTAGCACTTCCGATTCTAGATTTGGTTTTCTTGATAAAGTTATGAAAAAAAAAAAACACACAAAGCATCTACATCATTCTCATCATCATCTTTTTCAACACTTGCTATTAATGATTAATTGTCATATCAACATGAGACTAACTTGTCGAGAATTGCAAAAGATATACTTGCAGTTCCTGCTTCATCCGTTGCTTCCGAGTTTGCTTTTAGTGCAGGTAGAAGAGTGTTAGATGAAAAAAGATCTCGCTTAACTCCGGAAAGCTAAGCATTCAAATTTGTGTTTGTAAGAAAGATTGTGATCAAGCTGAAGGAAAAACTCAAGGTTTAAAGGAAGACGAAGACAATGAAGATGATCTAGTGATGATATTGGAGTCGTCAACGGATGATGTAGCTTCCGGGGATGATGATGCAACAAACATGCGTGGCTAGAAAAGTCTAAATCAGGTACGAGAACTACGTGGGCTTTAATTCTTTCGGGATACGTAGGCAACTTATTTTTCGAAAATTACAATTTAATTGCAAAATTAAATTTTAGTTTTCTAAAGATAGGTCCAAGCCCCCCTCCCCCCAAATTCCAAAAGAAGTACAATATAAGAACTACGTTGGCTTTGATTCCTTATTTATGATATAAGGATACATAGACATCTTACTTAAGAGCAACTGAGCAAGCCATCACATTGTTAATTTTGTAAAAATTAAAACACCACACAACCCATTTAGCCATTTGGCCCACCTGACTCTAACCCACGAACCCACCCGACCCTAACACACGAACCTAGCTCAACCCAAACCCACCAATCCCACTAACCCACGCTTCGACCCACCCTAGCCTACCTCGACTTACCCTAACCCACTAACCCAACTTGACCTACCCTAACCCATGAACCCAGCTCGACCCACCCACGACCCGTCTAACCCACGAACCCAGCTCAACCCACCCACGACCCGTCTAACCCACGAACCCAGATCGACCCACCCATGACCCGTCTAACCCACGAACCTAACCCTGGTGTGTCTAACTTCTCCGACCCAACCCACGACCCGGCCCACCCTACCTTACATGTGTCATGTCGTGTGTCATGAAACCCCAATCCGCGACCCATCTAACCCTAACCTAGCTCGCACAACTCGCATGGTGGACACTTCTAGTGTCAACGTACTAAAAAGAAATGGAGTAAGTATAACTTAAACCATATTTTTCTATTAATGTAGAGATACGTACTAGGGATATTATGTTAATTAAATATTATTAGATTTGTCTAAATGTATATTTCAAAATATACATCAAACTTTTACAATTTTGACTTTGAGATAATTAAAATTAATAATAGTCAAATCAAAGTTGTCCATTGACCAAACATAAAGTTTCTTTCTCTGTTTCAAAATAAATGCCCCCGATTTAACTGAGTTGTACTTTGACCAACCATATCTTTAATTATTTATGGGTATAATGATAAAAAGTTGATATTTAAAAGCTACACATCGTTAAGACGATTCTAACAATTACCTACATGACTTTGTTTGATCTAATGTATAAAAACACAAACATTGGTCAAAGTGGCGCATACAATTAGGGAAAATGTCAATTTGGGGGCATATATTTCAAAACAAAGGGAGTATATGGACACATTTTAGAAAAACAAAGGAAGTATTATTTTCTTAAAATTGGTAAGGAGAGGGGTAAATTTGGAAGATGGATTATTGTGGATACATGGGCATGGGGATACTTTGACTACTGTTAGTGATTTATACATAAAAAAATTTATAGTCTTGTAGGTAGGGGTGACAGTAATACGGATTAAATCCGCAAGTCGAACCAAACTGAACCGAATTAACAATTCGGTTTGATTTTTTTTTTTATTTTTATAATTCGATTTGGATTGGTTTGAGATTTTGGAAAAATATGAATTGCGGATCGGTTTCGGTTTCGGGCTTCAACAAACCGAAAACCGAAATTTATAACCGAAATTCTAATAAGCCCAATTACCTAGCCCATTTCCCCTTCATATATAAGCCTTTTAAATAGAAACCCGAATCCCTTTTCCCTTTCTCACTCTTTCAAACTCACTTGTGGCAACCCAAAGTCCTAATAATCTCTTCTCCCTCCTTTTCAATTTACCCTTTCTTACCTCCCTTCCATCCACCGGCGTTCATTCTCTGACTTCTCCGGCCACCGATCAGTCTCAGTCTCAAGCGCTCATCCGCTAAGCACCACTAGTCAGTCTTCTCCACCGCTCTCACTACTCTTGGTCTTCTCCACTGCTCTCACTCTCAGTCTTCTCCAACGATCCACCACTCTCGCTCTCAACTTCGATTTAGTTTGTTTTTATTTAAAATTTGGGGTGGTGGTGTTAGATTATATAGAAAATCTGTTAAGGGATGAATGTGCTTATTATAGTTTGATTTTTCTTGAATTTGGATTAAATTTCCCAAATTTTGTTCACATTCTTTATAATTTGGTAATTGCTCTTTGTTTTGCTGGAATTAAACTAATTATATTTTGAATTTGCTTCTTTGCTTGAATTTGCTTGAATTTCTCTAACAAAGTTCGGTTCTGTTTGGATTCAATTTTCAAAACCGAATCAATACGGTTTGGATTGGATTTGACTGAATCCAAATTCGATTGGATTCGGTTTCAAAAATCCAAAACCGCATTAATTCAGTTTGGATTCGGATTGGTGTAAAATCCAAACCGCAAACCGAACTTTCACCCCTACTTGTAGTTACTTGTTGGACTCGTCTCACAAAATAGTTTATTAATATTTAATTTTTATAATTTTTACTTATTATTATTTAAAGATATTATTAGTCAAAAGCATAAATACCTAGAGAAAATGATTCACTTAGTAAATAGGGAGGGAGTAAATGTTGACGTCGTGAGCATTGACAAATACTTTATTTGTAAACCATAGAGAAAGAAGCATAGGAAATAAAGCATAAGAGGGGGAATGGCGGGCAAATGGGCAGTTGATTCGAATGAATGCATAAAAAAATTAAGCTCAAGAGCAATACAAATACAAATGCTATATGTAGCCCTTAGCTAGGGCTAAGAATAAACATTTAATTTCTTTCACAATTTGGTATTAATTTAAGAATTAATGTTAAAATCACGCGCAAATCAGTATAAATAAAGTTATATTTTCATTTTTTTTTCTTCCATTTTTAGCTTCTTATATCTAACCCTAAGGGTTGTATATAACATTTTCATTTATATTTTATTTGAACTCCATGGGAAATTGTATAGTTAGTCAATTTAATCATGAGCATCCACAATGGTTGATAAAAGGATCTAGCAATTTAATTATAAATAATTGGAGCTAGTAGTTTACCAATTTGGAGCTACAATGGTCGTTGCTTCGTTGAAACAACATAGCTCTACAAAGTTATGTAGTTTTACAAAGACCAATGCTTGTGCTGTTCAATTTTTAGCGTGTGATTAACTTTTTTGCGTTTGATTGATGTAGCTTGTCATTGTGGAGGTTGTAGCTTAAATTGATGTAGCTTGGGAATAATGATGTGGCAAACCAAAGTTATATCTCTTGTAGCTATCCATTGTGGATACCCTAAAATCTTTTTAAAAAATTGTACAATTATTTTACCATTTCCAATTTTTTTTTAAAAAAAGTAAAAAATGATGTCACTAATAGTTTAGACGGGAAAACTTTTTATGTGAAGTTAACTAACCATGGATCGGACGATAATAATGTCAGCTATAAATACTTAAATTATAGTTATAGATTATAGCTAATAAGTTATGTAAATGACTATAGGTTATATGTATGGGGTTCAATTGCACATGGATGGTCCAATCCAAAGAATTTTCCGTTTTCACTTGGGGTTTGGTGGAATAAGGGTTTTTTTTTTTTTTTTTTTTTTTCTAATTAGAACTAATCTTTATTAGTTGAACTACTTTTTTATGAATAAATTAAAAGTTGTAGACACCTACTTTTTGCCTCCTATCCCGATGGGAAGTGCAATGATGTTACAAAAATCTATTCTTCATGCTAGATCAAAGTTGAAGCATTTATGGACTCTAAAATACATTATGAAGTAAGTTAAAATCTGTATTTGAGACCAAATTATCTTAGAGCCTAGTCCTATTTCTAATTAGGCCTAAAACGTGCTCATACATGCTTAATCTTGATTAATAACGGACCTAAATGCGTTAAATGCAATGATAGGATCAAATGATCTTACATTGTTGAAAACCGAGCCAATAAAAATAATTAACCACCTAATGTCTGTTCAAAGCCTATACAAATGGATATACCTTTCAAAGAGCTTTCCAATGGTATATTATAATCCCAATTCCGAGTTAAAACGAAGAAGTTATCATCAAAATACTAAATCGGGCCCTAAAACCGACATCCTTGCACTAAAACGGCCATGTCTTTTGGTCCACAATAAATTTTAACCTAATTCCAATGGAATTAAAAATTAGAAATTTAGAGCTTTCCAATGATATCTCATTTCCCTTAATTTGACTTCGTAATTAAAAGTTATGGAAGTTTTCAAAACGCGTTTTCATATAAGGCAAATCGCGCTGCGCGCAACTTTCAATGTTGCGCGCGACAGCCGCGTGCAAGTCTTAAAGTTGCGTTCGGCACTCCAGTGCAATTTTGAGAGTTGGGCGCACCCCCTGATGCCGCGATTCTAAAATCTAAACCTAGATTCCTGCGTCTATAAATAGGGGTCTTTACTTAGACCTAAACACAACAGAAAAATCAGAAATCAAACCCTAGCTAGCATTTTGAAAACGCTAATCTCTCAAACCCTCTTACTATCATACTACTTTTCTCCTCTCTTCCCAAATACTCTCCAACCCTAATTTGTTCAATCGAAGTCCTTGGAGGTACGAAGAAGAAGGAAGGTCCATAAACATCCAAAACAAAGATCTAGCAAACAAAGGAGAATATTTATTTTAATTTCCTGAGCACTTAGATCAATAATTTTTTCTTCTTGTTTTAAATAACTTTAATCAATTAATTAGTGTTGTTTGATCACTTTAAATAAACTCTAATTAACTTATTCACATAGCATTCTTACGTTAATCAAAGACTAGAAATTGAATAATTAAATTGTTGTTTTATCACTTAAGTCAAAGCGAATCTTGTTTTATTTCTCGTTCCTTTCACGAATTTGAATTAAATATGAATAACGACATTCGTTGCAATGTAGACTTTTTGTGATTAATGTTTGTAAATAAAATCAACTAACTTAGGTTATAGGAATCGCGCTGCACATATTATTTGGTAATGAACTTGTGAAAAAGGAAGAGCTAGTAGAGGCCGTACTCATTTCTGGTTTAGTAGACCAATTTGGGCATGGGTAAACTTATGATTTGTGTTAAATATCCCTTGAACTTTAGTTAAGAGAAAGGCATGAACGAGGTTTATGAGTTTTCCTAAAACTCATTGACGACTCTCTATTGGCTACTTATAAAAAAAATTAAAATAAGTAATGACAGACTTAATTTTAACTCATGGTCTCCCAACACATTCAAGAATTCAAATTCTAACACACCCTAAAAGGTGTAAAGTCCTAGGCTTTTTAAGGACCAAGGGCATAGAGGAAATGAGATTTCCAACGACGAGCTACCCCCTCACAAAAGTATAATAATTCAAATTTTTGTTTGAAAGAAAACTACCAATTAATTTTAAGCATCAAAGTTGTTTATTGTTTATTCATGAAAAAAAATCCAATTAATGATAGATTTATATGATTCGAGTAAACCCTACTTTTCTTTTTGAAATTAAAAAAAAAAAAAAAACCTACTCTTTCTTAATTGAATTTGAATCCAACAACTAATTATATTGGTAAATTTTGTTCCTACATAAACCCGTATGTTTTTTTAATTTATGTAAGGAGAATGACCTTACTAAGTCGACACATCTCACATGTTAGTCGTCAGCTACACCGATCAATGCTTGAGAATATATTGAAGATTTGAAGCCCTAACTGTAATGATCGATATTGATTGCCAAGCTAGGGAGGATAGATGAATCCTATACTTCTAGACAAAAGTAGGTAGTGGGGATGTGGGACTTAAACTTGTATTTTTACCGTCACAAAATGAGTTCCCAGTTTCCCACCATCTCCACTAAGCACCTGTATTAGACTTATAACCTGTATATATGACCGTATCTTAAAGGTTTTAAGGTGTCTAAGCCAAGATAGTACGCTTGTCCAGTTGACTCGTGGTGTATGAATCCGTTAAAGAAAGGAGCGGCCGTACTGAAGTTGTCGAAGACCGGAAATAAATTGAAAAAGAAAAGAGCAGCTTAATAAATAAGACTCCTAAATACGAGAATTATTAAATTTAATAAAAATCTTAATATTAATTCTAAACTTAATGGACTGTCGTTGCTCTCTTTCTCTCATGTCATTATTAGTTGGCCTTGGGACTTGAAGTCACGTCACAGTTACCCAGACCCTTATAGAATTATGGAATCTATTCCACACTTCTCCTTTCCTATTAATTACACCTTACCATAAATACGAGTAACAATTAAATTAAATAATTGCACTTTAAATTCAATATTTTCCTTGTATCTTGCGAAAATCATTTGCTTTGATTGGTTTAGTTTCACTAGGTACTAAAGTTTATGGGAAATATTTATTTAAATAATGGGTGGATAACCTTTAATTATTTTTTTATTTTTAAAAAAAAATCTTTTATTTTTTCAAGTAAAATTATTAAAAGGTAAAAGCTAACGAGTGCCCTCAGGACATGAGATAAGAGATTTAAAAGTGAAAATATTAAAGTAAAATTAATACTCCCTCCGTCCCCGAAATTTCGACCCTTATGGCCTAATTTTAGTCCCAAATTGTTCATCCCATTTGCATTTTAATACCGTTTAATTTGCAATAATATTTGTGCAAAATTAGCTTCCCCATGCAAATTTTGCTTTTTCTATATACTTTTATTATTTTCTCTCTACTTTTTTGCAATTCCAATGTAAATTTCCCTTTTCAATATACTTTTCTTAGTTTCCCCATATACTCTTACACTTCCAATTTAACTTCTTAATACCCGCGAAATCAACCCAAAAGGGTCGAAGTTTCGGGGACGGAGGGAGTATAAATTATATACACCGATCGACGCGTGACTTTGTCATGCATTTTTGTTTAATAATGATGTTCTAAAGGTGATCATAAATTCGGGCCGGGCCATTGTTGATCACCTCTATGATGTTCATGTTTACATAAATTGATGCAAATATCTTTTTTCTCATACTAGCAAAAACTATACTCCCTCCGTCCCTTATCTACATATCTATTTCTATTACTCCCTCCGTTTTTGAAAGTTTGAGTCACTTTGCATTTGCGCGATCTCCAATGAACCATTTTGACCATGAATATCTTCGGCTATGTATAAATGAAAATTATAAAATGTTGATATTTGAAAATAATATAATAAGGGCAATTTAATAAGACCCCTCATACTAATTTGTTTCTATTGTATAAATCATAATATGTGGTCAAAGTTATTTTATTTTGACCAGATTAATAGTAAGTGAGTTGAACTTTCAGCAATGGAGGTAGTATTTATTACTCACATAATAAAGAGAAATAGGCATGTAGATAAGTGACGGAGGGAGTAAAATTTATACTCTGTACTACGCATATTAATAATATATTCACCAAAACGAATCAAATTAGACCCCATATGACTTTGTTTGTTCTTATAGATTGAGAGATATTTAGAAGATTACCTCTCATTTTTAATAGTTAAAAGATTCCAAACGAAAATATCATTATAAAATAGAGAGAGTATAATAATAATAATAATAATAATAATAATAATAATAATAATAATAATAATAATAATAATAATAATAATAATAATAATAATAATAATAATAATAATTACGGAGTATAATAATTAATATAATAATAGATACTATTATATATAAAAAATTATTATTAATAATAATAATAATAATAACAATAATAATAATAATAATAATAATAATAATAATAAACTAGAATAGGTTTTGGTATATCTAGAGGAGTGGGGGCCAGATTGTATCTCAGCTTCTCACTAATTTTTTTGTAGGTTGTATGACTTTGTCTATAATAATAATAATAATAATAATAATAGAATTAAGTTGAATTGAATTGAAAAGTTTTGTAGTGAAGTCCAAAAAATCAAGGTCGCCTTAGATGGTTATAAAGTTGTGCATGCATGGGATAGGTTGGCAACTTGGCATGCGAGCCACTTAATTACACGACATTTTTATCATTGTTATAAACTTATATCAGAGTACTTTGCATTGTATTTATATATACCATTTGTATTTCGATCGCTATTTATAATACTTACAGAAAAGCTTCTAATTAAATTATATCTTTATAATAATTATAGAAAATCTTATAATTAAATGATATATTGCAATAACAGGGAATAGGGAAAATATTGCATTTATACATGTGAACATTTGTCCAAAAATCAGTTTTATTATCTACATATGGAAACGTTTTTTCTCTTCGGACTAAGTAGAAAGGCCTTGCTCGATTAGGATCTTACATACTTCAGCATTAATCCTAAGGTCGCATCACATATCATTATATAGGCTTCTAGTTTTTGGTTTCAAGAACATATGGTGATACATCAACCGATATAATGCTCAATTTCATATCCTAATGCTTAATAGAGAAGATCCACTCTAATATTGGAGCATGCACTAGCTACTTTAACTTATAATACTAGAAAAGTAAAGAATCCACTACTTCGCCTGTACATGTACATGTCTTCCTCACAACAAACTCGAGAATATACCAACAAATCTAAGACTTTTTAGCAAAACATGATGACATGAGAATATGCCTTTGATACGTAAATGGTATCTTCTGCCTTGGAATGCTTGCCTATATTGCTTTAAAAGTCATCAGTCATGCATGTAGTATATGTTTTAAAACCAAATAAGGTTCTTATGCCTCTTAATTTTACAAATTTAGGGTTCAAATCTTTTTAATTAATGATTGAACTTTAATTTTTGTACATGATCAGAATCAATTTGTAGGATTATAATAGATGCACTTAGCGGAATTTCAAGAAACAGTTTCTTAGCATCTAAAACAGGATCTCATGCATATAAATAATACGAATCACATAAAGTAGTTAGATATACCTTTGATGCGTGTACTCCTCGTTAGCCTTAGATTACCCTCCTTTGGAGATCCAAAACCTCAATTGTGATTCCTCTACTTGGTCCACAAAACCCGAGATGAATCCCACGTATGCTAGTACGGAAGAAGGAGGAAGACATTTTTCACTCTTCTCACTTTTAGGGAAGCAGTTATATGAGAAATTGTGTATCTCATACACAGTAATAGCCCCAATATATAGAAGTTATTAGGCTACAAGAGCAGAAAACCTAACTGATTAATGACTCCTCATATAACCGCCCACTTAACCTTTATTGGGCTTAGTGTGTTTTTCATCTCGTGCTTTTATGTGTGACCTTATAGGATCCGATTAAATTAGCAGCAAGCCCACTAAATAATAGGCCTGCAAATCGTAATTGGTTTCTAGCAAAACATTACGATTCCTAAAATAACCGAATTAATAATCTCCTTAATTAATCCTATATTATATTTAGTAATTGCTATACTTGATCGAGGACACTCCTTCACAATTTACTTAGGAGCTATGTATTTACGTGTCCCGGCCTATTCCATTACTATCAAGATAGTTTAACAACATTGTTAATAACTTACAAACGTAAAAATTAATTTTGAACGAAGAGATCGAGTCTATTGGATAAGAGTATTTTTACAGTAGACATAATAGAAAAAAAAACCATGCATGAAAAGAATGCAAATGCTAGTATAGTCCAAGAAAGAAGACAATAAAAGAAGACACCTACCACTCTTGTAGTCCTGTCCTTAGTTTATAAAAAAATATAATAGAGAGATGGGGGGGTGGATCCAAATTCTTGGTTTACATCTGATATATTAGATTAGATTTTATGAAGCCAAAGATATGGGCAAATGGGGATGTGCCACGTATCAAAATTGTGCTTTTTGTAAGAGTTCATATTGATTGGAGTACTATTTCTATATTATCATAGTGATGGCTGGTTTATGGTTGGCATGGCACTTCTTTTGGGAAAGCTAAAAGGAAAAAGATAAAATTAAATTAATTAAAGAAATTAATCATAATATTAATACATTAATTAGCAACATTTTAACCATATCTTTCTCTGATGCAAAAGCAACATGGGATAAGGAGTTGGGGATTCGAGATCTCTTAGACAGAGTTTTGATTTGTTTATTCATGGGTTTTTACTAGCTTCTATCTTTCTTGCTAAATACATTGGTCTATATTGTGGCTTGTAATTTAATATAACAATCCAAATTCTCTAATATGAACGCTTTTACATACATGAGGATAGAAGAATACAAGACATAAGCTTAGAAGAAATAATAAGCGGAAAGGACAGTAATATAACAATCAAATGAATCGCAATTATATATAATAAGGATGTGTATCTGTTGGATTCTCTTTGTCTACCTTGTGAATATTGCACCATTTGAAGTTCTTGCTTGCTTGTTTGAACCTGGACTGTGGATACTACCTATAGTAGATGAATAATCGAACATTAATCATGCCTTCACCCTTAGTCTTTTTTTTTTTTTTTTTTTTTTTTTTTTAATTCCTTCTTTTTATGGTTTAAGATCTGTTACTAAATATAGGTCAAATACTTTGTATAATTACTCACTATAATCAATGAGGGAGCCCCATTTCCTCATCATGCGGAACACTTTTGTTCCTCATAATGGCATTTTGGAAAATAATGTGGTGTTTTTCACTAATGGGGACCGCCTATGTGTTATGAGTGGAATTATGTGATCTTGACACATACTCCATAAAGAACAAAACTTGTTCCTCATAGTGAGGAATAGGGAATTACCCATAATCAAGTTATCAAGGTAACATAACAATAAAGTGGTATACCGGTATGCTTACTATACCTACTTTTAGGTGTTTCTAGCTCAAAACCTAAGCTAATTGTGATGATGTTAAACGGAAGAAGAATATATTACCAATACCCGTTGCATTTGGACCAAACTCAACTTGAAAAGGATATTTAATTTACAAATTAGTTATTGGTCCGGACGATACTCCGGGTTATTATAAGTTTATTACTTTAATCAAATTATACTTTGGCATGGTTTATCACTATGAGCTTAAGTAGTAGTAAGTTTATTTATTTTTTTTAATTTTTATTTTTTTTAAAAAATTAAGATGAGAGCTTATTAAGTAGTCGTTAGTTATGTGATGAAAAATTAAATTAGAAGGAAAAAAATCTCTCACCTCACCTCTCCTCTCCTCTCTTCTAGGGTTTCTCCAAAATTAAATATTGGTCGTTTAGGCCGGAAATAGTCTAATTTCTTCGGAAATTAGACTGTTTCCGACCCTTTTTCCTTAGTTTTCTTTAGTTTTGCAATTTAAGTTTCAATAAATTTACACGAGTAGTGTAGAATTCGTCCGTCTCCCTATGGCGGAGTCGTTAGTTTTTTTGTTGTTTAGTTGTTTGTTTATGTTTAGGGTTTGTTTGTGTGTTAGGGTTTATCAAAAAGGTAAATCATCTTTTGCCCTATTATCAATTCGTTAGTAAAGATTTTTTCGCGATCGCAACTGTTGTCGAGTTTTCATATGTGTTCAAGTGAATCAGATGAAAATCCTCCTTAAGGCTACAACAAATCGTTAGACCGTCTCTCCAAAAAGGCTGAATATTCAGGCGATGTATGCGAGAGATGTACCACAGTGCAAGATCTATTCAACGATTGTAGCTTTTATGAAGGAAACCCTAAGTTGATTCAATTTTATGTATTTGTTAATTTATATTTCATTTGTAGATGTCGTATGACTTTTTATTAATGAATTGATTTGTTTAAAAAAAACAAAAAAAATAAATAGTACATTAGTTGTTTGTATAAGTTAATTTGAATATAAGAATACTTTTTTGCATTAATATGTAAAGGATAAATGATAAAACAAATCTTTATATTTTGATGTCAATATATAGACATATAGTATTAATCTATTACTGCAATTTTATGGATTAATGCACAAATAATTAAAGAGTAATAATTGATTTCTTACAAACTATATTTTTTTTTTTGAAAACCTTACAAACTACTGTGCAATTATTATGAAGTTACATTTCAAGGATAATTTAAATAGGGGTGATTATACATATGAAGAATTTTTCAATTAAACTAAACATTAATATATGGAGGTTAGACCAATGAAGAGTTTTTCATGAAAACTAAACTTTACTACAATCTGATTATGTGGCATGCTTCAAATATAATGTGACGGAATAACATAAAAAAAGTGACACATGGCGATATGATATTCCTTGCCTTAGAGTTATAATAATAAAAAATATAAATTGATATCATTTACTTGTGAGTTGTGCTTGTGACACCCTTCTCAAATAAGCATATGCGGGTTCTACAAACAATCTACTTACATAAGTACATAGCTCATACCATCTAGATATTGATGGTTACTCATGTAAGATACTTAATTAAGTTACTCACACTCCCACCTTACTAAGCTAATTAAATACTTGTAGTACCAAGTAAAAATTAATATACCCAAAAGATTTACTTGTATATCTAATAACTTTGAGTTTGTGAGATCAAATTTTAATATACTTACAAGTTTTGCAACGCTGATAAATTGATAGTTTTGGGTAGAGATCATTAATTGCATAGTTTGTTTTAGTAATGATGCTTTACTATAAAGTTTTCATCCAATACTATCAATTCATTGATTTATTTTAATCAAACCCAATTTATATTGTGTTTTTAATTTTGATTATTGTCCTTCGTTCTCCAAATATATTTCTAAAGACAAAATATTATTTACCTGTAATTAGGCGTGACAATTAAAATGGTATACTTGTATATAATTATGTAAGTGTGCAAAAACCCTCAAATGGAAGTGGATCATCAATTATCTTAGACAATTAAACCAATAATTGAAAGTAAGTTTCATCTAGGTGGGATGTCAGCCGAAGCTCCAAAAAGCAATATAATGATCATAAGTTAGTCACACGTATAAATTTTATGAAATTTATGCAACTTTTTTTTTTTTTTATAAATTGCATTGAACCTTCAAACATCATTATGATATTTATGTTCTTAGAGCAGTGAATTATTATTTTGGTGCTCTTTGTCATTCTTTCTGTTAACTTTTTCTTATAAAAAACCCAAAAGTTTCATACTAGTAATTTTGGACTATAAATCCTAACTTTTTCATAAGAAGATACTTGACTTCTGAATTTGGATTCTCTTTCTTGTAACATATTTTCTCTAGTGTGTGTTTTTGAGAAAGTTGCTGAACATGCGGGACCCCGTTTTTTGGAGCACTTTTTCACACACACAAAAAAAAAAAAAAAAAAAAACAGACTACAACATGCTCAAATTTTATTAGGGCTCATTGAGTTGAATGAGGTGAATTTAATGAAGCTTAATAAATTGAACGAAACTAAAATAGTAATAAAACAAAATAAATGAAGCTATATTGAACTAAATTGACCTAGCTAAATTGATAATCTGAAAAAAAAAAAATACTCTCTCCGTTTTTCAATACTTGCTCCACTTTTTATTTTCGGCCGTTTTTAAATACTTGCTTCATTTCCTTATATGAAAAGCTTTTATAACATTTAATTAATTTCTCTCAACATGTGGACCCAACATAAATTATATTTTATTAATTTCATATTCTCTCTCCTTTAATTTTCCCCACTACTTTTGCTTTTTACAATTGTTTTATTCTCCCACATACCCTACTACCTCTATATTTTATTACTTTCTCTAATTTCTCCTACAACTCCGCACATGGAGAAATAGAGCAAGTATTTAAAACTGGAGGAAGTAGAACCTAAATAAGAAATTTTATGATAAATATATGTACTTTAGTACTATTTTGGTGTACAACTATACTTAGTGATTGTTTGATAGATTATAGAGAAATTATACTTTTCAAAAATTATTGATAGTTTTTCCCGTATATATGTATTTCCTAAGGAGTGAAAAATGTCGTTTGGTTGAACATGAAAAATAGCATTTCCCTGAGAAGGTTTTCACTTCTCTAGGAAACTTGGTAAACAATTAACTTTCTTTAATTTATTTTTCACTTATTTAAGAGCAGGAAATTAAACATTATTAATTTCCTAGAACCATAACTTCCTATGTTTTTGTCAACCAAATAACATTGTAATATTCCAATATATAAAAAGTTCTATACCGCTTTCAATGATTCTTTTTTATAATGATAGTCAAGCACTAAGAGTTATATATCAACCCCTAACCTTTTTCCAAAAGAAAATAAAAAAGTAAAGGTATAGGCATGTCTCTAATTATAGTCCCTCCACACCTATGTGCATTTGTTTTGAGACATTGAAAAGGAGAAACCTATTTTGATGGTACTTGACTACTATTGCATTCCCTTATTTGCATCAATTTAGTAGATGGAGAAAACATACATGAGTACAGTAATACCAAAGGTGAGAGGTCCTAGGCATAGTTTAGCTCATTGATGTATCTTTTGTTTTTAGTCTTGATTTATACATTAAAGATTCAACTATCCACCAAAGCCCGAGAGAAATTTCAAACCAAACTAATCATTGATGTATATGTTTTGTTTCTTTTTATTGTTTTATTACCTTTTTTTTTTTTTTTTTTTTTTGACAACCACTAATAGTCATAAAAAATTTCGATATTTGCATGAAGAACTTTTGAATTTTTTTTTTTTTTTTTTCAAAATTAATAATTGTTTTCTTTATTACTAACTCATTCAAACACTCTTTTCTCCCCTTGAGCCTCTATTTGAGCTTTTATTGGAAATGCTTAACAAATCAACAACCTTATTAATTTCGGACAAATAAGAAACTCATAGGGTGACTTGCTTCTAGTTTTCTTACATAAGATCATGTCACGAATTAATTTTCCATAGTTGTATTAGTGTATGAATAGGTGTATATATATATATACAGCCTAAAAGAGATTAGGGCTTTATAACATTGGCCCATAAGCTGTATACTACATAAGGCTTAACACCCCCCCTCAAGTTGGAGCATGCAAATCACAAATCCCCAACTTGCCAAGTAAATACAAGAATTGGTTTTTGCTCAATACTTTAGTGAAAATATCCGCTAGTTGATCCGTTGTCTTCACATATGATGGACTAATAACCCCTTCCTGTATTGCGTCCCTAACATAATGACAATCAACTTCAATATGCTTAGTGCGTTCATGGAAGACCGGATTTTGCGCAATATATAACGCTGATTGACTATCACAAAACAAGCTCATCGCACGTGGATGCGAAATTCCCAAACTGTTGAGTAGAGCCTTCAACCATTTTAACTCATCAGTTATTTTAGACATCAAACGATACTTTGCCTCTGCAGAAGACTTAGAGACAGTATGTTGTTTCTTAGTCTTCCAAGAAATAGGGGAACCACCAAAAACACCAACCAACCAGAAATCGTTCGTCTCGTTAAAGAGCAACTAGCCTAATTCGAGTCACACCAACCTGTCAAATGTAAATAGCAATCTGAACTCAAAAGGATTCCTTGACTTGGACATCCTTTCAAGTAGCGAACCGTACGAAGTGCTGCCTCCCAATGGTCTTGTCGAGGTTGTTGCATAAATTGAGACAAGATATGAACTGTATAAGCCAAATCGGGTCTAGTGAAAGACAAATAAATCAAACAACCCACAAGACGTCGATACATTTTGGGGTCTGCAATAAGAGGAGTCTCTGATTTAGCCAAAGTATGATTTTGCTCAATAGGGGTACCTGCCGGACGTGCCCCTAGCAAACCAGACTCTACAATAATATCAAGAGTATATTTCCGTTGACATAAAAATAAGCCTTTCGGGCTCTGAGCAACCTCAATACCAAGAAAGTACTTCAACACACCCAAATCTTTCATATGAAAACAGTCACTCAAATATGATTTGAATGTTGAAATTGCAGAAGAACCATTCCCTGAAATTATTAAATCATCAACATACACCATAACACTAAGATGAATAGCCCCATGATTCAGAGTAAAGAGAGAGTAATCAGAGTACGATTGCGAAAATCCTTACCTTTTCAGAGAGGTGGCCAATTTTGAAAACCAACAACGAGGTGCTTGTCGTAGTCCACACAAAGATTTCTGAAGACGGCACACCATGCCAGATTAAGAACCATGAAACCCGGGAGGAGGCTTCATATAAACCTCCTCATCAAGATTGCCATGTTGAAAAGCCTTGTGGACATCCATTTGGTGTAATTCCCAATTTTTCGCAGTAGCAACAGCAAGAACTGCATGAACAGTAACCATTTTAGCAACGAGACCAAATGTCTCGTTATAATCGGTACCCTCAACCTGATGGTTACCAAAAATCACGAGACGAGCCTTCAATCTTTCAATCGAGCCATCTGAGATAAGCTTGACCTTGTAAACCCATTAGCATCCAAGAGCTTTCTTACCTAGAGGTAATTTTTCCATCACCCATGTACCATTATTTTCCAAGGCAGATATTTCGTTTTGCACCGCCTTTCTCCACCCCTCATCTTGCATAGCCTCCTTGAAATTACGTGGCTCAACCACCGTGTCGACAACTGCAATAAATACACGGTGTCGCACAAAAAATGCATCACAATTCACAAAATGTGCTAAAGGATAAGGAGTACTTGAGGATCATGGAGTAGACGATGAACGTTGAGAGATATATGGACCGGGGAGAGAAACAGTATGTGCCACATAATCACGGTGCCAGCCCGGAGGATGCTTTGGACGTTGACCACGTCCCAAATCAAGAGTAGAAGAGCTCGGATCATCCACTGTGCTACTACCTGTACCGCTAGTAGTAGCAGCGGTAGTAGATACAACAAGTGATCTGCGGTCAGCATTGGTCGCCGTAAGGGTGTCACGAACCAGGCTGCTAGCAGCATCGAGAAGCGGGGTAGCAGCAGATGTAGGGGTAGCAGTAGGACTCGGGCTAGGGGTGTCAAGCAAGGTGCGATCACTGCTTTCCCGTGAACCCAGCTCAGTAGAGGTTTCACCAACCTCAAGCACATGCTCAAGATCATCCAAGAAATCAAAGTCAATCTCACCATCAACATTAGATACTCCTTTGACACTTACATGAGAATGTGTCGAGTCACTACTAGTCACAAATGGGAATTCATTTTCATGAAATTTAACATCACGAGAGACAAAAATATCACCCGTTTCTAAGTCATACAACTTCCAACCCTTCTGACCATGAGGATAACCCACAAACACACACTTTCGACTTCGAGGAGCAAATTTGTCACCCTTAGATTTTTTTATTATGAGCAAAACAGAGACACCCAAACACCCGTAATTCATTAAAATTAGGTTGTTTGCCAAAAATAATTTCATATGGGGTTTTATTAGCTAGCAAGCAGGATGGAGTACGATTAATCAAATAAACCGCCCTAAGGACATATTCTCCCCAAAAAGTAATTGACAAATTACCTTGGAACATCAAAGCACGAATAACATTTAGAATATATCGGTGTTTACGCTCTACCCGACCATTTTTTTAAGGTGTACCAACACAAGAAGTTTGAAAAACAATGCCATGTTCATTAAAATAGGGTAGCATGGGTTTGAATTCCGTACCATTATCACTCCGTACACATTTCACAGTGACATCAAATTGACATTTTATCATAGCAAAGAAAGAACAAAAAGAAGAATAAATTTTAGTTTTGCCATTCAACAAAAAAACTCAAACACCTAGAATAGTCATCAACAATAGTAAAAAAAATAGTGAGCACCACAAGTAGAAGGTGTCTTATACAAATCCCATAAATCACAATGTATCATTTCAAAAATATGACTAGCTCTACTATCACTATCAGGGAAACTATCCAGTGATTGTTTAGCTTGAGGACAAATTTCACAAGCTTTATTCAAAAATTTACTACTAGAACTAGCACTAATAGCAGGCACTAACTTGACAATTTTGTCTGACGGATGTCCCATACGACGATGCCACAACTCAAATGTAGAAACCTCTGGATTCGTCACGGCACATACTATAGGAATTCGGCGGAATTAGTAGAGTTCATCTATCTGTTCATCGGCTCCAATCAGGCTCCTCGAGTGTTGGTCTTGTATAGCACATAAAGAGTCAGTGAATCGGACAAAACAATGTGAATCATCAATCATTTTTGACACCGATATTAAGTTGCAATTTAATTTTGGTACAAATAAAACATTTTCAAGAATAATGCCATCCGCCAAACACACTCGACCCTCCTTTGTAGTCATAGCATGGGCACCATCCGGAAGACCTACGGGGCATGGAGATATAGAATGCACATCCATTAAACAAGAGTCGTCACCGGTAACATGATGAGAGGTGCCGATGTCGACTATCCAAGACAAGGAAAAACACTCACCGGTCATCTTATCTTGTTGCCTATTATTAACCATATTCAAAAATACGAACATGCTTAGGTTGGAGCTTAGACAAAGTCGAAGAGTGTCCGGGGAAGGCACGGAAGAGGCAACACCAAGAGGGCTGCCCACGGCATGAGCTCTGACCGTGGGCTTGCTGTGATCCACAGCAGCCGCAATAGAAGACGAGGCAGAAGCAGCGGCAATAGCAGGTGGTCTGCTACCAGGCACCGAGGCAGCCTGACCAGAAAACGCGGCACCCTCCCTTTTTACCATATTTTTCCAGCCACCATGGGGGGTAGCCATGGAGTATAAAACAACTAGAGTTGTCATGACTAGTATGTTTGCAATGAGAGCAGAAGAGCCGCAATTTATCCACACGAGGCGTTGACTGAGCTGCCTTTCGATCAGGGGGAAGAGCGAACACGTGAGATTCGTCCTTCGCCGTTTGAGCCTTGACCTTAGCAATACCCCGATATCTTTTTTCTTGAAGAAATGCTTGAAATGCTCGGTCGAGAGTAGTGGGAGGTTGTTGAGAAAGCAAATTAGTTCGTACCATAGCGTAGCGATCATCATCAACACCAATTAAAATTGATGCAATTTTTCTTCCTCCTTTTCTAACTTATACTTGGCAGCCACGTTACAAGTGCAGAGGCCGCACTCACACCTGTGGGGAGGTTTGAGGCGATTGAGATCATCAAACAGCCCCATCAGAGTATTGTAATAGTCCTTGATTCTCATGGTGGTCGATTGCTTACAACGTAACCGGTGATAACCACATGTAATTGTTGCAAGCGAGGGCCATTAGCTTCACAGAAACGCTTCTCCAAGTATACCCAAAGTTTCTTTGCTTCCTCAAAATACGGTATAGAGGCTGCTAATTTCGGTTCAATAGCTTTCAAAATCCAAAAAACCAACATCGAATTCACGGTTTCACAGTCTAACATCTTCTTCTTCTCAGTTGGTTTGGAGATGGTGCCATCAACAAACCTAATTATCACCCTTCAAGATCACTTGAGTAATCAAATTGCCGGGTTGATCACCAGAACCAAGATAAAAGGGGAAGCGGGATCAATTTTATTATTCGCCATTATCGATCAAGCAGTATGGTAGAGAAATTTAGGGGAAAAAAATATTTAGTGCGTTAGAGTGTAGAATTGTGTTTAGGGTTTAGAGTATAGAGGCTCCGATACCACGTCACCTTCAAGATCACGTGAGTAATCAAATTGTCGGGTTGATCACCAGAACCAAGATAAAAAGGGGAAGCGGGATCAATTTTATTATTCGCCATTATTGATCAAGCAGTATGGTAGAGAAATTTAGGGAAAAAAAATATTTAGTGCGTTAGAGTGTAGAATTGTGTTTAGGGTTTAGAGTATAGAGGCTCCGATACCACGTCACCAATTAATTTTCCATAGTTGTATTAGAGTATGAACAGGTATATATATACAACCTAAAAGAGATTAGGACTTTATAACATTGACCCATAAGCTATACATTATATAAGGCTTAACAGATCATGTCCATTGTTGGTAGTATACTGAATTTAATCTCTAAAATGATGAGACTCAAAATATGCGAAGTAGATGGTTTCTAAAAGTTCAAAAGTCCAACACTAAAACTCTTTTTTTAATTAAAGAAAAATTATCTCGGTTTTAAAACTTATCTAATGAAATTTAAAAAAAAAAAAAAAAACTGTCACTCTCGATTACTTTGAGGCCGAATCGAAGATGCTATCATTCAATTTTGCATATTGCAAACCAAGGAATCAATCAGAACAACCGAATTGAGTCGATTCAAGTCAGTTTTAGGTCATATTTTACATAATGATGTAGTAGGGGTGGCCTTGTCACGTTTTATCCCTCCGTAATATTTTATTAATTTTGTTTCTTTTTGGGGCCTAGCCCTTCGTGAGCACCAAAAAAAAATTAATTTCTTTTTTTTTTTTTTTTTTTTTTTTGCATATTGCTACTACGTGGTAATGTGGTATGATCGTATGAACAATGTTCCTAACACAACAAATCAATGAAGTGAAGTCTATGAAGTTGGAAAATACTTCAAAAAAAAAAAATTCGAAAAAACAAGTGCTCCGTATTTGGTTACTTAGGTCCTTCCGTCTTTGCGCAGTTGGGCTTAGATAGGCCATATGAGCTATAGTACAACATAGTAGGGTCAAGATCTTGGGCTTTGTTAGACTCCAAGTTATGTTTAGTGGGCTAATATCAAATGATCTTACTCTCAGTGTAAATACTAACATGGTTGCATGACTTGCATCAAAAAGGGCTCGATTTATGTCATATAAACCCCTTTTTTTAGTTGTCATAAGGAAGTGATTAAAACAGGTGAATGAACAAATGTAACTAAAATAACTCAAGCAACGTTAAGTCAATTCACCAACAACATTATCTGTGATAATAATACTTAGAAGGAATTATGCCGATCATTCTGATAAGTACTTCCATAAGCAATTCATGTTGCAAACTTCATGACATATTGACATACTTATAAAACGGGTGGTGTGTGTGATTGGGAAAAGTTTAGAGCTTATAGAGGTATTTGACAAATCCAAATTTCTAGCGGGAGTTCTGGTTCAGAGTGGATTGTGATTTGTGAGAAAGGTTTGAGCCCAAAATGTTAGTTTGAAGAGCTATTTGAAAGTGTAGTTTGTGTATGTAATGTTACAATGGTGATACGTCTATTCTATGATTCTTATCCTAGACTTTGTCAAACACTACACTTTATCAAGATTCCACCAAATGTTATTCCAATGACATCCTCATTGTTCATTATATTAATAAAGTAGGTAATAATTAACATATACTCCTTGTGTTTCCAATTGTTTGTCCCATAGCCATGTTTTACTTTATGACTACGTAACTTTTGATTGAGATGAGAAAGAAAAATGATGGGATCTAAAATTATTTTTATGACTATAAAATTTCTAGTTGTCATAAATACTTATGATATGAATCATTTAGTAGGAAAATGACTTCAAAAAGAGAATAGGACAATCTTTAAGGGATAGAAGGAGTATTCACTTAACTCATTCACATAATTAACTAATGCTATTAAATTATCAGTTAACAAACTAGACAAATCAGCTACTTGTAATTCAAATAGGACCACAAAAATACACTAGACATTCTTAGAAGTTATATAATGCTTATTATGGAAGGTATAACTTAAAATTAAAATAGGTAAAAGTTATGTCTTAAGACTCTGAACTCTAAATTCCACTACCCCAAGTTTCCCTCCTCAAGAACATAAAGTGAACTCCTTTACCATAATAAAATTAACAACATTCCACAAAAACCATATGATATAAATAGATAATCAATATTAAATTACATTAAAACCATATGATATAATTCATATAAATAATCAAATTTAAATTAAATAACATTAAATTACATACCTTAGGTCGTTTTGTCTTTGTCCACAAGCAAGTTTATACGCTCCACGATCAACCCCACCCGCCACTCGTTGAATCATTCAACTACCCAACGCTTTACACTAACGTGCGCACTTTTCCAACGCTTTCATTGCTGGTCCACTTTCAACTCTCTTAAATATCCTATCCTGCGCACTCTTGGCGCATTTTAGAACTCACCCCCGTGATTGACTCTGACTGATAAACTTAACCAAAAAAACAAAAACAACAACCAAAAAACAGAGCATTCTTGCTACAAAAATTAATTTTTTAAAATAAAAAAAAGAAAAAAAAAGCTTATCAACATTTTCTCTCTCTTAAGGTATGGATTAGTTTTCACTCTTCATGTTTTTTGATTACTAATTCTTGTTAATACTTATTATAATGTTGTGTTACATGTATTTTAATTGCTTTTTTTAGCTCTATTTATGTGTATAATTGGGTTGGCAATTTTTGTTCTTGATTTTTGATGGGTAGTTGACTTTTTCTTTGCTCAAGTTTTTTTGCATGAAGTTTTAATTTTTTTAGATGTATGATTTTAAGGGGTATAATTGGTTATGTAGGCTGAATTATGTATATTGAACTTAGGATTGAGTTAAATTTAATTTAATTTTGAATGTTTTATTCTTGGTGGGTTAAATTAGATGAATTGTGAGAGTTGCATGTCATAATTAATGAATTCAGCTGAAATTAGTAGAGATGATACTTGACTAAAGGATGTAGAATTGGTTAATTTTACTAGTTGGGAGACTAGTTTGAAGAATTGAGCTATTGAATTTGTAGTTGATACTGCTTTTGAATGAGGGTTGTCGAGTTCATAACGGTTATGACTGTGTTTTGGATGACATTCTCTTTTAACTATGGACTCATAGAAGTTGACTAGTCGAGCGTGGCGAAGTTTTATAGCTGTGTGTTGAATTTGGTGCATTGAGTGGTCAATTGGTTTGATGAATTTTGTAATGTGGGAGTATATGGGTAAAGTTTGTGAATGGACTAAGATTTGGGAGATTGGGAATCTTTGTTGAATTCAGCTTGAAGTTTTTAGAGATATTTGACTTGAGGGTAATAGTGGTTGATCTGGCAACATCTTTTGACTAGTTCACTGGTGGATTAAAATTGGCATAATCTTCTACAATAGCGAATCGAGTCATGTATGCTACATTATCTACTATTAGTTGATTGAAGTAGTAAGGTGGAATGGTGGATTAAGCATTTTTATCGTGATGAATTGTTCAATGGTCTTGAAATTGTCATAATCTTCTGCAGTAGCGATATATTGAGTCATGTATGCTACATTATCCACTATTTGATTGAAAATTTAAAGTCGACCCTTCATGTTATTATATTTATTTGATGTTGGAATAGGTAGTGATTCTAGTGAACTTGTTTACTGTCCCTTCTCTTCCTAATCCCCCAAACGATGAAAAGCCACATAAAATAGTGCTGTTGACAAGATTCAGTCCTATTCCTAGGTCTTGAGTACCACCCAAACTTCTTGGCATCCAAAACGTTGTTTGTTGTCATATCTAGATTAGTACAAATATATCATTTTTCCTGGTTTGTGCAATATGACTGAGAAAAATTTTGTACTACTTTATACTTGTACTTCGTAGTTATTACCAATTAGGCTTTTTTTAAACTGCCCTTCTCAGTAGGTGTCTCGTGAAACAGGAAGAATAACCTATTGGAATGGATGCTTGTATATCCAATGGCGTAGATGATGCTGATTCTAAATCTTCCTGTAACTCCCTATCCAACGGAGTTTCAACTAGCGAAAATGGTTTGATAGAACCAACTATGCTCATGGAGTTGCTAACTTCATTGGACTTGGATTTAGCATACTTTTCTGAGAAGCTGGTAAACTTAGATCTTTATATGACAATTGTTTCCCTTGGAGAGATCGGACTTGGAGAGTTGTCCATGCAGAACAGCAAAATCTCGGAAGTAGAAATTGAGAAGGCTCTGATCTTTGATCTTTCTTTTGAATATCTAGATTCCGAGGTCACCAAGTTGGGGAATTTCTTAGAAGTCCTTCAAGCCAAGATCAATGATGCACATCAGAAGATATGTTTATTTAAACTAAGAAGAGATATATTTACTATCTTCCAAGGAAAATTGCAGGATTCTGAAAATTCCTGGAAGCATTTACAGGAGCAACTTTTAGAGTTGAAGAGGCAATTGGCAAAATTTCACAAAACACTCTCATCTTTTCGCGAGAAAAGTAGTAAGTTAGTAAATTTTTATAAACAGAAACTAGAGTCAAACTATAAATTTCTGTACTTACCAAGATCCTCTATTATCTGCAGCATATTCGATTGAACACGAGGATCTGGAGAGGTCACATTATGATTTGCAGAATGCAGGGCAGCAAAGACTTGTGCTAAGCATGTTGGAAAAATCTTTTGCTACAGAACTCAATCTTGAGAAACGATTACTAGAATTGAAAAAACGGGAGGAAGAGCTGGAATCGGAACTCTCACTAACAAATGAAGCTGCCTCGGGCATGGAAGCATTTTTAGGAGTTGCTTTAGAGAGACTGTTAGAAGTAGAACATTCTTCCCAGGTATTTATGGGGATTGCAAAGGAAATGATGTCGAGACTCCAAATCTACGAGTTTAATATGCATTGCTCAGTTCAGAGAGAAGAGGAGTTGAAATCCAAGCTTGAAAATAGCTTAGAACAACTGAAAAAGAAAGATAAGTTGGAGCAGAAAATAGAAGAGCTTGAAAAGAAGCTGCAAGCTTCTGAGTCAAAGTTACAAGAGGTGAATGCCTCTTATGAAGCAAGTCAGGAGCAACTTTCGGAGATGGAAGACGCTACTGAAGCTTTAAGAGAACACGCTATTATGGCAGAAACTAGGGCTCATGATGCAGAAGAGAAATTAGCCACTTTAACAGAAGAGAATGTAGAGCTCAGAGAAGAAGTGGTTTTCCTTAAAGCTGGTGATAGCAACGAAGAGAAGATAACTGTTCTAGAGAAAAAGGTGAGAGAGTTGGAAGTTAAACTGCAAACTTCAAAGACTTTCGCTGATGCCAGTCAAGAGCAGCAAAATATGCTGTACACAGCAATCTGGGATATGGAAACATTGATCGAGGAGCTAAAATCGAAGTTCTCAAAAGCTGAGAGTAAGGCAGAGAATGCAGAAAAGCAGTGCCTAGAATTAGCAGAAACCAACATAGAACTAAACAAAGAAAAAGGCAATCTTAAGTCCGAAAATGAAAAATTGGTGGAAAGTCTGAAAGTTGCTAACAAAATGAAAGTAGCCAGGGCAAAGGAAATTAGTGACGGGGCAAAGCTTATTACTGACATGGTTATGCAGCTGGAAACTGAAAGAACGAGGGTTCAAAAGCAGGTATGCAAATTAATTTCTCTTTTCTGTCGTAAAAGTACAATGCGGACATTTTCCAAACATTACATGAATAATGAAAATCCAAATTTGCAGCTATCTTCTTTAGCAAGAGAAAACACCATATTGTTGGAAGAGTTGCGCAAGATGAGAAGGAACTTACTCAAGGCTAATCAAATCAACAAAGGCGATGTTGACAGAAAAGAGATGGAGTCTAACATATATAAGACTGCTAATGGTATCACCACAACACTCTCAACTACAGAGGAGGTAGTGGAGACTCCAACTTCTACCACTGCCAGTAACCAGGTGCGGAATCATACATCAGATTTTAACTCCTGTTCTTTATTTTGTATTTTCTGGACTGTTAGAAACCTCAGATGTATCTGAAATTTTACTTGTGAGATTCGTCATGATTTTCCAACTTCCCCCTCAGAGCTTGGAGGGTGAGAGTGGGCTTTTTATATCAATATAGGCTCTTTTTTTTATAGGGATTGGATGAGAATAAATGGTCATTATTATGAGACTAGCTACTACAAATGAGTTGGCGAGTGTATATTGTTGAAGCTAGTATATGTCTTGGTATTCCTAGTTTCAGGTTGATGTGGCTAAAGTGCTAGATCATAAGTTTGAGAAACAAAATACATGTAATTTCCAAAGTGTTTGTATCTTGCTGTCCTTAATGAGTATATCAGCATGCCTTCTTTTTTTCTGCCACAGTTAGATGAGCCATCAGAAGAGAACAACACAGATGAAGCTGCAGGTTCTTTCAAATTTGATGCTGTTGCTGCCAATTGCACAAACCATGATGAAGCAGAAACTGCTGGTTCTTCCAAATGTGTTGATGATGCTGCGGTTTCTGTTGCTGTCAATTATAAAGACCGTTACAACGCAGAAGCTGCAGGCTCCTCCAAATATAATGATGATGCTGCAGCTTCTGTTGCTTCTAACCATGAAGATGCCACTGATTGTATTCTCCAAGACAATGGCAGCAAGATGAAGAATAAGTATATTACGAAGAAGTCTTTCTTCTTTACCGCAGTTTTTTTTTCAGTGCTGTCTTATGTAGTTATGTACATCAATTGGCAAGACATGTATTTTATTATTATGAGACTTCAACATCTAAACTTCCAATAGATAAAGTGCATAGTCCTTTTTTATTCTCTGGGTTAGTTTGTTCTGTAACAATTTTGTATGTAATTGTTGAGTGTAGGAGCATGTAGAAGAGATGATCAATTGTGTTTGGAAATTCTTTGAATGTTGTATATTAGATTTTATAAGACCATAGAAATGTATAGACATGTAATGATGTAAATTATAGATAGGTATGTAAAAACACTGAAATTATTATTTGATTGATATGTTATGATGGAAAATTTTTCCTTTTGGGATATTGCCTTTTATTCTGATTTTCTATATTTTTGTTATCGTTGTACATCATTTTTGAAGGGAAAGTATAGACACCTAATTGTGTCTCCTAATCGTTCAATTATTGGACTATACGCCTTTCCCATTTAAGTTTCTTTTTATTTCATATGTAAGCTTTTGCTACATAAATATGCAGACTGAAGGAGAAGAAATGTAACTCCATATATTATGCTCAAATCGACTGGAGCATTGTGTTGGGTCGAAAACCCAAAGGCGAGCAAGAACGTAGCCAAGGTAAAGTGCACCACTTGAAGACCAAAGGACGTTAAAGGGCACCATTTTGACCAGTGGCATATCCAGGATTTTCGAGCCTGTGAGTCACACTGAATTATTGATCCTACGCCACCGATGCCTACTTCTCTGCCTAAAAGCCTCACTAACATAATAAGGTGATTTCCTCCTAACAACATTTTTCGATTTGCCTAGGATTTCTGAGCCTGTGAGTCACCCTGAATTATTGATCCAACGCCACCGTTGCCTATTTCTCTGCCTAAGAGCCTCACTAACATAATAAGGTGATTCCCACCCAACAATGTTTTCCGATTCGCCTGATGACGGCTCCGTTCCCAGGCCTATCACGGGTGACGGGGGAGACCTAGGTCCTAAATTAAGTCCAAATTCATCAAATCTTCCGTTCGATCAACCATCATTTCTCAAATAAACACCAATTGGGAAAAATTATAAATCCTACTCTAACTCCCTAATTGTACCCAAAATTCAATCAAAAATCTCAATTAATTTCAACAACATAGCATCTCAAATCTCCTACCAATTTAGGTGAAAACCAAAATTCGATAGAAACCCTAATTTTTTTTCCATCAATCAAGAATGACCCAAAAATCCAAATTACGACCAATCAAGAAAACCCCAGATAGATAAAGACCATGGTACGTAAATGCGGTGTCGGGCACGGTTTCGATCGCGATCGCTATAATGGTTACGGTGTTATGTAACGGAATGCGGTTATCGCGGATATGGTAACCAAATTTTAGTTTTATAATTTTATATATTTATTAATATAATTATTCGTGAATTTTAGAAATTAAATTCTTTTTCATTTTCTTATAGTAAAAAGTTTATTTTTTAACTTTAAATACTATTAGTTTGACTGTAAAAAATACAACTGGTTAGTAGTAGTGAAAAGGACAAAAGAAAAAACTAATGGTATATAAAACGACACTTATACCAACTTCCCTTACCCCCACCTTCCTGACATCTCACACCCCACTCAATATATCAACTATCACGACTGCTAATACCAGCTACCCTTTCTCTTTCTTCTCCGTGCCACTCTCTCTCTCCTTCGTGCCACTCTCTCTCTCCTTCTCTTTTCTTTACCCTCTCTGTATTTCAATAGAGTCCAAGAAAAAATCGCAAAGTCATGCAATGGAGTCTAAGAAAAGTCAGTGACTCAGTGGTTTGCTTCGTCGCTTCACGTGTTTTCCGTTTTTTTTTTAAATGCTAAGTCACGTGCACCACTATGCACCAATGTAGATCCGCCCCTAATTTCGACGAACTCCTATTTAGTTCATTAGTTGTGAATTGATGTAGATTAAGCCTATATTTGGTTCACCTTATTTTTTTCTTATCTAATCTGATCTGAACTTTTTTTTTAATTTGATCTAATTATCTGATTTGACTAAATTTTGATATTGCATTTACGCTAACCTATTGGGAAAAAATATCAAATATGGTCTTGTTGGATATCTAATAAATGTTATTTTACTATTTTGTAATTTTTTATAATTTTTTCATTACGAAATTAAAGATATGTATTCCTTAATAAACTAGAAACTACACATATATTTCAGAACTTATTTTTTTTTAATCTGAATAAAAATAAGATGAACTAAACATAGCCTAAGTATTGCAGTCTGGCGTATCTCGAGTTTTCATATTCCCTCCGTGTTTAAATAAATGAAACGTTTTGATTTTCATGAAATTTTAGGAAGATTGGTTGAATTTATTAAAATAATAGGTGGTAGGGTATAAGTTTAAGGAGAGAGAATAAATTAAGGTATTTGTGGGGATATTATTAAAAAATACATAGAATGTACTAAAAAAAAGTTTTATTTATTTAAACACGACCATCAAAGAAAAACGTTTCATTTATTTAAACACGAAGGGAGAATATTTTTTTTAGAATTGAGGAATGCCTTAAAACCGGGAAAAAAAAATAAGGAAAGAGTAGACTTTCATAAGACTAGAAAAAAACTTAGTTTGAGGAAAACAACCAAATGTAGATAATATAACATTATGATATGGATCGAGTTCACACCTTACTACCTTAGCTTTAAATGACAAATACTTCCTTTTTTTTTTTTAAATTAAACTATTTTTTTTTTGGGAAGTTGCATATTTTTTTTTTTGAAAGTAAGCAGTGGATTTCAGTAATTAAAGAAGATCAATTTCTGCCAAAGTTGATAAACTTTGTGGAAAAGGACCGAGAGATACAAATTCATCACAACCCCTAGCATTCCACCTTGCCACACTATGAGATAGGGTATTACCTGACCGCTTAACATTAGAAAAAACAAAAGAACTAAAATTGGAAGAAAGACTAATAATGTCATCATACAGAAGGAAGACAGGAGAAAATCCTTTAACTTTGCCCTTGAGAGACCTCACCACGTTAATGGCATCACTTTCCAATTGGACATGAGCAAACCCCAAACGTCCAGCCACTCTCAAACCAAAGCAACAAGCAGCGGCTTCAGCACAATCGACATCCCATCCCGCATTTTCAACTCGCACAGCAGCAGCAATTACAGCACCATGTTCATCTCTGATAACTACTCCCAGCCCGGTTTTAACCCCCAAGTGTGCGTCACAGTTCACCTTAACGCACCCCTGGTTTGGGCAGCTCCATGAACCTGCAGATGGGCAGCCCACATGACATGGTCTATTAAGTACTTTACCAGCATACACATTGCATTCACGCACTAAATTCATAAAACCCTTAGCTACCTCCACTGCATTGAACGAGCCTTGATAAAAAATCACCTTGTTCCTGCAGTACCACGTAGCCCAAGCCAGAGTAGCCATGGTCACAAGGTCATCACGTGAGACATTTTCCGAGAGCCACAAAAATCGTTCCAGAAAACTGGACGAAGGGGCCTGCTGTAATTTTTGAGTGAACGAACTCACGTCCCAAATTTTGGTAGCTGCTGTGCAATCAAAACAGGTATGCATAATCGTTTCCTCCATAGCACTGCAAATTGAACATACCTTATCAGAAGCAATATGGCAATAGACAAGGCGCTCTTCTACCGCAAGAAAACCTTTACAGGCTCTCCAAAGAAAGTGCTTTAGCTTCGGTGGGCCTATAAGGGACCATATTAATTTCTAGACTGCATCCATATCCACTTGAGGTGCTGAGTTTGCTTTCTTACCAAGCCAGTAACCCGATTTGACGCTATAGGCACCATCCTTTGACGGCCACCAAAACATTCTATCTTTCGGTCTACTTGGAGATAAAGGGATGGTGAGAATCAATGCCATCTCCGCTTCATTGAAGTTATTAGAAATGACATTAGTATCCCAAGTATTAGAGGCATGATCAATCAAATCAATTACACGTAACTCCATATCACTATTAGCCATCGGGGTCGGGACAAGCGTCGATGTTTTCCCAGGCAGCCAAGCATCACTCCATACACTTATCTCACTACCATTTCCACTCTCCATTTGAGACCCTCCAGAAGCAATTCTCTAGCACCCCACATACTCCTCCAAACGTAGCTCGGATTGTAACCCCTACTAGCCGCAAGCACATCACAATTCTTGAAATATTTTGCCTTCAATACAGAGTGAATAAACGTACCCGGGTTATGATGCAAGCGCCAAGTCTGCTTAGCAAGGAGGGCTTGATAAAAAACTTTCACATCCCGGAACCCCATTCCACCTTCAGCTTTAGGCCAGCATAGAAGCTCCCACCGTTGCCAATGTAGCTTATTAGCAGTATCCGTGGACCCCCACCAAAATCGAGCTAGCATTGCATGAATCACTTCTATAAGGCCATCAGGGAGCTTAAAGATACTCATCATATACGTTGGTATTGCTTGAGCCACAACCTTAATAAGCACTTCCTTGCCTGGAGTAGATAGAAGTTTTCCTTCCATCATTGCAATTTTTTTAATAATCTTTCCTTCAAACCTACAAATATTGCTTTTTTCGATCTCCCAATAATAGTCGGCAATCTAAGGTACTTCTCATGTCTTTCAACCTCACGGACACCCAAAATATCAATAATTTCCTGCCTTCGACTAGAGCATACCTTTTTGCTAAAGAACACCTCAGTCTTGCTTAAGTTGACATTCTGACTCGAAGCTCTTTCATATATGCTAATAATGTTAGCTATAGTCGAGCATTCTAGCGTACTGTCTTTGGCAAAAAGAATACTGTCATCGGCTAAAAACAGATGAGACACTCTGGGAGCACTCCTGCAAATCCTATCCCCATGGATGAGATTACCATTAGCAGCCTTAGTAATCAAAGTCGAAAAGCATCTGCACATAACAGGAATAAGTACGGAGAAATAGGGTCACCCTGTCGAAGTTTTATAAATTTATCATTGTTTTTTTCTTGATTTGAAATGTATTGATTGGAGATAGTAATAAAATTGTATGCACTATTTAGGTTATGGATTTTCCCGATGATTACAGAGAACAAGTCGCCGAAGATAGAATTTTCATTAGTCGTGGTGATAATGTACTGCAATACAAGCAAATAAGATTAACTGAATGGGAATCAATGGAGTCTCTCAATCATTGTTTGAGAGGAATGGAGAGCAATGAGTGGTTTCCTACTATTCTTTTTCCATTTACTTTTGAGAGTTCTAACAACCCGGATATAGTAATGGTTAAGGTAGTTGATAGCAAACCAATTTCAGAATTTGATGCAACTTTGTTTATTTCCAACACTGAACGTTCGCACAGACTTCAGTTTGGCGAACAAATCCTTCATTACCTTCAATACGCGTTTGTATGCTTGTGTGAGTTTTAAAAAACTTATGTTAAGTATTGTCAAGAATGTTGTAACATTCAAGGACAAAGCTTTTAGGCCAATAGTAGATTATCAGCACATGTACATTAATGCAGACAATAAAGTTGTTTTCACTCATTATGAAAAAAGAGGTACATATTAGTACATCTTTCTTTCTTTTAGATTCAACAATATAATATGAGATTGATTTATTTTTTCATTCATTTTTAATTTGTTTTTTTAGAAGCACATCATGATTGGATGTTTGAAGCAAGTGAGTTGTCCAAATTTTTCAAAAGCATAGGGCAATATAAGGTGTGGATTTCAAAATTTGTTAGTTAGGCAGGCTTTGAGTTATAATTTAAGCTGTTGGATTTCATCTAATCTATCAGCTGAGATTTGTCCTCACATAAAGGGTGGTTTTCACCGGATCCCAACCCTATATATATATATATATATATATATATATATATTTTCACGTAATTTGTTAATTTATAAATAATTTTAATATAATTTGTTTTTATGTTGATTTGAATTCACTAATAAAAAATGCTAAATTTGCACTAGTATTGGAGATCATTATCTAATAATGAACTCATTATCACGGTTCCGATTACTCAAAAGCTGTATGAATTAAAACAATTTCATAATTAAACAAAGCTAAAATTGTTAAACAAAGCTATAACTGTTGAATGACATTTATATACACTTGATTTTGATTCTAAGTCTAGTTGATTTAATTTGTCTTTTTGTTTATTTACAGCTAGAGACGCTAATATGGTTTTCAGAAATGTGATTTTTTGGAATGATAGAATGAGAATTGAGTATATCATTAAGTTGTATGATGCTTTGGAGAGTGGTCGATGTTTAATCTATCCTGATGCTCAAGATGCATTTGCGGATGCTGAAAATTACAAGATGTCAAGGCCAAAAACTAGAAATTTTCGTAATTATTAGTAATTCAAAAAATGCAATCCTAATACATGAGCAAATGAAGGCTGACGATGACTTTTTGGAAAAATGTGACAAATTTTTTCAAGGATTTCGGACTACATATCCTAGTTGGCGGCGTTCAAATTTAATGGGAGTAACTCCTCAGTTGAGATTAGAGCAGTTGATATTAGAGCAAGGATTGACTCGTTTACGAGACATGTATATACACGCCTTTCAACTCACAAATGTAAGGGAATTTTTACTTTTCATTTAATTATTGTTATCAATATTAAGACTATATAATTATAGATTTGTAACGATAGAATATATATTTTTTTCCTCTATAATATAGGTACAATGTCCACTTGAAGAAGTGCAACATATGTATCAATATGTTTTTCCTATACATATGATTGCTTTTGCAAAATTGCAAAATCAGATTCAGTTTGATGCTGAAAGCAATGTTTAATCATTAGGGATGCTCAATGAAGAAGATAAATGAAAGGGACCAAGGGAGAACAACAAAGGCGGTTTAGCAAACTAGATTAGGAAAGAATTTGTCAATTTTCATCTATTCTAATTCTTTTTGTAATGGACTTGATGTGTGTTTGGGAGTAATATGTAATTGTCAAACCTTAGGAGTTAGTTGTGGTTAGTAATATTAGAACTTAACTAATTTCGGTTGGCTTATCTTGCCTTTCATTCAAACAATGAACGAGCTTACTATGGAGATGATGAATATATGGAAGATGAACCAATGGTGATAAGGAAGTGTTCAAACCATGTCATGTAACATTTATAAATCCAGTGGAGCAATTGGTTATTGATGGTTGTGGTTTTACCAGAAAAAGCTTATAGCTAGGCCTGAGTTCGATGACATGGTATGCAAAATAGTTTACATGATTTATACCGGTAACTAACATTGCTTCAAACTCACTAAGAAAGCATAGTTATGTGATTGAAGATTTGCAAGATAATAACTTTCAAAAGGAGTGCAAGTGAAGAAGGTAGAAAATGTTCTTTAGTTGCGGAATACTTACACACAAATGGTAAGGTTGTTTCATTTGACTGGTTCACTGTCCACAATTGTCAACTGTCTTAGGAATTAAATTTTGCTGATTCATGATAGTCAATTCCTCGTTGGACAGAATGTATTGTAGTTGGTTGGCTTTCTTCCATTGCCATTGCAGGATCAGAGTTGCTAAGCCATTTAGTTTAATAGTTGTCATTTGCCAAGCTATAAATTATAAAGAATCAATCGATTGCTCATTGGGAATGATTTCATAGGCAGCAGTGGCATGTCTTAAATGGTTTTGTATCAGTGTAACTATGCTCTTTTGTGCACTAGGAAAATGAACATGGTGATAATCTGGGGTATTTGATCATTTTTTATGGTTTAAGAATGCTTATAAGGGATATTTGGTCTCTGTTTCTGGAACTAACTTAAGTGGTTGTCAGTTTTAGACTTGATGTGGAGTGTAGTTTTTTTTTGGGTATGCAGGTCCACTTATGTGTTGTAACCCTTTTAATGGTATATGTAGACATGTAACTTTAGTTTCCAATTGACATATCTAACCATGCTCCTATCCTACCGAAGTGTTGCTCCTTATGTTTGCTATTAACTTTTGACATCTGAGGAAGGCAGGGGGTTGCAATTGTAAAAACTGCTTACCCCAAAAAAAACAAAACCATTGGTCTTGGATCCGGAGAGGTCTAAACTATTGGTTGGGTCTAGTAAGAGACTGGGGTTTATTGGAGTTCTAAACTCGACCAAATAGAATTGTAGGGAGATCAACATGTGCCCTATGTGTGCGTAACTGACTATTAGATTATTAGATTAGTATGCTTCATGAGGATACATTGAAATTATAGTCTTCGCATTTCATTGTATCCAGGTCATAAAGTGTTGACAGGAAAATAGGCAAAGTTGTCATTAGGAAAGGACTGTAATGTGGGGGACTTGAGCGAGTATTACAGTTTAGATGATATGAGAAAAGCAATAGGTGCACTGAAGATCAATGTGTGCCACAGGATGATTTTGAAATTCTATTCTTAAACTGAAATTTGAATGCTTGGACATTGCTTATGGGCAGGCTGACCTTCATGAAGATTTCATCATGTGTTGTACAGTTTATGAAGAGATGACTAGTATGGATTTTCAACGGACTGTCAGTTGAGGATAGCATGGTGGAAAGGGAATTAATGAAACCATTCTTTGGCAGGAAGTGATTTCATTTTATTTGTCTTTTATATCTGCTACAGATAGACATAGCAAAAGAAAAATCGTTATCAATCTTCATGATCCTGAATCAAAAAATACAAATTATTAAATGTTAATTAATATAGAATTAATAAATAATATTCAAGATGAATATACATACAAATAATTAAAAATGACTTTACAAACTAATTTTAAAATGACATGTGCTATAACAGAAAATGTGCATCACTCAATACCTCAAAGAACATAAGAACCAAAATCAAAGAACATAAGAACCAAAATCAAAGAACATTAGGAATACAAAAAAGAACAAAACACCTTAGAAATGAATACCCAAAAGAACATAAAGTTAAAACAAAGAACATGAACATAGAAGAACGTATTATTGAAATAGAAAAAAAAAACATATTTCGTAGTATTGAAACTCTAAGAACATTATACCTTAAATAACATTGTTTGTAATGTAAAGAATATATAATTTAGATTTAAAGAACAAATTAATTAGACTTAAAAGCATATTTCATTACAATTAACAAAATGAATATAGATCGTATAAGTGATAAAAGAACATTCATCATAATTAGAAAAACATCATCTTCAACCTCATAGAATAATACAAAAACAATAATAAAAAAATATTCTTTGATTACGAAATCCATAAATTATGAAATTTAATTTTAAAAATTTATCTCATTTGATTAGGAAACCACAATTTATGAAATTTAATAATTTAAAGAGCATTATCATTATCATCAACATCATAACTATAATTAAATTTAAATACAAAAAAAAAAAAAAACCTTCTCAATTGATTATGAAATCCTCAAATTCACCATCATTATTATCAAATCGTCATTCTCATATGTATTATCCACAAATCTACAATTTTGGAATCATGTTGAAATTTAAAATACACTACCATTAATTCTCTCTGCTAAAAAAATTCTCTCTCTAAAAATTCTCTTTGTATTTCGAAATTGTAATTATATCCCTTAAAAAATATCAAATATAATTTTGAAAACTATTAATATGGAAAATAACTAACAAATTCCTTAAATTAAGGAGAGAATTATTTTGATAATTTTTTTTTATTAAAAGTCAAAGAATATTGTTATTTTCAGCAGATGGTACACCCTGGGTTGGACTTATATGTAGTTGCTCATTGAAATGACATAATCTCTAGTACTTGCACCTAATGCCATAGTGTGTCTCTAGTAATAATTATGTTGCTCCTTCATGAACTAAAACTAAAAGTAATTACTGTAGCACATACTCCTGCCGTCCGTAAATATTGCTTAATCTATTTCGTTTTTGGAGCCAAAGTTCTCAAATTTGACCGTGAATTCCCAATGCTTTATCTATTTCTTGTGAAGTCATGCAATACCTTATTATATTTATAAACATATATTTTGAACATATGTATAATTTTTTTAATAATTTTTACTAACACACAATTATTAAATATCAAATTATTACCGATGACTTAATTTGTTAGTAAGAGCTGTATATTATTTTTTTTTCGATATTTTGAGTCGGTACTATATTACCAGCAACTTAATTTTAATTAAAGTCGTCGGTAATTTGCGATGGCTATCTAAATCATAGGTAATTCTAAAATTACTGACGGTTATACTTTGCCTTTGCTAAAAAAAAACCTCAATAAATACTCATTTTGTAGTGAGCTTTTTATAGACCGGGAAAAAAGCATAAGGTGAAGATAATAAGGGGACAGAAGAAGTACGTGTTTTTCTCGCTTTCTTCTAAACTTAGCTCTTTTCTATACGGACTTACACCATAGTTTCATAGCTACATAACAAAATATCCCTTCATCGCTTTGTTTTTTTTTTGTTGTAACTTTTTTAATTTGTTTCTGAAACATAATCTAGTTATAAAGAAAAATAGAGACAAAAGGAGTAAAAAAATGCAAAATACGAGTATCAATCTTCACTGATATTTGGAGGGCTAATAATTATATTACATAACAAACATCACATGTAAAAAGTTTCAAATAAAAGATTCAATTGTTCACCTACATATATAGTATTTGATTCCATAAACTTAAAAAAGAGATAAGAAGATATGAAAAATTGAATCATTATTATTTGGGAAATGCTTGTTACAATAATATTGTGCTGATTTTATTAAATTTATTATGTTGATGGAGGGCCGCAGCCACAAACGCACCAAGTACTGAGGCATGAAACATGTATGCAATGAGGGCAATTTGGGATACAGTCTGTTGGTTTCGTACAACGTGGTGATATTAAACTTCTTGAGCTTTCAGCTCTCCAAAATCCACCTGAAAATGATCGAGACAAAAAGACAGATTTAAATAGTCGAGTAAAATTCCTCTCAATAACGTAACTTGAATCATCTTTTCCAATGAAATACAACACTTCTTGTACAACAAGCATTAAGAAGTTTTCTATATTAATTTATTATCAACTTATAGGGTACATTTTTTTTTTTTTGAGGGAACTTTTAGGGTACATCTTACTATAATAATATTTTATACTTCGTATCATTTTACCATGTAATGTAATAATAGACTTACGCACAGATCAATTTATGATACATTAATAACTAGTTGTAGAGACATAATTTATAATAGCTTAGTGAAAAGAAAATCATCTAGATCTAGTCATCTAGAGAAGTGAAATTATTCATTTTTGCATTTATTAAAAATAATAAATAGTGGGTATCATTTTATAGTACAGATATATTTACTACTACTACATGCATTTATACGTTAAAACCATTGTAACAAAGTTTAATCGTATCATGAATTAAAGTATAATGTTTTCATTGTGATCACGTTAAAATAGGTGTAGATTGAAATAATAATAATATATATGTAAATACTATATCTCGATGACAAGAGAAATTATTAAGGATTTTATAACGAGGAAGGGAATCAGAGAGAGAACCCGCTATTACGAGGAGCCATAGCGCAAGGAAAAGACCAATCTTGAAAGAAGAAACTGATGACATTGCTGCTGAAGCTCAGAAATTGTGTAGTTTGTAATTTGAAAAAGAAGAGTGAACTATTGATAAAAGACTATAGAATATGCACTCAAAGTGTCACTATTATTTATAGCACCAAGAATATGCGCAACAAAGAATAATGGTTTAGTGGTGGGAATTAAATTTGATATAAATAGTTAGTACTACTATAAAGTTTACCTCGAAAATAAATATGTAGATAAATCGTATACATGCACTACTAAAAGGTATTTATAATTTGAGGACGTGTCTAATTTTGAGATGTTGGGCAAAAGAAATAATTTTACTTTCCGCACTTAGAAAGAAATTGATATGGTATTAGCCTATCAAAAATGATATTTGCATGCACCAAGCAACGCCAAGCAAATAGAATGAGTCTATAATGGAAACATGCATATAGGCAATATAGCACTTAAAAATAAAAAGTATACTGTATGTACAAAAATTATATACTTCCTCTAATCCGTTCATTGATTCGTTTCAAAACGCTCGCCATAGAACAAACTTAATGGTGGTAGTGCCTAATCTTGGCCGAATACATAAGAGGTTTGTATTTTTAACCTCTCGCTCCAAACAAATCACTATGTCCGGTCCAAATATTATTGAAGTAAAATAGTGTTTATTCAGAATAGTACAAGTCTAGAGGTGGGCATGGGCCATGCCGGCACGCGAGTGGCACAGGCACGACACGGCGGCAACACGGCCCGACATGAGCCTGCCTTAGGCACGGCACGACACGGTGGCCCAACCGTGGGCCGTGAACAATATTTTTGGAAATCGGCACGGCACGACACGGGTAGGCGGCACGACTTTTGGCCCGTAGGCCGGCCCACAAGCACGGGCCGCAAGCACGGCCCGACACGATTTTGTCATCAATTATTGTACGATTTTATCATTATAAATTATTGTATTATCAATTTATCGTACCGACTTATAATAAAATTAAATAAGTTATTCATTAATTTTTGTGTTATCGCACTCGTAAATTTTTAAATTATGTGCATTGTTACTTTTTGCTAAATAATAATAAATATGTATAATAATAAAAAAAATAACATAAATAATAAAGAGTAAAAGAACTATAATAAATTAATAATAAAAAGCACATTAACAATATAATAATACAAAAACATAAACATAAATTAATAAAATTATTTAAATATACTTATTTTACAAGTTGTTCAAAAATATATATATATCAATTTTTTTAAAAAAAATAATAAGTGACGGCCCGCTGCCCGGCATGGCAGGCGTGGGCTGGGGTGTGCCAAAATGTGGCCCGGCCCGGCCCGGCCCGGTGCCCATCTCTAAGTACAACACATGTATTACTTGGTTAATTACATACTTTTTTAGTCATAATCATGTTTAAAATTTATAATTCTCAAAACAATACAAATTGATTATTGATTTATGTTAACCGGTCTAAACAATACGGCTAAGGGTGGCAATTCGGGTCAGCAGGTCGGGTTCGGGTCAGATTTCGGGTCGATTTCGGGTTATACTTAGAAACTATTAAAAATAGTGTAAAACTTAATATTATTACGAAATATGAAATTTGGGTCAAATCGGGTCGAATTCGAGTTATTCGGGTTCGGTTCAGGTCGGGTTCGGGTCTCTCTCAGTAACTTCAGGTCGGGTTCGGGTCGGGTTTTCGTGTCGGGTCAGGGTTTGCCAGCCCTAAATACGGCTATGATTCACACAAACATCGAACCAAGACATCAGCCAAAACGTTTTTTCCGAACGGCTAACCACTTATGAACAACCCTGCTCTAGTGCATTCATTGTTAAAAAGTGTCACATCTACATATTGTATAACAATTAATTTTAGGAAAAAAATGTAGTGTTAAGAGTTCATTAGTAGAAATTATATTTTCACTATCAAAAGTTGCCAATATTTAAATAAAATTCAGCTAACATGTCCCTAATAGATGAAAACTAAAGCCATTTATGTATGAGTTTATAGTTTATTACATGTTGAAGAGGAAAGTTAAATAGAAGGGCCATTTAACTATATACTTGTATAAATGGAAGACATTTTCGGGGGAGGGGAGGGGCGGCAAGGGTGGGGGAGGTGCGATGAGGGGCGGCGAGTTCTGGCGAGGTGGTGGCTTGGTGGTGGGATGGCTGGGTTGTGGCTGGAAAAGTGGGAAAGTGAAGAAAGAGGGGGTGTGTGGTAGTGGTGGTGATTCCCTTTATTTTTTTTAAAACAAATAGCATACTACATGTAAAGGGTTTCATTTTATTCTCTTTCATTCCCTTTGTTCATTCCATTCCGTTTACCCTGTGCAAACCAAATGGCCCCTAAGTATATTACGGCAGCATGCATCTCATCTCTCAAATGTTTTATTGTCCTTAAATACTACTATATGTTCTTTCTTTCTTTCTAATCAAATGTTAAACCTGTACATAGGGAGGGGTGGGGGGTGGGGGGGGGGTAGATTAAACACGAAAAGGAGATGGAATAAAAGAACAAAAACAAAGGGTGAATGATGGAGATGTTACAGAGTGAATAATCCAATGAGACACCATGAAGAAAACAAATGAGATGTCTTTATCGAAAGAAAGATAAACTTTTTATCCTACACCCGGGTGTACTTGACACACACTCGCATTTTCCTCTTGTGCTATGAAGAAAGGTAAAGGGAAAAGGGTAAAAGAAGGCAAGTATAAAAGGGGCTTGTGCGTTGTGCGTCAGATTTTTAAATTATGGGAGAGATGTGATTGTGAAGGTACTCAGCATATAAAGTCATCCAAAGCTACACATACAATCAATCAATCATACAAACATACTATCAGAAAATTAGTGTAATTTGTCACATAGAATCATGCTTGCACATAAAATGGTGATGGCAATCTACACCTCAACTTTCCCATATATGAACATGGTAAATAGCAGATAGCAAATTGATTTTGGCAAAACCATTGCCCTCGAAATACGGTTATTGCAAAAATAAATGTGGTTCGCATATAATATAAAATAAAATTCTGACATACATCATAGTCTATCCTTAAAAACTTTATCCTACCTAGGCAGCGAAAAATTAACTGTGATTCTGTGGTTTAATTAAATGAAATTTATTTGAAACTGAAGATGGGAACATACAAGGCCTTCACTGAGATATAGCTCCCTTCTGCACAAGCATATCATACACTCGATCGACTTTGCTAGGATCGACCTTGAACAAATTATGAGCATCAGATTTCTTGGTAATATTCCCCTTGAATGCTTCCATAGTCAGAGTTTGCGACATGTTAAGATAATGTGAAGGTAGAATCCTAATCTCCGCACAAAGCTTTTTCTCCTGCAAACGAGTAAAAATGTCACAACCAAAATAGAGTAATATGCCAATTGGAGCATAAGATAATATATACTATGGAGTAGATATAAATTCTTTTGAACTTTCGTATTTCCTGTTAAGGTTTCCTGCCTCTTTTTTTTCTCATACTTTTTGCAGTGGGAGGAATTCGGAGTTGAAGCAGGTAGTAAAATGTTGACATGTTACAGGATTAACTCCCAAAAATTATGAACTATTTCTCTATAGTGATATATAAGCTACCTTGAACCAGTCAACAGAGTTCGCATGAAAAATCGTACTAAATTTATATATATTGAAGCATATCAAAGAGCACTTGAAAACTTGTATGTTGGGACAGATGGAAATTTATGAATAGAGCTTACCTTGTCTGAGAGCAGATCAGCCCCTGGGAACCCAGTGATATCCCACTCGTCAAGGGAGTTCGTCTTAAACTGTCCTGTAGTCGTTGAAGCTGAGTCCTTGCTGACAAAATCTCTATTACTCCTCAGCAACACTTTACCCCCTGCACCAGCCTCAATACTCTCTCTCTGTTTGCGGGCATTCTCCTCAGCTTCCATCCTCCTTTGCCTCCCTATGTATATATCTGCCTCAGCAGAGGTGCGGCAACCAGCAGCCTTAGCTTCCTGCGAAGGAACAAATCTTACTATAAATTCCACAGCAAGATATAAAATTTACAGAGAAATTTGAGGAACTAATTCAGCGAAATTCCCTGGTTTCAAAGCTTCTACAATCTATCAGGTTTAGACATGATTTGGTGAAGAAATTCAGTGAAACAAGCCAACTATAAATCCTTTATTGGAAAATATTCAGAAAGAATTTTGACTCACTAAAACTAGAAACTCATTCAAGAACCAATAAAATTAAATTAAATCTGCCTACTTAGTTTGGCCACTAAATAAAGCATAAATGTGTATATGTTCAAACTTCGAAAAAAATTAAAATTTTAGCTTTGACCTGTAGATCCTGTAATCTTTTGCGAATTCGATGTTCATTAACGACAGACGTCAACAGCTCCTCGTGCTCTTTCTTTGAGTGATAACGCATGAATGCCCTGTAACGCTGGCATAATTCCTTCTCTTCAGGTGTCAAAGTTTTCTCGAAAGGATCTGGGTACAGTAAATTCCTCTCAAGTACAAAATCCTTCCTACGCTTCCTCTCATCAAGCCTGATATGAAAGATCAACCCATGCCACTTATAAGTTATATGCTGATTGGGTACTAGTTCAAATAGATTATCAACAACAAAATTTAACGTCTAGAAAAAAGTGCTAACAAAGCTGTTCAATATAACCAATAATAATCTTTATCTAACTAGACGTGAGAGAAACTAGGGAAAGGCAAAAATGCGGGGATGCTTTAGTGATTTGGTAAAGTTGATTGCTCAAGGAAGGTCAGCTAAGGCAGACTCATTTACATTCACATTTTGTTTGCACTAGCCATCAGGCAACAGCCAATATAAAAACTTCCATGACTTCACTAAAATCACAGCTTACTTTAATGATAAGAATGTCATAGATGAAACGTGAAAAGCCATACCAGAGGACAAGAACTACAACTCTATAAGTACGCAAACCAATCAGACAGAACATCTATAAGCAAATAAGTAGGGAAAGCACCGGGTGCCACAGACTACAATGATGCTAGAAACAGACACATTCACTTAACACCTTTACCTTGTTAGCGCCTTAGCACACATAATAAATATGTGCAAATTCCTAGCGCCTCATACATTCATTAAGAAATCTTAAATTTGGGTTATATATTGCAAGTATACTCATACTTCCCAAAATAAGGCAGCTTATTCCAAAATTTTGGATGAGAATGATTTTACCACTGATAAATGCATACAAAAAATAAAATAAAAAAGGGGATATGTGACAACCTCCGATTGTAGATTCGCAAAACTTTTAGCTTTAAGTCACGTTCAGCTTCTGTGTCAGTGTCTTTGAATTCCATATCTGCCAGTAATTGTTCAGCATCATTATCATATTCTACCTCAAATTCCTCTCTTTTGGGATTGTACCCGCATAAATCTGTAACTGGAGGTCCTTCATCAGCTGACGCTTTAGGTTTCTTTTCTCCAACACTCCGGTTGAGGTGAGAGTCTGCACAACCAATCAATTATATCAAAGAACATGTCTAAGAACTGTCAAGTATAACAGTGATAAATATTACTTATTCTGTAATCAGACCTTCAACTTTGATGACGTCACTCCCATCTTGGACTGAAAGGACATTTGTTGGCTTCTCAACTGCCCATATCATTGCAGAATCCACACCAGAAGCAAAATTAAAATCAAACTCATACATATAAAGCAGTGCAAAGATTCAAATATTAACAAGGAACAGCAATTTGAGATCTACATACCAGCCTGAGAAGAGTGGCTACCTGAAGCCTCTTTCTGCGGTTCTTCAATCCTTTACAGACATTAAAAGTAAGAAGATAGACAGTATCCTAAAGCCGGTATTAAAGAAACTTAAGGGAAACAGGCCATACTTTACTGTTGCAGGATTTATAGACTCTTCTTTTGATAATTCTTCTTTCAGAGCTGGACCAGTAGCTATCAGAAATACAAACACAAAGAATGTTTAACACAAGAAACTTCGAAAAGAACAACACAAAAAAGGATAAAAACTTTCAGTACTCCCAAAATATGTCAGAATTTTAATAGCGTATTATTTACTTCAGAAGTTGCTTTGTCCTATCTCCTTTAAGTACTATTCAATCCTGAATTTACAATTTCTGAAAACACACACATCATCAAGTAATAATTAATCACAAACCTTTAGGGTTACTATGTTCCTTGGCCATAGCAAAAAGTTCCTCTCTATTCTTTCCAGCAACATGAGACAGGTCCTACAAAGACATAATATTGAGGTTGTAGTCAAATGTTTAAAGAAAGGAAAGAACTTTAGTTGAAGAAAGTTATACTACCGGAAGCGGAAAGCAAGGAGAGTTCATGTATATATTATCATAGTGATCAATACATTCTGATTTGCTTTTTGTTCCTACATGCTCCGCCACTTCAGCCCAATTACCGAGCCCATACATTTCAATCCCCTGCACATATGAAGAAGCAATGTTTAGTAACGAGGCAACCAGATGACAACTCTCACATTGCAAAGATCACATTAAAGAATTACAATATAATTCATATTACCAGCATAGTAAAAGAAAAAGTTTTAGGGAAGAAAACAGTATTTCTAAAACTTGATGCAATAGAATAACCTCAGTAATAATATTACCTCTAGGAGCAATGACTCTTCATCTGCATTCCAATCAGGACATATTAAAGGGAATGACAGGCTATCCTGTAAAAGTAAAATAATTACAGTGAAAAGAATAAAATAAATGATAAATTTCTAGCTAAATTTAAAAATAAAAACTACGAAGTATATATGAAGCAAAAATAAAATAAATAATAAAAAAAATATATCTTTTACCATAACCCTATATGGATGGTTGCTTTTGTGAGGATTAACCTCAGCACCAACAGAAAAGCACTCAATACAGAGGTCAAAATCTGGACACACTACACACTTAATGCGAATCAATCCTGAAATATCTTTATTGCAATAATTACAGTGATAGAGTGCCTTCTTCCCATCACTTGAGCCCTGACCTGATGATGGAGGATGAGGATTAGCAAGAGAAATAATATGTTTTTTTCCTGAAGAGATGATACATATTATTCTGGTATCAAGCAGCCAGAAAGTAGGATCTTGATACCTGCCGTTACAGACTCGGTGTTCTCTACACTTGAGACAGCCTTTTTCCTCTTTGATCTACCAGAGATAAGCGCACAGTTCTCAATATATAATGGATATAAAGAAGTGTTTGTATGAAGGGAACAGGTACAATTGATAGGCATCCAAGTAGAATAAAGGAAATGGAAGACTAGCAATGAAAAAAAATCACATGTCAATAAAAGAACAGAAGTAGCGAGCTTGAAATTGATGGAAGCGATTAAATAAGGTTATCCTTAAAAAGGCACTGTACAGCGCGTGCGCGCACACACACACACACACGCACGCACGCACGCACACACTGGCCTCATTTTCTTTCTCTCCAATAACACCATCAATGTTGCTACAATATATTGAGTGTTTCTAGTTCCACATTGCCAAACTTGCCTTTTCTCTATATTTGAATACTACATGAGCTCATGGAACTGGTTTTATCTTCACATGGGCTCACAAATTTAATCCCTAAATCCACCATTATTCTTGACCCTTTTTCTTTCCCCTCTTCTTCCTCAATCTCCAAGAGCCTGAATCAATATTAGTAGACAACATGATATTCAGTCTTCCCTAGAGCTCCAAATCTCTCATCCTCGCCTGTTGCACTGATTAGCAAATCCAAAGGAAAATAATTTAACTCTCTATCTAGTTTTAGGTCATCCACTGTGCCAGATTTTACCAGTGTGACAGGTTTTTGCATGCTTGTACAAGTTTTACTACTAGAGTGTACCTGTGCTAGTGCACGAGAATAAAAAAGTAAAAGTGGAAGTTATTTAAGGGGGGGGAGGGGGTTGTTAATTTTGGAGGGTGGAAGTTATTCCAAAAAAAAAAAGTGTAACAAATTCAAGGAATGCGGTTTTGGAGAGTTGTGGTGAGAAGTTAAAAAAAATTGTTAAGTTATAATATAGATTCCTGACAGGCCTTGTTCAACTCTTACATGCTGACCAAAAAGTATCATAATTAGTTCTAAATTATAGCCAGCATCAGTAGTACACTTCTTCACCCAAGGTACTACATATCTTTAAACCAGAAAGGTTTTCCACCTTACAAAATTCTAAAAACAAAATGCACATCAAAGAAAGATAGCACGTATAATTTCAAAGCTCTTAATTAAGATAGATCCAGGCATGTTTATCTAATCCTCCAAGACTCGCCCTCCATGCCACCCCCTTGCCCCTCAGGAAATATTTGCGGGATATGTGGAAGTGGATGCTTAAAATTCGAACCTAGGATCATAAGATCCTACAGAGTTGCAACAAGTATCATAATGACACTTCAAATATTAGTACAGACCTCATTCTTATAGTACATCAATTAAAACTAAGAAAACCTGTGTTACTCAGACTCTTCATTTCAACACAAGTATCCGTGTCGGACTCCACATGGGTATGACACTTGGACACTTCACTTTTAATTCAAAATCATGGAATTTTTTCACATATTAGCCAAGTCGGACGCTTGGACACGTACCCGTATCGGACATGGGTTCTTAAGTCCAAGTAACATAGAAGATGGGCCCAAATTTGAGGGTCCACCGTTTTTGGGGCAATGAACATCATGGTGAAGTCGGATTTTCAAGGTAGGGCCCGGAAATGTCCAGATTGCACTAAGAGGTTTGGTTGACGTCCGGAAGCTTCTAAAACTTTCTAGGGCGATCTTGTACAAACTCTATGAGCTAGAAGTGTGTAGAGTTCTCTAGATTCTTGTACATAAGAGAGATGAACTTAGAATAGAGTAGAAGTCTCTAGGACTTAAGTGTGTAGAATCCTCCATTTGAGGAGGTTATGAACATTCTAGATAGGAAGGCTCTAGGTAGTAAGGAGGGTTATAAATAAGGATCATCCCCCTCGGTTTTTTATGATCCACACAATTGTAAACTCTCTCAAGCATAATACAAAGCATCCTTTGAGAAATCTCTTTCTTAAATACTTTCTTACTTGTGCCTTTAAACCTTCCACATTTAACTTTGAAGCATCATCACTTAGCCTTGCTAAGTACTTTGGGAGCCTTGACTAGAGTCTAACGGGTGGTGACTCTAGTAGGTTGCGAGCAAAAAGACTAAGGCAAATAGTCAGCACGTGACATGTGGTATCAAGCCAAGTTTTGATGTGTAGTAATAGTCTCACAAAGACAACAACAAACAATGTCATTACAATAAATAAATTTTTATAATAAAAAAATTTTAATTAATATTTTAAATATGAAAGCACTTATCTCATTCCCTCCGCCCACTTTAATAGGCCTAGATTCGATTTCGAAACAGTAAATTAAATTATTAATTATCTCATATTACTGTATCTATTGTTAGAGTTTAATGTGTAAAGTCAAATTTAGATGTTTATATCTTAACAATTCCACTCCATATAAATTATCAAGGTTATTATTGTATACGTAGCCATTTTTTTTTTTTTAAGAAGACTTCTAATGTGGCCAATTAAAGTGAAACGGAGTGATAATGTAATTTAAAACTACACAGCATGTATATAAAATATAAAAGTGCAATATAACTAATTAAACGGTTTATTAGTTAACATGTTGGAAACAATATCATATAGTCTAAAGATTGTGGAATTATATTATGGCCCTATTGCTCTAGATTTTAGGTAGAATTTGAAGATATTAAGACATGAATTTCTACTACAGATCGAAACTCACATTTTGATTGTAAGATCATATTGAAATTTTGTCAATCATGTCAAGGTCTAATGAAGTCAAGAAACATCATTAATTCCAATCCAAATCCCTTCCTCTCCACTCTCTACTAAGAGAAAAAGAGAGTGAGGTTGCAAATCTCTATAAATAGCTAAGTACTTTACCATTCTTCATAAAGAATGATATCATAATGAAGAGAAAAGAATTCTCATAACACGAAAGTAAACACATGAGCTAAGGATCAAATAAAAAAGATTACATGTAAAAAGTTAATGTGTAATAGATATCAAAAACAAACCTTAAAATGGGACCATCATCGTGGTGGAGATTCTGCATATTATTTTCTTGCATTGGATTATCACAATGAAATATTGAGGGTGAATAAAGAGAAGATGATTTTTCAAAGGTCATTATTCTAAGAGATGCGCCTAGCAAATATACTAGTACTTATATTTGTGCTCAACCCTAATTAGGCCAACCAATTATTGGGTGAAATATCAATAATTGAAACCAAATGGGAAAAAAATCAAGGAATAGGAGACCAATATGGAAAAAATCAAATGTGATTTCATATACCAACTCCAATAATAATTGAGAGAAAAGGAAATATAAGATATGAAAATCATGATGGTGAAAAAGCTAAACAAAGGTAACTAGTCATCTTCATATACCCTAGGAAAAGTAAGGCACTTGGACCTAAATCAAAAGATTAACCATTAACAAGAAGTATAAAACACTCTTACCACCACCTCCATGGCTCCATCAGACCATCACCCTTTGAAAGGATTAGAGAGCCAATATGGAAAAAATCAAATGTGATACTCCAATAATAATTGAGAAAAGGGAAGATAAGATATGCAAACGATTAGAGAGCCAATATAGAAAAAATCAAATGTGATACTCCAATAATAATTGAGAAAAGGGAAGATAAGATATGTAGAGAGCCCATATGGAAAAAATCAAATGTGATACTCCAATAATAATTGAGAAAAGGGAAGATAAGATATGCAAAGGATTAGAGAGCCAATATAGAAAAAATCAAATGTGATACTCCAATAATAATTGAGAAAAGGGAAGATAAGATATGTAGAGAGCCCATATGGAAAAAATCAAATGTGATACTCCAATAATAATTGAGAAAAGGGAAGATAAGATATGAAAAGGATTAGAGAGCCAATATAGAAAAAAACAAATGTGATACTCCAATAATAATTGAGAAAAGGGAAGATAAGATATGAAAATCATGATGCTGAACAGGCTAAACAAAGGTAAAGCAACACATTTCGTCACAACACCACCTTTTACTAAACATCTTCATATATCCTAGGAAAAGTAAGGCACTTAAGCCTAAATCAAAAGATAAACCACTAACAAGAAGTACAAAGTTCTCTTTCCATTACCTTTTGAAAGGATTAGGGAACCAATATGGAAAAAATCAAATGTGATACTCCAATAATAATTGAAAAAAAGGGAAGATAAAATATGAAAATCATGATGCTAAAAAAGGCTAAACAAAGGTAAGGCAACACATTTTGTGATAACACCACCCTTTACTAACCATCTTCATATATCCTAGGAAAAGTAAAGCACTTTGACCTAAATCAAAAGATGAACCACTAACAAGAAGTATAAAACTTCTTTCCACCACCCCTATCACCCTTGGAAGTAAGCCAACATACTTGCTCACCGTGATACAAGTCCAAAGTCCAAAAATTAAAAATACTATAGTAGAAAAAAGTGATACTGAGTAATAAAATGTTCATTAATTAGACAAAAACAAGTACTTATTCAACATCGAACTACTAGTAAAGGTTTACGAAGGATACAATAAAAAATACTACGAGCAAGTAGGAGAGTATAGTTTCAAAACAGTCGAAAAAACACAAGAAAATTTTGTAGGATATTTCAATGGAATTTCACCTAAAAAGGTGGGGGGGGGGGGGAGGGGAGAGGTAGGTTACTAATTACCAACGCTATTTATGCAAAAAGACTAGTGATACTTGCATTGTGCTACACTTTCCTTCAAAACACGGGCAACGAATGACCCTAATAGTAAATATTGTTTACATTATCAATGGCTTCGAGTTGTTATGCAAGGGCAACCAATGCTACATGAATTGTCGGTCATCTGACTATTTAACAAATCACAGCATTACCTCAAATTGAGGGGTAATCAAGCCAAAACATGACTCAGCATGTCTAGCTCGAACTTGCCTTTAATATCTTCACCAAGTCATTGTGTAATAATTAATTCAAATAGTGCGACGATAAGTGTGGCAAATGAAGGCCTTTGAGTTCTAGAATTAGAGAACTACAAATCTAGATATGCTAGTCAACAAGGAATCAGCTAAAACAAGAATCAGGATATCGGGGCTTTTATCTAGAAAATTGTGAGCTAAATGCATGTGTTTTTTTTTTTGCCATCGATTATGATGGATTAATGTTCCAAGTTCCATAAAATTGGTTTCTTTCCAGTAAATCCAAAATGCAACCAAATACAAATTTCCAATATTTCTTCTACTTAGGAGTAATTTCTTAATGGTGTTCTGATGACTATTTTTTTAACTAACTAACCCCTCTCAAGGAAAAAAGAAAAAAAAAAAACTAGGTTCAAGAAAAGAGAAATTCATTTATCCAAAGTCCCAAACACATTCTGATGGCTATTTTTTTTTAACTAAACCCTCTCAGGGAAAAAAATAATAACTAGGTTCAAGAAAAGAGAAATTCATTTATCCAAAGTCCCAAACACATGCAGTCACCAATAGCACTAAATTCACAACATGAAGCAGCCGATATTCCTATTTCTGTACAGCGTATGGCATATAACTAAATACCACGTACCACACATGCATACTCACAACAAAAGACTTAAAAATCTAAAATGATGGGATTAATAATACTAGTGTTAGAGAATTCTCAGATCTTCTGTAAAGTATAAACTAGAAGCTCATGTAAAAAATATCAATATGAAAGAGTGAAAGACGAAAATGAGCTGCCGAATATGGAACAGGCTATCTTGCTCCAACGCAAGTTGTTTGTAAACAAAATCTTGCAATAAAAAATCACTCTTCAAAATTAAAGCAACAAAGCTATCAAAAAATTCTATACATGTTCAGTTAAAAGAATAATTGTGTGATTAGATGACGAAGAAAGGGAAGAAAATTAAACATGACATTAACAGCTTGTTTGAATAAAAGGGGTTGAAGTGAAAAGGAAGAGAGGGAGAGGAAGGGACCCTTATTTCTTAAATAACAATTGGGTATGGGGTATGGCTAAGAAAAGGGAGGGAAAGCAATGGAAAATCGTTTAAATCTGTTGTTGCCACAACTAAGCTTTTGAAATGTCATACCACCTTAAGCAACATTACAATGCATCCACGAATTTTTTCTATAGTTATGAGTAGAAGCTATTGTCCATTTTCTTCACATTCCCACACTTATTTACTTTCAATCCTGTCATCAAATTAGGCAACCCAGCCAAGTCCCAAAAATCAAGTTTGACTGCGCCCAACACAATGATACCTTCTATATCTGATCCTATCTTTTCCATTTTCCAAAAATAACATTATAAGGAAACATTAACGACATTTACGACAACGTATTTTACACATACCCTTCAATCCAAACATCATTTATGTATTTATATCACTCACAATTTCAATTGCAAGTTCACTTATATATACCAAATTACCAAGTAATCAAAAACAGAAAAGAAAAAAAAAACTTTCACTTAACTCAGAACTTTAAAAACATTCAATCATCAAAACACATTAGAAAAACACACAATTTAATCAAAAAAATGCCTTAAACATTCAATTATCAAAATAAAATAGAAAATCACAATTTAATCAAACAAATGCCTTAAACATTCAGCTATCATAATAACAATTTTTAAAAAAAAACACACACACACACACACACACAATTTAATCAACCAAATGTCTAATACCTTCGATAATCATACAGAGTAATAACAAAAAAAATGGACACAATTTCATCAAGCAAATGCTTAAACCAACTATAAAAAATTTAAAAAATCCCACACAAATTTATGGAAGAAGCAAGGCCTAAACATTCAATCATCACAAAAACAGTAATAAAAAACAAACAAACACTTTCATCAAACAAATGGTAAACCCAACATTAACAAAAGTAAGGGTAATAGAAAATAAAAACGAATATAAAATAAATATAGCTTAAAAATTTTAAGTTACTTTTGGTTGGGATCATCATCACTGGGGCAAGGAACAACTGCTCGAGAACGACCCATTGATTACCAATGGCGTAATTTCTGAGGATTTTCACTGGGTTCAACTCAACACCAAAAATCTGCAAAAACAAATTAGAAAAATTTGAGCTTTCTTTTGCAACAATGAAAGATATTCAATTTGAATTCCAAAGAAAACTAAGATAACCATTGAATTCACCTGAATAGCGAGTAAGCCAGAACTCGAAATTCTGGAAAAGTTTTGCAGAATTCTCAAATTCAAGGTTTCAATTTGGTAGAAGGAAGTATTCGAAGAAATAGGAGGGTATTTTTTTAGAGGGAGAAAGTGTCTGAAATTGTTAAGACAGACAAATTGTGAATGACTTAAATATAAAATAGTGAAATTGCTTTAAAACCTAACGGTATTAAGGAGTGACTAGAGAGGATGAGAATTGTGACATCAAACATTTTCATGTGTATTTTCCATTTCCTAAAATGTAGATTATGTTCTATGATTCGATTTTTTACCATGATTATTTATTGATATATATGGAAAAAAAAAAATTCAATTAGGTAAAAATAAGTAAATTTTTATAATCGACAAAATTGATTAAAATTCAGCAAAGATAATTTAATTTAAGTTTCTAAATGTTTATACAATGAAAACTATAGAAAAATATCAATGGAATAAGCATTAAGGAATGAAGAAAAAAGTAATTATTATAGATCTTCAACCGTTCTTGCTTCTTCTTACTCAAAAGGAATAGGAGAAATTTAAAACGACATGTGTTCTTTGGATTTGTTTCTTAATAGATTATTTGTATATATAGATAGTAATTAATTATCTTTTTGTTAAACGTGATAAATAAATGGTACTTCAAATCACTTTGAATCACTGCTGATGTCATGCGCTGCTACGATTCCGATGACATTAAGAAGCTCACACTATTGGTTAATTGTATAGTTTCTTAGATTCGACACGTATCTTGAAATTAATCGAGTTGTTATATAATTTTCCTAATTGAACTTGTTAACCATGAAAAAGAATCAAAAGCTAAATAAAGGCTTAGTGGAGTTAACTTTTAATAGTTAAAACTGGTCAATATGGCCTATCAAATTTGTTATTGTGTATAGAATAATCCTTTATTATCTATTCAATAGAAGTAGCAATCCGATTTTGGCAACTCGACAACACCTTACTTTGAGATAAACTGATATATTTGTGTAATTCATCTCACTGTTTGTTTATAAGAGATGGTTTTACATTGTAACATCATCTAAACTTGTTTTGTTTAGTAACAATTTGGTATGCTCGATTAATTATATTGAAACCAAAAGTTACACCTTGTAATCTAATATTATGATTATTCGCGAGTAGAATCACCTTGTATAATAATACTACATTTAATTGTTATTTTATACTCGTTGTTTAATTTCCTTTTTTCTAAACATTAATACGAAGTAACTTAAAATTTATTATTCATTAATTACCAATTGTTACTATTAGTTACAATTTATTCTTATTAGTACTTTCGACATTTGTATGTAATTAATTTAACTATATTATAAAGGTTAAGTATCTTGATATACTCATTTTATACAACATATTTACCCCATATTTCCTATCTATTTGTTTGCATGATTGAGCTACTCGGAGTTATCTTCTATGTAATTACTATCAATCTCCTCTTACAGTGTGGTTTGGTTTTTATTTGAGTATATATGTAGGATTCGTTGAATTTTCAATTATTTTCTACTACTAAGGACTACCATAAGAGGTTGTATCATATTATGCATGGTTTGGTTCATTCAGAAAGCCTTAAATGTTGATTTTGGATGTTAATATTGTCCACCATGTTAGGCGAAGTTGCCTTGTGAGGTGAGGTGAGGTGTGTTTAGTGGCCAACGTATTTTTTTTTCCTACCGATCTGGCCACAAGATTGAAGTACTTAGTTGAAGCATGAGATTTATATTATCCCAATAAAAAAGACAACTTAAGCTCGTACCCGACTGGACAAGCGATGTTATTTCTAAAGCACCTCCATGTTTTTAATGGAAGAATTATTGGAATTAGGTTTGCGTGCACAATTAGATTGGGTGAACTTTTATGGAGGCCCGGTCATACTATGCTTTGGATTTCTTAGTTTTAGACTATCGATATATACCCTAAGCAAAAGTTACACAAACTTAATTTAAAATTTTCTTAGATTTAGAACCGTAATACCCTCTCTAACAATATTTAAATCGTAGTTTCATGTTGTAAGATTAGGTCCTAAATAAGATTTCCGGTCGAGTTTGTTCTAGCGTATATAATATTCTTAATTCTTAATTATTGGAAGGTGTGTTTAGTATGCGATTAAGTAAATATCTAATATAATTAATGCATAACTAGTTTTTCTATATTCCAATCAATGACCTAAATTTATCTAATGCTATGTTAGGGATGGTTGGTATTGCTATCATTTCATTTTCTCAATTATAGTCGGAGTTGGGTTTTAAATATATTGAATATATCAAATAAGGATCGGATATGAAGTTCTCCACAAGATTAGCGAGGTAGAGTGGATTATTATGAAGGTAAAAGCCTACTTTAAATCTTTAATTTGCATGATCTCACAGCAGGAGTGGCCATGAAATAATTAGGGAATCAATGGTGCTCAAAGAGGTTAATTTGTCATACTATTGACATACTATCAAACTTATTTTGTTACAATAAGTTAATTGAGTTCAACAAAAATAAGTTAAGTTTAACAAAAATAAGTGTTGTTTAGTATAAACAAGTTTTAATCAGTAAATTTAAATTTTCCGAAAGAAATGTAACAGTAAATTAATAAAAATAAGTTTTAGGGAAAAAAAATAATTTTAATAAAAATAAGTCATTTTATTTTTTTTTTAATAGAATTTTTTTTTACTGAATTGTAACTATTTTTGCTAATATTAAATATTTTTATTGGACTTTTACCAAACTGAAATTATTTGTATTGATTAAAACTAATTTTCACTGAGGCCCTATTCTCTTCACCCTCTTTTTTCTGAACTAAAATTAGTTTTACAGAATTAAAATTCTTAATTTTACTAATTCTCTATTATATTTCTTCTTTAAAGTTGATTTTTATTGAACTAGAATTAGTTTTACTAAACTGAAATCATTTTTACTAAACTGAAATTATTTTACTGAATATTTTTTATTTTAAGGTGAAGAGATCAGGGCCTAATTCTTTGTTATATTTGTTCTTTAAAGTTAATGATCAATTATAACTCAATTTTGCTAAAATGAAATTATTTTTTCTTAATTTATACTAAAATGAAATTACTTTTTCTTACGTGAATTATATTTACTCATAATTATTTTAATTCAATAGAAATTAGTTTACTAAACTGAATTATTTTTACTGAATATTTTTTGTTTAATGTGAAGAGAATAGAGCTTAATTAAGGTTTAGAAAAATAAATTTAAGTGTATTAATGCCTTGTTCTCTTCGCATAATTCAAATATTAATTAGTAAAATTTAATTTAAGTTTATTATAAATAATTTCAATTCAACCTAAATAAACTAAGTTTAGCAAAAATAAGTTTATTCAGTAAGATAGATAATTGAAGCTCGAAAAAATAAGTTTAGTTTAGTAAAAATTAGTTTTAATTAGTAACTATAAAGAACTAGGTTATGTGTTCTTCACCTTATTTGAAAAATTATTTAGTAAAAATCATTTTTTAAGTTTAGTAAAAATATTTAATTTTATTAAGTTTAGTAAAAATATTTAATTTTAGTAAAAATAAATTAAGTCCGGCAAAAATAAGTTCAGTTAAGTAAAGGTTAATGCTAAAAAATTAATTAAAAATAAATCATATTAAAAAACATATATAATAGAGAATTAGTAAAGATAGATAATTTAAGTTTAGTAAAAAATTATTTACGTTCGGCAAAAATATTTAATCTCAGTAAAAATAGTTTTAGTTCAGTAAAAATAGTTTTAGTTCAGTAAAAATAATTTCAGTTTAGCAAAATATATAAGGTGAAGAGAATAGGGCCCAAATATAATTGAGAATCATTTTATACACTCTAAAATTGGTAAAAAAATAATTTAATTTTAATAAAATCAGTAGAACAAAATAATTCCCAATTCAGCAAATGTAAAATAACATAGCCTAAATATTTGGTGAAGAGAGCATAACCGTAGTTGTGAGGATTTGGAAGGTCTTTTTTTCTTTACTTAAATTTTCTAAACTTATATTTCCTGAATTTATTTATTTAAACATTATATAAAATAATTCATTATTCGTCAATCGATTTTGAAGGCTAAGTTTTTTACTTATTTGGAGTTTCCTAAATCAAAAACCAAGCAAATGCTTAGTTGTACAATAGATTGTCCCACATGAAACATAAAATCTGAATACTTTGAAAAACTTATCATGAAATATGAAATTAACAAAACATAAAAGATTATACCAAATTATATGTTTCCTTTTTGTATTTATAATATAGTCTTATGTATTTGATGTGCTATTTATATAGATGAATTCAAACATATAGATAATTACCCATATAAATACATATTATATTCACATATAAAATAGAAAATATATCATTATTATAAAAATTAAGTGAAAGGAAATATTATGTCATTATTAACATCATAATCACACACATAATTAAGGCTACACAATTTTTGTATGCGGCCTGTTGTACCGTGCGGCAGGGGTTACTTGAATTACTCGATCAGGGGTTACTCGACTTGCCAGGGTTACTCGAGTTACTCGGTCAGGGGGTTACTCGAGTTGCCGAGGTTACTCAAGTTACTCGGTCAGGGGTTACTTGAGTTACTCTTGATCGAGTAACCCCTTAAGTAACCCCTGACCGAGTAACCTTTCGAGTAATCCATGACCAAACCCCTCGAGTAACCCTAGACTGAGTAACCCCTCAAGTAACCCTTGACTGAACCCTCAAGTAACCCTTGACCGAGTAACCCCTAACCGAACTCCTTAAGTAACCCCTGACTGAATTACTCGAGTAACCCTTGACCGAACTCCTTAAATAACTCTTAACCGAGTAACTCGAGTAACCCATGTCCGAGTAACTCCTCGAGTAACCCTTGACCGAGTAACTCGATTAACCCCTAACCAAACCCCTTAAGTAACCCTTGACCGAGTGAACCCCTCGAGTAACCCCTGTCCGAACCCATCAAGTAACCCCTGATCGAGTAACTCGAGTAACCCCTGTTGGGTTTTGCGGTGTCCGACACCGCGCGGAAACAAAACTCGAAAATCGGATCGAATGCATAATAATTACAACATAAACAAAAGTATGCAAATGAACAAAACACGAACACATGAAGAGAAGAGAGAGAAAGAAACTCACCCGAGACGCGTGCTTCGCTCCCTCAATGAGCTCGGACTTGAAAGCTTCAAGCTCCGCAAGTGAGAAACCTCCGACGGCTCACACCCTCGCTCACCAAACCGAAACCGACCCCTACCCCGTAGCTTAGACGGGGCTAGACCAAAAATAACTTAGAGTTTATGAACTAAGGTTTTCTCGCTTTTGGTGATCTCTTAGGGTTAACCAACTCAAGTGAATTTCCCAATACCCAATGATGGGTATTTATAGGGAATTGTTCCCAAGAATTCCCATCATCTTTCAATGTGGGATAGTTGGTAAAATGCCAAAAGAAAGAATTAATTTAATTCTAAATTAAATTAAAATGGCAACGCAATCATCAAACAACAAATGTCACAAGGAGAACAAGAGGTTAGGTGAGGACCACAAGGGAAGGACCACCTTCCCCTTGCTCCCTAAGAAAATCGCCCCTCACAAACCGACACCACTCACAGCACGCCAGCTGGCGCCCAGCCTTGGGCACCAAGGCACGCCTTGCTGGCGGCCTGGTGCTTGGATGGGCCTGCCAGCTTGCTCGCGTGCGTCCTCGACCCAAGCAGCAACACAGCCCACACTAGCAAGCCTCGTTAGCATACGCGAGCTGCTAGTGTTAGGTGCTTCTCTCACTTGCGAGGCCTGCTGCTAGCCCGCATGTGCTAGCTTGGCAGCACAAGCCCATCCAAGCAATGCGATGCTTGTTGGGCTTGCGGCCAAGCTTGCGCCATGCGGCAGCAACTTGGATAGGCATCCTAGCTCGCGCTAGCCTTCGCATGGCTAGGCCAGTGCGAGGCTAGGGCTTTGGTGCATGTTTACTTGTTGTTTGACTGATTTTTCCGTCTTGTTGATTCCTGAATTCGAATCGACCTACAACGCTTGGCTTCGACTCTTTATGCTCGTAATCCGACGTCTTAGTTTGTAAAATCTCCATCGACTCATTTAATCCTTCGGATTAATTCGTCGCTTTGGTTCGGTTACACGACTGGGTGTGACCCAAAGGGCTTAGTCAAGAGCAAGCTGTAATATTAATTATACATTAATATTACTGATCGGAAGCGGCCTCCAGCTAGGCATTCCGATCACTTGACCTTACTAAATAATTAGCTTTCCTAATTAATTCCAAACCCTCTGTCGTTATAATACACTTGTTCGAAGGATACAATTCCTTTCAATCTCCCACTTGTCTTTCCGGACAAGTGCGTTGTTTGTGTACAGCCTGTTTCCTATGTCACTTAATGTCTCTTGATGAACAATAAGGTAAGATTCTTCCTCATCCTTATTACGTCCATAAGTGTAAAATCGTTTTCTGAGTTTGATTGTCAATAAGCAGATAATTTCTAAAATCCATCTGAGCACGACCATGCATTTTCACAGTCTCGCTCTTTGAGTGGCCTTGTAAACAACAAAGACATATTCCCTATTTGTCAATAGAGGAACATTCCCAGTCTTGCATTGTTAGCTTCCCTTACTAAAAGGCCCTAGCCGCCCGAGTGTTGCCTTTATAATCCCCTTGTACGGCAAACGTTTGACAACATCAAAACAGACTAGTACTCAAACAAGAGAACTTACAATACTCATGGTTGAGGAAAGAGGTTCCGATGGCCATAATGAGTAATACACTTATGACGATCGTTAAATCTCTTAAAGTATTCTTATAGGTCGATCCGGTATAGTTCCAAACTAATACCTGTATAAATGATTTATGACATTCTTGTCCTTGTAGCACAAGAAACGATGCTATAAACCATACTACAAACTAATCTCACGTGGTCATTAGTCGTCCAACTTTCAAATGACCTTGATTAGGGATAATTTTCGATATGATATTCAACGTTCACTTAATAGGTGTTTCTTTTTCCAAGACATTGTCTTGATACCCCATTTTTAATATTCTCAAATCGAATGGACTCATTATTTAATTCTAAACCACAATTAAATAGAAATGGAATAATAATTTATAGAAAAATAAAATTACTCCATAAATGGATGGTTTAACATAGTGTTTTACATTAAGATCTCCACAACTTAATTAAAACACATAAACAGGGAAATCAAAGCCAATCTCTAATATGTTTGATTCCCTTGAGGCAAAGGTTTAGTGAGTGGATCGGCTACATTGTCGCTCGTTCCAATCTTGCAAATTCTGATTTCACCCTCGGACTTCCATTCCCTTATCATGTGAAATCGCCTCATGACATGTTTGACTTTCTGATGCTCCCTTGGCTTTCTGGCCTGAGCAATAGCCCCACTATTATCACAGTAGAGGTCTATCGGTCCCTTTATTGAGGGGACAACACCAAGTTCACCAACGAACTTACAAATCCAAACTGCCTCCTTAGCTGCTTCTGAAGCTGCCAAGTATTCGGCTTCTGTTGCAAAATCTGCAGTCGTGCTTTGCTTAGCATTCTTCCAACTGAACGCTCCTCCATTAAGACAGAACACGTATCCTGATTGCAACTTGAAGTCGTCTCTGTTAGTCCGGAAGCTTGTGTCGGTATAACCTTTAACAACCAAATCCTTACTCCCACCATAGACCAAAAAGTTATCCTTGTTCCTTTTCAAGTACTTTAGGATATTCTTGGTCGCAGTCCAATACGCCTATCTTGGGTCTAATTGGTATCGGCTCGTAGCACTCAAGGCATACGATACATCTGGCCTTGTACATATCATGGCGTACATGATTGATCCAATAAGCGAAGCATATGGAATCTTACTCATTCTCTCTCGCTCATCAGGTGTCTTTGGACACTATTTCTTACTGAGAGTTATGCCATGAGACATGAGTAAGTGGCCTCTCTTGGCTTCCACCATAGTGAATCGTGCCAATACCTTATCAATATAAGTACTTTGGCTCAATCCAATCATCCTATTAGATCTATCCCTGTAGATATTGATGCCCAATATGTATTGTGCCTCTCCTAAGTCCTTCATTGAGAAACACTTTCCAAGACAAGTCTTTATAGACTCCAGCATTGGAATGTTGTTTCCAATGAGCAATATGTCATCGACATATAAGACAAGGAATGCAATGTCACTCCCACTGAACTTCTTGTAAACACAAGACTCATCTGGATTCTTGATAAAACCAAACTTGCTAATGGCTTCATCGAATCGTAGATTCCAGCTTCTGCTTGCCTGCTTTAATCCATAAATGGACTTCTTTAGCTTGCATATCTTCCCAGCATTGTTTGGATGAAGGACTTAGGAGAGGCATAGTACATATTGGAAATCATAATCAAACGCCGTGAATTAGCCTGTAACCTTTTTCCACCAGTCTAGCTTTGTATACATATACAACTCCATCTTTGTCGGTTTTCAACTTGAAAATCCATTTGCAACCGATAGGTGTATAACCTTCGGGCAAATCAACCAAGTCCCAGACTTGATTTTCAAACATGGAGTCCATCTCGGATTTCATGGCTTCTTGCCATTTTGCAGAGTCGGGGCTCATCATAGCTTGTTTGTATGTCGTTAGCTCATCTTCATCCATAACTAGGATGTCTTGATTCTTGGTTAAGACAATACCGGGGTATATGTCTGGTTGAGATCTTGGCCTTTGCGACCTACACAGAATAATAGATTGAGCGCTTGCATTGTCATTTTGACTTTGAACATTGTCGATTTGACTTTGACCATTTTCAACAGCTGCTTCCAAAGCACTTTGATTGTCAGTTTTGTTAAGTTGACTTTGTTGCTCATCTTCTTGAACTTCATCAAGTTCGATTTTCCTCCCACTTGTCATTTTGGAAAGATGCTCCTTTTCCAAAAAGACATCATCTCGAGCAACAAATACTTTGTTCTCAGATTGGTTGTAGAAGTAATACCCCTTTGTTTCTTTTGGATACCCCACAAAGAAACATTTGTCTGATTTTGGTGCAAGCTTGTCAGACATGAGTCTTTTGACATATGCTTCGCAACCCCAAATCTTAAGAAAAGACAACCGTGGAGGTTTCTTCATCCATACTTAATATGGAGTCTTTTCGACAGCTTTTAATGGAGCGCGGTTCAATGTTAGTGCCGCGGTTTGAAGTGTGTGTCCCCAAAAAGAGATAGGAAGATCAGTAAGACCCATCATGGATCGAACCATGTCTAACAGAGTTCGATTTCTCCTCTCGGACAACACTCCATTCCATTGTGGAGTTCCAGGAGACATTGTGGCCAACATGATGCATTTGACAGCAACGTGCCATTGGTTTAGGGCAGCCTGAGTGACCTCTTCATTAGGAGTGTCGGGCATTTCCTCGTCAAGGACGTATTCCTTTAGCTCTTGCATGAGAACAATTCGCAAATTCCTTTGCTAATCAAGGAAGTTTGTCCCATTCAATTTCTCCTTATTGAGAATTGAGCATAACGAAAATTGGTTGTTGTTGGTGTTAGTTGCAAACGTTTTTCTACAATTGAAAGAATTTGTAATGAAAAACCATTCATAAAACAATATGAAAGAAATTTAAAGCATACATGCAAACTTTCAATCTTATTAAATGTTTTATCCACACATTTAAAATTGTCTCTTTTAGGCAAGAATAAAACGATTCCAAGACCCAAAAAACTAAACGTGATTAAGCATGCTTTGGCTTGTCTTAACACTTAATATTTTAAAGTAAGTAATCCAATTGCTAATAGCTCTAAGCTATTCTTGGTTCGATAAAACGTCGCATCTAATGCTTTCTTGACGTTTATCTCCATTGCCACGACATCTAAGGACTCCTTAATGATATCGTTGATTTTAACCAAAACTAACGCATATACCTTGTATACCTTACGTCCCTAGGAAAGTAGTAAAACCTTGCTTTAGCATAGCCCATTACTATTCTCATTAGTTCGATAAGTGTCATTTTGGAATGACAAATTTTAACTCAATTTTATAGGGACTTAAGGTTTCTATGTGGGTTGATTTAAGTGAACTAAATTAATCATTCAACATTCAAAATCCTAAACATGCATCTAATATTGCAACTATATATAAGCAAAATATATAAGGCATAAATAGAGATGCATTTGGCAACTAGCATTGCCCTTTGAAACTTGAATCTTCAAATCTTCAAGGGCCTCCATTGCATCTTCTTGGGTTCGTCTTCTTAGAAACGCCGTCTTCGAGATATCACCACCAATTATGCAACTACTAGAAAAAACTAGGACTAATCTAAATAACTTAAGTATAAAAATACTTAACGGCACGCAGTCCGTATTTAGATTTACAAAAATACAAAACGAAACGTAGTCCGTATTTACTATCCTAGTCGGGCCCCACTAGTTGTCATTTTTTAAAACTTGCATTAGAATAACTATTCCATTCATCCATTCACTTCTAAAGTGAATGGCCCATGCATATTACAAATAATTTAAGCAACAATTCAAAATGAGTGCAAAACTAGTTACTAACTTAGGTGGTTAATCCGCTTAACGGGCCTAATTAAAACTAGTCAAAGTAATTATCCGATTATGTGAATTAATGCAATAATAATAGCTCAAAACAATTAATGAAGCTCCCACTAAATTCCACATCCAACTTAATTAAAATTAATGCAATTAAAATTAATTAAGCCAATTAATCCAAAATTTTGCCAAATAATTTTGCAAGTGTCGGGAAAAACCGAGGCTTAGCCTCGTTTTAATTAAAACACAAAACCGCAAAAGAAAACAAGAAAAATATGCCACGAGCTGCTCAAGCCTAGCAACCCCAGCCCTCGTACGCACGCAAGTGCTGGGCGCTAATTAGCAGCCCCGGGCTTGCGTGCCGAGCTGCTGCCGGGCGCTGCCTAGCAGCATGCACGCCCATGGCACGCGCCTAGCTGCTGCTGCTGCGCCATGGTGCTGTGTCGCACGCTTTCCCGCACCAAGTGCTGCTCGCTCGCACACACTCATGCACCAGCACGCCCGCACTCCCTCGGCTGCAACATGCGAGTTGCGCATGCAACCCTGCTAGCCGAGGGTGGTGCTCGAGGCTTGGGGCCTCATTTCACATGCTCATGCCTCGAAATTTTATTCCGATTTTTTCGTGTGACTTTAAAATTAATTCTAAATTGATTTTAGAATTAATATTGAGCAATATAAAAATAAAACAAGTCCAACTTAATTAAATTCAATTTTAGTGCAAAAACCAAAATTAATTCAAGAACCTTTCTTTAAATTATTTTTGGCTCAACTTGATGCTACAAAAATTGAGGGCTATTCTCACAATTAATTTAACCAACATAAATTAACAATGAGATTTGACAAAATAGTTGAATAAATAACCAATCATCCAATTAAATAATTTATCCAATAATTACTTATGCATATTTGAATATTGTAATCTTCCAATATGAAGAACAATAACATCTCAAGCACAAGTATGAACATTTAAGATTTTAATCAACTTGAAATGATTAAAATCAAAAATTAGTTCATTATGGACTTTAGTAAGTTAAGACCAAACAAATAAACAATTAAAGTTAGAATCTTTGACATTTTAGGGGCTTCAAAAATCATATTCACCATAAATTTCCACACTCCAAGCAATTAATTTGCAAAAATGTGAAATTTCAAGTTTATGTGAAATTAATAGCTCACCAAATTAAGTACCAATATGACTTCATAAACATGCTTAATAAGGGTTAAAATTGCAGAAGATTAATGGTATAATCAAACACATAATCCAACAATTGCATGCCATAATTAATCAAGGTTTAAAGATTTAAAAATTTTCGATCCAAACGAAAAACCCCTCGAAAAACCACTTTCTAGGGGGATTTTGGCTTCTGAAAGGTCATTTTTAAACACTCTGTGGGTAAAGAATGATTTAGAACATCGATTCCACCCAAAATTCACTATTTTTGAGTCGAAATTGGGGTTCGTAGGCCAAAATTAGCATAAATACGATTTTAATCTAATTAAAAACGAGGTCCTAATCTAATTAGGATGCTAAACCAGAAATTTAAATCCATTTAAATCACCTTAATTAATTTTTAGTTGTAAAAATTAAATTCAAAAGGCTCTTATACCGCTGTTGGGTTTTGCGGTGTCCGACACCGCATGAAAACAATATCCGAAAACCGGATCGCATGCATAATAATTACAACATAAACAAAAGCATGCAAATGAACAAAACACGAACACATAAAGAGAAGAGAGAGAAATAAACTCACCCTAGACGCGTGCTTCGCTCACTCAATGAGCTCGGACTTGAAAGTTTCAAGCTCCGCATGTGCAAAACCTCCAACGGCTCCCACCCTCGCTCACCGAACCGGAACCGGCCTCTACCCCGTAGCTTAGATGAGGCTAGACCAAAAATAACTTAGACTTTACAAACTAAGGTTTTCTCGCTATTGGAGATCCCTTAGAGTTCACCAACTCAAGTGAATTTCCCAATACCAATGATTGGTATTTATAGGGAATTGTTCCGAAGAATTCCTATCATCTTTCAATGTGGGATAGTTAGTAAAATGCCAAAAGAAAGAATTAATTTAATTCTAAATTAAATTAAAATGGCAAGACAATCATCAAACAACAAGTGTCACAAGGGGAGCAAGGGGTTAGGTGAGGACCATAGGGGGAGGACCACCTTCCCCTTGCTCCCCAAGAAAACCCCTCCTCACATACCGGCACCACTCACAGCGCGCCAGCTGGCGCCTAGTCTTGGGCACCAAGGCACGCCTTGTTGGCGTCTTGGTGCTCGGCTGGGCCTCCAGCTTGCTCGCATGCGTCCTTGGCCTAAGCAGCACCACATCCCACACTAGCATACTTGGGCTGCTAGCGTTGGGCGCTGCTTTCACTTGCGAGGCCTGCTGTTAGCCTGCATGTGCTAGCTCGGCAGCACATGCCCAGCCAAGCAATGCGATGCTTGCTGAGCTTGCAGCCAAGCATGCGCCATGCGGCACCAGCCCAGCTAGGCATCCTAGCCCGTCTAGCCTTCGCATGGCTAGGCCATTGCGAGGCTAGGGCTTTGGTGCACGTTTACTTATTGTTTGATTGATTTTTCCGCCTCGTCGATTCCTAAATTTGACTCGACTTACGACGCTCTAAGCTTGGAATCCGACGTCTTAGTTCGTAAAATCTCCATTGACTCATTTAATCCTTCGGATTAATTCGTCGCTTTGGTTCGGTTACACGATTGGGTATGACCAGAAGGGTTCATTCAAGAGCAAGCTGTAATATAAATTATACATTAATAATACTGATCGGAAGCGACCTCCAGCTAGGCATTCCGATCACTTGACCTTAGTGAATAATTAGCTTTCCTAATTAATTCCGAACCCTCTATCGAAATAATACACTTGTTCGAAGGACACCATTCCTTTCAACCCCTAACTGAATAATTCGGGTAACCCCTAACAAAACAACTCAGGTAACCCCTGCCACACAGTGTGGCCTGCTGCACCAAAAAGTTGTTGTTAAGGCTAACTATTGTAAATTGGTAAGAAATCAAGAGATAACAAACCTTATTAGAAGCCATTAAAATATGATTTTTATAAAAAGAAATAGATGAAGCCCGTGCGATGCACGGTTTATTTGTATTTTTCAAATAAAATGTTTTACTACATATATATTTATCTAATAAACTTTGTGATATTCGCTTGCTTACTACTTGAATTTTTTTTATTATAAATGAATTATTAATTTTTTTTTCTTCTCATATTTAGATAAAATTCGTAATATAAATAGATAATATTTTATTTTACAAAGCTTCGTATGTGGTTGGTTACACCGTGTGGTCAAGATTACTTGGTCAGGAGTTACTTGGTTGATTAAAGGTTACTTAATCGATCAAGGGTTATTCGGTCAGTGTTTGGGTGTATCTCATCCAGCCACGCGATATGACCAGCCACACAAAAAACGTGCTGATTTTATTTTTATAATTAATATAAAATTTTTAATCTAAAATAAATTTAAATTCCTTTTTTTTTATTAGCTAAAATATAACATTTTCCTATGTGACGCTCTAAAATTAATCTTATGTGGCATAATCCTATTGTAGCATTTTAAATTATTAATCCTACATGGCGCTTTTTTTTTTATAATCCTACGTAGCGCTTTAAAAAAAATAATCTTACGTGGCATAATCTGATTGTAGCATTTTAAAAATATTAATCCTAAGTGACACTCTAATAATTTTTAAAATAAAATCCTACGTGGCTCTCTAAAAACTCGGAAAAAAATTCCCCTTTATTTATATACTAATTTTGTACCCGGGCGATACCGCGGATTGTTCATAAAATTTTAGGATAAACTTTTTGACTTGAATGTTAAATACAGTCATATAATCCCTTTTGATAATGTCGAATACTTAGATGTATAATATAATATCACTTATTTATATAATAGTGTACTTTTTGTAGTTTTGTTTTGTAAATAAATATCTATGTTATTATTATTGAACTAAAATTATTTTTACTGAAATGAAAGTATTTTTACTAAACTAAAATTAATTTTACTAGTCAAAACTTGTTTTTTCCGATTCTCTATTATTTTTTTAATAAATTTTATATTATAAATGGATCTTATTTTAAAGAACTTTTTAAAACGAATTTTAAGATGAAATAAAATCGAGTTCTAGGATATTTATTAAAAATTATGATTAATTTTGTATATATGTAATATTAAAAGTATACCGATAATAAAACTCTATACAATATTTTTATCTTAATAAATTTATCCAAAATTCGCTTACTTGGCATCATATAGGTCATAGTAATATCTATTTAATTTTTCCAAATGTGGCGCGGCACTTGGCAAAAAACTGGAATGCCAAGTGTCGCTGTCTCGTGACCTGGCTGCGAGACCGGCTTTATTTATTAGTGGCTAGTTTTGTGCATAGGCGATGCCTAGATGGTTGATAAAATTTTAAGATAACATTTTTACTTAAATGTTAAATACGGTCAAAGATAACATTTTTACTTAAATGTTAAATATGGTTAAATAATTCGTTCTGGTAATGTAGATATTTAGAGATACGATATCATATGGAGTGTGCTTTGTATAGTTTTGTTTGTAAATAAATATCTATGTTATTATTGACTTGAAATTATCTGTATTGAACTTAAATTATTTTCACTGAACTGAAAGTATTTTTATCAAACTAAAATTATTTTTACTAATTAAAACTTATTTAATGTTTTTTAAAATAAATTAAATAAAAATGCATTTCGTATGTGTCTAACTACACCATATGGCCGGACAAAGTAGCCCCTATAAAATTGATCGAGTAATCCCTGTAATACTAACTGAGTAACCTCTAACACTGACTAAGTAACCCATATCTATAACACTGATTGAGTAACCATTATAACACTGACCAAGTAACCCCTATAGCACCCTAACAAAGTAACTTTGATCTTGTAACAGTTGGTGACACGGTTTGGCCAGCTACGTATAAAAGTTTGTGATTAAATATATTATAAATGGATCTTATTTTAAAGAAGTTTTTAAAACGAATTTGATGATGGAAATAAAATTGAGTTATGGGATATTTATTAAAAGTTATGATTAATTTTTTATATACTCCCTTCGATCCTGAAAGTTCAACTCACTTTGCATTTGCACGGTTTTCAATGTGCTTCTTTGACCATTGATATCTTTGGCATAATTTATATAAAATTGATATTTGGAAAATATAAACTAAGACGAATCTAATAAGATCCTCCATGATAATTTATTTCTTTTGTGTAAATCATAAAAGTTGGTCAAAGTTATTTTATTTTGACAACATGAATAGTAAGTGAGTCGAACTTTCGGAAACGGTGGTAGTATATAAAACTGATTGAGTAACCCTTGTAATACTAACTGAGTAACCTCTAACACTGATTAAGTAACCCCTATCTATAATACTGATTGAGGAATCACTATAACACTGACCAAGTAACCCCTATAGCACTAACGAAGTAACTCTGATCTTGTAATAGTTGGTGACACGGTTTGGCCAGCTACGTATAAAAGTTTATGATTAAATATATTATAAATGGATCTTATTTTAAAAAACTTGTTAAAACGAATTTGATGATGGAAATAGATTTGAGTTATTGGATATTTATTAAAAGTTATGATTAATTTTTTATATACAAAATATTAGAATTCTATCGATAATAAAACTCTATGCAACAATTTTATCTTAAAAAATTTATCCAAAAATCACTTACTTAGCATCATATGTGTCACAATAATACCTATTTATCTCCTACGTGGCGCGATACTAGGCGAAAAACTGGAATGCTAAGTGTCGTTGTCTCGTGGCCTGGCTGCGAGACCGGCTTTATTTATTAGTAACTAGTTTTGAGCCCGGGCGATGTCCAGATGGTTGATAAGATTTAGGATAAACTTTTGGCATGAATATTAAATACGGTCATATAATTCGTTTTGATAATTTATATAGTAGTGTACTTTTTGTAGTTTTGTTTGTAAATAGATATTTATGTTATAATTAACTTGAAATTATTTTTGTTGAACTGAAATTATTTTTACTGAACTGAAAGTATTTTTAGCAAATAAAAATTATTTTTACTAATTAGAACTTATTTTTACATATTCTCTATTTTTTTCGAATAAATTAAATATATCTACGTTATTTTTAACTTGAAATTATTTTTATTGAACTTAAATTACTTTTACTAAACTAAAAGTATTTTTACCAATATTCACTATTAATTATTAAAATAAATTTTTAAAATAAATTAATGTATTATAAATGGATCTTATTTTTAAAAACTTTTTCAAATGAATTTTATGATGGAAATAGAACCGAGTTGTAGGATATTATTTATTAAAAGTTATGATTAACTTTGTATATATGAAATATTAGAAATATATCAACAATAAAACTCTATACAACAATTTTATCTTAAAAAATTTATCCAAAATTTGTTTACTTAGCATCATATGTGTCATAATAATACCTTGTTTTCGCCAACGTGGCGTGACACTTGATGAAAAACTAGAATGCCAAATGTTGTTGTCTCGTGGCCTGGTTGCGAGACCGACTTTATTTATTAGTGACTAGTTTGGTGCCCTGTGCGATGCCTGGGTTGTTTATTGAATTAGAAAATAAACTTTTTATTTATGCACCAAGTTTTAAAATATATCAATAATACAAAATCAGTTAGGAACTAATTAATGTGATTTTTTGACGATTTAAATTATGTAGTAGGTATGTAATGACTAATAATAATATTGGTGAAAATGTTCGATTATAAAAATAATAGCAAAATAAGCTTGAAATATTAGAAATTTCTAAGCCTGTTGGGTTGACCCGAGCCTGAAACTTTGGGCTACCATTGAACATTTAATTTCTTAACCCGTGACATGAAGTGACTCGACCCGAAATGACCCGTGACTGACCCGATTGATAGGTCTACATACAGTAATAAAATCATACTTCTTCTGTTCTTTTTTACTTGACCTGTTTCTTTTATCACGCTTGCCAATAGAAAACTTTGACGATCAGTAACTTTAATTCTACATAAGTAAAAAAATATAAAAGTTATATATTATGATGGTACTTATATAGACGAATTCAAAAAGATCCAATATGAATATGTTTTTCCTTACATATTATTCACAAAACACGGTCAAAGGAGATGTGGTGAATAGTACAAAAGTCAAAGCGGGTTAAGTAAAAAAAAACGGAGGAAGTATTAGATTGTGAAGTATTTTATTTCAATCGATTAGAATATATTATAAATGAATGTTGTACATTTTGAACTATTTCCTTCGCTCCAAAAAAAATTATGATATAAAATAAATTTATATGATAAATTATTTGTGTTGTCTACGTGGTGCGACATTTGGTGAAAAGTTGAAACGCCAAGTGACGCTGTCTCGTGATTTGGCTAAACTTATAATTTATTTTGTATCTATGAAATATTGATATTTTATTGGAATTTAACCTCTAAACCAATAATTTTATCCTATAAATCTATCCAAATTTTATTGAAAATAAAACTCTAAACTAACTTTTTTATCCTACAAAATCTATCCAAGTTTGTATCCAAATAAAAAATATACAATTTATTTATTCATAAAAAATATATCCAAATGAATCCTACATGTCATACTAATATTTAATTGTTGCCTACGTGGCGTGACACTTGGCGAAAATTTAGAACGTCAATTCAAGTGTCGCTGTCTCGTGGCCTAGCTAAAAGTTTAGCTTTATATATTAGTTAAATACGATCAAATAATCCCTATTGATAATGCAGGATATTTAGACATACTGAATTGAAATATATTTTATTAAACCGAAATTATTTTTACTGAACTAAAAGTATTTTTACCAGAACAAAAATTATTTTTCGTGATTAAAACTTATTTTCACTAATTCTATTCTTTTTGTAAATAAATGAAATATATTATAAATGGATCTTATTTTAAATAACTTTTTAAAACGAATTTTATGATGGAAATAGTACCGAATTATAAGATATTTATTAAAAGCTATGATTAATTTTGTATATATGAAATATTAGAAGTATATCGATAATAAAACTCAATACAACTTTTTTATCTTTAAAAATCTATTCAAACTTCGCTTACTTAGCATCATATGTGTCACAATAATACCTATTTGTCGCCTACGTGGCGTGACACTTGGTGAAAAACTGGTTGTTGTTGTCTCGTGACCTGGCTGCGAAACCGGCTGTATTTATTAGTGATATGATATGATACTAGATTTGATGTGTTATGTACATATTAATTCACACATACAAATAATTAGCAATAAATATATTTGCTATACTCACATATAAAATAGGAAATATATCACCATTATTATCACTAAAAAAAAAAAGGGAAAAAATCATTATCATCATGATCACGCTTAATTAAGGCTAATTATTGTAAATTGGTAACAAATCACGATATTTCGAACATTATTAGAAGCCGTTGAATTTATGATTATAACAAGAGGATTTGATGTTCTATGTACATAGATTAATTCACACAGTCAAAAAAATTAGCCTTATTATATTTTACATATAATATAGGAAATATATCACCACTATTATCATTAAAAAAAAAAGGAAATATATCATTATTATTAACACAATCATATAATTTTCTATGATTTTACTAAAATAAAAAAAATCATAAATGATCAATTACAAAATAATATTGAAATCATTTTAGATTTTAATACGTAAAAAGTTACCTCAATTTTACTTTACGTAGAACCAAGCTAGACATATATGCATCATTATAGTGTACATATATATGCATAAAATAAACAACCTTTGCCGCGCCACCATTCACTTTCAAACTTAGCTTAAAGTGTTTTTTTCACAATTTCTTCATCATAAGCTAAAAAGAGCTATTACGAGTACTTTAAAAGCAATTAACATTATTCCAATAATGAAGCCTACCCTTATTACTCTCTTTGTCGATACTTCATGTTAGTTCTCTCTCTTTCTCTCACACACACGCAAATTATATGCTCTTTTTCCCCTTATATTCCTTTTTTTAGTCCTGCATTTTAAAATACTACGAAGCAATATTTTATAACTCTCTACTCCATTTATTATAGTACTAGGCTACTAGCCTTATATACACGCACCGAGTAGACGTAGATATTAATATTACTCCGTAATATAAATTTTGAGCCCTTAATTAGTACTCCCTCTTTCCCTTTATAATGTGTCTGTTTTTCTTTTTTGGTGTCCCAAAATAATGTTGTTTGTTTATAAAAATAGCACATAAGCATTACTTACTTTTTATTTTTCCTATACAAAATACACATATATCCAAAATATCATTACTTAATTTTTTTAATCTTTTCCATACAATATTCTCTACTTTTTATTATCCCCATACAACATTATCTATTTTTTTTATCTTTCCATACAATTATATTCCCCTATTATCTCAACTAGATGAAGCCCGTGCAATGCACGATTTGTTTGTATTTTTTTACAACTAATATTTTTTTTCGTATGTTTGTGAAAAAAATTGTTAGTTTATTTATTCGTTGTACTATATCATATTATTATTTTATTTATTTAAAATAAATTGCGAATTTTCTCTCATTCGTTATATATTTAGATGAAATTCCTAATATCAAAAGATAATAGTTTATATTTAATTAATTTAAACTTTAAAATCTCATTCGCTAATTTTACTTATGACATTTGAATTATTTAATTCTAAAAGAAATTACAAATCTCTTATTTAATTGGAATTAATAGCTATTTATAATAATAACAAATCATAAGATGAAATCAATTCATTGAATAAATGATGAACTTTTTTTTTTGCTAGAAAAAGAGAAAGGATATACTTTTAATTTCAAATTTTTTTTTCTTATTTTTTGTATCTAATCCAAAACTGTTTTTTTTTTCGAGAGAGAGAACTGATATTTTTTTTTTAATTGAACGTGATTTCATTTTTTTTATTAGTATATTTTTATAAAATATTTTATTATAATCAATTTTCATATTTTCATTATTTTTTTATCTAATCCAATTTTTTTAAAATATCAATGAACGTGATTTTCATTTTTTTAAGTTTATTTTTTTTTTACATATACGAAATTATATATACAAAATAAAATAAAATATTTCTTTTCACTTAAACAAAATTTCCAATTTAAAAAGATAATACTCCCTCTATTTCATAATGTTAGTCCCATACACTATTTTGGGAATTTCAAAAAAAATCTACTCATATTGAATATGTTCCATTTTTTACTTAATTTTTTGGAATTAATTGGTTGTGGATAGATGACATGGCTCTAAGTAAAGAAATCTCTACCTTGAATTATGCATTATGACTTATGTTTTTCCAATAAAAAAAAATCAAAAAACTTAAATAAGGTAAACTAAGAATGAATTATTTTGTACTTTAATGTTAGATTCCAAATATTCTTCTTTTCTTATTTTATGTGATTAATTCTATATGTGACTAACATTATGAAACGTAGGGAGTATTTTAATTTTTATAATAAATTTTAATTTTTAATTTTAATCTTACGTAGCGCTTAAAAATAACAATCCTACGTGGCATAATCCTATATGTAACGCTCTAAAAATACTAATCCTACATGGCGCTCTAATAATTTTTTAAAAATCAAAATTCTAGGTGGCTCTCTAAAAACTTGGGGAAAACTCTCCTTTATATAATTGAAAGTGATTTCATTTTTTTTATCAGTATATTTTTATAAAATATTTTATTATAATCACTTGTCATATTTTCATTCCAATTTTTTTTTTAAATATCAATTGAATATGAATTTCATTTTCTTTAAGTTTAATAGTATTTTTTTTATGTATACGAAATAATATAAATTGTTTCTATTCTCTTAGATAAAATTTTCAATTTAAAAAGATAGTAATTTATTTTATAATAAATTTAATTTTTTAATTTTAATCTTACGTGACGCTTTAAAATAACAATCCTACGTGGCATAATTCTATACGTAACGCTCAAAAATACTAATCCTACATGGCGCTCTAATAATTTTATAAAAATCAAAATCCTAGGTGGCTCTATAAAATCTTGGGAAAAAACTCCCCTTTATATATATACTAGTTTTGTGCCCGGGCGATGCCCGGATTGTCCTAAACTTTTTAGCTTAAATACAATCATATAACCCCTTTTGATAATGTTAAGTATTTAGACATACGATATCATACCGCTTATTTGTATAATAGTGTACTTTTTGTAGTATTATTTGTAAATAGATATTTATGTTATTATTAACTTGATATTTTTTTATTGCACTTAAATTAATTCTAATGGACTGAAAGTATTTTTACCCAACTAAAATTATATTTTCTGATTAAAACTTTTTTTCACTGATTTTCTATTATTTATTAAAATATATTATTAATGGATTTCATTTTAAAGAACTTTTAAAACGAATTTTATGATGGAAATAGTACTGAGTTATAAGATATTTATTAAAAGTTACAATTAATTTTGTATATATGAAATATTAGAAGTATGTCGATAATAAAACACTATACAACATTTTTATCTTACAAAAATCTATCCAAAATTCGCTTATTTAATACCCTATGTGTCACAATAATACCTATTTGTCGCCTACGTGGCTCGACACTTGGCGAAAAACTAGATTGTCAAGTGTCGATGTCTCGTGGCCTGACTGCGAGACCGGCTTTATATATTAGTGATATATGATATGATATGATATGATATTAGATTCTCCTTAATTACCGTATTTTTTGAGAAATAGGCACATCAAAAAGGGGCGGAGGGAGTATGTTTTATCTAAGGTTGTCCAATATAAATACAGATCTTCCATAATGAATCTATGAAGTTATTAAGACGTAAGAAGTACATTATAATTTTACAAAAGATCTCCCAACCATCAATTAATCTCTCATACTCAACCTTTATTTTGAAAGGGTAGTTGTCTGTCTTGTTTTTGTGTCCTTGGATATTACATTGTACAGAAAAGTGAAGCAAAGGCAAGTTCGAAATGCGATCTTGACTTTAAGAAATGAAAATGGTTCATGGGTTGAAGGGTTGAAAAAGGTGGAAGAGGTGATCTTAGACTCCATTAAGGGAACCTATAACCCGGTTTCTAGCGAAAATCATGGAGAAGATATTGACCTGTTACTTCGTTAGCTTGATAATCCCCTCCTCTTGGAAGAAGACCGGATTTGGCTTGACAGGTCCTTTTTGGATTTTGAAATTAATAAGGCTATGTTTGATTTACACTGTTCCAAGTCTCCAGGTCCGGATGGTTTTACGGTGGATTTTTTCAAGACCTATTGGAAAGACGTAGGGCAGCTGGTGGTTGATAGTGTAAAGCAATTCTTGAGGACATGAAACATGCTCAAAGAGTGGAATCAATCTCTTCTAGTTTTGATTCCAAAGGTGAAGGCTCCGGAGCTCGCTAGTCATTTTAGACCTATAAGCTTGTGCAATACGGTCTATAAGTGTATCTCAAAGTGCTTGGTCATCAGGTTAAAGCCAATTATCCCAAGCCTTATTTCGGAGAACCAGCATGCTTTTATTCCAGGGAGGTATGTGGAGGACAACATTCTCCTGAGCCATGAGCTTATGCATCTTATTAATTCGAGGAAAGGCTCGAATTTCACAACAATTAAGATTGATATGTCGAAAGCTTATGATAGTGTGGATTAGCTCTTCATTCTAAAGGTCTTGCAGGCTTATGGATTTTCCGATCACTAGATAAGGATGATATCACAGTGTGTGTCGACGGTGAGTTTCAAGACAGTCATTAATAGGAAAGCTTCTGGGCACTTCGCTCTGAAGTGTGGTTTGAGATAGGGGGGTCCTCTTTCCCCGTATCTCTTTATATTCTGTATGGATATCCTTTCAAGGTTTCTAGGAGATTATAGGAGATCTCATTCGATCTCTCATCTATTCTTTGCAGATGATGCTATGCTATTCTTCAAGGCAAATGAGGAGTCTTGTCTGTGTATCTCTGACATTATTCATAGGTTTGGCAAATTCTCTGGTCAACAGATAAATCTCCAGAAGTCCACAATCAAGTTCTCGCCGGGGGTGGACAATGACAAGAAATTAATTAGCTGTGAAACGGATTCTGGCTATGCCTGAAACTGGAAATATGGGGATTCATCTAGGAGCCCTAATTGATATTCAAGGGAAGAAGAGCTCCTTTATTCAATTCTTAGTAGATAAAGTATTGGATAAAATCATCTCATGGGCCTCTCTTCACCTATCACAAGCGGCAAAAGTAATCTTGATCAATACTGTGCTGGTAAGCATGTCAGCTCATGTGATGAAGTGCCTGAAAATCCCTCAGAGCATAGCTAACAAGATTGATTCGATAATTACTTGGTTTTGGTGGTCCAACAATGGGAATAAGGGTTTGCATTGGATGAGTAGGAGCGTCACCCAACTCCCCAAGAGTATGGGAGGTTTGGGAATTAGAGGTTCTTCAAACTTCAACGATGCCCTCCTCTTCAAACAAGAAGCTAGGATGCACCTTAACCCACAACTTCTTCTCTCTAGAGTACACAAAGGTTTCCATCTGTGTGGCATATGCAACATTGTGAGGCCTTATATAAGAAGAGGGAGCCCGTCTTTGGGAAGGTCAAGCCTTTGAAAGGTCACCCGAGCCTTCAAGGAAGGTTTTGCTTGGAAGGTTGGGAATGGTAATAACATCAAGGCAATTAGTATGCAGTGGGTGAAAGGGGAAACACCCTTGGTAAACTCGAACCAATCTCTGAGAGCCGCCTCGAACTGGAAAGTGAGTGATTTTATTGACAGGAATACTAATACTTGGAATGCAGGGAAGGATAAGGAGTGTTTCGAGTGGGATTGGGCGAAATCAATTCTGTCAATGGAGCTCTCGCATTCAAGTGAGGATGATTCCTCTACTGGAAGTACCACCCCTTGGGTAAGTATACGGTTAAAACTGGGTACTTCTATTTTTCAAAGGATTTGGGGTTAGAAAGAGCTACATTCTTGGCAAGGGATCAGGAGTTCATTAAGTTGGTGTAGAGAATGGATATCCAGCCAATGGAAGATTTTTTTGTGGAGGCTCTTTCATGATGGCATTGCAGTCAAAGTTAATTTGGCAAGAAGGGGTATACAAGTTGAAAGTGTGTGATCACTGTGGGGTGGAAGTGGAAGATAGCCAACACCTCTTTAGGTTCTGTAATCAGGCAAATGAAGTCTAGGAGAATGGCTCCCTAACTATTTGCCTTGACTCTCCTGGGTCCAATTCTTTAAACAGATGGATCCAACACTATATCCTGCTTTTTTATAGCGAGGATGGTAAGCATGGCACCCGCTGTGCGTTGTTTATTGCAACTCTTTGGGGCTTATGGAAAACTAGGAATGCTAGATGTTTCAAGGGTGCTTCGGGGACTACTAGCCTAGTGATGGAATTTATAAATCATGCAATGCAAGATCATGAGACTTTCACACAACAAGTTAACCCTACAAATGAGGCGGAGGCTATTAGTAGGGATAATCCAATGATACCTCCGGGTTTTAATCACGTTCATTCAGGGAAGGAAAAGATTGGGTATGATGATTTTATTGTGGAAGCCGATGACTCTTGGGATAAGAGGACTATGAAATCAGGTATTAGTTGGGCAGTTAAGAGTAATACCCAAGCCTATGCCCTCGATGAGGGTGGAAAACACGGAGCTGCAGCGTCCGTCATCCAATATGAAGCTTGGGCTTGCCTGGAAGCGATGAAGTGGGCTCGGGCTAAAGGTAGGCATGGAATCCTTATATTATTAGACTCTATATCACTGTTGAACAAGTTACGGGATAACCATGGCAAGGAGGTCTCGATAACTTGGATCTTAAAGGAGTTACGGGAAGTGCGGTCCTCTTTTCAAAGATGCACGATACTAAAAGTTCATAGAGATTAGGTTCAAAGGGCGGATGATATCACAAGACAGTGTCGGGTTACCCTCTCAAATTTGTTGTAATTTTGCTCATTCTCCTTTGCTTTTGTTAAAAAAAAAAGGATATTACATTTTTAATATCTCTTATTTTGCTCTACTTCCCATAATTGCAAGCCACATAAATATACAAACGACCATCACACGACTTTTATGACAAACTGATTTCACTAAGGACATGCTTGGATTGGGAGTAATATATTAAGAGAGTAATAAAAGTCAAACTTGAAAAGACATAAGTAATTAGAGGGGTTATTGTAGGAGACAAGGTGTTTACAAATGAAAAAAAAGTAGTTGTGCCTTAAGGAAAAGAGAGAGATGGAGGAATTATTATCCTCATAATGAGGGTAATAGTTATCCATCCTCCCCCTAGTGTAACTATTACCTCCAAAATGAGGGTATTAACTCCTCTTTCTTCACCTTATACTACACCATCACTACATAATTTTCTTACAATCACACCATCACTATCTCCTCCTTCCTTATTATTCACTTTAATTTTGCTTAGTTTGACTTTTATTACCCTAATAATACATCTCCTCCAATCCAAGCATGCCCTAAAAGCTAAGGAAACCAATTGGTTGGGCAATTTCTTTCTCCCATTCAACAACAACATCAAAACACGGAAATACCATGCCTGTTTGAAAATATCCATTATCACTCACACCACCGCCACTATCCTCTGACTCCAACTCCTTAAAACATAACACCTAATATAAGTACCCAAATAACAATAACAACAACAATAAATCATAATAATAACAATAAGTATGCAACTAATTATTATTATTATTATTATTATTATTATTATTATTATTATTATTATTTATTATTATTATCATCATTTAAAAACAAACAAAGTCATACAACTTACAAAAAATTAGCGAGAAGCCGAGATACAATCTGAGCCCCCATTCCTCTAGCTATAGTAAATCCTATCCTAGTGAAGATATGATCAGCAACACGTGCCCCAATGTCTTGAGTCTTCGAGAAATTCTGGATCTGCTTCAGCAATGCCACCGCCTCCTTCTCTAATTCCCCAAGTGAAGAGAAAGAGAAAGGAAGAAAGCCGTACCCAATTTCCCGGCAACTGGATTCGTACTTGATCCGCTTTCGATGAGCCGCATCAGCCACAACTTATCCAAGAACAAAGTCAGATAACTCAGTCCGTGTCAAAGGAGAAGACCCTGTCAAGTCAACACAAACATCGCGACCACGATCCCAGGAATAAAGTAACACATCTGCAGGTCTGAGGGCACCGTCGTTCCCACCAGAAAACCCAATGTCAACCTCCTTTCTAGCTGAAATCCCAAATTAATAACAAACATCAACAAGGGCATCTCGAACAACATTATGCCGATGTTTAATACCCACCATACCAGCACACGACACCGCGTGATCACCGAAAATATCCCCCGTGAAAACCCTTGAATAAGCAGAGCACGGCGTCGAGACAGAGAACAATGGAAGAACACCCAAGTAGTAGCACAACACACATCGATAAGTCTTTGCGTTCATCGTTTGACCCAACCCTGAAATAGGAACCGCCCGAAGCCAAGCAGAGGTGTGATCTCCCTGCTGCGATTCCCACAATGCTGATTGACGAGGAGATAAAGAGAAGGTGGATTTTGTAGAAGCGGTAATCTTTGTGAAGTATTTATCTGCCAATTTCTTCATGAGTTTAGGGGCAGCGACCTCACTAGAATTACTCAAAATGTTAGACTCAACCATTCTATTAAACAGACTCAATACATCCTCAAAGGCTTGACCAAGGCCAACAACGCCAGCATGTTGTAGAAGCTTTGTCTGCAACCCAGCAGACTGCAACCGAGAGGCAAGAAAAGCATAATGACGAACATTACCTGCGAAATAAACACTAAGTCCGCCAAATGCAAATGGTAAGGTTGCAAGCCGCCATTGCCAATCGCCAAACCCAGGCCCCGAAGCAGTAACGATACGCTCCAAAGAAGATCGAAGAGCCTCGTCGAAAGTGCGCTAAGCTACCTCAAAAGTACTATGAGGACAAGTTCGCAAAGCAAAGTAGAGTTTAGAAACTCCGGTACATGCCCTAAGCAACAACAACTTGCACTAGGGATCATCGAGCTTAGCAACCCTATCCATTAGCGCAATGGTCTTGGTCACCCTCTCCATCACAAGCTCACCTCCAAAACCAGAATCGGAACTAGCGAGACCACCAAGCAACTTAACACCATGCAAAGGTCGAGTAATATTATTATTATTATTATTATTGTTATTATTATTATTATTATTATTATTATTATTTGCAAAATCGGACAAATTAAAAAATATGAGATAATGCCCGGGAGAATTGAAACCTCCAGGATGAAACGTTGAGGTTTTCGAAACTTCTTGGTAGTTTCGAAAACCTTAGGCATTTTATTAAAATCTATCTATCTATTAACCTATACTAAAAGCAAATCCTTCCATGACACTTATCATTACCTTGTGAACAAATTTCCCGCCGTTTTCGCTTTTTTTTTTTTTTTTTTTTTTTCAAATTCTTTAAGTAAACTAATAATACCTTATGATATTTTCTTTCCAGTTTAACAATCATATTCCATAAATACCCAAATAAATTATTTCTGAATATTTTTTTATATATTTTATATTTTTGTAATATTATTGTCAAAATTATTTAACAACCGTGCATTGTACGGGATTTTAATCTAGTGATGAATATGAGCTAATAATGCTCAAATTTTGGCATTTTTGCAGATTTTGTAGTTTTTTTTTTTTTTTTTTTTTTTTTTTTTTTTTTTTTTTTTTTTTGGGAATCAAGCTGCTGAAATGAGCTATACCAAGCTTCATGGCCACCTCGCAAAGCAGCAGCTAGCTACGACCTGCTCATTGGCTAGTATTCGAAGATTTCAAGTATTAAATATAGGGGGAGGAAATAGCAAGGTGGATAGCCTAGTCCGCAGGTGTTTGTGGCTCGCAATGCTACACCGTAGCTTCTTGTGGACAATATGTTAGTCAATAGTCATGGAGGGAATCAACTCAACTAATAACTATGTTAGGCAATCAAAGTTAAAGTTAAGAGCATTTAACAGAAAATATCCCATTAAACATGCATTCAAACTTTTTTACTAACTAATGTCGTTATTTACGACTAAATAATAATTAGGAGTTATTTTGATAATTAAAAAAGTTAGGGTCACCAAATTAGAAAAAGTAGTGGTTATCATTGAGAATTTCGTTACCAATTTGTTTTTTTTTTTTAAAGTACGCCTAACATATAAGACACTTAACACTATTAACCGATCAAATCGATTAAAAATACTCCACTACTCCAAGCCTTTTTTGTTCTCTATATCCTGCCTTCCGGTTCCGGCTTCATCCGTCAACCGCCGTTCATTACTACTCGTTGGGTCTGTCACTTGTCATCTGACCCCTGTTCTGGTAATTTTCTCCGTTTTTTTTTCTCCCGTATTTTTCAATTTATTACTTTTAGCACTTTTGGTTTAAAAATTAAAATTTTGATGTATTATGTTATTAATTACTGTATTTGCTGTTTCAATGTATTGAATTGTCTTAAATTGTTGATTGATTTTGAATTGAAAAGCTCATAAGCCATTTGAATTGATTTGGGTTAAATAATTGCAGAGTTAGAAATTTTATCCGGTAATTCTTAGTTTGTAATGTAGAAAATGAAGGAGAGGGTTTTAATTTAGTGTAACAACTTTGTTATGGTGATCAGAAATTAGTAATTTTGGTGTTTTAATTGTGAAGCTAGTAAGTTTAAGTTGAAGAAAAACTACTTGGTAAATTGAAGGACAAATGAGAGAGAAAGAGATGGAGAAATGAAGTGAAAGAAATGATACATTGTTATTAGTAATGTTGTCCTTTAGTCTATGTTACTCGGGAGCTCATGGCGGATATGGGTATGTGTCTAGGTGTCAGACTTCGTTATTTTAGGAAAAAGTTTCCATTTTTATTGTACCAAAGGGAAGTGTCAGCTGTCAAGTCCCCTTAAAAGTGTGGAGGATCCAACACCGATACTTGAGATGAAATTGAGTGATAGGCTGGTTATATTTTAGCCGTAGTCGTGTGATTTCAAAGGGAGTGGTGAGAATTGAAGTTTAAGTTTGTTATGCCTGAGCATAGGTCCTTATTAAAGGGTTTTAGGGATCAAGGTGAATGCTATTTCCGATTAATTGTGATTTTATGCTGAAGTTCATTATTTCTTTTATTGCAAGATATTGGTAGAATTTTTTTTTTCTTCTTAATAAGCTATTCATCATCTGAGGAGTCCAGCTTTTTTCATGTGATAGATTTTATTGAGGATACGGAATGGAAAACAACATTATGTCATCTGTTCACTCGACAGTCTTTAAGGAATCAGAATCTCTAGAAGGAAAATGCATCAAGATTCAGGGCTATGATTTCAACCAAGGAGTAAATTATCCTCAGCTCTTTAAATCTTTTATCTCCACTGGTTTCCAAGCATCTAATCTTGGAGAAGCTATTGAAGTAGTAAATCAAATGGTTGGTACGAATTTTAATTTGAAATTTAAACTAAATATAACTATATTTCACACCATCTAATTTGTGTTCATTTGATTTTCCTGCTGTTGAAGCTAGATTGGAGGCTCGCAGATGAGCTACCCGCTGAAGATTGTAGTGAAGAGGAGAGGGATCCTACATACAGAGAATCCATTAAGTGCAAAGTGTTTCTTGGGTTTACCTCAAATCTAATTTCATCTGGTATACGTGACACCGTTCGATACCTTGCTCAACATCATATGGTGAGGGAAAAAGAAAATTATTATCTTTCATATATTTACGTTCTCTATAAGTTTTGAAATGGAGTTACATAAGTTAATTTAAATGATCTCCATGTGTGCATAAAGAGTTGTTTGCGGCTACATCTTTCCTCAAGTTGTAAAAACTAAATACATAATACATTGCTAAAAAATTTCTTTTGTGATTTGGCAAAAGAAGTAATATACCGATTTTTGCTATGTGTTGGAAGCTATTTGACTAGGGAAGTTTAATCAGAGTCTTCCTATACGTATGTGTATTTTATACATCATAACATTCACCTTCAATTTAGTATTTTCTGCTGCAAATAGTTACTAAAATATAATGACATGCTTCTGTAATTTTGAAAATCCCGAGTACTTTCTCATAAACATGCAGTCCTTGGACTAATATTGAGGTGGTAGTTTTTGGAAGCTCGGTATAATTTAAATCTTTTCCTTAAAGAATCTCATGTACTCCTTCTGTTCTTTTTTTTTTTTGTCTTTCTATTTACTATTCATTTGGTATTGTAATTATTATATAAAAAGTTTTATCATGTGGGATATTGTTAGTTTTTTTGCAATACATTATATCATATTTTCATTAATTTTACTAAATACAAAACTAGAGATATTAATGATCAAAGTAGTACATGGGAGATCGCACAAAACACAAATGGGAAGATAAAATAAGAACGGAGGTCGGAGGGAGTATGTGTTTAATGGCATATCATGTTAGATTAAAGCATTGGTCTTAGGGATTCTGGGTTTTATTTTTGGAAGCTAAAGACAGGCTGAAAACGTTTACTTGTGGATTCTTGGATCTAAACTTGTATCATTAATCATGTAATAGAAAGCAAGTGATTGTTTTTTCTTGATGGTTGACTAGGATGTCAAGATCTCTAAACCTTAATGTAGAAATTAATTTTATTAATTGCTTAAAGGATTCTTAGTCAGTAGAATGTGAGAGATTTTTAGGTCCATCATTCTTCAGTCTCTGGCTGAGAATGATTTTGTTTTGGGTTTCAGCAATTTTCCTTCACTCTTAATATTTTGCTCAAAAATCAAAACAAGCATTTTGTTCTTTTCTTTAAATTTGAAACAATGTTGCCATATATATACCTGCAGGTTGATGTGATTGTAACAACTACAGGCGGTGTAGAAGAAGATCTTATTAAATGTCTTGCACCTACATTTAAAGGTGAATTTTCTCTACCTGGAGCTCAATTACGATCAAAAGGATTAAATCGGATTGGTAATTTGTTGGTTCCCAATGACAACTACTGCAAATTTGAGGAATGGATCATTCCAATATTTGATAAAATGTTAGAAGAGCAAAATTTAGAGGTAATTTGTTTTTTTTCTGATTGTCTTATCCAGTGAATTAAAGAAGGGTTTTATGTTCCTTAAGATGTTTGTTATGGCTGTTTGTCATTATTTTTATACATTATTTTCTTCACCCAAACATACGCGAGACCTACTCAACGTCTCAGCTCCCCCCCCCCCTCCCCAACCAACGGTGGCCCCACTCCCCCCACTCCACACACACACAACAAAAAAAGGGGGGGGGGGGAACTCTTGCAAGGGTGTTATTTTGTAGTGTAGTACTCCCTTGGTTGATTGGCTCCACTTGAATTGTTAATTATCTGCCTAAGGATATAGCATTGTTCAAAGAAATCATGATTAAATTTGTCTGTAAATATTATATAAACAGAAAGTTCCCAAGTATAGAGCATAAGAATTGTTAAGTAAGACGGATAATCATTCATTGTATGAAGGCATTATTCTTGATAGCCTGTTGTTTTAAGGTTTACTATGGTTAGAAAGGGGCAAACAGCCAGACACTGCTTAATCAGCACAATGTTTAATGCTATTACCTGGATTTGGATAAATGGCAATATGTTAAAGCAGTAACTGGAGGTTGCTAAGGGTTTTGGTTAGCTTCATGAAGTACTAAAATGCAGGAGAGTTACTCATTAGGTCATATTTGGTTTGATACTTTGATAATTTGAGTTGCCACCCTCACATAGTCACATAATTGCACTGCATGAAGGCTTCATTTAACGCTTCCATTGGATGCTCTAACTTATAGACATTTGGCTCTGTAGGTTATATATTCAACTTTAATTGTATTTCAATAAAGTGTGAGTGGGTATCGTGGATTTTCTGGTTGGGTTAAGCTGTTAGCTTCCCATCAATATGGCACAGAATGTGCCAAAACATACCCATGGGCCATGGCACAGAATGTGCCAACTGCCAAACATACCCTTTATTTCGAGGATAAGACAATTTTTCTCGGAGGTAAATGCCTGCTAGTTAAGAGCAGGAACAAATAAGATAACCTAGCGAGTAAACACCCTGCTATCCGTTCACATAGAGAAAAAATTGATTGAATGATTCTGGATCCTCTTGGATTAGCTTACATATGAGAAACTAATCCAGTTACCCCAGGAAGTGTGCAGAAGCTCTCATGTCAGCTGATATGGATAGTTGCATGTCTCCGTACATTATTTAAATGGAGCTTGCAGGACACAAAAATTATAATAAGATGATAGGTGGCTTAGTGTTTGAATCCAGTATGTAATATGTACAGTCTACCTTGATGTCAATCTAATGCCTTTTTCCCCCTTTTTTTGAAGGGTATCTATGAATTCACACAGTTTCCTTTTCTTGAGTCAGGTGTCCAATCTCCTATTGAGAAACATTGTTTACTTCTCATATTTTTGGCTCTGGTTTTCATCTTATACAATAGACACTGTTACTTGTAGTCATGTTTTAAATGTGTTTGCTTTTTTTATTTTTTTATTTATTTTTTTCTCTCAAACAGTTTAAATGTTTTTGTAGAAGAGTACATGGACACCATCTAAAGTGATTGCTCGTCTGGGAAAAGAAATAAATGACGAGAGTTCATATCTTTACTGGGCATACAAGGTGAGGCACCTGATATAGCAAAACCAAATTCATTGATGGTCTCACCATCTTAATCACTGTTGAATTTTTTTTTAACTTCAAAAAGTGGTAATTGGTTTCTTAACTGTCTTTTGATGAATTGAAGTTGAAGTATTTCATAGTTATCATTCTGCTGGAAAACAACTCCATGCCTAAGCTGTCCACTTAATTTTGCTATTCTGCAGAACAATATTCCTGTCTTCTGCCCAGGTCTAACAGATGGCTCACTTGGGGACATGTTATATTTTCATTCATTTCGTAGTCCAGGTCTAGTTATTGATATTGTTCAAGGTATGTTGTACTGATTTAGCTTAATGCCAATACGTCTTATTATATTAGTCCACAATCTATAATTTTTTGCTTGTGTGCAGATATTAGGGCAATGAATGGTGAGGCTGTTCATGCAGCTCCTAGGAAGACCGGTATGATAATTCTTGGGGGTGGGCTGCCTAAGCATCATATTTGCAATGCCAATATGATGCGTAATGGTGCAGATTATGCTGTATTCATTAATACTGCACAGGAGTTTGATGGGAGTGATTCAGGTGCTCGCCCTGATGAGGCCATCTCCTGGGGAAAGATACGAGGATCTGCCAAGACTGTTAAGGTATGCCGCTTCCCTCCTCTACCTGCTTGCTGTGCTAACTGCTAAGGTTTCTCTTCAATTGTAGCCAAAGTCTCTGTAAATTGGGCACATCTGATGCTTGCATTCTCTTGCAACCAGGTGCATTGTGACGCCACTATTGCTTTCCCTCTATTAGTTGCTGAGACTTTTGCTGCTAAGAGAGAATGTTCAAGCTGATATTGGGTTCAGAGGGTTGCCTAACTTACTACTTATTATAATTAATTTAATGAAACAATTTGAGGCTTGTGATTGAATAAACATGAATTTATGTGATGCTGTCAACCTACATTGGGGGTAATAAGTTACCTTATGTTGGCATGATTTTCCAGTGGGAAGGGGCTGTTAAGCATAGGGTTGTGATCTTATTGTGGGATGGGGCTGTTAACCTATAATGATAGCACTGAATTGAGAGACTTGTTGAAAATTATTCTCTCCCCTTCCCAGTTCCCACCATTTCCTGCTGGTGTTGTTTGATGCTTGCTATAAAACAGACTGCCCAATGCCAATGGCAACGAAAATTAGCTAATGCTTTGGTCAGAGGATTAGAATTTTGCAGTTCTATCATATTGGTGAAGTTATGTGTATAGAACAACAATAGATTTTCTGTGTCTTGGATTTTGATATTCTGTTATTGACTTAACTAAGAAGTGTTGGTCCTTTATCATTGCGTATTGAACTTTTCCATTTGAATTTTAAGAACATCCACTAAGTCTACTGTTCATAGCAGCGATTAAATACTTAATTTTCTGCTGATAATATTTAATGGAAGAAACTACTAGTGCAAACTTAAAACCTCCAGCAGTCAATGCATGAGACTCATGGAGGAGGTTGTAGTGGAGTGTATCTTCCATCAACCATTACATAATATATTAGAATCCAGGATCATCTGCGTTATATCATACGCAGTATCTAGAACACATGCATGACTATAGCAAACTCTAGGTCCTATTATTTAAGGTGACTTCTTGGTCTGAGTCATCTGACTATGAGCAGTGAATGAAGTTGGAAATGCCTGTGATGGTGGTGTGTAAGGAAAAGCAGGCACCGGAGGTAGATCAGGAAAAGGTAAAGATGGGTAGCTCAGGAATGGTGGGAAAGCAAAAATATCAGGAATTACTTTTGACTGCTCACAGTTGCTGGTTGGTACTCGAGGTTTAGCTGGAAATGAAGGTAAATTGACCTTTGATACTTCAACGGGCTCCTGGATTGGCTTCTTTGGGGTAAACTTGATCTTCGGGAATGGAGTGGATTTCATAGGTGTGGCCGTTTGATCATTGAAAGTTGTTGCGAGGTTGAGCAATCTTTCTCCTAATGTCATTTCAAAGACCGAGAATGACAGTGCTAAGAAGAGAGCTAAGCAAAGGAAATTGCATGGAGCCATGGAAAGATGGATTATGAAGAAACAATACAAATTGAGTTTGTGAGTGGGAGAGTAAGTGATATTTCCTTATATAGTTGTTTGATTATGCCCTAAATTTAAGAAGGGACTAAGGTGATGGTGAATTTTACAAGGTACCAAATTTTCTTTTGAGCCTCCTTAGTTGGTGAAAATCTTTAAAGCAGTAATTTTGTAGGTGACAGATGAAACTTTCTGGTTTATCATCATTAGGTATAGCTCCATGCAAGCTTTGTGACATAAAAAAAAAGCCTAATTAATGTAATTCTATGCCAAGTTGTTTCCTTATCATAATTTTTTATTTTATTTTATTTTATTTAAAATAAAGGAGTACTTGTATAATTAATATTCACCCCATCTGAAATTAATAGTCACGATGGTCCATCCCTTCATAATTGTTTAGGATATGTAGATAAGAAATTAAACAGTTTAGCTCTTGAACTTCATATACTTTGTAATAGTTAATAATCTTTATACGTTTTTTATACTAAACATTAGAAGATACAATAGTAAAACTAATCATGAACCCATTCACTATTTTAGAAAGGTGACAAATTCACATCATAAAACAATGCTATACGCGACTATTATTTTTTGACACGGAGATATTATCATTACAGTAGTGTACTAGCGTTAGGCCTGCCAAGGGATAGAAATGTTTCCTTGTGAGTTGCGTTCTGAGGTATAGGGGTGCATTTAGAATGTTATGGCCTTCGGGTCTGAGTCTCACCATGTATTAAAGATGCCATGATGGACTCAGAGATGTAATGTATCAATCAATGTTAAATATAATAATATATACAAGTATATTTGTAAATGAAATTGTGGTATTCAAAAGTCATATGACTACATTAGAATCTCGGATGCACGATTGTAAATCTGTAGATTCTCTTATTGAATGGAGACAGCCTTGAGATAGGTACCAACTAACAAGACTCAAGATGCCAGTGAGAAAGTGCCCAAAGTTTGATATTCTAGTGCCAGTTTGGGCTGAATGTATGTCGTCTGTGATGTCAATGAGGCCGATCGTGTAATCAACGATTGTACTTGGATAGTATCTAGTTAGTTTCAATCATGCTCAATCGGAAGTGGTTAAGAGTGTTTTTAGCTACCTTAAGGGGTTAAGGGAGTATCTAAGTTACATGGCGTATTATAGACTATATATAGGGCTATTCAGAGTGCGCTCTACACTGCACCAAAACCGTAAACCAAACCGCAATTTTGTGGTTTGGTGTGGTTTGCGGTTTGAAATTTGTGGTGCGGTTTTCAAAAATGGCAAAACTAATTGCGGTTTGATGCGGTTTCCAAAAAGTTTTAGACTAAACCGCACCGCGCTTTAATACGGTTTGCGGTTTACACCATTAAATCGCAAACCTTTAAACCAATTTTATCAAAAAATATATAAAAGAACTTAAAAATATAATGTAATATTTGACTATTAAGTAATTTAAGGTTAAAAAAAGAGTTTAATATTCAAATTATAAGTTTATAATCACAAAATAAAGTAAAAGTTTTTCTTAAAAAAAAAAGATATTTCTAATTTTATAAAAATGTGGTTAAACTGCAAACCGCACCGCACCAAACTGCATTTTACGTTGCGATTTGGTTATAAGTGCGGTTTGGAAAAAATGAAAATTGCAATTTTGCGGTTTAGATATTTCTAATTTTAAAAAAATGTGGTTAAACCGCAAACCGCACTGCACCAAACTGCATTTTGCGTTGCGATTTGATTATAAGTGCGGTTTGGAAAAAATGAAAACCGTAATTTTGTGGTTTGGTGCAATTTGAGATCCAAACCGTACCGCGAACAACCCTCTATATACATAATTAAAAACTAATTACAAATAACCAGAAGAGTTCAACTCTATTACAAGCGTAATGAATTAACCATAAATCGATGACAATTAAAATTGAATTAAATCGAATTTAGCTACAAAGTTTAGACTCTTCATAATCGAATTTAGACTTATTGGTGGCTATATCTTATGCCCTAGTGTTGTAAATAATGTGAAAAATATTAACTTGATTATTATAAGTTTTGTAGCTGCAATAGAAATGAGATTCTATGTTACTCCAATTCTTCATTTTAATGCAAAACTTTTGTCGAATTTTTAATACTCGGACGTGGATAGAATACTTCAACTCTTTATATTTTTCTAAATTATTGCTTTCTTTTCAAAAAATAGACGAGTCAAACACTTGAATACGTAACATGTTAGGTATCTAAGTCCAAACTCCAAACTACATAGAATGAGACAAATAAACAAGATGGGAGGGTGGTGGGGTGGGGTGGGGGGAGGGGAGATTAGTAGATGTATTGTTTAATTGTATGTATCATATGGCCGAAGTATAGTAGTTTACTTTTAGTAATTGGACCACTTCCAATAGCATCCACACCTCTAAGTGATTCCCATTTAAAAGTCGGCTCTAAACTGATACTATTATGAATTACGATGATGTTATAAAAGGTTGTGATAGGACTCATAGGAGTATAGGACTCCAAAGTCCAAACCCATCCAAATAAAAGGAAAGTTCATTAGAATTTCTTGCAAGTCAAATAAAGGCGATCCCATTTTATGTACTAGTAAATATTCAAATAAAGAATGCTACAAGTAGCAATGCATGTAAATATGTAATACTAATACTTGTTGACTTCTTTTAGTAGTTGACTTCGTGCCAAAGTCTGGAACACGGCGCACATTGCGCATCATGCCATTAACTTAAATGTGGTACATTATACTCGTAGTACACCACATGCTATTATTGACAATTTGACATCTATCAAAAGAATAGAATTCCTTCTTCCCAAATTTTTTTCCCTACTTTCAATTTTTTTTTCAAATCACTATTATTTAGTCCTTGGTAATGTTTTCTACTCCGTATTGTTTATATCATAGATCATAAGTTTTTTAAACCTACTAAGTTAAAAAAGGAAGACTCATTAATGGTTGGAATAAACTTGATCACAAATATAATACTTCTTCTGTCTCATTGTCATCGTAGAAAGGTCTATACAAGAATTTAGGTGATTAAAAAAAGTGTGACAAGTCCAAAGACTTTCATATCTTTCTTGGTCATTGGTCATATCAATTCAATATGAATAGACGTAAATAGAATGTATGACAAATAAACTGAGACAAAAGAATTACAATAATTTTGTAAGCAAAAAAATTATTCAAAAAATAAGATCCGTAAGTTAAAATATATAAAATGTTGATCGTAGTTGTAACCGTATTCGGTGATATTTCCCGGTGGTTGATAATTTCTCATGTTTGACCATTATCACATTACATTATTTCATCAAAATCCAACTAAAATATACTAAATGAATGGTAATAGTAACAATGGGATCATAATAGTTTTTTTTATTGGAAACTAGTCATTTATGCACGTGATTCCTATGTCGACGTATATCATCTCTATTATAATTCAGGTTGTAATAATATGTTTAAGTGTAATTGTTTGTACTCGCTAGTAGGAATAAAGGGGAAAAGAGATGGAAAAAAAAAAAATATCAAAGCAATGTTAATGCTACTTGTAATAAAATGCTATTTAATACTACTTCTTATATACATTGCATACTACTACTTTAACAGCTACTGCCAAAAGCACCACTCTTTATTTTTTATTTTTTTCAAATTTTTTTTTTTTAAAATGATGATTGGGGCTTAAATTGATTGACTTGACTTTTTTTATTTTTATTTTTTTAAAAAAAATTTATATACATAAAAGTTATAATCAGTATTTTAGTAGAACATCACAGTTTTCCCATTTGACTTGTATAATAGAGATTTTTTTTTCTAAAATTTTTGATAAAAAGGCCATATAGAGAAACGGTGAACTTTCCTAGTATGAAACTGCTGGCAACACAATCAATTTATCAAATCAAATACACACATTTACACCTAAACTATTAAATAGATCACGTGGACAAGTCTTAAGAGCAAAAAATGCAAAACGTCCGATCCATTGTAATAAATAATAGAAGTATTATATAGACATATACTCCAGTATATATATAAGTATAATAACGTATATAATAAGATATGAAAATTTTTCTGGGCCAAAAAAAATAAAAAAAGAAAAATTTTCATATGATATTTCTTGCTAGTTTATTCGGTGAGTCCAAATAGCTGTTTTGTTCTGTCAAAGAATCATATACTTCGTATATTTTCTTGTCAAAAAAAAAAAAAAAATCATATATTTTGCCAAAAATTATCATTCGCAATTTTACCAAAAATTCAACTAACCCTTAACCGCCATATCATATGCAAATTGCATATATATGCACTAATTATCCCCAATACACGTTAATTACGCTCAATTAAGAATCATGGCTAAAGTTTTCTTCAGTTTTGCTCTTTTCATGCTCCTCCTCATCCTTATCAACGGTATGTCTCTCTTTCTCTCTTTTTTTCATGACTGATAAATTTCATGATTTTTTTCTTTCAATTTTTCACTATTAATTCTTCATTTCTCCCCTTTTTTGATATTTATGAATCAAAACTTAGTGATATGGTTTTTGTTTCCCCATATTATGATCATTCTTTGGTTGATTAGAATCTAGTTTAGATTATTGTTTTTGGTAACTTTAATTTGAGTGTTTGTGAATAAACCCTTAATACTAATGAATTGAAGTTGATCAATTTTTAGGAGTTCCTTTCAAACATAAATGAAATCATGCAATAGTTTGATTATTTGATTACCATTCAAACATTGATTCTTGTTCAGAAATGTTTGATCTTACTTCCAATCGTAAGTTGTAGTAAGAAAATTTGGTCCGTAATCAAACATGTTTTTGTTATGAATTATGATATGATCACTTGTTACACACATACAATACATCCACTACCATAGAGGACAAATTTGAGAGTAATCCGTATTACTTTTACGTCACAAACTATACAAAAAATAGAAAGATTTGCATGTGCAGTTGGATGTTCCGGGAAGTGACCGTATTTAAGTAGACGGTTGTACGTGCATATATTGGGAAAAATAGGCCGGGGATGATTTATATGTACATGTGTTTTGTAGATAGCATACGTGTTCTAATCTAAAGATGTGTAAGAGTCCGAGATGCTAATTTGTTACATGTATATGGTATCGCTAGGTATGATGTTTAGTAGCGGCATTGTAAGTGTAGAGGCGAGAAAGCACAAGGAAAATTGCACAAAACAACACCAGAAGATAGATTGTTCAAGTGATAAATATTGTGATCCATTTGCACCAAAGATAGATTTCGGATGTAAAGATTCAGGGAATTGCCAAGAAAAGTGTAACCAATTTGGTGGCGTTTTTCTTTGCCCCGAACAACATGATTACTGCAAATGCGCTATGGAAACTTGATTACTCCTCAACCACGTTGACTTTTTCCCTACATTAATGTACTTAACTTGTAACCCCTTTTTATATAATTTTCATAAACTAGCTTTTGCATGTCGTAAAATTTAGAATTATAGTCTATTATTGTTCTTTGTTTTTTTTATTTGATATGTAGTATATAAAAGTAAAAAGATGTAAAATTTAAATTATTACGTAAAGGGAAATTACATATCGTTATTTGGTACGTGATTACTGAATAATTATTGGATCATATTGTACTTTTTTCTTTATAGGTGTCACGGTTATAATCTGTGTAGCGTGAATTTTAGAGTTTTGGAAATGGAAAAAACTAATATTCCAATTATGTAATAGCGTTGAGTATTCGGAAATGAAAAAACATCATATCCTAGTTTTCTCATGCTTCTTGATTTTATGTGTTATAAAGTTGTACATATCCTTGTACCTCTTTTTTTTTGTACATCATCGTGAAGTTAATCTTGAATTGTTAAGATAGCGATTGTGGTTATTTTATTTGTTTCAGAGCATATACTTTCATTTCCAATTGTGCATTTAATTGAACAAGAGCAAACTTTGTTCTCATCGCTTTTCACCACCTTAAACAATAAACAGATAATCTCGCATAAATACCTAGTACTACATTGTACATTTGTTCTTTTAGAAACATGCACAACTGCACATCATTGGTAGCAATCGCCGATTAAAAGTTTTAATATCGTATTTAATTATTTTATTATTTGTACTCCGTATTCGTTTATTACAACAAAAGATTTTCTATAGTAAAACTATAAATCTATAATATGAGACAGTGAAAGTAAACATTTTATGTAGCAATTACAACAAAAGTATTATTTTTAATGGAAAACAATAAAATTGCACTCAGATTAATTTGTTATGGTAATGTGCGTTGTACAATCAACCATGCTTAAAAGCTAATTAAAAAAATGGTTTCAATGATTGAATAAAAAATTTGGTACATATATATTTTCAAAGTAAAACTCGGATAACCCTCTTGTAATAAGAGGGGTACCCCTCGTATCATACCGTGCAAAAAAAAATAATCAAAAAAAAAAAAAAAAGTAAAACTCGGATGAATTTTGGGATGTCATTAGTGTAAGAGAAGGTATTGTGTGCGAACTACCGTACACATAATTACGTGCGGCAGGCGTGGCTTATAAGTTTCATTTTTGTTGGCTGATATGTTTAATTTGTTGGCTAATATGTTTTTTGTGTTGGCTGATATATTCCTTTTGTTGGTTGATATGTTTCTTGTGTTGGTTGATATGTTTAGCTGATATGTTCCTTTTGTTGGCAAATATGTTTTTTTTAATGTCTGATATGTTTCTTTTGTTGACTGTTATAAGACATCAGTTAGCTGATATGTTTCTTTAGTTGGCTGATATAATTTTTTTTTGTTGGCTTATACTCCCTCCGTTTTTAAATACTTGCTCTACTTTCCATTTTCGACCGTTGTTAAATACTTGCTCCATTTCCTTATTTGGAAAGCTTTTACAATATTTAATTAATTTCTCTCACCTAGTGGAACCAACATAAATCATATTTTATTTATTTCATATTCTCTCTCCTCCAATTTTCTCAACTACTTTTGCTTTTTACAATTTTTTATTCTTCTACCAACCCCACTACCTCCATATTTTATTACTTTATCCAATTTCTCCTAAAACTCCGCGCATGGAAAAATGGAGCAAGTATTTAAAAACGGAGGGAGTATGTTTTATTTTGTTGGCTGATATATTTTATTGGCTTATATAATGTTGCTTTCGTTTGTTGATTTTATCCTTTTGTTGGCAAATATGTTTCATTTGTTGGCTGATATGTGTCTTTTGTTGACTGATACGGTTTTACACTACAAAAATCAGGTTGATTTCCGACGGACACGTAATTCTGTCGAAAAAACGGATGAGGGTTGTCTGAAGCCAAAATCCACCCAAAAACATGTTTTTCGATTTAACCATTTTTGAGTTGATTAAAGTCTTAAAAGTTCAAAAACTTGTGATTGAAATTTAATTAATCTTCATATTGAAAGATGTAATTTTTCAAGTTTACACAAGTTAATGTTGGAAATTTATCATTGGATGATTGTGTTTATTTTACCAACCCTTTTAATTTTGTCAAATCTCATTATTAATTTATGTATGGTTAAATTAATTGTGAGAATAGCCCTTCAATTTTGAAGCATCAAGATGAACCAAAAATAATTTAAAGAATGGTTCTTGAATCAATTTTGGTTTGTGCACTAAAATTGGATTTATCTTGAGTTGGACTTGATTTATTTTAAGTTTTTGCTCAATATTAATTCTAAAAATTAATTTAGAATTAATTTTAACATCACACAAAAAATTTTGGGATAAAATCCCGAGGACACGAGCACGCAAATTGAGGCACACAAACCCCAAGCACTCCCTTGGCCAACTAAGCTGTTTGCGCAGCCCACATGTGGTTGCCGAGGTGTGCGGGGCTGCTGGTGTTTCGAAGTGTGTCTCGTGGTGCGTGTGTATGCAGAGCTTGGTTCACTTGGTGCCTGTGTGTGAGCTTCGTGCACGCTTGGTGCAAGCTCGGTGCGATGCGTGGGGTGCTGCGGTGTGCGACAGTGGGCAGCATAACCCCGCACAGCCTAGGGCCTTTGAGGCCGAGTCTTGCTTGCACGCAAGCACGCTGATGTGGCCAGCATAACGCGCGAGCGATGCTGTCAGCCACTCCCACGTGCTTGGCGCAGCAAGGGGTGTGCGAGGGCAGCAACCACGCATGGCAGCCGCGCTTTGGTGCCTAGCACACCGAGCCTCAGGGCTTAGTTCTAGGCACTTGGGAATCGTTGGGCTATGTGTTTTGCGATTTTTTGCCGTTTTAATTATTTTATTATTTTAACGAGGCTAGGCCTCGGTTTTACTTGGACTTGCAAAATAATTTGGCAATATTTGGGTTAACCGGCTTAATTAAGTTGGATGTGAAATTTAGTGGGAGCTTCGTTAATTACTTGAGCTAATTTTATTGCTTTTTAATCATATAATCGGTTAACAACTTTGTCTAGTTTTAATTAGGCGTGTTAATCGGATTAACCACCTAAGTTAGTTACTAGTTTGCGCGTGTTATGCATTGTTACTTGTTTTTCGTTGTAAAATGCATGGGTCATTCACATATAGTGAATGGATGAATGGAATGTATATTCTATCATAGGTTTATGAAAATGGCAACTAGTGGGGCCCGATTAGGATAGTAGATACGGACTGTGATCCATTACATATTTTTGTAAATCTAAATACGATCTGCGTACCGTTGCGTATTTTTGTACCTTAATATTTAGATTAGTCCTAGTCATAATAGCTAGTAGTTGCATAATTCGTGGAGATGTCTCGAAGACGGCGTTTCTAAGAAGACAAGCCAAGAGGATGCATCGAAGACCCTTGAAGACTCAAAGACTCAAGGGGTCATGGTAGTTACCAAATGCATCTTTACTTATGTTTTCTATATATAATTATGTTTATATATGAATGAACGGTATGTTAGATGCATGTTTAGGATTTTGAATGTTGCGATGATTAATTAAGTTCACTTCAATCAACCAACATAGAAACCCTAGGTCCCTATAATACTGAGCCAAATTTGCCATTCCAAGAACAACACTTATCGAACTAATGCGCATAGTGTGGGCTACGCCAAAGCAAGGCATCACTACTTCCCTAGGAACGTAAGGTATACTAGGTATACAAGTTGGTCTTGGTTAAGCTCAACGATATCAATAAGGAGTCCTTAGATGTTGTGGCAATGGAGATAAAACGTTAAGGAAGCATTAGATGCGACGTTTTATCGAACCAAGAGTAGCTTAGAGCTATTAGCAATTGGATTGCTCACCTTAAAATATTAAGTGTTAAGACAAGCCAAAGCATGCTTAATCACTTTTTGATTTTTGGGATCTTGGAATCTTTTTATTCTCGCCTAAAAGGGACAAATATTAATGCTGGATAAAACGCTCAATAAGATTGAAAAAATTGCATGTATACTTTAAATTTCAAACTTATTGGTTTTATGAATGGTTTTTCATTTCAAACTCTTTCAATTGTAGAATCATGTCTGCTAATAACAACAACAGCCTTATGTGCCCGAAACTCCCCGACAAGTTGGCTTTTAGCCTAAACTTGGTCAACTTTAAGGAATGGGAAGAGGAACTCCGGAAAACTCTTCGGAATTGTTCTATGGAGTACATTCTTGATACTCCCATTCCAAACTTCTTCTCTAAGGGAATCATGAGTGACGAGGCTCATGATGCATGGTCTTCCGATTGCAAGAAAGTCTCACGACTAATGGCTAATTCCATCCCGGAAGAATGGAAAGAAAAGCTCTCCTCCTATTTTCTGGACATGTTCCTCAAAGCACTTGAGGAAATTGTCAATGTGAGAGTCTCCAAGAGTCTCAATGGAAACTATGATGGACTCGTGTTTGATGTGACTAGGTCACTCTCAAACATGAAGATAAAGCCACCGGAAGAGGGTTGTCTTGCTAAGGAGAGGTACCGGCTTTGGTCAAGGGTCTATAATACCAAATTGAGACCCAGTATACCCTTCTAACCTCATGTGCTTAGAATGACTAGGCTCTTAAAGCACATAGAGCTTTTCGGAATCCCCTTGGAGGATGAGATGGTGGGTCATATCTTGCTTGCCTCACTCCACTCGGGCTATGATGCACTTAGGATGCATATAGTTGCGGGAAAGGAGTCACACTCTTTAAGAGATGTGGTGCAGCTACTTCGCCAAGCCAGCTCCTATGGAACAACCAAAAGACCCTTGAGAGCAAAGAAGAAGGAGTTCAAGAACAAAGCGAAGATGCAATGCTTCTATCGTGGTGGGCAAGGCCACTACAAGAGGGAAGGCAAGATCTTCCAAAGGGATGAGGAGGAGAGGAATGTTTCATCTACCTCAGGTATCTTTATTAACACTTGTGTATGAAGCTATTCACAAGTATTGGATACCATATATAACTCACTTTATGCTCCCATTTTCAGGGACTAAATGAGAGGGCTTCACAAGTGGATGTGCAACTACGAGCGGACGATGAAGATGGTCTTTTCATCGTGTTTGTAGGCACATTATTTGTCTTTGGATTGTAATGAACTAATTCTAGTTGATCATGCTTTTGAACATATTTTGAACTATGGCATTAGACGTCGGGTTATTTGATCACAAGACTATAACAATGGTTGTATTTGAATGTCTTGTTTATATTTTCTACGAGATTACACATATTATATATGATTAGACAAATGTTAATGATACCACCAAAAGAGCTAAGACCATTGAGTCGAATCAAACCTATTTGTAGCATTATCGTCTTGGCCACATTAACATCAAACGCATCAAGAAACTTCTTCAAGAAGGTATTCTTAACTCATTCGACTTAGAGTCGTTTGAAAATTGCGAAGGATATTTATTAGGCAAGATGATAAAGCAACTATTCTCCAAGTTAGGAGAAAGGGCTAGTGACTTATTGGGTCTTATACATACGGATGTATGTGGACCAATGAGTACACCCGCAAGGCATGGTTATCGATATTTCATCACCTTCACGGACGACTATAGTAGATATGGATATGTCTACCTTATGTCGAACAAATCTGAATCCTTTGAGAAATTCAAAGAGTTTTAGAGTGAAGTGGGAAATCAGCTTGGCAAGAAAACCAAAGCACTTCGATCAGATTGAGGTGGCGAGTATTTGAGCCACGAATTCGACGATCATTTGAAAGAAAATGGTATTCTATCATAGTTGACACCTCTCGGAACTCCAAAATGGAAAGGAGTGTCCGAGAAGAGGAATCGAACCTTGTTAGACATGGTCCGATCAATGATGGGTCTTAGTGATCTTCTTATCTTTTTCTGGGGACACGCACTTCTAACCGCAACACTAACCCTGAACCGAGCTCCGTCAAAAGCTGTCAAAAAAACTCCATATGAATTATGGACGAAGAAACCTCCACGGTTGTCTTTTCTTAAGATTTGAGGTTCCGAAGCATATGTCAAGAGATTAATTTCTGACAAATTTCACCCAAAATCAGACAAGTGTTTCTTTGTGGGATTTCCAAAAGAAACTAAGGGGTATTACTTCTACAATAAATCCACGAACAAAGTGTTTGTTGCTCGTGATGGTGTCTTTTTGGAGAAGGAACACCTTTCCAAAATGACAAGTGGGAGGAAAATCAAACTCGATGAAGTTCGAGAGGACGAGCAACAAAGTCAACCTGACAATCAAAGTGCTTTAGAAGCAGCTGTTGACATTGGTCAGAGTCAAACCAACAATGCAAATGCTCAACCTATTACCTTGCGTAGGTCGCAACGGTCAATATCTCAACCAGACAGATACCTCGGTGTTGTCTTAACCAAAGATCAAGACATCCTAATAATGGATAGAGATGAGCCAGCGACGTACAAACAAGTTATGATGATCCCCGACTCTGCAAAATGGCAAAAGGCTATGAAATCCGAGATGGACTCCATGTTTGAAAATCAAGTCTGGGACTTGGTTGATTTGCCCGAAGGTTACACACCTATCGGTTGCAAGTGAATTCTCAAGTTGAAAACCGACAAAGATGGAAATGTATGTATATACAAAGTTATATTGGTGGCAAAAGGCTACAGGAAAATTCACGGCGTTGATCATGATGAAACCTTTTTGCCAGTCGCCATGCTTAAGTCTGTTCGGATTATCCTAGTAATTGCTGCATATTATGATTATGAAATATGGCAAATGGATGTCAAAACTGCCTTCTTTAATGGGATTTTGGAACAAATTGTGTACATGACACAGCCAGAAGATTTTGTTGATCCAAGCAATGCTGGAAAGGTATGCAAGCTTAAGAAATCCATTATTGGATTAAAGCAGGCAAGCAAAAGTTGGAATCTGCGATTCAATGAAGCCATTAGCAAGTTTGGTCTTATCAAGAATCCAGATGAGTTTTGTCTTTACAAGAAGGTCAATGGGAGTGACATTACATTCCTTGTCTTATATGTCGATGACATATTGCTCATTGGAAATAGCATTCCAATGTTGGAGTATGTGAAGGCTTGGCTTGGAAAGTGTTTTTCAATGAAGGACTTGGGAGGGGCACAGTACATATTGGGCATCAAGATCTATCGGGATAGATCTAAAAGGATGATTGGATTGAGCCAAAGTACTTATATTGATAAGGTACTGGCACGATTCAACATGGAAGGGGCCAATAGAGGGCACCTACCCATGTCACATGGTATAACTCTCAGCAAGAAGCAGTGTCCACAGACACCTGATGAGCGAGAGAGGATGAATAAGATCCCATATGCTTCGCTAATTGGATCGACCATGTATTCCATGATATGTACTAGGACGGATGTATGTATCGTATGCCTTGAGCGCTACGGCCGATATCAATCAGACCCAGGAGAGGCGCATTGAACTGCGGCCAAAAATATCCTGAAGTGCCTGAAAAGAAACAAGGATAAATTCCTGGTCTATGGTGGAAGTAATGATTTGGTTGTTGAAGGTTATACCGACGCAAGCTTCCAGACCGGCAGAGATGACTCCAAGTCCCAGTCAGGGTACATATTATGTCTAAATGGAGGAGCGTTTAGTTGGAAGAGTGTTAAGCAAAGCACTACTGCAGATTCTACAACTAAAGCCGAATACTTGGCAGCTTTTGAAGTAGCTAAGGAGGCAGTTTGGATTCGTAAGTTCATTAACGAACTTGATGTTGTACCCTCCATCAAGGGTCTGATTGACCTCTATTGTGATAACAATGGAGCTATCGCTCAGGCCAGGGAGCCAAGGGAACATCAGAAGGTCAAACATGTTAAGAGGCGATTTCACATGATAAGGGAATGGAAGTCTGAGGGTGAAATCAGAATTTGTAAGATTGGAACGGACGTCAATGTAGCCGATCCACTCACTAAACCTTTGCCTCAAGTGAAGCACAACAAGCACATTGAGGCAATGGGAATCAGGCACGTTGGAGATTAGCTTTGATTTCCCTGTTTATGTGTTTTAATTAAATTTGAGGTTTTAATGTAAAACACTATGTTGAACCATTCGTTTTTGGAGTAATTAAATTTTCTGCAAAATTATTATCACTCCATTTCTATTTAATTGTGGTTTAGAATTAAATAATGAGTCCATTCGATTTCTGAGAATATTCAAAACAGGGTATCAAGACCATGTCTTGGATAAAGAAACACCTGTTAAGTGAACATTGAATATTTCAATCGAAAATTATCCCTAATCAAGGTCATTTAAATGATGGACGAATAATGACCACTTGAGATTAGTGTGTATGATTTATAGCACCGTTTCTTGAGCTACAAGGACATGATTGTCATAAATCATTTGCACAGGTATTGGTTTGGAACTATACATGATCGACCTATGAGAATACTTTAAGAGATTTAAAATCGTCATAAGTATATTTCTCATTATAGCTATCGGAACCTTTTTCCTCGACCATGAGTATTGTAAGTTCTCTTGTTTGAGTACTAGTCTGTTTTAATGTTGTCAAACGTTTGCCGTAAATGGGGATTATAACGGCAACACTCGGGCGGCTAGGTCCTCTTAGTAAGGGAAGCTAACAATACAAGATTGGGAATGTCCCCCTATTAATAATAGAGAACATGTCTTTGTTGTTTACAAGGCCTCACAAAGAGCGAGACTGTGAAAAAGCATGGTCGTGCTCGGATGGATTTTAGAAATCATCTTCTTATTGACAGTCAAACTCGGAAATCAAGAAACACTTCTGGACGTAATAAGGATGACGAAAAATCTTACCTTATAGTTCATAAAGAGACATTAACTGACATAGGAAATGGGCTATACACTAACTACACACTTGTCTGGAAGGACAAGTGGGTGATTGAAAGGAATGGTGTCCTTCCAACAAGTGTATTATTCTGATAGAGGGTTCGGAATTATTAGAAAGCTAATTATTCAGCGAGGTCAAGTGATCGGAATGCCTAGGTGGAGGCCACTTCCGATCAATAATATTAATGTATAATTAATATTACAGCTTAATCTTGACTGAACCCTTCAGGTCACACCCCAATCGAGTAAATGATCCGAGGCGATGAATCAATCCAAAGGATTAGATGAGTCATTAAAGTATTACGTACAAAGATGACGGATATCGAGCTTAGAGCGTCAAAACCGAGCATCGTAAGTCGAGTCAAATTTAGAATTCGACGAGACGAGAAATCAAGCAAACGACAAGTTCAAGCTAAGTCGTAGCTTCGCACTGGCCAAGCCATGCGAAGGCTAGGCTAGCATAGGGCACCAATTGCATCGCATGGCTATGCTGCAAGCCAAGCATGCGTGTGCGTGCTAGGCTTGCTGGCCGAGCATGCTTACAGGCTGGTGCACCAGGCCGCTCACATGCTAGCAGCTGGCGCGCCATGCGTGCTAGCGTTCTAGTGTGCTGGGCCTCGCACCTAGCCGCAAGCAACGCATTAGCTAGGCTGCGCCTAGCACGAGCATCGCATCAGCAGCAGTAGCACGCTATGCATGCTTGTGATGGGCTATGCGTGCTTGCGTGCTCAGTAGCGCCTAACACAAGCATAAGCAACGTAGCAGCAGCAGCAGCCCGCATGGCGTGCGTGGCCTGCTGGCTGTGCGTAGGCTTGTGCGGGCTAGCTGGCAGGCCCAACCATGATGCTAGGCAGCCAAGGCATGCTACCAGCCACCATGTGCATGGCCAGGTCATGCATGGTGGGCACCCGATTTTTGGTGAATTGCTTGGGGAGCAAGGGGAGTTTGGTCCCCCCCCCCTTGTGGTCCTTACCTAACCCCCTTGCTTACCTCTTGACACTTGGCGTTTGTTGATTCACTTGCTTTTTCAATTTGATTTTGAATTAAAATAAATTGAATAAAGTGTATCTTTACCAACTCTCCCACATTGATGGGAGATTAGAATTCAAGGTTCCATTCCCTATAAATACCCATCATTTGGGATTGGGAAGGGACACTTGAGTTGTGAAAGAGATCTCCAAGAAGAGAATACCTTAATTCTAACACTCTAAGTTTTCTTGGTCTAGCCCCGACTAAGCTTCGGGGTAGGGACCGTTCGGGTCAGGTCTCGAGGGTGAGAGCCGTTGGAGACTTACACATTTGCAGAGCTAACGCTTTCAAGTACGAGCTCTTAGAAAGAGCGAAGCACGCGTCAAGGGTAAGATCGTATTTTCTTCTTTCTCTCTCCTTGTTAATTAATTATGTGATTATTAATTAATATGCATGTTTAGTTACATTTATTTGTGTGCGGATTTTGGGAGGGTTTCATTCCGCGTAGTGTCGGACACTACGAAACCCAACAAAAACCGGATCCCCTTTCCCCTTCATCTCTTTCCATTTTCCCCTTCTCTCTTTTATCCTTCTCTCTCCTCCTCTCTTTCCTCTTCTGTTCTTTTTTCTCTCCTCTTCTTTCCCCTCATTCCTCTCTCCTCTTCTTTCCCCTCTTTCTCACACCCACAACAAAAACCACCGCCAACGCCGCTGCATCTCACACCAACAATAACAACCACCTACGTCAACAACATCAACACCACCGCGCAAAAACAACGGCGTAACCACCACCACCACCACTGCGCAACCAACACAAGCCCGACCACCCCCTCAAGGTTTTTTGTATTAATTTAGGTTAGATGGTAGATCTAATTTTTTTTTTCTTTTTTTCCTCCAATATTTATGATTATAGTTAATTTTTAATATAATTGTAATGTTAACTTATAAATTTTATTAGATAATTGTAAATTTATTTATTTTCTTCAAATTTCTTTGGTTAATTTTTTTTTTATGAAATTGCGAATAAATATGTAAATCTACTGGTTTGTGGTAATTGTGAATTAGTTTGTGACTTTGTGAGTTTGTGGTAATTTTCAATTTTTTCTGTGGTTATTTGCGTTTCTTTGGGGGCTAATTTTCGTTTTTTTGTGTCCATTGGTTTTTGTTTTATTTTTTGGACGGTGAAGGCTTGTGGGGGCTGGTACGGGGTGGGAAATGGTGGTGTGGGGGCTGATGTGGGGTGGGAAATGGTGGTGTTGTGAGGTGTAGATCTAATAGTTTTTGTTTTTCTTTTTGAAGGTTTTCGAATTGTACGGTGGTTGTGGTTGGTGTGGGGTGGGTAATGGTGGTGTTGTGAGGTGGTGTGTGGTGGGGCTTGTGATGGTGAGGTAGGGGCAGTTGTGGCCTTGTGGGGTAGGTGGTGGGGTAAGTGCTGGTGGTGAGTAGGGGTGGGGGCTAGTGGCATGGGGTGGGGCTAGTGGTGGTGGGATTTAATTATATATATATATTTTTTTTTTTGGGTTGATTTTTCGACAAACTTTTCCGAGCCGGAAAATCTATTTCCGTCGGAAAAGGTCCTTGTCCCGACAAATACATTTACGACGACAGTTTTCGACGGAAAACAGGGTGTTTTCGAAATCGTCTGTTTTCTAATAGTGTTATTAATGTCGTATATGTTACTAATGTTGGATGTTACGTTTTTATTAATTATACTTCCTCCGTTTCTATTTAGTTGACGCGTTTAATTTAGGTACACTTATTAAAGAGAGGAGAGAGAGCGAGAGAGTAAGAAGGGTAGGTAGTAAAGACAAGGTAAAAAGCTTACCTTAAAAGAAAACGTGTCAACTAAAAAAATACTTCCTAAAAAGGAATACGTGTCAACTAAAAAAAACGGAGGTAAGTATTATACAAGAATATAAAAAAAACAAAAAAAATAAAAAAAATAAAAACAAAAAAGTAACACAAATTCAACATAAAATGAAGAAATCGTTGCTCGCTATATCCTTCATTGTTGCAAATACTTCCATCTCTCTTTCTTCACAAACCTTCAACTCTTCAACAGTGGAAGCTTCTCTCATGGAAGTCATCTTCCCACATCTTCGCTCTCCTCATCTTCACCATGGCCACCCTACCTCCGCCGCCAAAATTGGTTGTCGGAACAATTTTGGGGTTAATTATAATCATTCCGGAATTGGTTCTTTGGGATTACGAGAGAGTTCTAGTTCTAATTATGAGGTTTTGTGTTTCATCATCGTCATCGTCATCATCATCATCATTAGAGTCAGAGTTGTTGGTTGATGCTTTAGCTGCTGTATTATCGATGTCGCCGTACGAAACATTGGGTGCGGAGTGTAGCACCCAATACTTTATGTTAGTGTAATGAGGCAAATTGGGTAAAAATAGCATCTAGAGAAAATATATTTACAGGCACAATATTTTCGTGACTCGTGGAAAGAATAAAATCACTCCCTCCAACTTCATACAAACTTCCTGTATTTCTTTCAGGTTGTCCAATAAAAATCTTACTCCATGCGGAGTACTACTCAAAATGGAATTATGTTACACAAAAACCATGTGATCGATGTGACCCATTTCACTAACTTTGTATCTCTTATATTCTCACCTTACCCTAGTAAATTCTTTGACATTCGTGCCAAAATAACCGGGAGATTACCTATTGTAGTAATGTAATTTTACCCTCTTTTATTTCTACTCATACATCGTATTGAGTCCATCTAGAGGATCTGGGCCTGGGTCCAACTTAATTAATCATGGCATGGTGAATAAAATGGGCCAAAGTGATGGCTAGAGTAGGTGAGCCTTCTTTTAGTGACATATGGTTTTCTGTTCACCGATTAGTTGTAACGTTAGCCCATGCATTTCTGCTTTAGTGACAACTGCATTCTCGGCACAGTAATTAAGTTAGCCACATTCATTACTACCAATGTTCTTCAAGTTTGACATTCTTACTATCTGTATGGTCAAGATAGAATAACTTTAACCGATCAAAGAAAAATTTTAATATGTTGAATTTTATTAGATGTGTTTCAATATTAATTTTTAAGATTATAACTTTCTATAGAAATAGTTTTGAAATCAAGTGAGTTGAACTTTTGAAAACAAAAGGTGTATATATCACTCTCTCCGTCCCTAAATTTTCGCCCCATTGCAAAAAAATGGGTCAAACTTGTAAAACTTTGACCATTAGTTGTCATCAATCTATAAGCGATAATATAGTCATGTGGGATCTTGTTGAATTCGTCTCATAACTCATTGCATATTTTTATTAATATCAAGTTTTTATAATTTTTATGTGCACGAAAATAAAGATATATTTGTTCTAAGACCTGTTTTAGATACCGTAAAAAGTCAAATGGGGAAAAAAAAATAGAGATAGAGGGAGTATCACTTGGGTGTAGTGAACTACTAATGATTTTGTTTAGCTAATAGATTCTTGCATCAAAACACATGATCAATTGAAATATGGTCAAATTGTAGCAAGGTTAAGCGTACAAGAAAGAACAAGCAAATTAAGTTGATTTGCAAATTAAAACAATGATTCCTTTTACCATTTCATATACTCCGTAGTGCTTTTGGTGTTGTAAGAATCGAACTGAAATGGAATCAAAGTAGTAATAACAACAATTAATACTTGTATAGATTGGTATTGCAATGTTACCAACAAAGTTATATTCTAACTTTTGATCTTTTGTTAATATATGATATGATATGCTCGTCACCTGTATTGCTTATGACAGAAATCAGAATAACAAATGAAACACTCCACGTGTGGAACTACAGAAGACAATCATATTTTCATCATATCTTCGTAAGCTTTTGTGTCAGTAAATTGCCAACAAATTACGAGCATAAATCAAAGATCATACTTACAAGTTAAAGGACTTGTATGTTATCTACGTGGTGAAATATAATCTCGTGTATTATTTTTGGCTTTGTTCTTAAATTTAATGATTATCGACGAAGTACATGGTGTTGGCCGTGTTGCTATTATATTTGATTGGAGATTAGGAACTATCATGCAACACTATTACTGTCAAAAACCGAACCGAACTGGTCAAATCGAACTGATTCAAACCGATTCGAATGAGAACCGAACTGATTAAAAATCGATTTTTTTAAACCGAAAACCGACCCGAATTGCATTTTAGTAAACCCGAAACCGAACCGATCCGAGTAACGTTAAACCGTTTATGGACCGAACCAAAGCTAAACCGAACTGAAAGGAAACCAAACCGAAAATAAACCGAACCGTTTCTAACCCGAAACCGTTTGATCTGGCATAAAAACCGTTTACACCGAACCGTTAACAAACGGCAAACCGTTTGCATCGAACTGTTTATAAACCGAACCACTTATAAACCGAACTGTTTATGAACCGAATCGCTTATAAATCGAACCGTTTACAAACGACTTACAACAACTCATCAAATCATGATTATGACACTATTAACTAAATGATCAAATAAGAAATAGATAATAATCTGATAGTAAAACAATAATACATTAATGCACTAAACTTCTATAATATATTTCGTAATAAACTAGTAAGATCAGTATGGCTAAACTTGAAACATAACATGATATGTATTTATAAATGAGAATTTGCATATAATATGATGCCTCAATATGAAGTGATGAAGTCTCGGCTTGATATAAAACTTGTAAACTAGCAAAAAGTTAGAAAGCAGTATAAAAGTTCAAACCAAAACTGTTTAATTATATTGCCCAAATCAAAACGACTCGATAAAAAATCGATTTTTTGAAATAAAAAACAGACCCGAATCGTAATTTAGTAAACCTGAAATAAAACCGATCCAAATAATGTTAAATCGTAGAAGAACCGAACCCGTTAACGAACCGAACTAGTTATAAATCGAATTAAAACTTAACCAAAAAAGAATCGAACCGTTTCTAACCCGAAACTGTTTGAACCGGGATAAAAACCGTTTACACCGAACCATTAACAAACCGCAACCCGTCTACATCGAAGTTTACTACTTGGACCATTTACATCCCGGACCGTTTATAACCCGAACCGAATTTAAACCGGGATAAAAACCATTTACACCGAATCGTTCACAAACCGCAACCCGTCTGCACCGAACCGTTTACTACCCGGACCGTTTACAACTCGAACCGAATTTAAACCGTTCAACAATAAACTGAAACCGAATCGAACCGTTAATTATTTAAACCGAACTGAAAACGACCCGTAAGACATTTGAACCGATTTCAAACCGACCCGATTTCAAACCGAACTAAAACCGAACTGTCAAACCGTTTTGACAGTACTATGCAACACAATTACACAAGGAGAGAAAGTTCTTAGCTTATTAGCTACTCCGTATTAGGGCCGAGCAAAATAATCCGAAAAACTGAAAATCCGAAAATTCGAACCGTAATCGAACCGAAAATTAGGGTACTCGTTCCGATAACCATAACGGTTTGGGTACCCGAGCCGATAATATGTTATCGGGTACGGTTATTGGGTATCATTTTAAAATTAACGATTACCCGATCCGATCCGATCCGATCCAATAAGCAATTTTTTCTTTTTTTTCCTACTTAAATCTATTTATCCAAAATCTAAACTCTTACTTTACTTCATAATCACTTCATAATTCAAACGATTTGTAATATTATTAGTAATTTGGACATGATCATGTGGTTATTATTGTTAATTAGTATTGATTGATATCATAATAACTAAATTATAAAGCATAAATTTTCATTATTGGATATCATATTGGATACCCGATGACCGATCTGAAAATCCGATATCTAAAGTTCGGGTACCCAAACTTATCAATTCGATTAATGGATATCATTTTTAGTGTTATTAGTTATCGGTACCCAAACCAATAGTATTAACGATACGGGTACCCGATCCATACTCACCCCTGCTTCGTATGATAGAGGTGTGAAATCATATCATAACCTTACAAAAGTCGCAACAAAAATTGTGAAAAAAAGAGCAATTATACTTATATCATCATAAATTAAATTTTTATATACATTGTCATTTTATTATAAGTGTCACTTAATTATATAGAGAGCAAAGTAACGAGTAATATTGAGCATAAATTAGATTTGGAAGGGGAGGGAGGGGAGGAAAGGTAAAGGTAGGAAAGATTATTGGTGAGTTTTCTTTCGTCTCCTGATAAACCAGTCTGGGCTGCATTCATTATAATTATCCACTTTACAAATTTAATGAGGTTTCACCTTAAAATTAGGGTTGAGCAAAATTATTCGAAATTCGAAAATTCGAACTGTAATCGAACCGAAAATTAGGGTATCCGTTCTAATAAGCATAACGGGTCGGTACTCGATTTGATAATTTGTTATCCGGTACGATTATTGGGTATCATTTTAAAATTAATGGTTACCCAATCCGATCCGATAAGCAATTTTTTCTTTTTTTCCTACTTAAATCTATTTATCCAAAATCTAAACTATTACTTTACTTCATAATTTAAATGATTAGTAATATTATTAGTAATTTGGTCATGATCATGTGGTATTATTGTTAATTAGTGCTGAATGATATCATAATAACTATATTATAAAGTTCTAATTTTCTTTATTGGATATCATATTGGGTGGATGATGGTGTTGATCGAAGAGTCTTTCCCCCTTGGCTGTGACTGTCTACCATTTGGGTATAAGAAGAAAAAAACACCTCCACTGCTCTTTCCTCTAATTCCCTTCTAACCTCATTTGTCATCCAAATTAAATGAAAGATACTTCATTCATTTTCCTTTCCCTTCATTTTTCTTCCCCTATATTTCCTTCATGCCAAACAAAGCGTAACAGTATGTAATCAACGAATGATCTGATTTTGTTATACATATATATAATGCATTAAATTTAAAAGGATATAAAAGATAACAAGCGCACCCGAAGCGTTAGATTAGAGAACTAAAAATGAACATATTAAGGTAAATTAAATAATAATTACATCGATTGATGTATAATTTTAACATGTATTTCAAAATTAACACTATTTAGATTATATATTAAGATTATTAACTAGTTATCTAATGTCTTAGAGTATTTGTTAACATAATTTATCATTTTAAATATATTTTACACGTATTAATATTTATATGCATTCCTCAAGATTGCATGTACCAGTAGTCCATTACCATCACCATATACTTTGTATTTAAAGCTAGCTAGTAGTAGGTAAAATAATTTGAATAGATATCCACAACAAATGTTGGTGAAGGTGGTAGATTATTAGAATAACATAGGTGAAAGAAGATACTGTGGCAAAATTAATTAGGGTATTAATTACAGTACTCGTATTTAATAATGAAAATACGGCTTGTGAGTTTAATGAGTAATATCCGAGTGATGTGTCGTAGGAGAGAGGTGTGGGAGGAGTGAGAAATACTCATCTTCAGCATTGAATTGAGGGCAGATTCTCAATAAAAACCAAACCGTCTTATTTATTGCTTTTCTATTTTACTCGCATTTTGTACGGTACTTGCCTCTTCCCCATTTTTCATCCACCTTCTCTATCTTCTTTACGTTATCACTTCGTTTTAGATTTTCTCCTTATTTCCAAATTCCAATGGGAGGCACCTATAAATTCTTATATGTAGTTAGACAGTGTGGAGTTATTTTGTTAGTGTTATAAAGAATTAAATTACTCGATTAGTGTTATAGGAGTTTTCGGTCAGTATTATATATAGGGATTACTCGCTTATTAGTTTAGAGGTTTATTCGGTTAATGTTAAAGGAATTACCAAGTTCTTATAAAAGCCGAATACAAAATGTGCTTTTTTTTTTTTTTTTTTTTCAAATTAAATCACGAGTAGAAAATAAAGCTAATATATGGGAAATATTAGTGTATACTCCGACAAGGTTTGGACGAGGATTAACTTTAAGGATGACTACATGACATAAAATCTCAATTCATGTTACCGAGAGCTGACTCTATGTCTTTGGTACATCGTATTGATAAGAAGATAATACGAGTAATGGATTTATTAAGTTCAATCGAACATAAGTTCTGTGTGTTTTCCCAAATGACTAAAAGAGTGGAGTACCAATTACGGAGTTAAAAAGGATCAATTTTTTTTAATCTTATCTTAATTTAATTTGGTGTAACAAATAAAAATGGGAAATAGTACTTGTACTATAAATAACTTAGTGCATTTACATTCATTAATAACATAGGGGGCAACGCATTAATAAGAAATGAATTGATTGATAAGGAAAAGTACCGAAATTAGTTTTCCCATTTTTATAGATCCTGTTTACAAGGGAGCATTGCTTCAACGTAATTCTTGCCGAATCGGACAGATGATATTATTTGTTAAGTTGGAATTATTTTAGGATCTTGTTAATAAACGTTCTTGGGTTTTAAATAAGCCATTAAAATACTTTCTCAAGTGGTATTAATAATGGGAATGCATGACAAAATCACACGTCGATCGGTGTAATTAATATTTATTTTAATTAAATATTTCTACTTTTAGTTATCTTATCCAACGCCTCCGGGCGTTCTTTAGCTTTTGCCATTATTTTATAGGCTACGAACCAAAAATTACTTCCAAAAGGATCAAGTTTTTATATACCCGTGGAGGAAGACCCTTTTTTTTTTTTTTTTTTTTTTTTGTTATGGGTAGTAATGGAAGACCATAAGGTTTGAGAAAAACAAGATCACAAATAATATGATTAAGATGTTTATACTCGTAAAGTCGCAATAAATAATTTTTATAGTAAAATATTTAAAGTTAACCATCAAAATCTCGTTATGTAAAGGTTTTCTCATTTGTTGTTCACTTGGTCTACCTGGAATTGTAGGAAACTAGAATTATATTAACTAGCTAGAGCTTCTCTTTTGGTTTTATGAGATCTTGAGATCGATTCTCATCACCCTTGTCCTTGCGGCTCTCTAAACACCAAAACAAAAGTTATACGTAGTAAAAGAGTTGATTTACTACAATATTAAGTATAAAAGAGTTGATTTCAATGACTAATAATTCCCTCCGTCTCATAATATACAGTATATTTTAAAAATTATACACTGAGACGAATCTAACAATACTTAATGGAGTAACATTTGTTAGTTTTGTACTACCTCCATTTTTTAAGTGCCTCATAGTAACATGACACGCATGCCGATGTAAAACTTTGATCGATAATATCTTTAATGATCATTAACTGTAAATTATAACAATTGAATATTAATAATTTACTCATTAAGACATCTTCCAACAAGTACCTACAAGACTACATTTTTCTTATGTATAATTCACAAACATTGATCAAAGTATGCTTAATAAATAGTGCCAAAATCTATAATGGGACACTTTAAAAAAGCGGAGAGAATATACATTAATAAGAATTTTCGGTTAAAATTTTAAACAATAAAAAATTACAATTAAAATTAAAATTAACTATAGGCATTAGATTAATGAAACAGGAGTAACATATACGGAGTATTTCTCCTCCACCAAAAATATATCTGTTACATTAGCACATATACGGTATAAATCCTAGTTACTCCCTATAAAAGAATTCTAGGGATGGGGGGGTTTGAGGCATTATAAAAGGGCAATAAGGCCCATCTTCCCAACATATCTCACAATTCCACACTTGCAGAACTTAATCAGATAAAAAGCCAGCAATAACAATATGGTGGTGTCGGTGTCTTCAAACAATTATTACACTCTCAAAACACTTCCTACTTCCCTCTTCTACTTCACTCTCATAATCTCAACAACATCCCTAGTTTCATGCCAAGCTAGATTATTCTTGCACCTTAACAATGAACTAGAGTCATACAGCAATCTTGATATGTCGTCGAATAGTCACACCAAAATGGCTACAATTTCTTCGTTGCCGTGTGAAAATGATGATTTATTTGCTTGCGAAGCGAGGTGTTTAGCGTTATCAGATAACGGGTGTCAATTTACTTGCATTGACGATGTTGGCTTCTATTGTCTTTGCCATTGCGACGGGCAATCGGAGCGCTTCGACGAAACGCTTGTCTCGTCGTTGTTGTTGCCGCTTCGATGAGACGATGACTAGTGATTAATGTGGGTATGAGGTGCCCGGGTTCAAGGGCAAGAGATGAGCAGAGTAGCTATTTGGTATTAGGAACTCGATCTCTTCTAGTCAAATTTTAATTGGCTTAATCGTAACGGGTTTAATAAAAAAAAGGTGTTCTTTCAAAATTTAGTTGGCACGTTATAAACTAGTAGCGTGATTTAGCAAGATGAAGTAATATATTGTCTTTTGTAGATGTAGATATGTTTGTATAAATCTGATTATGCTATCCAAATAAGATTATTTTCTAGCTAGTTCAAATTACACTATTAGCGTGATAGATAATTTTAGTCGGGGTAATTTGTTTTCTTGTGTGATAGATATGTTTGTATTAATCAGATTTCATTCCTTGTTTGGATTTTATTAGACAACACCCTTTTCATTATTATTTTAAGTATTGACAATTAGAGAAGACCGTTTGGGTAATTTTAAATTATTAATATAGTATTACTGATAGTAATAATTTAATTCCACCATATTTTATGTTGTGTAATTGTGTTAATTAGTCAATAAGATGATCTTTGGAAATTTGGAATAGGCTATGTACTTAAGAAAAGTAGTTGAAATAATTGATTAGCAGCATTTACTTTGGGACAGCATCCCAAGAGCAATGCCCCACAATAAGCGTCATTGCGTCAAAGATAACTCGGTTGTCTCATCAATTTATTATTGGGTTCTTTCAATATTTGTTATTTACTCGTTTTAAAGAAAGGGGTTATTTTTATTTTTCTAACTCAAAAGTGACCAACTTTACCCCTTTTTTTTTTCGAAAAACTTTGCACATGTTGTTAACCTATCTTTGAATACCTGGCCAATAATGAAACTCATTCCTTTTCAACAGAACTTTTGTTTTTTTAAGGACAAACGACGAACTTTTATGGTGTATAGGACTATAGGTAGCTCAAAAAGGAAAATAATATTGATGGAGCTTAGTGTTTGTTGGTGAAACCTAATATAGCTCCAATTGTGAGAGTTTCATTTGAGAGAAGAATGGAAATAATTCCACTTTATAATGTAAAGGAGTTATTTCTATTATCGCCAATTGCTTTTAATATGAAATTTTTTTAGGCTTCTAAGTAAACTGAACTCTTCTTATTGTTTGGGTTTTGCCTTTTCCATTTTATCTGATATTAAAATATAACAATTTCATAACTAATTGAAGATACTACCTCTATTTCACATTTTTTGCAACTTTGGAGTTGACACGAACTCCTAAACAAAAAAAATGAGAAATGGAAATTAAGAAAAGAGAGGGGCATGTGATTAAGAAGAGAGAAAATGGGGGTAGATTATGCTGAAGCAATTGTAGCAACCACGACTAATTAATCAACCACCCTTCATAACACCCACCACACAAGCCACCACCTTGACACACCACCATTTCGCAGCACCACCCAGTACCCAAGTCACCAACACCAGCCTTACAAGCACGCCCAACCACCATGCACTCACCTCGTAGCCACCACACACCCAAAACCTAAAACCCATCTCTTAGCCACCACACACCTGCATAGTACAAACCCGAAACCATCATATCTTATCTATCCACCCCGCCGCAACCATACCACCCAAAACCTAAAACTACCCCCATGACCACTACACAACCACTCCGTGACACCCCACACATATTGAATGCAACCCACTTACCACACCCTCTAAAACTACTTACCCACCGACCACCTCATCGAAAAACCCATTGACCCACCTCGACATTCGTTCATAAATGGCGGTTCAATCACCACCATATAATTAACGCGAACGTTCCGTCTTTGTCGTCCACGCGTAGATCTCCACCACCCCGGAGGTTTGTCTTTGTTTGGGGGGGTGGAGAGTCAGATTGAAGGATAGAGAAAGAAACTAAGGAATTGAAGAAGAAGAAGAAATTTAAGAATTGGGTTTGAATTCTGGAAAGATTTGATGAGGGTTGAATGTTGTTTGGTTAATTGAATTGATTAATTGGGGGAAATGAATTAGATTTGGGGGAAATAATTAGATTAATTAAGTTAGATAGTATTTTATTAAGTTTTGTTTTAAGTAACTAATTGAGCTTATGAAAATTTTAGTAAGGGTGTTTTAGTAATATCATTTTTAAAACTTTACTAAACATGGAAAAATTTAGAAAGTTTCAAAAAATGTGTAGCGGAAGTTTTTGGCAAAAGTTGCAAAAAATGTGAAACGGATGTAGGACAATAAGTTTTGATAAGTTAAAATTTTGATTAACTAACTGATTCATCTAAGTTTAGATAAAATAAGTTTTGATAAGTTAAAATTTGGATTTTTTAACATAAACAGAAAAACCTTTGGCTGGTTCTCCCATATTGGACAAACCTTTAAATCTGCCCATGTTAAACACAAGTGTAACATTTTTCTCCGATCCCATAATGGGCCAAATAGGTTACCTTACCTATTATACCAGGTAAAATTCCACTTGTCATTAAATCGTTGGTGAAGGTTTTTTTTTTTTTTTGATAATTTAAAAAAAAAAAAACCAAAACCACCCCACCGCCAGCCACCCCCCACAACAAAGAACAACCACGACATCACCAATCAACCACAACAAACAACAACCACCGACCGTGAACAAAAACCATCGACCGTGGCCACCAAACAACAACCATGACATCACCAATCACATCATCATCCCTTCACCACATGCACCAGCTACTCCCCCACAACCTCCTCCACATACCACGGCCACCACTCGTCCTTCTCCCACATCTCCGGCCACCGCCTACAACAACAAATCGAGTCTCGAACTGAAAAGCTTGCCCTCCTTACTGCTCTTCTCCAATTGGATTTGCTTGGTTCTAATTTTGGGTTGAGGTGTTGCTAGCCGGCGACATGTAATGGGTCAGAGTGAGATGAGGGAGATTAGAGTGTTGATTATGTGGGCTGTTGCGTGGCTGCAATATTGATGTTGTATTGGTGTGAAAGATACGGCTAACTGGTGGTGTTGTTGGGTGTGATTGGTGGCAATTTTGGGCTTTGGCTGCAGACGGAGTGTGTGGTGAATGGTGGTAAGGCGGGGGATGTGGAATATTACCGTGTTGCGGCAGGGTGATGATTGATGGATAATTGAGGGGTGAATTGTGGTGTAGGAGGGTGGTTTCAAGAAGGTGGTTTAGGGTTCGAGGGTGGGGTCGCTGGCGCTGGGGATGGGTTGGGCGCCGGTCGCCGTCAGACGGAGGGAGAAGGGGTGGCTGGCAGTGGGGTCAGGGAAGGAGGGGCTGACAGTGGGGTCGGGGAAAGAGGGGCTGGCAGTAGATTGGGGGTTTGAGTTTTTTTTTTTTTTTTTTTTTTTTTTTAATTTATGTTAAGGTATTTTCACTTTTGATACCACTAAAACACCCCTGTTTCACTTTTGCTACCCCTTAAATTTTTTTTATTTTTATTTTATTACCACCTAAAAACACCTTTGTTAAAATTTGCTACCACTTAACGGAATCCGTTAAGATTCCGTTAAGTTTATTAAAAAAAATAAATAAATTAATTAATTAAAATGTATATAAAAAAAAAAACCCAGCCACCCTTAATTGCCCCCCTCCCGTCAGCCACCCTCCCCCTCCCCCCTGCCGGCGGCCAAAACTTGGGCCAACGCCGGCGACCCCACCCCAATCCCTTTCCCCCACCAACGCCGGCGACCCCCACCTACGCAGCCACCCCCCAATCCCTTTCCCCCACCAACGCCGGCGACCCCCCACCTACGCAGCCACCCCCCAATCCCTTTCCCCCACCTACGCAGCCACCCCCCTCGCTTTCCCCCCTCTTGCTGCCCCGACCCCCACCCCGAACCGGAAACCACCCCCCTCCCCATTCCTCCACCGAAATCGACCCCCCTCCCCTTCCCCTACCCTTTTCGGCCACCCTAACACTAAACATTTTCGATCTCCGGCGACCCCCTCGAAACCCCAACTACCCCACCCTCGAAACTCTCACCGTCGCCGGAGTTGGGGTTATGGGGTAGTGCATCGATTTTGGGGAGCGGCAGGGGAAGGGGAGATGCGGGACAGGTGGCTAGGGGGTGGAGGGGGAGTGGCAGGGGAAAGGGATTGGTGGCTGGGGAAGGAGGAGAGAGAGGCAGAGGAAGGGGATTGGTGGCTGGGGAAGGAGGAGAGAGAGGGGCAGGGGTGAAGTGGGGCCCACAAACGACAAAACTAACAGCTTCCGTCAACTGGTAGCGAATTTTAAAATATGTGATTTTTAGTAGTAGTAAAATAAAAATAAAAATTTGAGCAGTAGCAAAAGTGAAACAGGGTTATTTTAGTGGTAGCAAAAGTGAAAATTTCCTTTGTTTTATTTTATTTTATTAACTTCCCAGAGGTCAACATGGGTAATGTTGACTTTAATAACTGGTTGCTTGTAAACTCAATCCATTATGGGAGAAAAATGTTAAACTTATGTTTAATATGAGCAGATTTAAAGGTTTGTCCAATATGGGAGAACCGGCCAAATATTTGTCTGTTTATGTTAAAAAAATCCTTAAAATTTTAGCTAACAACCTAATTCATCTAAGTTTAGATAAAATACTAAAGAGTTCCGCTGAAAAAATAAAAAAAAATCAGAATAGTTACAAATACACAGGTTCTTATTTTTAGCCATATGGACTACACAATATTATCCTTAATTGCTTGGGCAAAAAAAAAAAATATATTATCCTTAATTGCAAGAATTTTGATTAACCATTAAGAAATTGTTAGCGTGAAGTTCACACAGGTTCGGAGTATAATCCGTACATAAAATGATCATTAATTCACTCTAGATATATAATCCCACTTCTTTAAAAAAAAAGGGTTTATTAAAATAAAAATAAAAAAGGTAAAAGTTCAAAGGAACACACCAAACTGACCAAAGCTTCAGACTTATACTACATTTAGGGCTTGTTTGGTTGAAGATAGGAATTGCAAATTCCTTGAATATTTGATTTCCTATAAAATTGAACTTCGAAATTCTAAAAAGTGTTTGGTTAATTAAGGAAAGTGGAAATTCCTATTAGAAGTTCCACCTATACCTAAGTCCCCCTAGGTAATTTGGTTCCTCCATTTTGTGTGAAGATTTCTACTTCCCATGAATTTGTCAACTAAACATCATGCAAGAATTTCAAACCCCTAAGAATTCCAACTTCCCATGTTTTATTTTGTCAACCAAACAACACCTTAGCTCAGTGGCGGAGCCAGGATTTTCAACTTGGGGGGACAAAATGCTTAACTTACGAAAAGCTTAACAAAAAAAAAAAACAAAAATTGTCGAAGATCGGGTTGTTTAGTTGCCTTTGATTTGGTACATTACTATTACTTGAACCACCCATTTCCATACTATTTTCTTGACTTTGAGGGGAGCTAAATGAAGGTGAGTTATTGGACTCATTTTCATTGGACTCATTTTCATTGAGTTTCGTTCTTTTAAACAAGAATTGTCGAAGATCGGGTTGTTTAGTTGCCTTTGATTTGTTTGAATTTGGTGAATCGTTTGACATTTCCTAATTAAATCGAAAATTATATATCAATTTCCACAAGACCACAATCCACATCATTACATAATAACAAAACCTAAGAGGCTAAGATTTTAAATTTCTAATTCAACTACACATTTCAATAATTTACAATAATTAATAAATTTAAATTCACATTTCACAAAAACAACCAAAAACTCTAACAGGGGAAACAATCAAACAAATATAAATCAATAATCATTTATCAATTCAAATTATTCAATAATCAATACCCACGATTCCATAAGCAGCTCTCCATTTCTACCCCTTATTTCAATCTCATCATATTATTATAGCTAAGAAATCAAATATACTTTCTTCATTTTAATACTCAGAAAAATTAATCAAACAAGTAAAATCAGCAACATTTTAAACCAAAACTAAGACAATCAACTTATATAATATAAACACAGTAATTGAATGCTCATCATCAATGACTAAAACCCACAAAAAATAACCATCATTGAAACTCTTAATCAAACCAAACACATTAATAATCACCCATATTGTTCATATTAAGAAGAAAAAAAAAAACCAATCTTTAAACCCAACATTAATCAGATCAATCAATACAGAAACCAACAGAGAATTCTAAAACAAACCCAGAAACCAAATTAGCAAAGACAAGAAGGGTTACCTTCAAATTATTGAAATTCCTGATTAAGACTGAATTGGATTATAAAAAAGCCGGCAATATGAAGCTAAATAGAATAAAAAGGAGATTAACCCAGAAATCAAAATTAAATTTCAGCTGGAGTGACAAGGCCACAAATGACAAATTCACAATAAAAATATAAACAATTAAACATTTAAACAAGTAATAAAAATATGAAATTCAGAATTTCAGATTTACTGTAAATTTAAACAATTAAACATTTAAACAACAAAACAAGTAATCAATTATTCAATTAATCATACATTCATTGATTCATACCTCCATTGAAATGCATATGACGAACAGACGAAGTGTCGATCGAAGTCACGCTGTCACGCTGTCACGAAGACACGAAGTCACGATTCACGAAGGACGAAGGCTCAAGGGCTGAAGGGCGGCTGTTGAACCTCGTCACTGCTGCGAACTGCCGGCGAACGGTGGACGAACAGACGGCTAGGCGAACAGACGAAGTCACGAACACACGAAGTCACGAAGGAGGAAGGACGAAGGCTCAAGGGCGGCTGTTGAACCTCGTCACTGCTGCGAAGTGCGAACTGCCGGCGAACGGACGAAGACTGCCGGCGAAGTGGCGAACGGACGAAGGCGAGGGCGATTGGGCGAATCGAAGAGAGAGAAATTGAAAATTGAAAAACTTAGGGTTTGGCTTTGGCTGGCTGGAAAATGTCGCAACGCAACTTGTAATTGCATTTTTTTTTTTTTTTTTTTTTTTTTAAATTTTTTTTTTTTTTAATTTTTTTTTTTGAAAATGGGGGGACAAGTGTCCCCACTCGTCCCCTTCTAGCTCCGCCCCTGCCTTAGCTTATAGACTTCCTAGATAATGCTCTAAGAAATTGTTTGCTTCACTTCACCAAAAAAGTAAAATCAATAATTATTTTTTGTAAGTAATCTAAATTACTGTGACCAAAAAATACCAATCACAATTTCTTTTTCTAAAGGAATTTAAAAAAAAATAACTTCATATCTAATAGAAATACTTTTTTTTAAATTTTTGCTTGACAAGTAAATTGGCGACAATTATACAGTAGGAAGTTAGCTCAATTCATTAATGATAGAGGATAAAAAATAAAAACATAAATAAATAAAAAATAAAATAAAAAAGAGAAATCTATTAACCTAAACTAAAAGCAAATTATTCCATGACACTTGTCATTACCGTGTGAAAAAAATTTCCCGCCTTTTTTTTTTTTTTTTTTGCAAAATCTTTAAGTAAACTATTTATACCTTATGATATATATCTTCTTTCCAGTTTGACAATCGTATTCCATATATACCTAAATAAAATATTTCTGAAATATTTTATATACTTTATATTTTGTAATATTATTGTCAAAAATATTTAACAACCGTGCATTGCACGGAATTTTACTCTAGTAACCAATGAATAAGAAATAATCGAAATACCCATTGATTTATAAATTCACTTGAAGTTGCACAACTAAGCGAACACATTCCTTGCTTAGATTTATTTCAATCAATCAACCCAGTAAACAATTTTGATGATCTTTGGCTTTTACTATTGTAGGCACGTAAATTTTATATAAGTGCCACATTGGATATATACGGGTCAAAAGTCAAATTGTTGACTCGATGTGGTTTTGACTGTTTATTTGAATTAATTATTTTGCGTGAAATAATTAAATTAGCCCATTTTAATTAATTTAATTAAATATTTTCATTATTGATATTTAAAACCCAATAAATAGGTTAGGCCATTATAAATAGGTTAAATTGTCAAGCCCAATCTCCAATGTACATCAAACCCTAACCCTAGGGTGTCTTCACTCTATAAATAGAGCACACTTCACATCATTTGGGAGGGGAGGAAAACCTGGAGAATCCTAAAGATAGAGTCTCAAAAGCTGTAAACCTCTCAAGACCTCTAAGTCTCTCAAAAACTCTAAACCTCTCAAAACCTAGAAGGAGAACAACAAGCATTCGACGTGTTGTTCTACTCTAGAAGATCACCCGTGGGAGAGATCAAGCCTCGACGACCCTCAACACGAAGGAAAGGAGTTCAAATCATCAAGAAAGACACCAGTTAAAGGTCTACATCAAATAGTCATTGATCGAGATCAAGCCTCGTCGGCCCTCAATCAAGAATTCAAATCAAAGGTCTACATCAACAACAAAGTCAGAGGTCTACATCAACAATAAGTTGGAGCTCTGCATCAACTATTTTCAATCGAGATCAAGCCTCGGCGGCCCTTAATCAAGAATCAAGTCATCCCGTGGAACACGTCAAAGTGGAGGTCGAATCAGAGGATTAAACTAGAGATTGTACCCAAAATTATCAAATTAATAAAACTAACATTTTGCTTCATTTATTTTGAATCTATATTTTGCGGATTTAAAATTTGTGTTTACAACTATCACAAGGAATTTTTGATTGAATTTTTGATTTGCAAAGCCAAATTGTTGCAGGACTTGCCAATTGCAAATTTAAATAATAAAAATATTAATTGATTCCAAATAAAAACATAATTTTTTTATAAAGAGTAAAATTTCATAGTAAGGGAAAGAACAAAGAAGAACACATTTCTGATCTTGATTGCAAGTTTGCAATAGAGGAAAGAGAACCAACCTATTTCCGACCAAAAAAAAGAAGTGAAGACAATTTGGTATTTTCACCTCAAAATTCAAAGGGAAATCTGACTTACCGGGGGGTCGGTAAATCAATTCGGCAATTCCTACGTATTATTTCCCAGGGAATTATCATTGCCCCCATTTTCTCTACTGTTAACCAAACAAGAGGCTAAGAATGCATTTTCCAAGATTTAAAACTTTCTACATATTTTTTTAGTTAACCAAACAAAGCCTTAGTAGATTTTACTATAGACTCATACACCCCTTCAAATTCACTCATCAATCAGTATTTCTCTCACTTTTCTGATCCAATTTTCTCTCAATGTAATTAAGCAAGAAAAATGGGTTCAAACCCAGGTAGTAAAGTCAAGATTATTGTTTGAATTAGGGCTCAATCGAGCAAAGATGGTGATAATGTTGAAAGGATTTCAATTTCTAAGCCTTGGATTTCGGTTTTGAGGCCCGACCCAAATTCACACCCAAGTAGAGTGAAAATCTCTTTTGGGTCAGATCAAATTTCTAGGTCAATTTCTCAACTTCTTCTTAGTTTATTTCTTTATTTTTCTTTTAATTGGGTTGTGTTTGGCAGGTAATTTTCTTGAGTGTTGTAATTATTGGTGCTTGGTATGATTTTTAATGTTGATTATTGTTGATCCAAAAGATATTTTCACTCTACTTAGGCGTGAATTCAGATCGGGCCTCAAAACTGAAATCTAAAGCTTAGAAATTGAAATCCCATCAACATCATCACCATCTTTGCTTGATTGAGCCCTAATTCAAGCAACAATTTTGACTTAATTATTGGGTTTGAACCCATTTTTCTTGCTTAATGAGTTCAAAAGAGGAGAAAATTCAAGTTTATAACCATGATAAGTATAGGGGCCGGGTATAGATGTACTTTCAGGTTTTTTAATTAGGGGTAAAAACGACATTGGCACATACTATGTATCTGAAGTGATTTACTAGGGTTAACTTTTGTATTGACGAGTATGACGACGTTAGTGAGTGTTGACGACATAACGCCTGTTTGATAGTGCTGCTATCCCCTTGCCATAGTTGGGACAAACAAGCTATTAGTACTAGTGTACAACCATTGAAGTCGTCTAATTAGGTTCTCCAGTGTCGTTACCATTAAGGATTGGTGGAATATCATATTCATCCAATTTTGATTTAGGATTATGATTTTGTTTATTTCTTTTATTTTTGGTTTAGTTTCATTGATAATTTATTTAATCTCATTTAATTTGGGTTTGACAATTTGTAAATTTCATACTTGATATTTCAGTTCATGGATTTATGGTGTATAGTTGATGGATATAGATGAGCACGAAACTGTTGAAGTTGTAAGTTTCTGGTGTATACTTGATCTCAAACGCAGACTCGAGCTATTGATCTTAGCTTTCTATCTCTTCCGTTAACTTATTTACACCTTAATTGGGTCTCCTCTTTCTTTCTCTTCATTTTAGATAACTACATCGTATTTCAGGTGAATAGAACTTATCTGAATTTATCGGAACTTATTAAACCTTATTAAACTTGTAAAATCTTATTGAACTTATTAGACCTTATTGAAATTATTAGAACCTATTAGACCTTATTGAAACTTATTAGACCTTATTTTTAGATTTGATTATAACTTATTAGATCTTATTTAACTTATTGGAACTTATTAGACCTTATTTAAGTTATTAGAAGTTTAGAACTTATTAAATCTTATTGAACTTATTAGACCTTATTGAAACTTATTAGACCTTATTGAAATTATTAGAACCTATTAGACCTTATTGAAACTTATTAGACCTTATTTTTAGATTTGATTAGAGCTTATTAGAACTTATTGTAACTTATCTGAACTTATTAGACATGAAACTTATTTTTATAAGGTGAAGAGAACAAACACTAAAATGCCATTTGATAAACATTGATCAACCTGGCTGGCTCGAAGAAGAGTGAGAGAAATACTATTCTCTTCGTATTTTATTACTTGATCCATTTATAATATTTATTTGACTTATTTTGGACTAATATTTGTTATTTATAATAAGAAAAAATTATAGTCTTGTGAGTACTTTTAGGAATCGTCTCAATAAATAGATTATTAATTATTAATTTTTATTATTTATAATTATTAATAATTTAAATAATTATTGATAAAAAATTTACATCAGCATATGTGCCTAGGATAAATGGAGCATTAATAAAATACGGAAGGAGTAATCTGGCCAAAGCTTTCCGGCTCTAAACACATAAAAGCCACACTAATTTTCTTTTTCAAACAAAAATAAAATCATTAAAAATAAGCCTCGTGAGGCCCTTATCAATAATAATTGGTTTTTACTAATAAACAAACAAACATAAGTTTCAATATGAATTAATTTCTATTAGTAAAATTAATTTAACTTCATCAAATAATTTAAGTTCATCAGATAAAAGTAATTAAGTGAATAAAATATGGCTATAATTCAAATGATATTAATTTGCTGAATTTGAATTATTTTCATTAAAATTAAATTATTTTTACCGAAATTAAATTATATTACTAAACCTATATCAACTATCATTAATGATTATATATTTATATTAATTCACTATTAAGTTTGTTCTTCAGTTGTTGTTTTTTTTTTTGTTTTTTGTTTTTTTTTAAACAAACGGATAATGAGTAAAATCAATTTTAGATTTAGATTATTTTTCTTTAAAAAAAATTACTCATAATTTTAATCATTAAATCAATTTGATCGATGCATGTAACTCACAATAAATATAGATCAATAAGTATAAATACAAAAATGAATCTCTTTAATATTATGGCTCTTAAATATATCCCCACCCTAATAATTGACAGAAAAAGTTATTGTCAAAAAAAAAAAAAAAAAAAAAAAAAAAAAAAAAAAAAAAAAACCAGAAAAAGTAGGTCTACTCTCATCATTTTGTTTGAATGAATATCGCATTATCACTTAAAAACTCATACTTTAACTCATAATACCCTCGTAATAGTGTTAAAATCTCATCCTTAAAATCAAATGGGATGAACGTGCAATGCTACCGACATATTCCAAAGGGTCACGGCCCTACCCGACTACCTTATCACCAATATGGCAATATCCCTATCTACTTCTTTACCTTATAATTTATAATAAAAAGAGGGATTTTATGTAGTCCAGGTCTTTATACTATACATATAAGTGGCCCTTTCTTACACAAACAACGTGAGCCATGCTAGATTTTTGTCAATTGCAATCCCTTACATTATTGTTGTTGAAATGTTGAATTGATTGGGAACCACAATGGACACACCAAGACTTTTTATTCGATCTTTGGTTTTGAGTGTCACCAGATATACTTTAACCAATTATAGCTAGTTTTCTCCACATTCATGATATTGTGAAGGTGAATTATTGGATAAGATATGGAGTAGTACTCGTATTTACATTTTTTGATACTAAATGATTGAACCATTTCTCTTTTGAAGGTCAAACTTTATAATTTTTGACCATGAATTATCACTATGATATAAAAGATTATATAAAACCTTGTTAGAAACATTTAACAATGCACAATTATAAATATTCAAGTCAAAATAGTGCGTTGGAGACCATAAAAAAACAAATGATGCAATTATTTACTCTGTAATAACGGAAAAAGTGTTTCGCAAATATATTTATCATATCCGGTCCAAAAAATAAATTTAAAAAATATAAGGAGTGAAACATGATGACTAATTTTCTGTCAAAAAAATAAAAAATGATGACTTATTATTATTAGATTAAATTTTATTTATTCATTAATTTGGTATTTTGAGGGATTTATTTATTTTTTGTTTGAATGGATATTATTCCTTGGGTCTTCATCAGTAATCATATATATATTGTACCTATATATGATTACTGATGAAGACACATGTGCATTAGTTTCGACATAGTGATTTGTTTACTTCCAAGAAGCAGTCCACCAAAACTCCCAAGGCATACTTGCTAGTTACTACTCGTAGAGTCGTAGTACAGTAGGACATAACGAAGTTTATTAGTGAAAATGATATCAATTTCAATAGTTAGTTTTGTACAACCAGTACTAGTAACAATGTAGACAAAAAGAACACTTCTGTGACATATGTGATATGTCCCTTTAGAAGAGTATTTTATAGAGGAATTATTATTGCTAAATCTAAGAATAAGCAAAAGGTATAAAGAAAGTAATGAGCTAATTATGGTAGTTTAACATCATCTAGAATTCATTTAATTTGGAAGAATTGACTTATATGACAACACCAACTACAGATAAAGTGACGAGGTTTTACAGAGCAACACCAACCAGGTGTAGAATGTAACATCAACTATAATATTGGGTGCATCTAATGACATAACCACATAAATATTGGGTGCATCTAATGACATAACCACATAAATTTAGCTGAATTTTGGTGAATCTTTGTAGTTTTTGGCAGTGACAATGCAATTGTTGTGAAGATATTTTTGAAGATAATTAATTGGATTAGTGATATTGCAAAGTTTAAGTGATATTTGATTGTGCCCTTTCAAATTGAAGTTTCTGCTTTCTTGTACACTCCTACATTATATAGTTGCCAGTTGGTGTTGCTATCTTGGATTGATCTATACAAAGGCAATCGAATTATCAAAATCAATAAAGCTAAAGCAGCTTCTAGCCATTTGATTTAAAATGAAGATGAAGAATGCATTATTCATTTTGTATACCATGGCAATTGCAAAAGACTAGCTAATTGGTATATATACTTTGTATAAATATAACTCAATATTTTATCATCAAACACTTCTTACATCTAGTCATGTCCATTACATTTTTGGTTACATTAAACCCTTCTGTTTTATCCAATTCTATCTGGTGCACCAAAAATAAATAATGTACACATAATATCCTTCAGATTGATCCAACATCCCAGTAATCTCCTGCTCTTTTCACCCTTTTTTGACAGCATCTTGCGTTAAGGGGACTAATTTAATGACTTAAGTTCTTGAACTTCAAATTATAACAGGAGTGTGTGTCAATCATGTATCACACCTTTATTCTAGTAATTGAGGTGACCCTGTCCACGAATCTATACAAGTTCATCCATAGTTCTTATCTTGTCCTCCATACATTCCTCAGCCGAGCAGCCAATACTCAATACCCTATGCTTCAACTGTGCCTAAGAATCAAACAGGCTATAGGATTCTGAATATCTGATTAAGCAATGGAAACATCTGCCCAGAAAAGGATTCAAAGAATAACGGCCTAAATATGTTTACAATTGATTTATATAGCCATTCATATCTCATTTTCAACCCTTTTCGTTTAATCTGTCAGCTCATTACATAATTCTCCCCCAAATATTTTACAAATCAGCTCTATTTCAGACTATCACTGGCATCAAAGAGAGTAGGAGGAAAGATAACTCTCACGGTTTTGTTCAAGTACCCTCATTGCTGTTCTGCTTCAGGAATTGGAGATCCTTCATCTGTAATTGTATTGCTTCTTTGGACAATGGTTTAGGCTCTTCAGGAAATTCTCCCTCTTCACCGCCTTCGGCTACTTTTCTGGCTTTATCTTTGACTATTCTTTCAATCTCTGGCTGTTGAACACTGGGAAAGACAGCTCTAAGAATAGTAATCAGTAACCTTTCATCTTCTTCTTCAATCAAGTCCTTCCCAAAGCAACAAACATATATAGCATCAAGCGCTTTCTCAGCTCTTAATTCCATTGGGATTGTAGGAGCTGCAGCATTCAGTTTAGCTCTTCTCTGCAGTATCACTCCCAGAATGTCATTGGCAAGAATACATGATATGCATCAAATACATAATTTTCACAAGGACACATGTAACAGATAAAAGTGAATTTTTAACTTCCTAGTATAGTACCAATATTCAAGTTGGGCTAGAATCTGATACATATAAAATTTTCTAAGCTAATGATTAAGCCCATTCCGATTGCCCCATAGAAGCATAGCTGAAGAATTCATTTTAGCAAGTTCTGCTAACATAGAGTGAGTTACAAACTAATAATCAACGATTGGATTCCATTATCCTTAGGCTACAAGTAGACTTGAAGATGCCAAATTCCAAACTGTTATATCAACATGCTTGAACATGACATCATTGACATGAATTGCATCGAGGGAATCACCAATAGATCAGTTTTCTCTTTGCAATGATAGAAAATTTACTTTTCATTGTTTCGTACTCATGCTTGAACACAGTGGTCTTGCGGTGACAAAGCAGGGTAACTAGACAAGTTTGGCAAGTCTTTGGGGTATAATATACACAGCTTAGCTAGACATCTATAAAATCTAATTTCAGTAACACTATGCAGTGAAGGGGAAGGGAGAAGAAGAAAAAAGAGGGAAGGATTGACCTTCCATTTTCCTTCCTCCAGCAATGGAAGAATTTAGGTTATTAAAAGGGAAAGGAAAATGGATCCCTCAATCACCTTTCCCTTCCTTAGCCCTATGTCTTATCCTTATAAGAGGAATAGTTCACAATTCCCCTTCCCTCCCCATCCTTCCAAATTTTCCTATTCCAAATATAGTGTTCCAGTATATGTAGCTCGACAAGTTTGATGAGTTCAGGGGGTATAGTACTGGATCTGGAATAAGTATGTATTGGCAATTGTACAAGGCTGCATACAAGACTCACCCATCACAGAGCACTTTGCATTACTAATGGCATGGTATTGCCGGTATCTGTAACCAACAATTGATACAAGTCTAATTTACGAAAAACATCAACATTCATCCACTGTCAATCATCTAAGTATCTTGCTTTCATGGTATTCTTTTCATCTACTTCACCAAAGATTGTATAAAAGCTGACTGAAAGCATAATTGTTGGAAACAAGAAACCTAACACTATGTTTGGATAGAGAGAAATGGAGGGAAAGGAAGAGAAGAGAAATGGAGAGATGCATTATCCTTTGTTTGGATATCTAATGCAAGGGAGGGAAGGGGAGGGAATTGGAAGGATCCATTTTCCTACCTCTTTAAATAAATTAAATTTATCCATTGTTGAAGAGATTTGGAAGGAAAATGGAAGGCCATCTTCTCCCTTCCCTCACCTCCCTTTCCCTTCCTTCTTTTTTTTACCCCTTCCTTTACCTTCACTATTGTTATCCATAGTGTAAGTGTGTTTGGAGTGAAGGATATGGAAGGAAATGAAGGGAAGGGAAATGGAAGCATGTATTATTTTTCATTTGGATAACAAATGAGGGATGAAGGGAATTGGAGGGAAGAGAAATGGAGGAATTAAATTGTAAGAAAATGATCTCTCCAACAATGGAGAGATTTGGAAGTAAAACTCATTATTATGCCCTCCCCTCCCTTTCCCCTTTCCCCTCCCTCCCCTTCCCCTCTCTCCCCTTCTTTTCCTTCCCTTTTCATTACTCAAAACAAACCTTCTAAAGCATAATTGACACGAGAGGATAGAGGCCGGTACACCGCAAATCTCAACCCATCAAAAGTAAAAATATGAATATGATATTACAAGACTTGTTAATATAGTTGAGTCATGACTCACTATACCTTCTCTTCTTCATCCAATTCAAGTTGTACAACGTAAAGAGACAACTTTACAATAGGTGACAACTTATATTCAGATATCTTAAGTGAGTTTGGATAGATAATTGGGAAGGAAATGAAGGAGAGGGAGGGGAAGGGGTGGGAAGGGAAGAGGAAGGAAGATAGATGAGTTTTCCTTCTAAATCTCTCCATTGTTCTCCCCCTCCAATTCTCTTCCTTCCTCATTTGTTATCCAAATGAAATATACATCATCCTTCTATTTCTCTTCCCTTCCCTTCCCTCCATTTATTTCAATCCAAACAAAGTGTAAATTAGTATGTGTGACTACTAATTACGGACAAAGAGAATAGTTCACACAAGATATTGAACACATAGGAAACAAAAGATAATGATATAGACTTGCCTCTTTTGCTTCAGTCATCTTAGCAATGAAAGTCTGTTCTTCAAACTCAATATCATTTGAAAGACGAAGGCGTGCAACTCCCTCCAGAATTTCTTCAGATTTAAGTAGACCTGCACCAATTGCTGCTAACCAACAGCACAGTAGAACGTATAATGGTTCCCCTATCTATCACAAAACCACAATTACCACCCACAATTACATATACAACCACATAAATAACATTAAATGACATTGAAAATATGAAAATTAATAACCAAAATCACCAAACATTCAATAACAAATAACAATATATAAGTACAACTTTTTATCCGGATGTAGTGGTCACGTCATCACTAGTTTAAATTACACTATTGGCACCCTACATAATCAAATTGCTAGTTCAAATTACTAGTTCAATTTACTCTATCATTATCCAATTATAATACTAGTTCAAATTACACTATCAGCACCCTGTAAAATTACTAGTTCAAATTACGGCATCCTATTATATCACTAGTTCAAATTACACCATCACATCCTACTAATAAATTAATTCCGAACAAAGAGAGAATAAATGAATCAAAAAATTACCCGGCCGCGGCGGTCTTGGAACTCATAGAAAGCTCTAGAATCATTAACAGAACACTTATTACCAACCCTTCTTCGAAATTCAGCAAAATCAATGATATCTCCAGCAAGACCACCTTCATCATTAACAATTCTAGCAATGAGACCAACAATGGGTAATGAACCAATAACTTTGTTTGCAAAACTAGAAATTGGGTTGGTGTTTTCAATATATGCTCTAATTACTGAGAAATTGGTTCTTCCATTTGAAGTTGGGTGTATTCTGAGTTTTCTGGGATTTATAGAATTGTTGATAATTTGATGGAAAGTTCGATTATTTTGGGTGGTAATGGTGGTGGTGTAGGAGTGTTTTGCTGAGACTTGGGTAGGAGATAGAGTCACTGCCATGGTTTTTGATCTTTTGAGAGGTTCAGATTTCTCCAAACATATGCTAGTAGGATAGTAAGATATTACGACTACATTATTACGAAATACGATTAGTGCATTTCAAGGGTTATCTAATACTTAACCGCGATAATTTTATAGGAAAAATTGCTAAAAATAATACAAACTTTAACGGTCCGTAAATAAATTAATCATATTAGAATAATACAAACTTTAAAGAATATCCGCTTAAATAAATTATGACCGGTTGGTAATTTGGTTAATAGATCATGTAGAACACGTGTCATTGTTTTATTGGTTAGACAATTTAATTTGTTTTTTTTTTAAGTTTTATAATGTTTAAAAAATATTAAATAATACGTAGTATTAATTACTTTATTATTATTATTATTATTATTATTATTATATTATTATTTATTTTTTTATTTTTTTATTTTTTTATTTTTTTATTATTATTATTATTATAATAAACACCTACAAAGTCAAACGATTTACAAGAAATTAGTAGGGAGCCGAGATACAATCTGGGCCCCCACCCCTCTAGCTATAGCGAACCCAATCCTGTTAAAGATGTGAGCAGCCGCACGAGCACCAATATCCTGAGTCCTAGCGAACTCCTGAACCCGCTTCAGCAATGCAACAACATCTTTCTCTGATTTCCCCAATGAAGAAAAGGAGAAAGGGAGAAAACCATAGCCAATAGCCCTGCAACGCGCCCCATACTTGTCTCGCTTCCGCTGAGCCGCAACCGCCACAACACGACCAGGAACGAAGTCAGACAACCCAAATTGAGTCAATGGAGAAGACCCCATCAAGTCAACACATACATCTAGGCCTCTATCCCAGGAGTAAAGCAACACATCTGCTGGCCGAAGAGCCCCGTCGTTCCCTCCAGTCAACCCAACGTTGACCTCCTTCCTTGCAGAAATCCCAGAGCGGAAACAAATATCAACAAGAGTATCACGAACAACGTTGTGCCGATGTTTAATACCCACCATCCCAACACAAGACACTGCATGATCCCCATAAATATCCCCAGCAAAAACCCTTGAGCAAGCAGAACAAGGTGCCGAGACGGAGAACAAGGGAACACCCAACCGGTAGCAAAGAACACAACGGTAAGTCTTACCATTCTTAATCTGACCAAAACCTGATATCGGGACCGCACGCAACCAGGCAGAAGTGTGATCCCCCTGCTGGGACTTTCATAAGGCAACCTGACGCGGAGATAAGGAGAAAGTGGATTCTGCAGAAGCAGTGACCTTTGTGAAATATATATCTGCCAATTTCTTCATGAGTTTGGGGGCAGCGATCTCACTAGGGTTACGCAAAAGGTCAGTCTCCACAGTCCTATTAAAAAGACTAAGAGCGTCGTCGAAGGCCGGACCTGGACCAACAATACCAAAATTGCGAAGAAGCGAAGCCTGAAGACCAGAAGACTGCAAGCGCGACGCAAGGAAAGCATAGTGTCGAACATCACCCGCTGAATAGACACCCAAACCTCCATAAGAAAAAGGTAAGGTGGCAAGTCGCCATTGCTAATCACCAAAACCTGGTCCCGAAGCAGTTACAATGCGCTCCACAGAACCTCGAAGGGCCACATCAAAAGAAATTTGGGCCGCTTCAAAAAGACGAGGAGGACAAGTGCGCATAGAAAAGTAGAGTTTTGAAACTCCAGTACACGCACGAAGTAGTAACAACTCACATTGGGAATCCTCAAGCTTAGCAACAGCATCCATGAGCACAATGGTCTTCGACACTCTCTGCGAAACAAGCTCACCACAGAAAGAGGCATCCGCACTGACAGGACCCCCAAGCAGCTTAACACCATGAGCAGGACGAGCAATATCCGGAGGAAAGACACCGGCCAGACGGCTACGAGGGTCCTCCGAGGGCCAGAAAACTTCCGTTTTCTCAACGTTAACATGGAGGCCAAGACGAGGTCCCTCCACCAAAATCAACTCCATAACCTTCCCTACCACCAAGGTGTCACCAATAATAGTGTCATCATCCAAATACCAAGCCTGCAAACATAAGTTGAAAGAATCCCTAATTCGACAAACCAACGGATGGAGCACCAAAGCAAAAAGCAAAGGGCCAAGAGGATCACCTTGCTGCACACCTTGACATGACCTTAAGGTATGCTCCCCATAATAGAGCCTGGCTGGAGTAGAGTAACAAAATTCAACCCAATGCGAAAGAGCTGGACAACGGAGACGAACCTCACTCAGTAAAGCCGTACGATCAACCAAATTAAAGGCATTCCGGAAATCCACCAGCAACATAGAGAGGCCTACATCACCACCTCGAGCCTCAACCAAACGATTAACAGCATGAAGAATAGCCTCGCCACCTGCTGACACCCCAACACCAAACTGAAGACCTCCTAAATAGTTCCCCATACGCGGACCAACTAAAGCAGCCCCAACCTTTGAAACCAGACGCCGCCAAACAGTACCCACAGCAATAGGACGAATACCACCACCGGGCTTAACAAGGGGCGTAAGAGGAGCACTAGCAATATACTCCCCCAACTCAGCCGGACATTTTCCTACGAGAAAGAGATTAACCACCTGCGTAATAGAGCCCACCAACTCATCTGAAATAGCGACCGCAGCACCACTGAAGCAATCAAGAAGGTGCTGAGCACGCAAGCCGTCTCTTCCGCATGACGTACCACGCGGAAAACCCCTAATCTGATCCAAAACAACAACATATGTAGCAATGAGGGGCTGTTCAACGGGGATATCCGGTAAGATTGGAGCCGGAAAGGAAGGGTGCTTAGCTTGTAAATCATCAAGAGTAGCATCATTGTAAGGGGCAAGACCAGAAGACAAAAGAACCCTAACCGCAACAGTGTAATGTCCGTCACAAATCTTTCTCTTACACTGCATAATATTTCGATCAGATAAATCATGCGCATCATCAGCTTCCAACAAAGGAAAGACACATCTGCCAACGTATCCCGCACAAGATGCATAGAATCACCGTGCTCACACCAAGAACGAATAGCAGCGGTGATACTCTCTTCCTGCCGCTGCCGCCGGACTCCCGAAGAACACTCACGACTACTCCTCGGGGTAAAGGTTTTAAGAACACAAAGAGGCAACACAAGTAGTTGAACCCAACAAGAGACGCTATCAGGCTTGCAAATCACCTTATCAAGCGCTCCTTTGAGAACCCGAGAAAAACCCAAGCGACACTTAGGAGGAATAGATTTCACCGAACGAAACCGCTTAGATAGAAAACGATCCAGGAGAGCAACATCGAACGCCAAAGGAGACTGACGAGGTGCACTAGGAACAAGATCAGATACCTCCGAAGAAAGACCTTGTGGTTTAGGAAAACCATAAAGAACAAACCGAACAACGCCATCCCCCAAATCAGGAGGGTCCACAATATCGTCCGGACCACGACCATGTCGACACTTCGAACGAAAAGTATGAGTCTTAAAACACTCCCCACAAAGCCAAATGCCCATACGCCGGAAAGTTGACTCCGCCTCTAAGAAAATAGCCAAATCAGAAGAAAGAGAGTGTCGAGTCATATCTCGCGCATCCCCACAACAATGACGATCACGAAGATGAGTGAGCAAATAAGCTTTAGTGAGGCCATTACCCCCACCATCCAGACACCCGTTTAGACCCACAAACGGACAATGAAATCGAACCACATGAGGCATAACACCCACCACAACACCCACGAGAAGAACACAAAACAACGCACCAAAAACTACACCGAAATAGCACACCAACTACACACTAAAACCACACCCAAAAAGCTCCAAAAACTGCACCTTATATACACAACAAAACTGCACACGAAACTGTAGCACGAACAACACCACGAACGGCTCTGAAAGCACACCCAAACTGCTCTAAAAAGGCACACGAAACTGCTCCAATAGCACACCCAAACGGACCACCAAATAGCACCCAAACCTGAGCAGGAAACAGCCTGAGAACAACCCAGAAACAAAGCCTGAATTCCATGAAAATTCGCCGGAAGATCGAACAAGAAACCACCCGAAACCTGAACCACGCATGGGACTGCAAACAGCCGGAAAAATCACCTGAAAAGGCCGTCGAACCTGCCTGGAAAACGCCCAGAAACAGCGAAGAAAACTAGCTGAAAAACAAACGAAATTCGCACAGAAGTTGCCTGATGATTGTCGCAGAAAATCGAAAGAATTCCGAATGAATTACGGCCAAAAACTGCACCAATTGAAGCGTGGAAACCGCCGGAAGATAGCCTGACCTGACTGCCGCCGGAGTGCCCTCCCTGACCTGACCCTAAACGACTGAAAAGGTGCCGGAAAACCAACCCTACACCCCAGCCCTAAACGCCCTAACGAGATTATTAATATTATTATTATTATTATTATTATTATTATTATTATTATTATTATTATTATTATTATTTTAACCCCTTCCCTTTCCTTGGCGCCCAAACCTCCGGCGACACCCTGCCGGATCCCCAGCGCCTCTAATGCGGCTGGCGACCCAATAGAAAAGTACTCCCCCGACCCATTTCTTCCACCACCACCATTTTCGTGACCTTCGCTCACTTCCTTCTCTGTCTTCTTACTTTTTTCTTTCTCCTCTGAAAAAATTAAAACTATCAAACTTCCATGGAAATGGAGCTTAGTAAGATGACAATGGAGATATTCTCCAAGCTTGAGCAACAATGGATTTCCAGTAATAACAACAACAATGGAGGAATCGCTACGAAAGCGAGGATACTTAGCATCGATGGTGGAGGAACCTTCGTCGCCGTTGCGGTTGCCTTCTTAGTTCATTTGGAGGAGGCGATTCGGGTGAAAACATGTGAATTGCTGATTTTTTCGATATTGTTGCCGGAACTGGAATCGACGGTCTTCTCGTGGTGGATTCTTCCGGTCGTCCGATGGTTACGGTGAGGACACGACAAAGTTTCTTGTCGATATTTCTCTGCGATGTTTAAGTCGATGATGTCGAAGGATCCCCAGGGTGGTTTCAGGAAGGGTGTTTGGGGAATGGCTACGACAGTGGCTGGGAGGTGGGGGAGATCGCCGGCGAGAGAGGGGGCTGGGCTTGCTCTAGGCTGCTGGCGGGGAGGTAGGGTGGGGCAGGGCGGGTGGGGAGTGGTTCTTAATTTTTGATTTTTTTGAGAAATTAAATATTTATCTAATTAGGAGTTAATTATAGTTAAATTATTTAATTAGGAGTTATTTAAAATATTAACCATAGTTAAAGTTTTAATTAAAAATTTGTTAACCGGTTGTATAGGTAATAGGTAAATTATCTTGTTTAAAACGGACACCCCTTAAAGTTTGTATTATTTAGAAATAATTAAAAATTTAACTTGTTTTTGGCAGACCATTTAAAGTTTGTATTATTTTTGACGATTTTTCCAATGTTATACGAATTAAAACTTAGGCCTCGTTTGGTTGGCAAGGGAAATAAATTCCCATATGAAGTTGTATTTCATGGGAAATTATTTCCTAAATGAAATTCCTAGGAATTTCTTTACGAAGTCGTTGGTTGGAGTTAATAATCAAATGGAAAGGGAATGAAAAGACCCCCATTCCCTTTGTTGCTGTTTGTTTGTCATTTTTTATCATTCCCTGGCCTTTACCCATTTTTATTTTTGACTTCACCCTAATTTGCTCTACATTGATTCCTGGCCCCCCTAGACTTTTCCATTCCCTTCCTTAGCCACCCTACCACCACCACACCCACACTATCCACCACCCTTTTACCTTACCCCCACCACCCAACTGCCCCACCTTCGCCATCGTCGCCTCTTCCCCACTATCGCCGCCCCTCCCCCGACCATCACTGCCCACCGATAAGCCCTCCCCTCCCCTAAAAACCTTCCCCCACCGTGCAAATAACTCATTCCTTCAACTTTCCAGCTACCACCCGACCACCCCATTGCCGAGCCACCACCCAACTACCCTCGCCGCACCTCCCCTTCCCTTCGCCGCCCAAAAACCCTTCCCCTCCCCCCGAAAACCTTCCCCTACCCTCGAAAAATCCTAGAAATCTCTCCTCCTCCCTGTAAAAACCGCCGGCCACCCCCCACCCTTACCCTCGAAACCCTAGCCGACAGTTTTTACAGGGAGGATGAGGGATTTCTAGGGCTTTTCGAGGGTAGGGGAAGATTTTCGGGGGGAGGGTGGGGTTTTGGGGCAGCGAGCGTGACTTGATGGTGGGGTGGCCAGGTGATGGCTGGAAAGTTGAAAGATTGAGTTGTTTATGTGGCTGTGTGGTGGTGGTGTGGTGGTGGACTGGAGCCTCCATTCCTTTTGTTTTTTTATTTTAAACAAACAACATACCACTTGGAAAGGTTTTTCATTCCATTCCTTTTGATCATTCCATTCCATTTACCCCGTGCGAACCAAACGGCCCCTAAGTTGATTGGTTGTGACAATGAGAAGTTGGAATTTCCATGAATTTTGATTGATCTGGGGGGGTAGGTAATTACTTTTTATGTTTTGTGGGAAATAGAAATTCACATGCATAGTTTCCAACTTCCCCCATTTTTGCATTTTTGTGTCAACCAAACAACGAGAAAATACATGTTACTCTCAGTAATAAACAAAAACTGTTTATCACATGGCATTTTTCGTAAATAAATCAACAAATTTTTCATTAATGTGGGCTCCACAGTTGATGTTGATTGGATAAAGTTGTTGATTTATTTACGAAAATGTCATGTGATAAACAAAAAATGTTTATCACTGGGAGTAATTGGGGCAAGCTCGCAAACAACTACCCTAATTACAAAATCCCATGAATTTTCACTTCCCTCATTTTATTTTGCTAACCAAACAAGCCCATATTCAACGGGGTCAATTAGTAAACGCACACTTTTCTCACTATAAATTTGATACTCCCTCTGTTTTATTTTTTTTTTTTTTTTTTAAGTTAGAGTTGAATTTGCACATTTGCCAAACCATAACTTTGACCATCAATATCTTTAATTAGAGGTTAGTAAAAATTATGAAAAAAATTAATTTATAAAAATAGACATTATGACAAATCCAACAACAAAATATATGATCATATTCATATATTACACATTGGTAAAAAAAATTAATTCAATGATGACATGTGAATGGGCTTGCCCTGGTTAACTTGATTGACAAATTTTGTCAATCAGTGCTTTTTTTGCCTTTTAATAATAATATAAAAAATAAACAAAAAAAACAAAAACTCAGATCTAAAATGGCTTTCACCACAATCCCAACCATCATTCTTCCCTCCGGTCAACACGAAGTCCTTGCCACCACTACCATCTCCGTCTTCGTCTTTGCATCTTTGTTCCTCAACAACCATCTTCGTCTTCCCGTCTTCATCTTATCCACCACCACCATCTTGGAAGTCACAATGCGACGAAACACAAAGACACCCTAGTAGCAAATAGTGTCAAGTAGGGTCATATCAACCCCTTAAGGGAAGCATCTCCTTTGCAACATCAATTTTAACCACCCCTATGGTGGTGGTGTGGTGTGCAGTTTGCTTATGTGGAGGAGGAAATCCAAGCTGTCATGGTACTGATGGAGGAGGGAGAAGGGAGGAATGAGTAAAATGACATATATAACCCCTGATATACCAATTTGGTATATCAGGCTGATGAACAAGTATTTACTTCATATGAATAGTGGAAAATCCTAACTCTAATTTATACAAAAAAACGGAGGGAGTTTTATGTAAGCTATAGTACAAATTTGTTAGAATTTTATGTAGTTCATCTAGGGATTTTAGTGGGGCGGGTCGAGTAGGAGACCCGCCTGGGGCGGGGATAGGTCTTGTTTGGTAGGTGGTGGGGCGGGGATGGGATAAAAACCATACCCGCCATGAGTGATGGGGCGGGGTGGATTTTAAGTTGTACTCGCCCCGCCCCACTTCGTACCCGCCTCATCCACACCCCACACCCACTTGTATATATTTTTAAAAACAAAATTATATTCTTTTATACTATTTCATAAAAAAATTATGCAAAATAAAATAGTAGATATAATAATTTGTAATACACTAATATTAAAAACAAAAAAGTGTGTAATATTAACAATAATATATATATATATATATATATATATATATATATATATATTTAATCTATATTAATTATGTAGGATTGTGTATTGGGAGGTGGGGATTAGGCGGGTCTTAGGTGGGGATTAAGTAGGGGTGGATATCCAAGTGGGGGTGGGGCGGGGATGGTTTTGGAAATGTACCCGCCGAGGTGGGGATGTGGATCAATTTTGGTCTCAGCGCGGGGATGGGGATGGGGATGGGGATGAAAATTTTAGGTGGGGATGAGTATAGGGATGGGTAGGCCAACATTCGCCCCGCCTTTTTAACATCCCTAAGTTCATCCCTACCTTTTCAAAAGTATGAGTAAACTCTTATGAATAGTGTTGAGACTATTATGCCCCTAAAAATGTTTATTTATGTATTTAACCCTTTTTAAAAGTATGACCACACTTTATGAATAGTGTTGAAACGATTATATCCCTAAAATGTTAATTATTTACATATTTGCCCTCATTTATATTAATTATTTTTTTAAACTCATAAGAATAGTGTGTGAACATTTATATGAAAGGATTAGTGTCCTTCAAACATGTGTATTATTCCGATAGAGGGTTCGGAATTAATTACGGAGTTAATTATTCAGTGAAGAGAAGTGATTGGAAAGTCAGGCTAGAGGCCATCTCCGATCAGTGAGATTAATTATATTAATCTCACAGCTTTCCTTCTACTGAACCCAACGGGTCACACCCAAGCGTGTAACCAAACTAATTAAGGTGAGGAATTAAGCCGAAGGCATTAATAGGTCAAACTAGAGGATACGTATTCCGACGTTGGATTCCGAGCTTGGAGTGTCAAAGCCGAACGTCGAGTTAACTTCTAGAAATTAACGAGATGTACAAATAAGTCAAACAACGAATAATAAAGTCATTGTTCATAACCCTAACCTCGTATCGGCCTAACCGTACGAGGGCTAGGCTAGCACATGCTGCCGCAAGCACCAGCAGCCCGCAAGGGCGTGCGGGCTTGCGAGAGCAGCAGCATGGCGTGGCTAGCAAACCCGCATGCTGGCAGCTCGCAGCAGGCCTTCTAGCACGGCACGCCAACAAGCTCGCAGTGAGCTGTGGCTAGGGAGGCCTGCTAGCAAGCCCGACATGGCAGCCGAGCAATACACAGCAGCCCAGCATCATGTGTGGGCTTGTGGTGCGTGCTGGCAGGCCCATACCGAGCAACGCATAAGAGCATCCCAGCCGAGTGGGCTTGCAGTATGGCTAGCAAGCCCGAGCCAAGTCAAATGGCCTTGACCAACCATACCTTGGTGCCCAAGGGTGTTGACCGGTCATGGGCTATTGTGATTGGTGGGTTTGGTGACTTTGGGAACAAGGAGGCCATGTGGCTCCCCCCGGTGGTCCTCACCTAACCACTCCCATGTGATTGTCATTTGTTGTTTGCATTTTAATTTATTTTAGAATTAAATTAAAAGCATTTATTTCTCAACTTTACAAAGTCCCACATTGATTGGAAATGAAAGGGATGGAGATGCTTCTCCTATAAATACCCAAGGTCTTCCTTGGGAATTGTTGCAAGAGTTGAACTTTATAAAGTACATCTTCACTGAGAAAACCTTATAAATAGATCCTCTTGTTTAGTAGTGTTAATATTACCCTAGCCGGTAATATTAGCCAAGTTTGGGCGCGCGGGTGAACTACGTTGGAGGGGTCGCATTTGAGGCTTTTTCTCCGTTCGTGAGTTCGTGTTCGTGCTAAGTGGAAAACACGCTTCAAGGTTATGATCGTCTTTTCCTCTCTCTCTCTCTCTCTTGTTGTTAATTAATTATGTGTTTAATTAATTAAATATTAGCATGCATGTTTAGTTGCTTTAATTTATGCATGGATCTTTGGGCGGGTTTCCTTCCGCGTAGTGTTGGACACTACGAAACCCAACATTATACCCCTAAAAATATTTGTTTACATATTTTCCCTAATTAACGCTACTAACAACTTCTAACCGAAAGAACATCCGGACATGGCTAGCTATAACGCGCGCCACCCTAGTACTAAGAAAGTTTTAATTTGGTAACAAGTAAGCTTCAATTTGATACGATATAATCAAATAATCAATAGTTTCGTATCTATATCAATACACATTTTTGTTGGTACCATATAGGAGTGATATTTGTTGTTACAAAAAGTTCTTTTTTATTTCCAAAAATGCCACTTAAGAATTAAGAACTTTCCTCTTTAAGAATTAAGAAATTTCCTTCTTTTTGTCCCATAATACTTTGGTTAATTGACTCGTTTCCAAATTAAACAAAACTAGATAAAGCCCGTGCGATGTACGATTTGTTTTTATTTTTTTAAATAAAATATTTTATTAATATATAATTATCTAATAAACTTTGTGATATTCTCTTGCTTACTACTTGAATTTTTTATTATAAAATGAATTATTAACTTTGTTTCTTATATTTAGATAAAATTCGTAATATAAAAAGATGATATTTTATTTCACAAAGTTTCATATGTGGCTGATCACACTGTGTAGTCAAGATTACTTGGTCAGGGGTTACTTGGTTGGTCAAGGGTTATTTAATTGATCAAGGGTTACTCGGTGGTCAGGGGTTACTCGGTCAGTGTTTGGGTGTGTCTTAGCCGGCCACACGATATGGCCAACCACACAAAAAATTTTATTTTTATAATTAATATAAATTTTTTGATCTAATATAAATTGCAATTCTTTTTTTTTATTAGCTAATATATAACATTTTCTTATGTGACGCTCTAAAATTAATCTTACGTGGCATAATCCTATGTAGCGCTTAAAAAAAATAAAAACTATCTTACGTGGCAAAATCCTATTATAATGTTTTAAAAATATTAATTCTAAGTGACGCTCTAATAATTTTTTAAGAATTAAAATCCTACGTGGCGCTCTAAAAACTCTCCTTTATGTATATATTAGATTTGTGCGGTAAAAAGTCAATTATTTACTTCAATTCTTTCTATCTTCACCCTTCACCATATGACTCCTTCTCCCCTCTTCTCCCTAACCTATTATCGAGGGAGCCCACTTCATCGTTTTGTTGTTTATCAAATGTCAAACAAAACAACTTGTATGAACCTGGTCCACATAAAATTACTATGCCCCGAGCTCATCACAAGCCTTTCATAAAAAAAAAAAAAATCAATTTGGTATAATCACTTTTTATTGTAATAATCATCTTTAATTTGATATAATCACTTTTATAACTCTTATAATGCTTATATATAGTACTGTCAAAACGGTTTGACAGTTCGGTTTCGGTTCGGTTTGAAATCGGGTCGGTTTGAAATCGGTTTAAATGTCTTACGGGTCGGTTTCAGTTCGGTTTAAATAATTATCGGTTCGATTCGGTTTCGGTTTATCCTTGAACGGTTCAAATTCAGTTCGGGTAGTAAACGGTTCGGTGCAAATGGGTTGCGGTTTGTTAACAGTTCGGTGTAAACGGTTTTTATCCCGGTTTAAATTCGGTTCGGGTTGTAAACGGTCCGGGTAGTAAACGGTTCGGTGCAGACGGGTTGCGGTTTGTTAATGGTTTTTATCCCGGTTAGAAACGGTTCGGTTCTTTTTTAGTTCAGTTTTATTTTAGTTCGATTTATAACTGGTTCGGTTTGTTAACGAGTTCGGTTCTTCTACAATTTAACATTATTTGGATCAGTTTTATTTTAGGTTTACTAAATTACGGTTCGGGTCTGTTTTTGATTTTAAAAAATCGGATTTTTATCGAGTCGTTCAAAATACTCCTAGTAGGAAATGGTTTTTAAACGGTTCGAATTATAAGCGATTCGGTTCATAAACGGTTCGGTTTATAAGCGGTTTGGTTTATAATCAGTTCGGTTTATAAACGGTTCGGTGCAAACGGGTTGCAGTTTGTTAACGGTTTGGTGTAAACGGTTTTTATGCCAATTTAAACGGTTTCGGGTTAGAAACGGTTCGGTTTAGATTTGGTTCGGTTCTTAAACGGTTTAACGTTTCCTCGGATCGGTTTCGGTTTTACTAACATGCGGTTCGGGTCGATTTTCGGTTTCATAAAATCAGTTTTTAATCGGTTCAGCTCTCATTTAGATCGATTGAAACGGTTCGGTTTCACCAGTTCGGTTTGGTTTTTGACAGTACTACTTATATATATGATATACTTTATTAATAACTTGTATTTTATGTAAAAAAAAAAATTCTTCTCTCCAGCCAACACCAACACTATTATTCGGGTAGGCAGAATGTCCACTTACAACACAAGTGGATAGTGAATTCACTTCGAATACCGTCGACGCCATCTCGCAAAAATGCAAAAGGATACTCTTGGTTAACAAATTATGAGGCACATTGAACTGCTTAAGATTACCAATCTTAATTTGGAATCGAACTTGTCAATTGATTAAGTGAAGAAAGATTCCCCAAAACATTGTTTGGTATTTGACCTATTAATCCAACCCTAGGTTATTTGGTATAATCAACTTTAGTTAGGTAAAATCACTTACTGTAAGGTATAATCATCTTCTACCTAATAAGATTTCTCAACGTGTACCGGGTTTATTTTAGAAAATTTACCATATTTAATGCCATTGTTCATGTGTTTGAAAATTGGGGTTCTTAGTATGTATTTGAACTTTTGAATTTCAATTTATGACTTTTTTTTTTATTATTATTATTATTATTATTATTATTATTATTATTATTATTATTATTATTATTATTTTCTTTGCTATATATCCACGTATATTTATAGACGGAAAAGTACAACTTTAGGCTAAAACTACTTAACCTCAAAGAACATAGAGAAAGAAAATAACCTAACATTGCAATACTACTGTCATACCATGATTTCTCTCTCTGAAATGAGTGAAATTTGTACAAGCTGCAACTGAACAAAACGCATTCTTCCATATTCTGTTCCATAGTCTATATCAGCCTTGTAAAAATACAAGAATTCACTTACATTTATACATTGCCAATACAAATATACTAAAAGTACAGTACTTCAAAGTACATTTCTCAGTTGGTTAAAGCGAGAACAGCCAACAAGAACTGTAGTTTCCCTCCCTATTCGGCATTGTCGAGCTAAAAACATTACGGCATACCCAGAAAAGGTCTCTTCCCAAAGTAGATTGAATTATAGTTATTCAACAATTAAAGTAAATTAACAGATTGAATTAAGGATTGCTCATCACAGTGTACTGAGACAGCTTTAATCAAACTGTAGTTGTACTACACGAGTAAATTCAGATAGCATTTCCAAAATTCAACCTGTTCTTTCATTTTATTAACATGTTATCTTCGATCATTTGAGAGATCTTTATGGAGCACCTTCACAAGGATGGATTGGGATGCGGGCAAATAATTAGATGGCTAGAATGAGCTTACTTGCAAGTTGCAACTAATCCAGCAGATTTCGATGTTCCTTGCTAGCTTGTTTTTGTCAAAAATTGTCTCAGCAGTCTAACAAGTGCTAGAGGATTTTCCAAGTGAACAGCATGTCCACAATCAGAAACTTCAACTACTTCATGATTTGTTGTCTGACCCATTATACGGCTGATATTCCGACTGATACTCTTGAATTTCTCATCTTTTTCTCCAACAACAAACATAAGAGGTATTTTGCAGTGTTTCAAGTCTTCCCAGAGTGGCCTGTTAACAAATGAAAATAAATGTTCAAGCAATGTGGTAATGATAGTGATAAGAATTCGAAACCAATCCAAAGTGCAGCTAGCATGTATGGCTTTATGCCCAATAAATGTAACAACTCTGGCATCTACTTTGGCAGCCACAGTAGTATGTAGTTTAATAAATGAAATCATAGATGCAAATGACAGACTATTTAGTTCATACATGATAGGTGCTATGTGCTTCTATTCAATGAAAAAGGCGTGCTTTTACAGACAAACACTAAAACTTCTTACATGTACACTGTATACGTCAGTGCGTATGAACTTAGCAATCCTTTGCAATGATCAAAGGACAGGTTTTTTTTTTAAAAAAATTTCACGGAAAGTGGATGAACTAAACTTTATATTCAACAGCAAAAGATATAAGCAATTATACTTGCTGGCTTGTGGGTTTTTCTTACAACACAGTTATTAACAAATCATATGACAAAGGTTAAACTCCGAACCTTTAAGAGGTCATTATATTATCAATGAAACACGGTAAATTAAACAAACACGAATAGAAAGGCTCTAAAGACATCTAATACCTTAATAGGGTTTATAGTAGATAGTATGCAAGACCATGAAACAACACAACAAAGATGGGTATAGTTTACTAAAGTCTTTTTGTAGTGGCCACGAGAGGGGAGGAGGGGGAAGGGGAGGCAGGCTCATAGAAGAGTAAAAGCTTACATCTGCCTTCCAATACTCAAACCAGACAAAGCCTTTGCTAGACCATGAATATCATGATGCTCCAAGCGACTTGCTACAACCTTATCATAACTTGGGTGTCCCCTGAAACTGTAAAGCAAACATGTAAGAAATCCCAGAGTTGCTATTAGCAGCATCCTTTGTACAGTAGGATAATAAGTAACAGATCCTAAATTCGGAATCCATAAAGAGAGCAGGAGATTACCTATTCCACAAATCACTGCTGTACCAGTTTTCCAGGAAAGGCACCAAACCAAAGGAGATGATTGACTGTGCGCGAGAATCATCTTTTGCAGCACGAATCCTTCTCTCCATTTCATCTCTTAAACCAGGACTTCCAGAAATCACGACAGCTCCATCAATCTACAAAAATATTTGTTACTTGTTACCAAAAAAATAAACATTTCCAACCCATATATGATTACAAATAACATCTATGGTGATACCTGGCCACTGAATCTCAATGCCATGTACAATGCTATCCTGGCCCCCATAGAGTACCCAATAAGAGTGACTTTTCCTGTGCTAATTTTATTTATCAACTGGCTCAAGACTGCAGCAACTAGTTCAATTGATAAACTTTGCCCTTCAGTTGGATTGCCACTATCATCAAGTGATTGTAGTATTGAGCTTCCATGGCCAGGAAGATCAATAGACAAGCATTTTGCAGATCCTGAAAGAGCTGTCATGATTGGGGTCCAGTCTTCACCAGTTCCCAGGAAACCATGAAGAAATAGAAGTGTATTTCCCTGCATGCAATCTTAATTTTGTCAGAGAGAATGGTTGTACAATGAGTATGGATTTGAAATTTTGAAAACAATGGTTAGTTTTCCTGAGAGGAAAATGATATGAGTAGTATAATTTGTGATTACTATGCACTAAATTTGAAGATCAGAAAATCAGAACAAAAGTATTACAACCAGATGCAAGAAAATGCACCAAGTACATCTCTAGAAATTAAGAGAACAAAAAATCAGTACATACATCTCTCCTTTCTCCCATCTCTTGCACCTTGATCACATAAGAACAATCATCTACTTTCACGCCAAGCTGATAAGTAGATATGTTCTCTTCAACAGACCTTTTTGAGATAACATTGCAGTTAACTTGGAAATTGCGGAGGACTCGATCAGCATCGTCGATAGATGCACCTATAAATCTACTCTTTGGCTGTCGGCAAATAACAAGTGGATCAAGTGTTAAATCTTCTTTCAGCCATTTGTATGTTCCAAGACCATGAGATACACATTTTGTCGGTTTCTTATCTACTGCTTGGGATATTTCTGAACTTCTCATCTCAAGATAATATGCAAACTGAACATAGGAAGACAATCCGAGACTAGTTTCAAAGGTTGCACTCACAACAGCCAATTTACCCTTAATATGAGCCCACCATGCAATTACTGCTGCATTTTCAAATCCACCAACAACACTTGGCTTAATTACCTAACAGAAGAAAAACAGCAATCTTAGTAGAGAATTGATAGCAAAGAACAATCATATCAGCATATTCAGTAACATCTCTTACATGCTAAAAGCAAAAACTCATATTTGCAAACTTTAAAGCTCCTTTATTTCGGACAAGGAGAAAGAAAACAATTAGGCTACAAGTATAATTATACAAGTAGAATTTTTCCCAATATGTACAAAGAGCAAGGGAAAGGGGAAATTTCGGGGCAGATACAGCGACAAATCAAGAATCATGTATCAATTATCAAGAGCCACCACCATTTAACCAAAAACATGATATCCGGAGACTGGATAGATAATTGCAGATTACATTAGAATAACTTCAAAGTAATTCCATCTAAACTTTGTCGATTTGAAAATTCAAGTCCCTAGATCTAACAAAAGATTGTGTTTTGTTGAGCTTAAAATTTGCCTATAAGAAGCTAGGTATTATAAAGATATATGATGAAAATATGCTGATAGCTTATTATGAACCAGTTTAGTAGAGAGTAAACAACCACTAAATCACCAGCAAGTTTGTAGAGTAATGAAAACAAGAAATTAGTACAATTTGCCTGAACGTACAAGAGCCACCACTCCTGGATGCGTGAATCTGGCCAAAGAATCAGATATATTTCCTTGAATATTGTCAATGGTTTCATCTAATGCAACAGGCAAGCCAGAATCTTCACAGAACCTCACAATATCTTCTTCACACTGTACAGGTTCCTGAAAAACAATGAAGATATAATGTTAAAACAACAATAAATTCCAACCCAGGTTAGGTTTAACTTGACCAAAGTGTTTTAGTTCTATAACTACAATGCAGAAATCTATGTTCATATCATCCAACCAAAATCACAATCAAGTTAAGTGCAATAAAGTTCCTTGATCTTCAATTTAAAAAAATTAGACTTCCTCCGTTAATAAAAGTTATACACACTTACTTTTCCTGTTGTCAAAATAAATCACCTTCCGTAGTTTATGATTGATATAAAAGAAAAAAAAAAAAAAAAATAGCATTTAGGATCTTGTTAGAGTCATGTGAATGTAATTATCAAAATTTGAACTAATCATAGTTTCCACAGATAAATGGTTAAAGACATTAATGGTCAAAGAAGCGTATTGAATTTGGAAAAGTTAGACAAGCTGAACTTTCAGAAATGGAATACTATATTGGGCTGAGCCAGCAAAGATATCAGTTGAGAAAGAATATAGGTCAATCAAGCAACAGAAGAATTGTCTCTTCCACTAACAAGAAACAGAATGTAGAAACCTACGAGGCATACCTCAATATATTGTAAGTCACAATCCTTGACAAGAGATCCAAATATGATAGCCTCTTCGTAGGTCCATTTACGGTTAGCATCCACACGAAGTTCAACCTCAGCACCAATTTTTCTTCTTATTTCCTTAATAACTGCACCATCTTCCCTCGGATCATCTCTGCGACCTACCTGTGAGAATAGACAACAGTCATATAGCAGGTTTTAGAAACTGCAGCTTAATCTGCAAGTCATAGCTTAGAGCCAAAATAGGTCGATTTAAAGAAATTATGAGAAACAAAACACTTATTTTCTTTGATGTTTAACTCCTTCAAAATTACAAAAACACCTCCAAACAATATTTGCATCAAAACTGTCTCTTAAGTTTTAAGGCACCCAAATACCATCAAATTCATTTAATTGTCACTCAAAAATTAGGAACAAAAATCTAAATTTCATTGTATTACCTTTACTTTAACAGCACGAAACCCTTCTTCAACAAGAGCAGATACAGTACTTGCAACTTCATGTGGACTCCCTTCAGCATCAACAAGGGCACAGATATCAATGCTTGCTGGCTGCTGGTTTTTGACATTGATTTGAACTGGTTGAGGCCAGAGTATACCAAGCAAAGTGCACTTTTGTCTTGCAGCTATAGCATTCAAAGTTGCCATCTCTAGGCCACATCGAACACTTGGGAATAGAGATCCTGGCTGCAGAAAAAGATCACAAAGAAACAGTACAGTAAGGTATGAAGGGAAGGTTGACAGCACACATGAATGGTGCCACTTATCCTGCAAAAATGCTTACTGAATATCTTACCGGAACTCCAATTACTCTCCATATCCACACAGAAAAAGACTCTCTCAACAGGGGAAGCTGATAGCTAATAGTAGCTCCTTTTAGGGCATGGAGAAGGAAGCGCAGCTGTTCTTCCACATCTTGCAAATTTTCTTCATGAATTTCAAGAGGTGCAATCTGTCACTATAATTTATTAGACTTATTTATGATTTACCCATGGCTTGCATATTCTGAAGAACACAGCTTTCAATTCTACCACTTGGAAAACAATGGATCACCATATATAAATCGAGAACAATCATATAGCTCACCTCACCAAACCCAGTACTTCCATCATCAAGAGTCAAAGCTAAAATGAAGCCTTGTCTAACATAATTTGACGGAGTTCTGTCAGCGGAAACTGAAGTTGGTGGAGCAGCAAGGCTGACTCTGAGACAACCATAGATGAGATGTACATCAACTACTGAAAATATACATGGTGTGAAAACCCTTAAAATTATAAGTATAAACTCACCCATACAACGAGTACTCCAATTTGGCAACTTTATATAAGAAATCATTTGCAGATGATTCTGGAGGAGAAAGTTGTGATAGAGTTGTGAAAGCATGAGATGCCGCTTGGGCAGCATAATTTTTCAAGAGACTATAAGAAAGAGGTGATTGTCAAATAACTTTTGCTTCAGCGAAAGGCAATCAGTTAAACACAAAATGAGCTGTCATGAAACTAACCTATGAAATGCTGCATTAGTGTTGATTGCACCTGAAACTTCTATGACACAATCAACATCAGCCTGTTGGGATGTTAATAAAGCTTCATGAAGTTCCAGTTTTGTCTCTGCCAGCAGATGCTTCACACTGCAATTCCACCAATCTTGTGAATCATACAGTCAAAATATAAAATGAAATTTAAAAAGAGAGTAACAGTCAAATATGAAGCAAGCAATTGTGACGCTAAAACTAAAGTACAGGTTAACATACATCCAAATCGTCACATCACTCTAATACACACAATTAACAATCAGAATATAATGAGTTCCCAGCATTCAGTTTACTTTGCACAACAAGGCTTTCAATTAGACATCTAACGTAGAAATTTCCAATATTCAAGAGATGATAAAGATGTTAGAAACAAATGAGACTATTGACCTTCCAATATAGCATCATTGGAAAAAAAAAAAATGGAAGTCCTAGATTGAAGGAAATTATATAGGATATAGAACTACCATTACCCGTGTGCAGCACATAGCTCGTTGACTGAAATGCGATGATTATAATAGAAATACTTTCCCAAAATTTCAGAGTCAATTTTTTCTGCGATTGGAAGGAAACTGAAGATCCCACCACCACGATTGTTGATAACAAGTAATGTCATAGGCTTCCGCCCCATCCTACAAGCACAATTTTGCAAACAAATTGTTAAATTTTGGAATCCTTAAGCATGACAACATTGTCAGCAAGTTGTCAGCATATATGCCAGACATAAATTACAATATTAGCACCAATAACAATACTCCAAAATTCTACAACTTAAATCCTGTCACCGGCAAGATATAAACCAAGATGAAGAGAATACTAAAAAATGCGGAAGAAGATAGGTTACTGTAGTATAATATCACGACTTTTTAGTGGTGCTGGTATAGGACCTCAGCTTTCAGGACATACATTAGCAGACTGGAGTAAAAATACAACCAAAACAAAAAAGGAAAAATAAAATCATGCCCTGCATCACCTTTCTGGTCTCAACCACGCCCTATTAATAGCTAAGGCTATACCAAAGTTTATTAGGCCTTTAACAGACTAGTTTTGTGGAAATATCTTCCATATTGTTTGGACTTTGGGGTAGCTTACATTTCCCCTTTTTGGCAGAACAGGCTATGCTAGTTCTCTGTCGGTTCAGTCAGATAAATCATTATTTTTTAGAGACAGTGGGCATTGAAAGAGGTGAAAAATGATACCTTTTCTAACTTGGCATACAGTGGGTTCATTTAACAGGAGGCTGACTGAGATGAGGAGTATAATCTTGCTAATCAGCAATTTAGAATCATAGTTTTCATGTGCAGTTCCCGTACAGTAAGTACAGGCACTTCAACAAACGTAAGTTTTTGCATCCTTCAGACCTCCATATTCATGCAGTCTTAAGAACTACGAATAGTGAGCGGGTCATGGCTCATGGGCAATCTATTATGCAGAGCCCAACAATACATTTTATTTGAGGAACGAGCATGAGTGTCTCATTATCAATATTGTTCACAAGCTAGAAAATTGAATGCTTAATACATAATCTCCAGCATCTATAACAGGCAAGATGTAAGATTTATGCCGTGCGTTTTGAGAACGCATTCGTAAACTATAATAAGTGAGATGCCCATTCTGGCTACCACCTATACCTACTTCCTGATTGACAGACAGCTAGCTAGCACAAAGAATATGTTTTCCCAACTTTTTTCCTGATATATTGTATCGCCTACCAGGCATTCTAGCAATTCTAAGAATAAAATTGACTGCATTGTCCATGCTAATGGCAGTATGGTACCATAGAGAAGAAATTTTAGTGTTTGAAAACTAATACCTTGAACTCAATATTGCCAAACCATTTGTATCATGAAGAAAAGAAACATCTCCAATTATACACAATGCCTGACAAGAAATTGATTGTCAATAACATACTATATAATACCAAAAAAGTAATAACATAAAGAAGATTTTGCACCTTGAATTATCTTAAAGAAGAAATTTAGTGGCTAAAAAAAAACAGATTTTGTGCATGCAAATCAATTAATTGGATACAATGCAATGCTTTCATGAACAACCACAGGATTAAATTTGCTGGTTCTCTATTAGCTTAGCTATATAATAAACCGGCCTATTATGGGTAGTCTAATATTATTCAGTCAGTACTCAGTAGTCATCAATTTAGTATGAATAAGGGAGAGTAGGCATAGAGGAAAGCCATCCAGAATGTTTGAGTTTTTATTTTGTTAGTTTTAGAAGAGGGTCAAGTGAAAGTCTCTCGAATACTTGACATTAATCTTTATTTTTCTGAAATTTCAGCTTTAAAACAAAATCACCATTTTCATCTCTTTAGAATAAGTTCATTACAAGTAGTGCAATGTCAGCAGAATAAAGTCGTAAAACAATATGAATTCACAAGTACACTTCTGGTTCAAAAGAAAAAGTGATCAAAAGTAGAGAAAAATGCACCTAGCTACAAAAATCTGTCAAAATATAATGGGTGGGCGTTTTCAACCTGATCATGAAATGTTATGTGTACTTGTCAATAAGTTTTTCCAAAGTCCTACTCCCTCCGTTCTTTTTTATCTTTCCATTTATTATTCATATAAAACGTAGTGAGTGGAAATTAGGTTCCTATATTAAATTTTTAGGCAGGAAAGAGAAAGTTGTTTCGAAACATTGGTATTATTATATAGTTTTATGTGGACAATTTGATAGGGTAAGGAGTGATAAAAATGGAAATTTTCTTTACCATAAAAGGAATAAAGAAAAAGTAGGAAGATAAAAGAACTTATCAAAATAAAAATTAGGAAGATAAAAAAAAGAATTGAAGGAGTACATACTTCAAAAAAGCTAATCATACACGACTCTCATATAGTAACCAAAATTAACACTAATACATAGAAACTAGGTATAACAAAGATGTATTACCCTTTTCTTGCATCCCACAGCAAAACCAGCAGCTGAACTTAGCAAACCGTCAATACCACTAGCTCCTCTATTGCCCGCTATGTGTATCCCTTGGCATAGTAATGCTGACTGAGATGTTTGATTAGTGCAACTTACAACTCCTTGAGAATACATGTCTGCATCACGTATAGCCATACTATTTCCAATGAATAAAACAGTATCAGAGCCAACTACTTCTGAAATTATATGTGCAACATGAGGTTCAGTCAGTGAGTACTCAGAGCAGATTAGAAACGTTAACTCCCAAACCACCTGAAAGAGAGCATCCAACCAGAGCATAAGAAAATACAAGGCCAAGGATAAGAAATTTAAGAAAATGTCTATCCTAGTCAGCACAGAATATAAGAAAGACACCAGTGTACATTCTTGTGAAGAAAAATACTTCGTATATCACAATAAGTGTTTCATTTCTATAAAAAAGCACATCACAATTAGTTTGGTAGAAATGAAGATAATCTTGCCAGCTCTGAGTGTTAACTTGTACCCCAATGACAATACAACACTATTCAAAGGACTGTTAAAGTAAGAGTCCATTTAAAAGATGTTAGGAGGAAAGGGGTTATATCACCATTTACATGTCTTTAGGCTGGTTGTTAATGCCTTTGTAAATGTTATCAGTAGTACAAAATTATTTGTTTGTCTTTACTTCTGCTAATTCTCGTGTAATAAGAGACATCCATTCCTCCATCTTTGTCTGCTAGCATCCATAGCAGAAATAAGCCCTTTGAGAGTTCACAGATCAATACATCAACATGCCTAACCAGTCAAACAACCATATCTTTTGTATAACACATTCATTGTCTTCCAACAAGATATTGCATATTGTCAAATAGTCATCCTAGTATACTCCTAAAAGTAGCACTCTTTGCCTTGCTAAATGCCAAACTCAATTTCAAGTAAAGAACAGAAAAGCAATTTTGTGAATGCAAATTTTAGAGACATTAAATTACCACCGAATTTGCAACTTGCAGAAAACTACTCCATTTGCTGCTTGTAGTATATGGAAAAGTGTCTTTCAGAAGACCCCCAGTGAATTGTGAGATTGTGCTCTGAATCCGATGTGTCACTATGTGTGAAGGATCATGTCGACAAGGGTGCTTGTCAACCATTATATATGAACACGGAAAGCAATGTTCCAGAAATTGAGAAATCCTTTTACTTGTTATCTTGCTCCCAACCTGCAAACAAAGGGATTTAACGTAATTAAAATGTAATGGACAGCAAGAATCATGACTGCATGAGCCATATGAATAGTGTAGTAATGTTACCCAATACTAATTAAATCTGACATCATAAGCCTAACTTTGTTATTTTCTAAGCCAAAAAAAAAAAGAAAAAAAAAAAGAGGTTCTTGGAGATCAGATGAAAAAGACGAGTTACATAGCATATAGGAGGTCACTAGTCATGCTAGAAAAGACCCGTATGTCATAACACATTGATCGGTGTTCTCCGTAAAAGAATTAATTTTGGGAAATAATGGCAGGCTGCAACCAGCTTTAGTTATTTAAAGTGAAAGGTCTGTTGCAATACTCTGAAAGCTAAATACAAATGCAGTCTACAATGGCACTCCAAATTATATTACTTCATAATGATTGTATTAATCATAAGAAATAACAGTTCAGCTCCAGCGTCCCATTATTTCTAATGATGACTGAATATCAGCAATAAAAAGTTTCTACCTCTATTCTACACAGTTTACTCCATAGATTACCTAATGTCTCACCCTTCATTTTTTTTTTTGGAGGTTGGGGGGGAGGGGGGGGGGGATTCTCCAACACGCAATTTAGTGGGAGTTTAAATGCTGGAGAGGGTCTACAGAATTGCTGCTGGGGAGAAAGGAAAGAGAGAAAAGAGGCAATTATATAAGAGGCACAGATAGGTGCAGCTCTCCACTATATAAAACAACTCTCAAAGACAGAGGACATCATATAAGCAAACAGAAGCATTACCTGAATAATTACATCTAATTCTGCCCATTGCCTGACTGCATCACAGAGCAGCACGTGATCAAAGTGGTCAATGAAAACAAAGTTCTTCTCATATTCACGGTAAGAAGTCAATAGCTTTCGTAATCGTAAGCCTGACAAGATGTCCACAACAACAGGCCATGAAAGATGTTGAGCTAATACAAGAGCTGCCCAAATTTCATCTTCTTGGTGTATAGCACCAACGACTAATAGCCCATGCTTACTATTCTTAATCGTCCTTTCAACCTCAGATGTTAGGCCATAAGAGGCAGCATGCGCATAAGACGATTGCACTTTGATATATTTAGTAAAAGGTTGAGTGCTTGAGATCCAAAAATCCAGCTTGTCTAAACAGCTTCTAATCCAAATTTGGGGACTGTTTTCCAATGGTTCCCTAAAAGAACAGTTGATATGAACAGGACCACATGGTGAACAAGTAGCCCAATTGACAGCAGAATCAACAGTTGTGAGAACCATTCTTGCTTTGATATGATCAGTTGGTGCTGGAAGATTGAAGAAGAACCTCACATAAGAGCCAAAATGGTTCACCTATAACATACGCAAAGATGTGTTAGATAATTCTTGAATGTTAAAGAACTAGAAGCTGGGAGCAGCCAATCATGTCATTGGACGTGGTGTAATGACAGAGAACAACTCACCTGAAATACATAAGCCAAATTGCGTCTGACTTGGTTCATATAAAATAAAGGCACATAGCATAACATACATCGAAAAAGAATTTGAAAGTAATCATGTACGTGACTCAGTGACAGGGGGTATGTAGACATAGTATACCTCAACAATGAACTTGATATAATGTAAATGGTTGACAAGTGTGCTAATGTGTGGTATGAAATGCAGCACAAATGTCAAGTTCACGTGTCAACTTTCCGTCCTTACTCCTTACTCTTGTAATTACACACCAACACATCATTTTCAACTCACTCACGAAAAAAATATCTTACCTACCCTGAACCAGACATACAAAAAAATAGTTAATTACCCACCCATTGTCTTTCATGTTCTATATTTCCCCATATCTGTTACATACTGAAGTAAGCACCGAAAAGACTTGAAAGGATAATGAACCCAAAGGACTAGTCATTGACATGATCCACAGCATACGCAGCTTTGCATTGCAACAGTTGTGCATTTGTAAATAATGTTTATATATGTCAAGATTTATGCCCTTTATGCACATTTGTGGTGGTTTAACGGGAATAATGAGGTCTAAAAATCAATATACCCTCTACAAAAAGGAAAGCAGTCATTATGAGGTGAGATTTCCACCAAAGGGAAGTAAAAGAAACAACTTGTGTCTTCTGTCACCTTGCTTTAACATCTATCAGACTATTGGGCTACCTAGGGGATTGACCTTACCATCATGGAGGAAAAAGAAAAGATGAGGAACATCAGCTTCAGACAAACCACTCAACCATAAGGCAAGTTTGAACATCACAAAGAAAGAAACCAATAACTCAAAAGAGCTAATTGGACCCTCTATCATAAATCACATCATCTTCTTTATCATTATAAGATGAAAAAATCAACAACAATTCTGACTAAAATCAAATGCTACCAAGCATAAGTCACATGAATCTTTAGTAGGGTACCAAAATTTTGATGCTGTTAAAAGTATCAGAAACCAAAACAAATAATGTCTTTGAGCTTAATAATCTATAAAAATATAACACTGGTGAATTTTGAACAAATAATCATATTCCACAGGCCGACGCATCTCAAAATTGACAATGTTAATTCATATAAGACTAAATCAAAGGACACACAAGAGTATTAGACATCTTTGAGCTACCACAGCATATGAAAACTTATATCAACGATATAAAACAGCTAATGCCATTTTCATGTCATTTTGCCTCATATTACTAGTTGCAGACCTGATCGATTGCTTGATTTGCTCCAGCAGCATGCAATTCTGTAGGGCGATCAGCTGTGAGCAATACTAGAGGTACAAAATCTTGACTAGCCTCCACAACCTAAAAAGACAACACCATTTGCCAATTAGAGCTTAGGAAAGGTTCAAGCCCAGCTTAATTTCCAATACGCATAAGACTAATTGTCAAACATACTATAGGAACAATGTTCAGTACATGCTTCATAATTTAAGTTATCAACAAAGTTGTAAGTGTAAAAGTTGTGATAATACAATGTAGCAATACAGTGACTTACTGTGCATACAAAGATTCTCAAAACAAGAGACATGATTCTGAATTACTTACAGCGGGGTACAGATTTGAAACTGCAGTCCCAGACGTTGTAATAACAACAGCAGGTATCTGAGATCCTCTGGCATACCCGACGGCATGGAATGCAAGTGATCGCTCATCATAGCATGCAATACAAGTTATACGTGGATGAGTTGATGCTGCAACTGCAAGAGGAGATGACCTTGATCCTGGGGCTATACAAAAATACTAAAATAATACTAAATCAGGCAAGTGCACACGCATGAAGAAACTTTTAGATGGATACCACGCACCGTTAAGCCAAGTCGAGAACATTCCTCAACAATAAGCGATGCCCAGACAGAATTGATGTTGGCACACTCTTGCAGGATAGAACTTGTTACACTGGTATCATCCAACTGATTATTAAAAAGGCATAAAAGACTTAATATGCGGAAAACTTAGCGTAAATTATTGCTTCAGCTAACAAAGAAAAATCTGCAACTGAAATAACTACTCTGTAGTCCAAAATAAGCATCAATTTAGAGTTATAATTTTGATTTATAATAAGAGTGGAACATTTGTAACCCAAAGATGTGACTACTTTCCTAATCATATTCTCATGTAACCTTTAAACGCCATATTACTAGAATCAAATAATGGATTTAATGAGGGTACTAGGGTAGTTGGTTCACTGTGCTCACTTTCATATTGTGTGCAAAAGGCTAAAATGCTTGATTAGGATCATGAGTCTATGAAAAGGTAATGACCTATCAGGTTAACAGACAAACAGGCAAAAAAGACTATCTCACAAAGGAACCCAAGGGTCCACAAGACAAAAACATAAGAAATATTAGACAGCAATGTTGGGAATAGTTCATCTAAGTAGCTGACAAATAGATGCTTTTCAAATTAAGGGCCTGGCAGAGATATAGTCTATCCTGCAATAACAGTAACCCTCTACAGGGGAGCTTCACGAAAATTGAAAACAACTGGATTGATGATATACAGGGTATGTTAACCAGAGGAAACCAAAGGATGACATTGATAATAGGTAGGATAATATGTTCTGATGTCAGAACAATTTAACACATGCAGCTTCCTGTCAGGTCATCTAAAACATGAATGCAACCACATTGATAATAGCTAGGAGAAATGTTATGAAGTGAGAACAATTAACACTTGCAGCTTACTGTTAGGTCATCTAAAATGTTAATGCAATGAAGTTTGAACTGATTTACTTCAAAAATGAACTGTTGTCAAGATACACGACTTCAAACTAGATGATGTTTGCATGATGAAACAATCACTTACTAATCTTAGAAATTCAATTCGTTATGACATATGGTAGAATTTGCACAATCTATAACTCAAACAAAGAAAAAGATTCTTAAAAATTCAAACAAGGATAAGGAGACTTTAAAGCATGGGATCTTTCCTTTTCATTGGATTTTTCTTTCTTCTACAAAGGTCTTTTTATTTATATTTAGTTCCAACAAAATCAATCAGTTCATTACGCATCAAATCCTTGCAAACAACAATATTAGAATCTTAATCCCAATTATGGGCTTGGCTACATGAACCAAGAATTTATTTCCTGTAGTCGTCAACAAAGATGCTCTTTCTCCATGCCCTTCTACCAAGTGCGCTATTATATGCTCCTGTAAGCCCAATTTTTTCATATCATCCTAACTCCCTCCATCCAAGTCATCTTTAGTCTCCTTCGGTTTCTTCTAAGATCCTCATGCTCTCTGCTTTCTTTATTAGTGCATTTTATGGTCTCTGCCTTACGTGCCCAAACCAACATAACTGTTTCTCTCTCGTTTTATCCTTAATGTCCGCAAGTTCAACTTTTCTCTAAATGTCTTCACTCCTAATTATATCCCTTAAAATGTTCCCACAAACATACACATCTTTGTTATTCTCATCTTCCTAATATGATCCTTTGGGCATCTCTGGTCCAATATTCATCTTATAGCCTTTTCCCATTATCCTTAAAGATGTACTACAGGCACACAAGATCCCAGTTGCTCTCCATTCAAGCCACTTAGACACCATTGAGAGGATTGCGGTAGGTTTATGACAACCAACATAAACCGTTGTCATGCCCCAAAATTATGGACCAAGATGATTCCATGCAAAGAAAAATGAATAATTTGGACAACCAAATTTAAACATTCCAAAATGGAAAAGAAGACAATCATTTTGAAATGGATTGAAATCACATAATAGTATTATCATTTTATGCACCATTATCCCAACAAAATAGAAGCTCACCTTTTGGTGCTTGTTTTTAAGATATTTCTTTGTTAATTGTTATAACATTATTATGGACGAAAGACCAAATCCAAAGTGACTTGCCTAGACTCATTCCAGTTAATTAAGACTTGATAGGTATAATGTTATGATTTAGAGTGGAAACTATGCTGCAGTTGACACCCACAAAAACAATGAACAAGCAAGCAATCAATCAAGAACAACTAATGAAGAAATATGCAAAGTAAAGGAGACGATTTTACCATGGGAAAACTCGAGAACCATAAGAAAAAACCCAACTTGCACTATAGAGTAGTATTGATGATGGATGAACTTAAGAATACAAGCATGAATTGTATAAAATTCAAATGCTTCTCACAAAACCTCTCATAAACCCCAAATAGTGTTTAATATTTTGTGAATGCATAATACTAATACATGTGAGGGGAGGCAATATATATATTCTAGAGATTAAGAAACAATTTAACAGCCAAGAATATAACACATCGCAAACAAGGGAAACAGGAGGCAAAACAGGGACACAAAACAGAGACATAGGGGTTTGGCGTAACACCCCATGGTTCAGGAAAACCATTCACTTGGTTTGGCTGAACTTTTAGGCAGAGGCTTGAGCTGATTTTGCTTCACTCGGTTCGGTCGAACGTTTACTTAGCACAGGCGAACTATTTGATGTGGATTAAACCACAATAAGGGATACTAGCAATTAGGGTTAAACCTAATTCAATAAGTTTTGATCTTTTCGACTAAATCAAGAAGAAAAGCAACGTAAATTTTGATCTTTTCGAAAGAAAAGCAACATTTTGAAATCAATTTGACTCACTCAAACTAACTCACAATTTTCATGTTTTCAAAAACTCAATCCCTCTAAATTCTCATTAATAAAAACAATTATTTATAAGCATACAATCCCATGCCCGATAGGATAAACAAACCTAACAGGGCGTTTGGAATGTGGGAATAGGAGTTTGGGGATTAAAAGGTGGGAATGGGATTGGGAATTCATGAAAATATACCAATATCTTGTTTGGATAGTGAGTTGGAATATATAGAGAATAAATAACAATTTTACAAATTTACCCTTACTAATATTTCCTTTCATTGTTTTCATTAATGGCAAAAATGTCATTTTAAACTTATTCCTATTCCCATCCATTTATTACCTACCCTCCTTAGGTAATAAAATGGTGGGAATTCTCCCCTAAATATTCCCATTCCCAAACCTATTTTTATTCCCATTCCCATCAAACAAACAAAACTTTTTTCTTGAATTGGGATTAAATCTCCCAATCCCACCCTCAATTCCCAAATACCAAACACCCCCTAAAAGATAAAATTAAATCCTATAAACTCTAATGATATCTTACAAAAAGATAATTTTTCCTAATCTTTATTCTAAATAAATCATATGACTACCATAAAATAAATAAAAATAAATCTACTAAATTCTTGATGCTTGATCCGCATCATTATGCCTCCTTTGAATTGATCAATCTCCACACCAATCTAAACATATGTCATTTCCTATAATAAAAAATAAATGATCTACACAAATGTAAATACTATCGGCTTTAGATTATACTTCCTCCGTTTTATTTAATTGCAACATTTGGTATAGACACAAGATTTAAGAAAGTGTAAAAGATGGAGTATGTCAAAAGTGCCCATGTGAAAAAAAAACAAATGAGAGATAGAAAAGGTGGGGTAATAATGGTTGCTATCGCATGTGAACAAGGGTAAGTAGGGAATTTTGTGTGTGAACACAATCAAAAAGTGAAATAAACATACCAAATAAGGAAATGGTGCAATTAATATGCAACTTCCCAAATTGGAAAATGGTGCAACAAAAACATACGAAGTAATTGATTAAAAGAAAACTCTCATGAAAATGTCTTCTCAAGTGGAGCTGTGAAAATTGAATAGACTATCTCAAAATCTCATTTACTGTAGGCATGACTCTTATTTTTGAAGTAGAGCATATTGTTTCTCAGTTATTGCAAGGTCTGATAGGAACTCCATCCCCTTTTATCATACTTATCCAAGAGCTGTTTCAGAGGTCATTGGATAATGCCAACATGTCATTAAACTATCTTGTGATACCCAAAAGCCAGAAGAATATTTCGTCCTGGTTTTGAAACTTACCGAAGCAGACTCACCATGATCGCAGGGAAGAACCTACATAGTACTTGCATCTCAAACTCCTTACACTGCTCTATACAAAGGCATGATGAAAGAAACTATTGCGATCATTAGTACTATATGGCCTTCACAAGATTCCAGGAAAATGCAACGCACACTGGGGTCAGGCAACAACAAGGCATCATCACATACAAGAGAAGGGGAAGAAAGAGACTTGATGGGCTAGAGCAGCATCAATTACAGTGAGCAGCCCAATGGCACCTCTGCTGTGCTCTGCTGTGGTGAAAGAGCAGCAAATCTTTTACCAACTTTTGTCTGTTAGCTTGTTCTGGCTGTTTATGTAAATTTAAAAAGGGGTAGTGAGGGATGGGTTGAGTAGTTTGTGGATTGTGATAGTATTGTTGAGATTCATGACCTAAAGTCACCATCTGGAGAGTAGTGGCCTCAAGCCACCCCCCTGTAAACAGAGTTCTTGCATTTAAATGAAACGGTCACCTCACTTTCCTCAATGATTCCATGTTTTTCAATTGTTTGCTTAATATTCTGCTGTAGCATTAGTAGTTTGTTACAGAAAAAAGTGTTGACCATATCTATTTAGTATTATATGGCCTTCACAGAATTCATGGGAAATAATGTTAACCATATCAAGTTTTCTTGCTACGTAACTGTTTCAGCAGTATAGATTCACTTCATAACACATTGAATGAAAACTTTACCAAGACACATTGCATCAGTAGCTAAAATAAGGGTAATATACCATATTGTTTGAAACTGCTGTCTTCTGGGAAAGCCTGATGCAGAACTGACATGAAGATGCAATATTTTTCTGCATTAAATTTGAATCATATTAATCAGATTTTAAATTTAAATCAATAGAACAACAAAACCTTGCTTAGACTAAAACATGCAGTGTCATGATAACATTACCAAGAAGAAGGGGATACCATTTCCACAATACTAGCAGCATTACTGTAACTACCCAACAACGGGGCTTCCATGTAAACCTTGTAAAAAATAGGGGAAAAAAAGTCAGAATACTAAACCTGTCTAGCATTTCAACTTACTCCAGTTGTGCACTTGTGCTGATATCATACCATTTCCATCTTTCTATCCTCTACCATATTGAAGATGTTGACAGTCGACTTCATCATATTTGCACAGCAATTCTCCAGCATAGCAGGAAAATGATTGATTGCCTAAAATTGGCAAGAGAAGAAAAAAAATGTATTAAATAATAGTGACAACAGTGGATATGGTGAACTATAAAACATGAATATGTATTAACAAAATAAGAATACTTCGACATTCAAGTAAAAGGCAAAATACTACAACCCTTTTTGGCACAAGATTATTATTGAGATGATGATAAGATCAGGGTAAAGATCCACTACCATGAATATCCACAAGGGACATTCCATGAGTATTACAAACCAGTTCAATAACAGGCCACAAGAAATTGAGCCTTGACCTTGAGCACTGAAGACTTTAGTGTGAAAAAAAATATGCATGACAAGCCCCAATATTTCTCAAACTTCTTACTAATAATTATCATCATCAAGGTTGAATTTAACCACTTAGTCTCAATATTTCACGCAAAGAACACTTAGTCTCAAATTCACACATGGAACACAAGAACCCATCAACTGTACTCATCCTATTTTAATTAGTTATAACTAATACCATGAGTCCATGACAGGTTGCTTTCGAACATGTAAAACTTGAAAATTGACATTGTGATCCTATGACTATGACATTCAGCCAAGGAACACAGCACACCACCAATGCAAACATTTACTAATTCTACTGACGACACATTGCTATAGGCTTACCTATTTATAGCAGTTTTGTACCCCAAAGAGAGTTTTTACTGCAGCCTTTGGTAAGCATAGACTACACAAATGGATAAATAGTTTATGGCCTCAAAATACCTAATAATTAAACAATCATGGAAAATTCAAGACCATGAGCATTTACACAAATATTAAATGATGGATAAACTATAAGGATTATGATTTGACAACAATACCCAAGCAATACATTCACACACATGACATGCAGTGTGAAAATCATCAATAAGAGTCAAAAAAATTCAGCAGAATACTGTTCATAAGAAAAATCGCCAATGCTTGAAGAAGGAACTCCAAATAAGTATAACATAGCTATTTAATGTTGAAGCAGATGAAAAAATATTTATTTACACTGACAGTAATTTACTCCAAAACACCTTGGATTATTAGAAATACCTGGATAATAATAAAGAAAAGGAAAACGCAAAATCTGTGTAACTAGGGGGAAAATAAAAAAAGGAGGTACCTGTAAGAGAGAATTCTCATAAGAATAAAGAGCTTGCTTGAAATTACACCAGAACGAGTCACTCCATACAAGTGTCCCAGCTAATATGCAGAACCCTTCACATTCATTTAGTTCTATCTAGCAAATAAAACATTTCCAAATTAATAGCTATCCTTGAATGCCACAACATGTAAACCAGGCTATCAATAGACAACATCATACTTATCATTTCTAATTGATTACATTGGGCATTATATGAGAATCATTAATGATATATGATGCAGAAAGAATGCAGCATCACCTGAGGAATTATAAAGTACAATGAACCAGTCTCATGCTTCATAAAAGAAGATTTGATGTCGTTATTGCTATCAATGAAGCCATACACTGTGATATTGAGTGAATCAACCAACAAATATCTGCAAAAGATATAAAGTAGTTTTCTTCAGTGAACTCTAAGCTATTTAAAAAGGGTAAAACCCTTTCCTAGTACTAAGAAATGGACTCTTAAATAAGTTCTCCTAGAATTTTTAAGACTTGGACTCTTTCATTGTAAGATATATATCTAGATTCTAGAATATATTAGTCACGTTTGGTAAATGGCTTTCAAGGGCTTTTTGGTTGACTTATGCTTTTTTCATGCAGTTAAACACCAAAAAAAAAAAAAAAAAAAAAAAAAAAAAAAAAAAAAAAAAAAAAACATTAACTTCGTATATAATAATTATTATTAAAAAAATAAAAGTTTGGTTAAAGGCTTATTGATTGGATAAAAACATAGCTTTTAAGCCAAAATGAAAAGACTTTTCCCTCTAGCTTTTGCCTTTTATCGTGATAAACGACTTTTTACTTCTTTTAAATAATTAATACTCCCTCCACCTCAATATAGTTTGAACATTTTACCTATCCCAGTGCCCCACATTAATTCAAACACTTCCTTGGGAAAGACCCCACTATTATTTTGAGACTCATCTCTTAACACTACCCAAATGTTAAGGCCTCATTGTATCTCACATTCAATAAAAAAAAAATACCTATATCCTATCGTATCTACTTGTTCAAAAAAAATTATACCCTAGTACCCTACTATCTCATAGCACGCTCACTTTACTATTTCCTTCGTTTTTAATACTTGCAACACACTTTTTCACGGTAAATACAAAATGTGGGTCTAACATGATTTAACACACTTAAAATAAGGTTGACAGATGGTTAGGAATATAATTTAGTGGGCCACGAGCTTTAAATAAGGGTAATAGTACAACCTTTACTAGAAGAAAAAATCCGTTTATAGTGAGTTGCAAGTATTATAAAATTTCCATTTTTGGGAAGTTTTACAGGTACTAAAAAAATGGATAAAGTATTAGATTAAAATTTAAAATTAATAACATCTCAACAACTTAACGCTGTATCGGGCAAGTGATCGAACAATTCTAAGATGCATGGAGTAATTAAGAACTAATAATCAATGATTATTAATTAATAAAATAAATACAAGTTAACTATTAATATCTCAATATTTATACTTCGTACTTTATAATTCACCGATCCATCAATAACTCCTCTCCAGAATCTACTTGGAAAAGATTATGGAAGAACATGTCCCTTTTGAATACAAAATGCTCCTGTGCAACTTAATCCTACTATCCTTCATGTATGAGCTATTTTGGAAGCAAAAGTCCCAAACTTCAACCCCATATGCGGCACACGTAATCTTTCTGAAGAAAATGCTCTTCATTTTTTAGCTATTTTTACGTCCCCATTGTTAAAAAAAAATGGTTAATTCCCATTACCATTCATTCTACAAACTAATTGGAATGAGTAAATTTCTTATAATATAGAAAAAAAAATGCTGTAAAAAAATAAAAATAAAATAAGTCACTCATTCAATTAGTTTGAAAGGAAAAAATAGAAATCTTTAGTCATACCAAAAAAAGTATTTTTTTTTCCTTCAAAAGTCCCAAAACATGTAACAAATTTATAGTCGATTATTTGGCACTATCAACAGCATGCAAGTTGATTTGAACACTCCTTCATCTCCTTTAATCCACCATTGAGGATTTGGGCTCCTTCACAAAAAAGGATTTTTCAAGCTAAAAGCTGATGGTTTTTAATTGATAGTTAACAATGATGGAGGTGGAGGCATAATCAAGTGTAAAACAGGTCTATGGCAGATTGGTTTTTCTACTTCTATACAATTGCCATAAGACCAGTGTTGCTCTATGGTACACTATGGTACAGAATATTGAGCTTCTAAGAAGGAGCACATTAAAAAGATGGAAGTTACCGAAATACACATGTTAAGATGGATGTGCGGGAACACTCAAAGAGATAGAATTAGAAATGAAGTTATTCGCAAGAAAGTGGGTATCGCGGGCATTGCAGAACTAAGGGAAAATCGTCTGCGATGGTTCGGGCATGTAAGACGGAGATCCCGAGGTGCACCGGTACGAAGAGTGGGATCATGGAAAGGTTAAACAAGGTAGAGGGAGACCGAAAATGACTTTGGTTGGAAGGAGTTAAGAAGGATATGAAGCATATGGATTTGCATGAGAATGAAGTATTTGATCGTAAGGGATGGAAGAGGAAGATCTTTGTAGATGACTATACGGAATAATCACTTTTAGTTCATGTAGCCGACCCCACTTATGGGATTAAGGCTTTGATTGATCCAACATTTAAGGTCCTGCTTCTTCGAAGTTGGTAACTATCCGTGAAGGACTACTTATTGCTCGGAAAAGGAAAATTATGCATCTAGAGCTTGAAACTGATGCATCAGCTCTAAAATACATGCTAGACAATCTAGTTGCTTATCAGGATTGTGAACTGGCAGTTGTAATGAAAGACGTTATTAATTTCTGTATTTGATGTGTAATATGATGTATATCTTATTCCTTCAAATCATAAAAAAGTCCAAGCATACTCAATACAAAATCCTAATGTGTTCTTTAATATTCACCTATTCTATACATGGACCTAATTTGCAGTACTAAAAAAAGCCAGTAAAATCCTCTAAACCACATAGTACGTAGGTAACCACAAATTAAACTGCAGAATGCATAAAGTTGTTTTCCATACATGAAACTAATGAATCTCTTCATATGCCAAATATGTTCCTCCTTGGAATCTCTTCCAAAAAAAAAAAAGGAACAAGAAATGGCTCGCTAGATTAAATCCCCCCTCCCCCCCCCCCCAAAAAAAAAAAAAAAAAAAAAAAAAAATGATGTCTAATGTTACATGTACTCCTACTGTCTGCCACTAAATTATTACAGTATCACAGAAACAGCTTCATCAACTTCAAAGATTCAACAGGTTAGTGGCTACCAGTTGTCACTATGTAGTACAAAGGCTGTATAAGGGACGCATGAAAATGGTTTCCTAACAGAGAGGATTTTAAAATAGTGGACTTAGCTGTATAAATTAAAGACTAGGCACAATCATGGACATGTAGCATTAAGGTAATCTTATAAGAGATCATCATTAATCTTGTACTTCAATTTACACAAATCACCACATTAATAAGGTAATACCCAGCACTATCCACACTAACTGGCAATTAATTTTTTTTCTCCAATAGCTTATTACTATTACTATCTTTTTTGGGCAGCCATTTAGTTCAACAATGATTTCATCAACAATACCTTTGTCCCATATATTCCAAGACACCAAAGGAATCAGTTCTCTTCAAGTATTGAAAACTACCTCCAACCTTAACCATCATTCACCTCAAAAATTGTGCTCAGAGCCAATTTTACTAGGGCTGTTTGCTGAAACTTCTCAATGCTATCAACTAGGACAGAAGAACAGCACATAGCATAAACTTAAACCAATTGTACATAAATTGTTAACTAAATACTGAAAAATTTCAAGAAACATAAATCAAAAAGATATTTGAACTTTACCTTCTAAATGAGTTCCACTCATCAGATCTAGAAGATGACTGTCTAAAAGAAACCGCAGCTCCAATTCCAAAAACCCCACGAGTCTTGTTAAAGAAAGCTGACTCGCGAGTTGGATTCTTTGATTGCTTGGACATGTAAAACTGAGGAAACACTCCCGATGCCTCAGGCTGACAACAGAACCAGTCCAAAGCATTCGCACTTGGGGGCACAGCTACCTGTAACTCAGTTTATATATCCCTTAATCAAAGAAACCAAGAAAACAATCTGGCTTTCAAATTTTCCAACTAGAACCCAAATGCATCATTTTCAGCTTAACAGCAGTTTAACGAGGCACTCCATTGCAAAACTATATAATCTCTTCACACCCAAACAAAAGGCTTCCAAATAAAACACATTAATTCTTCCAAGTGGTATATCTTTATCCAAATGAACTCTATACACCACATTTTACATTTACATATTCGGCAAACCTTTTCTTTTTTAAGGACATTTTGCTCGTTTCTCTCTACTTGTTTTTTTATTTTATTTTTTTAGTTCCATCATAAACCGTGGTGAAAGCATATGTGACAACCAAATTGGGACGTACAACAGAATACTTTACTAATGTCATCAACAGACTAAATTCCATGAAATTAAAAGAATAGTACAAAACACTAAAAATACCTGAAATCTAATTAAACCACTAGCAGAACTCGGAGGATTAAGCTTAAATTCCTGAAGCGCATCCTTCAATGCAACAACACCATGCTCCAATGTCAAAGCAGGTGGAAGAATTCTAGTAAGAGACGCTTCAACTACCAAATCATCACCACAAAATTCATCTTCCGACGCATTAACTGAGTTATTCAAATTGATTGCCCGATTCATCTGAAAACTCAAAAGGAAGACAAAAAATTAAGAAAGAAAAAAGAGGAAAATGAGAGAGAAAAAAGAGGAATACCTTGAGGAAGGGGTTTTGATGGAGGAGAAGAGAGCGGAAGAGGTGGAAATTGGAGGAAAGTGAAGGGAGTTTAGGAGAGAGATTAGGTTTAGGGTTTGGAAAATTTAAAATTGGGGAAGATAAAGTGAGATAATTTGGGAGAATTAGGGGAGTGTTCATGGTTGTGGGAAGAGGGAAGTGAGTAGAAGAAGATGAAGATTGAAAAAGGATTTGTTGTGGATAAGACTAGTACTGAGGTAATACAAGTTGCTGGTTGGACGGTATTCTCACTAATTTCCCGCCTTTTGGATTACGGGGTAGTTACCCATTTTAAAAGAGATGAAAACCCGTCCATATGAAAAGTTATTCTTATACGTGGCAAACCAACTTGAGATTACTTCGTTGGTGTTATAGGGATACCTGACAAATCTCGTCAGTGCTACAAAGTTTACTCAAGTCGGTGTTTTAAAGATTATTCGGTTAGTATTATAGAGAAAACTCGATCACTGTAAAAGGGGTTCCTTTGTTCTTTAAAACGTGACCACATATGTTGTGGCCAATCGTACACAAAACGTGTTGAATTATAACAAATCTTTGATTTAACCGATTATAAAATGTTCATGAGCAGTTTAATTTGCATCCATGACCCCTAGTGCTACTCTATCTAGCAGAGATGGTTCTGAGCATTTGTAGGATGGTCAATACTCAAGGCCCCTAAGTGAAACTATCATAAAATAAAGGCAAAATTGGTCTTGGTAGCACCAACTATACATTGGGTGCAGAAAATACCACAACCTTGATCGGGTGCACTCAACATCATAAACTATTAAATTTGATGTAGAAAATGTTATAAATGACATTGGATGACGGAGATTCTGCCGAAAAACTGTATTTTTATTATTATTATTTTAAACCAATTTTTCACCCTTTTTTAATTTTCTCTAACTTATTTGATACTTTATTATACCTAGCACGTGCTCCCTAATTATTTGTCTCTAACTTATTTTGTAATGACTTTCATGATAAATTGCAATGAATGGATTATGTTTGGCAAAATAAATCGAAATCTAACGACACAAATTATACAAATTAAATTCATCCAAAAACATCAATTTCGACAAATAATCATAACACCAAGTAATATCCTATTTTCATGAAATTATGGGGGGGGGGGGAATGCATGTATTCAGCACAAAGATAGAAATTGAATTTCAAAATTTACCAAAGTATAATTTCCAAAATGTCTTGTGCCGATTGATTTTAGGATTGGTCTTCATCGTTTTCCTCGTATACCTCTGTATTCTTCAAGGAGTATTTTAATTTTACTAATTGGAGGTAATGGGAGAATAATGATAATAGAGGCATGTCCTTAGTATGATAAAGTAATTATACACGTGAGAGAATATTAAAAAAAATAAATGAATAAATAAAGGTGAAAATTGGTTAAAAATAATAAAAATACACTTTTTCGGTAGATTCTCCGTCCTCCGATGTCATTTATGACAGTTTTTGCACCTATCTTAATAATTTGTGATGTTAAGCGCACCCGATTAAGGTTGTGCTATATTCTATGCAACCAACCTATACTTGATGCTATTGAGGCTAATTTTGCCTAAAATAAAAGGACCCAATTTTTGAAATTTACTTAAACAAAATAAAGAGAAAATTTGTTAATCAATAATCTAATCTTCAATTTTATCATAAAATGTGTATAATTTAGTTAAAAAAATAAAAAAATAAAAAATTGTTAGTAAAATTCATAGGGAGTTTTTATAACCTTAATGAATTTAGGGACATTTTAACAACATTGCACCGGACCATTTTTAGTGTTAGCATTTGTAGCTTTTACCTCTACTATCTAGTAACGGTAGTAATTAAAGAAGGGATTTGTTAAACATCGCCCGCAAATTACCATATAAAGCCCACAAATATGACTTGGTATGACAATTATGCCCATTTTCTAAAATAGAACAAATCTCGATTTAAAAAATGTGGAGCCGTACTGGCTCGCCGAGGGAGACCGGAGGGCAGGCCGGAGATGCGGGGGACGCCGGAGGTACGTCGTCGTCGACGGAAAACGAGGTAAATCACCGTTAAAATTCACGATTTACGTAACGGCGTCTGAAAGAGGTGGCCGTGCAGTGGCGCCGGCGCCTAGGTTGGATGCCAGGACCGAAGCATGGACGTCCAAGCCAGACGCCAGAACCATCGCACCGGCGTCCAGCCCAGACGCCAACACCACCAGACAGGCGTCCTGGCTAGGCGCCAGTCCAGTGGTTGTGGCGGCCCTGCCAGGCGCCAACCCCTATTTTTTTTTTCTTTTTTAATTTATTTGTTGTTTTTTAATTTTTTTTTTTTAAATTTGAAAAATCGAAAATGAATTTTTAAAAAAATTCGAAATTGTTTTATATTTGAAAATTCGAAATGGGTTTTTTTAAAATTAAGTTTGAAAATTCAAAATGGTTTTTTTTTAAAATTAAGTTTGAAAATTTGAAATGGGTTTTTTTAAAAATTAAGTTTGAAAATTGAGAATGGTATTTTTTTAAAAATTAAGTTTGACAATTCGAAATTGTATTAAAAAAAATTGGAAATGGTTTTATTTATTTATTTTTTAATTTATTTCAAATTGAAAATTCAAAACGGTTTTTTTTTAAATTAAGTTTAATAATTTAATGTTTTTATTTATGTTGTGAGTAGCTTTGTGTTAATGTATACCAAAATATTTTATTGTTTATGTGACTTTTATAAATGATTGTGTTTAAAATTTGTATGTGTATGTGTATGAATAATATTATACATAATTATGTTTTTAATTTTGTGTTAATTCTGTGTAATACATAATACCCTAATGTATTACACATTTAAAAAAAAAAAACCAATTACACAATAACACAAACAATTTCCACATACTACATCAATTAAGGCATAAAAATGTTTAAACATCAAACATACAAAAATTAAACATTAACACAAAAAATAAATCTAATTTTATAAAAACTATATATACTAGATTTATAAAAAAAACACATAAATTTAATAAATATTTTAAAAAAAATAAAACACATTAACAAAAAAAAATTAGACATAAAACTAAATTATTTTAAATAAAACTAAATTTCTGATTTTCCAAAAAAAAAAAAAGGCAGGTGGGGCGCCTGGCCAGGACGCCCACCCACTGGCGGTGGCGCCTAATCCGGCAGCCATAGCCAGTGGGCAGGCGCCTGAACTGGACGCCCACCCATAGGCACAGGCGCCAGCTCTGGCCGCCACAGCCTATGGCCTGGCGTCTGGTTTGGACGCCTCTCCGGTGGCTGGGCTTCCAAGCCAGACGCCACGCCACCGGCGTTGGCTGCCGAAGCTGGCGCGCCACCTCGCCCTTTTTTTTAAAAAAAAAAAAATTATTTAAATAATTACCTTGCCACCAGGTCGCCGCCTTTCCTCCGCTGTCGCTGCCGCCACTTCTTTCCCTTGCCGCCTCGACATTGTCGTAATTAATTTTTTTTAGAGAGGTAGATTTTCTGGTTTTTTTTAGAAAGATGTAGAGAGTGTTTTTTAAAAAAAAAAAAAGAAAAGGGCAATAAAGTCACTTCAATACATATTTGTGGGCTTTATGTGGAGATTTGCGGGCGATGTTTAGCGATTCATTTACAGGAAAAAAAATAGCCTCACCTTTTTCACTACAAAGTTTGGATTATTCTTTGTTATTTTCATTCAATCTAATTATTTGAGAAGACAAGAGAAAATTAAATTGGGATTGTTTACAATAATATTTGAACAATTAGATTAGTACCCGTGTGTTGCACGATGATGATAAATAATTTAACCTAATTTATATTATATGAAATTAATCATTATCATATGTTTTTCATTTAGTGGGATTATAAAAGTTTACTTGTTCTTTTCTTTCTCTTAATGTAATTATTCGATAATCAAATGAGTGTTTTGATGTAATCAAAGAATCAATATAATTTTGTATGCGGCTTAAGAATTTTTTTTTTTAATATATTATCAATACCTTTTTATCTAGAAATACCATCTCAATGCTATATATTATAGTCACATGGATTATCAAAGCTTGGTGGCTTCCATAAGCGTATTATTCGTATCTTAATTGTCATATTTTCCTTCATTGGAGTCATGTCTTCAATGAACTCAAATTGTTGTGCAGAAATTTTCATATATCCTGCAAGATGAGAAAAGCTACTACCGAATAATCATAATAATTGACATCAATATGAGTAAAACCAAATTGCAAATTGAAGTGTGGAAGACAAATATTTTCATAGCTTCAAATACATAATACACACAGTGAACAAAGGTAATGTTGAAAAAAAAAATGCAATGCACATACATATATTAAAACAAAACGTCAATCACTTTGAATAATTATTGCTTTTTTTATTTACACCTATCATCACAATTAAATAGGAGGGAATTTTGGATAATTAAATAGGAGGGAATTTTGGATAATGTGTATTCACTTTAGCATTGAGTCCAAAAGTCAGTCACTTTTCATTTTGATAGTTTCTGTATTCATAGGTTATAACTTATTTTTTAAATGGATATAGGTTATCTTATGAACTTTGATAGTTTCCGTATTTATAGGCCAACAACAGTAGTAGAGTATGCATTATTATCTTATACATGTTATTATACATATTTAGTGTAGTTCTTTCAAAAATAAAAAATAAAAAATAAAAAATCATTGATGACATCATAAATTAAAATGGCGGGAATTTTTTTAATGAGAAAGCGACACATAGGATAGGGAGGGGGATGTATGATGTCAGCAACGATTTATTTTAGTAATAGTTAATAGATAACAATGATAAATGTCACGATTTGAGCTTGACCTGAAGTCTCAACCTAAACCAAATCGATCTGACCTTAAATGACCCATTTTGAACTAATAGATCCGGAGTCTTGACCCGAAACTTGACCTAACCTGAAATTACTGAAATGACCCGATATGAACTTGACCCAAAGTACCGACTCGAAATCTGACCCTACCCAATCATCAATTGAGCCAAACATACCCGAGACCCGAATTGACCCGATCTTAACGACCCAACTGTTAGGTTGACCTAGAAAGGACTATTTCTTTTGCTTTTTAATTAGGCTTGTGATTACTTAAACTCTAAAGCTGCACATCTACACCTTTGAAATTCTACTTCCTCCTATTTACCCCCAACCCCCTTAATTTGATATCTAAGTTTCCTCTTAGTTTTCCTTTAAACATGTTTGATCTTTTTATTTACCCTGTATTTATCTGACGCCGTCAATTATGTTCAGTTGTTCATCCGTATAAATTATGAAATTTTTAAAAAGCTCTATACTACGAAATGTTAGATTTTGATGTACTCCTTAATTCAAAGTTACAAGTTCGCCCAAATTCAATGGAGTAACACTAAAACCTAGCAAGACCAGTAGGGCTCTTGGTAGTAAGGGCAAATTTGCAGTTGCAAATCAAATACGAAATACTTACATAATAGCAGCGGAATCATACATTAAACAAACACAAATTTCAGCTCAAATATATTAACCAAAAATGAAAATCAATAATAATAAATGGTATATTTCATCTCAGGGTTGGTTCTTTTTCCTTCAGAGCGACTAATTCTACAAAACTTGCTTCTATGTTCTTGTATCTAGAATAAACTACCTTGTTTTGTGAGCTTTGGAAAGCTTCTTTTTTCTCTTCTTAACGGCTTTCGGGGTTTTGTTCTTCCTAGCTTCTCTCTTCTCCTCTTTAACTTTCTTCTTGTTCTCCTTCCTGGAAGCCTTTATATATTCTGGGGACAGCTTGCTTTCCTTCCCTTCCAATTCACCAGAACTTCCACCCTCATCTTCGCTTTCATCTTCAGAATCTGATTCACTGACACTCAAATCAGAATGAGTAGCTGCTACTTGATTCCCATTCTTTTGGTCTTTCTGTGCAGTTGTACTAAGTGCCGACTTGAGTCCAGTGATGGTTTTGTAGTACATATCACCTGTATCCTTCCCACTAGTTAATCAAAATGCATCTTCCTCAGCATCTTTGACTTGTTCTAATGTTTTTGGGATGAATGACTGCGAATAAAACAGACATGAGAATAACAAAGAGAAAGTGATCTTCCATTTCAAACACCAAGGAAATGCATGCAATAAGCACGTGCCTGTATTATGGGATAAATTGTGGTTAAACGAACGTCATATGAATATATGATTATAATCAACAAAAAAGGTTACCTGAACAAATACAGAGTCTGCAATTTGCTCCTCAGCAGACATCACATCCCCTCTAGCTAAAATCTTTTGTTGTGCCTGAGAAATATTGCGAGGTTGATTTAGTTTGTTTACCAACAAAAGTTAAAAATGCATTAGGATAGATAATAAAAACAATGATAGATAATAAAAACAATGACAGTCTATGGCAACAGACGGTTTGTATACCTCTTCCAAATAAGTATCAACGGCTTCATCAGCAATGGTTGGATCCACAATGAAATCAAAAAGTTCTCGGATATTCATCACAGCCACACCATTTTTCCTAAAGAAATCCTGCATTTCAACAAAAAGTTTTACTTAAGAGTAAAAAAAGGGAGGTAAAAAGAAAGAAAAAGGAATCACAGCTATATTACTTACAGAAACATGAAGACAATCTTCACGTAAGAAATCAAGTGCATGAGGATGATCAAGGTCAACAGATTGCGAGACATCAATAATATACAAGTGACCCTGCAACCCATGTACATTTGATATAATTTTGTTTCATAGAGGTGTAGACAATCAAAGATAAGCATGATTTAAGCGTACCTCATAATATAGTATATTATACTCGCTGAGATCCCCATGTACCAGTTTACACTTCTGATACAGTGTCCGCATTGCTGTAATAATCTTGAAACAGAACGGGCAAAATAAAAGTAGTGTCATATATCCAATGGCAATATAAAAGATGGGGAATTGTTGATTAAGTTAACAGAACCCATATATTAACTGGTTAATGCTTTACTAGAAAAATAATTGAGCAAGGAACATTTGTAGTTTTAATAATCATAGCTATATACCCTGATGATCAGTAACAGAAAGCAAAAATGATAGTGCACTACTACAGGATTAGAAAGATTATTATCAACTTTTCGTGGAGGGAGGGAGAGGGGGGTAGATAAGAGAGAGTCAAGCTTTACCTCCACATAACTTTCTCGCAACTTGTCAAGAGATAAAGATGCGTCTTTGAGTCGAGGTGCTGCCCAACCTGCCTTGCCTGAAAAGCAAAAGGTTCAAAGGCATTGTAGGCATTATGGATCAGAATATATGTACAAATTTTGGAGTGCATAATACAAAAATATGCCTTCACTCCCATTTATAAAATAAATATATAGTCCTGCATTAATTTTGGCTGCATATCTATACTTGTATTAAAAAGTGTTCTTAATAAAGCATTTATGTCATGTATAACCCTTCTCATTCATCAAATTCATGCCACGTCATACACTTGGCAAAAAACATACACTACAATATGACAAGAAAATGTAATTATCATAGGGTTTGAACCTGGGACCAGCAAAATTTATACTTCGTATTAGAATGTTACCCACTGGTTGCTTACTGCACAAAAATACTACATAGTAACAGGTGAGTTTTTACTTTGTAATTTTTTTTAATGGTTCTTATGTTACTTGCTAAATTCCACTACGTATTGATTGCAAGACAAATTAAACTTTGTCCCCAATAACTTTGACAGCTAAAGTTTCTAATACTTGTTTTGAAAAAAATACTCAAGATAGAAAAAACACACTAGCCAAGCTAAATCAATTACTTCGTATAGGATTTCTAAACAATATTTACTGCACAATAAAAGCCAAACTCAACAATCCAGGGCATTGGGCCACATGCTAAAATTTTTATGAAAACTCATTACAGATTTGACCCTCTTCCTCACACTGTTGTAATTTCTCAACAAATACAAAGGTTAGAAAGCATACACTTGAGCCTGCAGCCCTGCAGTGACCTTTACTCTAAATAACTGACACACTAAACTCACTATTTCTGATATTTCCCAACCAGAGAACAAATTTTTAAAGTCACTATACTACACAGCTAGCAGATCTCAACAAGAGAAGAAGAAGCATAAAACTAGCAACCCAATTATCTTAAGTGGGTTTATACCCATCTGAGTTTTCCCCTTGGACAGTAAGCTGTGCACAATTTCAGCAAAAAGTACTAGAGAAGGCACCAAAGAGCTACAACAGGAGGAAGGGTGCTTTCTTGTCTTTGGCTGTCCAAATCACTTCAATTCCATCCAGGCCTAATCCATTTTTCAAATTTCAAGCTCATTTCAGGACAAGTGACAAATTGACAATATTGCTAAGAAATTGAAAACAGTTTCACCTGATTAAGAGCTACGGAGTTTGTTTGAACTTAAGCAGTGACCACTCAGCAAGCTTATGGCTTAACAACCCAATTTATGCATCCAACATAAATGGTCAAAGCCTCATTAATTCCATATATAGAAAATAATTGTGAATTTATAGGGCTGGTGACAACAGTTTACTACACTCATACCTGAAATTCAGGTATCCATATACAGGTACTTGGGTTGACATTATATAAACCTAACAGGTATAATTTAGCAGAATACACCATGTCAAGTATGTAAGGATTCCTACTCTGAGCTGAGCCAGATTATCTTCATGCAAGGTTCATATCAACCCAATCAATTACAAGGTTGAAAATCTCAAACCAAGCCCACTGGCCTCTTGTTGGGTTCCAGACTTCCAATTGAGTTGTCTTTTACATATCATAAGGCTAAATGTCAGTAAACGAGTCCAGGCAAGTTCATCTCAGATATTTGGTCTCTCCCTTTGTTAGTGAAGATTTCAAGCGTAGTTTGGAGAAAGGAGATGAAAGCATCATTTACTAGTGCTAATCAGAGTTTGAAAAGGCGCACCTCTGAGCGCTGAGGTGCAAGACGTTAGGGGGTCATGTGGTTTAGGCGAGGCAATTTTGATGAGAAGCAGCTAAGGCACACACCTGAGGTGCACAAAGATCTTTTCAGAATTTTTTTACTGTTTATATGTGCAAATTTTAACAATTCCTAGGAGGTTCCAGTCACAGGATGTTTCTGAGAAATACACAGAATAATACGTACAACTTTTTGGCCTCATAAAAGTCATACTTGAAAGCAAAGACAATCAGCCCCAAGGGAGAGCAAACTGATAATTTCTCTGGAATTACATTTAATAATATACAAGTAAAAAGGGAAATTTAATGAAATACCTATGAATTCCATGACTAAAACATGGAGTCTCAAAAGAATAGGTGTAGGACAGCGTAATCCTGCTGCTTTCAGCCTGCATTGATAAAATCATACACTCAATCAAAGTTGTTTAGCTTAATTTTCATAACTAAGAAAGAAAAGGAGACAACAATTGTTCTCTTTATCGCATCAGATCACTATAAGTGTAAACAAGAAAGATAAATTACTCTGCTAGAGTGCTAGTAGTATGAAGCTTCTAAAATGCGTGTTAAAAGTTATCATCAAAATATAAGCGTGACAAGTGTGACCGTCGAGTGAAGTAAAGATAAATATAGTACATGAAAAATTAGCACGAATCAGACACAATCAGGTTTCAATTATTTCATGAATTTTCCCATGTGTTAACAATTATGAGTTGCAACAATCTATAGTTCTATACAATATTGACCAAGCCTGTTTTAGCAGTCAGCAAAATAGCAAATTGGCAATTCTTTCAACTCCATTCATCCACAAAAAATTATGACTCTGAATAAAATTTTGGTGGAGATAACATAGAAACAAATTGGATGGAATGCTTTGACTAGCATACGGAACCTACAGATTCACATAGCCACAGATATACACAGATTTTTTTACCATCCAGAAGAGCTATGAATTTGTGATCAAGCCATATACCATCAATCAAAATGTTTTGGCCAGAATCTTATCATACTAAGCACTCAAGCACAATGAAGACTATCTCCAGTTAAATATGAAAAGCAAAGTACCTTATAAGATTCCTCATTTCTTTCTCTGCCCATGTCTTGACCATTTTCCGAGGATTGTGCTTACAATACCCATATCTGAAACGATAGTAACCTTGCACATATCTATCTCTATCCCTGATTTAAAAAAGGGGGGAAATGCAATGAGTTGAAATTGGCAAACAAATAGAAGAATAGTATCTTTGTATTCTTTTAACATTGTAAATTGGAGACCTCTTTGTTTTTTTTCCTCTTTGTGATAGTTATTGATACTTTTTAAAAAAAATCATCAGTTATACAATTTGCTTCAGTAATTAAAACTATATAAATATATTAAGAATTCAACTATTCAAGGCTTGGTAACTCAAAGAGAAAAATGATAGGTTTATGAAGCAGAGTTTGATGAAAAGCAATGCCTTTACAATATATACTCCCTCCACATTCTTTAAGTATTCATGTGTTTTGCTTTTTACTATTTACTTCTAATCAGCTCATTATGCAGTTAACTTTGATAGTAATATGAAAAGCAAAAGAAGCTCCATACTCGTTCAAAATTTACTTGTTTAAAAACTCCCAAGTAGTTGGTTCAGCATGAATTGTCGCAGATATGCACAGTTTCCTGTTTATGGCATGAATTGTCCCTAATGCATATTATGTAGTTTAAGTCATCACCATCTACATACAGACTTAACCTACACCCAAGAGGCCAAGAATTTCTAGAAACTCTATATAAATAGTCACTGACATTCCTCAGCATTCACATGTCAGATCATTCACTAATGAAAAATGTTGAAATATCATTTTACTTACTTAAACACCAAAACTGAAGTTTTGTAAACTTTAACAGCTAATTCATCACCATCAGATTTTGTTGCATGGTAAACATTAGCCTGCAAAAATAAAAGCATATTCATATAATTAGCTGTTACATTACACATACAACAAACGGTTAAATCTAGAGATAGATGATATAGTACAATTAAGATAATAAAAATATTTTACCTCCTTCCCAGTTGATATACAACCATTTATATCATTAAAAACCCCACGATTCAACATCTTGAAGAGAACCATCCGAGTCCTGGGGTCAATAGCCTGGTATACAATAAGATTATTGTAGAATGTAGACATTAAGAAACCAGAATAACAAGATCAGCAAAGCACAAGGTTTAAGTTTAACTGTTTTTAAAGGCTCTAAATCAGAGGTAGTAAATGTATCAGTTGACCCATGTGATGCCTAATCATCAAATAACATGTTAAACAGAAGTTACATCACTGGCACCGTAAAAAAATACAGCACCTGATATGAAGGAAAGGGGACTATATTTAAATATTAAAAAAAAATAACCAAAAAGTCCAAAAAAAAAAGGTAAACTTAGACAAACCGCTTCAAGAAATAAAAAGTAGTACCATAATGTACCCACCTGTTCAACAGTTGCACGATCAGCTTTCTCCGTGTTCTTTGTTTTACCAATAGCCATCCCCCGTACACTCTCACGAATTGCAGTAGTGACTGAGTTGGACATCCCAACATTTGTCCTGCCCTCCCATTCCTGTAAAAACAAAGAAACATAAATCAAAATACTCAAACGTCATTGAAGCAATGAACTTAGGATGACCACAAAGTCTACAATAATAAATCCCCCTACCATTCTCCATCACTGTTACAGGAGGTTTTAATTAAAACTGATTTTGGCAGGAAAGTTTGTTAAGCTTGTTAATTTTGAAATTTTGTCGTTTTTCAGTTTGTTAGAAGTGGGAATCTTTTCTGTTAGAGTTTGTGTAGCTGTAATGAAGTGTGCTTAGGCATATTAATACTGCTTGAGTTGTAATTGAAGGTTAAGAAATGAATTACATTGAACCTATCCTTCTCTCTCTATTCTGTTATTCCCCTTTTTCCTGCTCTTTCTATTTCTCAAATTCTGGAAATCTATTGAGTTTTGCAAATCAGAGCTCAGATAAGGATTCCTCCCTTATCAATCACCCCCCCTCCCCCAACAAACACACATACAAAAAAATTACACAAACAAAAGAGTTGAATTGTAGGATTAACAATAACCCAAATTAATAGGGTGTTTTAAGTGCCAATTCCAAAATGAAATTACAATGTATAGACAACATTTAAAAAAGTACTTCTTATCAAATCCTCCACAATTTTGAGCGCAACTAAGCATTTGTGAAAGATCCCATTTGGCAGGTTATTCAATGAATCATAATCATATCATCAAGAAAGAACTCGCATAGATACCAACAATCTCAAAAACTAATAACCAAAGAAGCGTAAATAAAAAATAGAATGAGAAGATGAAGCTATGGATACAAGTATACAACGGATACATGGATATTTATACCTCTAGAGGAGAAGGACGGATGTGATGAGTAAACTTCTGGGTACGATTCGAGAGAGGCTGAAATGTTGAAGAGCTTAGCCTAGACAATGCCCCTCCATGAGCATTAGGCCGTCGAGCATTAAGAGTGATTGATCCGCCTTCATAACCACCCTCATCGATGTCCTTTAAATCCAACCAATCCAAAGCCTCCCCAATATCAGAATCTGAAGACCAACCCTCCTCTTCCTCCTCTTCTTCTTCCCCTTCTACTTCTACCTCTGCTTCCCTGTTTGGTTCATCATTGAGCTTCGCCACCATTCTTTCTTCTTCCTTGAACTCTACGACATTGTCTAACATTTTTGACACTCACTAGCCTACAATCGAATAAATTCAGCAATTATCATATCAAGAATGCTTTACTTGCGAATAGCACAACAGAATTCCAAAAGTAAAAAGGCAGATAAATTCATCCCCTAGAATTTACATATATCACATATTTTGTGACTTCCCTCCACCTCCCTTCGAAAAAATCATAAGCTTTTGTTTTTGTCTTCCGATTATAGCATGTAAAATCATAATAATATTTTTTGAGAGAAAACACAAAATAATGTAAGCAAAGAATTAGAACCTCTAATCAATTAGATACATAATCAAGCACAGTAATGAATAATAACACTAAATTCAATAGTCAATAATAATTACACAATACAAATTGAACATACTAAGTTTAACAGCAAGTGATTCTAAATTAAATTAAAATAAATCAGCAATTTAAAACAAACTAAAATTACATACTGAAAAATTCTAGCAACAAAATTGCTCGTAATAATCTTTCATAACTTGAGTAATTATAACAAATAGTTCAATAGTCCACCTTAAAAGAACCCTAAATCGACAATACTGACTATTAGTGTGAAACTATAACCTAGATTGTGAAATTGATATTCGACGCTTAAAAAAAAGCTTACCTCAGAACTTGATTCAATGGAGAGAGAGAAAGCTCAGAAGTTGCTTCAATGGAGGATACAGAGTACGCTTCAATGGAGGAGAGAAAGGGGTGCAGCGTAAACCAAAGAAGCAAGCATAAGGACACAGGGGCAGCGTTGGCGTTTGAAGAGAGAAACGGTTGATTTGGTTTTGTGTTTTAGGGTCGTAACTCGTAAGGGGTAATTTTTTTTTTTTTTTTTTTTTTTTTTTTTTTTTTTATACGTACGAGAGGGGGCATAATAACGAGAAAAAAATACAACATGTGTATGTTTCTCAAAAGGGTATTTTGGTGTTTTTGGTAAAAAAAATTCCCACTATTCTTAACTTCTCTCTCCTCAATCATAAACATTGAGTAGTTATCAACAATTGGAAATCCAATATTTCTTCAACAATGGAGGGAAAAATTTCAAACAATGGCAAAATCCTACCATTTGAGGTTAACCATACCTTTATTTATATATTTTTCTTAGGGTTTTTCATTAAATTTGACGGCGAAGGCGCCGGATATGGTGGTGTTATGGTTGCGGTTTGTTGTGGTATTAGTGTTGTCGGGAATGGAGTTGGTTATGGTGATGGGGTTCGTCTTCCATGAATGATTCGAAAGGTTGAAGAAGGAAGGATGAAAATGGAAGGGGGATGAAAATGGAAGGAGGAGAAAAAGATGACTCAGCAAGAAAAAATAATAAAATATTAAAAAAATTTATCATTATTTACGTATTTGCCATTTTGAAAAACTGGGGCAAGCTCCATAATAACACCCCAAATACAAAACAAACAAACTAGGAGAACAAGAAAGCAAAACAAAAGTAAACACACTACAGAGTACTAGGCTAGATCACCATAACAGTGGAGCATCATTATCGGGTGGATGTGTTTAATGCAACCGTAGATCAGCAATTGCAAGAGCTAAATAGTTGCTTTAGTGAACGAACAACAGAGCTACTTACTTTAAGTGCGTCTTTGAGTCATATTGATGGATATAAGCAATTTAATGTGGAAAATATTTCCCTCCTTGTAGAGAAATACTATCATGAGGACTTTTCAGAGTATGAAAAATCACAAACTTGAACAATTTTATTGTGATGTTCCTAAGCACCCGAATATGAAGGACTTGAGTACCATTACTGATTTTTGTAGAAGTTTGTGGAGACTAGGAAATCAGTTGTTTATCCATTAGCGATAGATTGATTCGGCTTATTTTAACCCTTCCGGTTAGCACATCAACTACAGAAAGAGCTTTCTCGGCAATAAAAATTGTGAAAACTAGTTTTCGAAATAAGATGGAAGATGACTTTCTTTCCAATTACTTGCTAGTGTATATCGAGAAGGAGATTGCTCGAAAATTCGAAATAAAGTCGATCATAGATGACTTTTATTCTATGAAACCTAGGAGAGCTCGTGTTAAGTGATTAGTATATTTTTATTTTTAATACGCACTTCAAATTTTTACGGACCTTTTTATTTTAATGGTTTTTGTTGAATTTTTTTTTTACCAAGTTACATATGCATCGGCCACCCCTTCGAAATTTTTCTTGTTACGCCACTGCTACTAGCATCCTATGAAAGGAATGGTGTCCTTCCAACAAGTGTATTCTTCCGATAAAGGGTTCAGAATTATTACAGAGTTAACTTCAGTAAGATCAAGTGATCGGAATGCCTAGGTGGAGGCCGCTTCCGATCAGTAATATCGAGGTACAATTGATATTACAGCTTAATCTTAACTGAACCCTTTGGGTCGAACCCAATCGAATCACCGATCCGAGACGACGAATTAATCCAAAAGGATTTAATGAGTCGACAGAGTTTTACGAATACAGACGTCGGAAATCGAGCCTAGGGCGTCGAGACTGAGCGTCGCAAAATCACAAAGCGACAAGTATAAAAATAGCCCTAGCACCGCACTGGCCTAGCCGTGTGGATGCTAGGCTAGTTCAAGCTAGCATGCACCTAGCATGGCTAGGCGCAAGCCTAAGCACACTAGGTGTGTTAGGCGCACCAGGAGCACCTGGCAGCCTATCGCAAGCACTAGGCAGCCCATCGCAGCACAAGCACAACACCATCGCATGGCTAGGCCAATGCGTGTGTGCGTGTGCTTGTGCCTTATCCTATCGCATCAACACAGCAAGCATGCCTGCGCACATGCGTGCCTTCGCATGGCACTACATCGCAGCATGCGTGCCTGGGTGCTAGGCACCATCGCAGGCCCCTCGCACAAGCACAGCACCATGGTAGGCCTTGTGTGCGTGTGCGTGTGCGAGGAAGGCATAGCAGCAGCAGCAGCATACGAGTGGTGCGAGGCTGATGTGTGTGACTAGCAAGGCAAGGGGCCAGCATGCGTGGCTCGCTAGCAGCACGCATACTGGTTGTGCTAGCAATGGTGCGAGGTCAGTGCGTGATGCGTGGTGCATGGTGCAAGGCTAATGCGCATGATGCGAGGCAAGGGGGCCAGCATGCGTGGCTCGCTAGTAGCACGCATGCTAGCCATGCTAGCAATGGTGCGAGAGATGCAGCGAGAGATGCGAGGCACAGCACCAGAGCCAGCACGCACCAGCGCCAGCACACAGCACCAGCACAGCCCAGCACCAGCACGCACTGGCTGGTTGGGGTGCTGGGCAGCAAGGCAGTGCTAGCTGGCAGCCCTAGCTGGCACGCTAGCTGGCAGCCAGCTATCCTTCCTTGACCCGGGTTTGTGCATGGATGTGGGGACCAAATCAAGGCCTTGGGGAGCAAGGCAAATGGTCCCCCCCTCCTAGCCTTGGCCATCACTCAAGCATGTGATTGTGCCACTTGTCACAATGTGATTAAGTTGATTATTTATTTAATTTAGAATTAAATAAATTGTTGATTTTACCAACTCTCCCACATTGATGGGAGATTGGAAATCAAGGATGCATTTCCCTATAAATACCAAAGGCATGGTATTGGGAAATACACAACCTTGAGTGGAATTAAAAAGGCAACTCTTATAATTAGAGTAAACCTTTGATTCGTAAAACTCATAGTTTTGTTTTGTCCAGGTTTTGACTAACCTTCAAGACTTAGGACGCTCGGGTCGGGTCGAGGGTACGATCCGTCGGAGATCTCGTGGTTTCGAATTTTGAAGTAAGAGCTCTTCGGGAGCGAAGCACGCAACAAAGGTATAATTCTTGTTCTTAGTCTTGTTTGATTAAGTTTATTATGCTTGTTAATTGCTTTAATTAAGGGGCGGGTCTTGGGGGTTTCCTTCCGCGTAGTGTCGGGTCACTACGAAACCCTACATCCTAACCCCTAAGCTGATCGGGAGCTTGGTGGGCATGATGTCCTGTGTAGTTATGTCAGTGGGGCGGGTCAAATAGGAGACCCGCCCCAACAGGGCGAGGATGGGCCTTGGTTTGGCGGGTGATGGGGCGAGGATGAGGATAAAAACCATACCCGCCATGGGTGATGGAGCAAGGGTGGATTTTAGGTTGTACCCGCCCCATACCTGCCCCGCCCCACCCGCCCCACTTCGTACTCGCCCCATCCCCACCCACCCCACTTCGTACCCGCCCCATCCCCACATCCATGTATTTTTAAAAACAAAATTATATAATTTTATACTATTTTATAAAAAAAAATTATGTAAAATAAAATAGTAAATATAATACTTTGTAATACACTTATATTATAAACAAAAAAATGTGTAATATTAACAATAATTTTTTTCTCTTTGCAATCTTTATTAATTATGAAGGATTGTGTATTTGGGAGGCGGGGATTAGGCGGGTCTTAGGTGGGGGTTGGGGCGGGGATGGTTTTAGAATTGTACCTGCAGGGGCGGGGACGGAGATGAATTTAAGACTCATTGTGGGGATGAGGATGGAAAATTTAGATGGGGATGGGGATGGGGATGGGAAGACCAACATCCACCCCGCCCCATTGACATCCCTAGTCCTGTGGAATTTGGAAGCCAACCCCTTTGATTGCAATATTAGTGATATCTCCCCCTGCGCGGGTGTTTTAAGTTCTATGTATGTTAAACCTATGACTTTTATGTATTATATAGAGGACCTACCAACTCCTATGGCTTGTAATAACTCAAACCTAGCTTATTCGGAGCACCCTTAATCTAGTCTTCAAACCAAAAACCCTTTTTTATAAAAAAAATTAAAAAAAAAAGACACTACTAAGGCCTAAGAAGAAACGACCTTAGGTACTAAATGCAGGTACCAAACTACCTAGATGCAAGAGAAAGTAATTTTTATGAAAAATTAGATTTCCAATCTTACCCTTTTTTAAAAATATACTCTTTCAAGACTTTCAGAGTTCCAACCCTAAAATTATACATAGTATATAATCATCCCTTTCATTCCACTTGTACACATATTTCAGCTTCTTTGACCTTTCATTTTTTTTTCTAGTCACTTTCATGAATTATAAATTATAAGGCAATAGTTTTCACGAGCGTACTTGACATTTTTATGGAAACTAAACTACCTAATTATGAAATATAACAACAATTTGTTAAGTCAACCGATAATTAAACAACCAAATTTTTTTTTAAGAGATGAGCTTACTGTAGAATTGTCTTGGAGAAGATTATAGTAGACATTAAGAGAAGGGGGGAAGGAGTGAAGAATCTACTGTATTGAGGGAAACAATTGTATTGATTTAGAAGAGGTTACTTTTGTCTTTTTTTTTTTTTTTTTTAAAAAAAAATCTTTTCTGCATTTAGGAAAATTGTACTACATTTAATACTTGTGTTATTTATTTTGACAACACTTAAATTGACATACACTATAGTACTATACTAGTTCTTGGCTTAAATTTGACTTGCACTATACTACATTTATGTTATTAAGAGATAGTTTTCTTTCTATCTCCAGAAAACCCAATTCTTATCCTCCTGAGTCCTGGCTCCTACCACCTCTTCCGATCTACTGCCTTCCTTCTCTCACAAATTCGGCGTTCTTCTCCATGCCATCGCCAGCGAGCCCTATGATCCATGGTTTTGCTTTAATTTTTGCTTTTCCACTCAGTTTCTTCATAGTAAAGATGACGAAGGAGATCAAAGTGCGTTATGTCCTTTAATTTCATTGGAGGTTTAAATAATTTTGGCACGATCATCAAGTGTGTTGGGTTCCAATTATCAAACGAAACAAGAATTGAAGTCAAGGTTCTTCTTAACGCCATCAGCGAAAGGAATTTCGTTAACCATTTTCCCGACGGTAAAGGTGAAGTTAAGGCTAGATTTTCTCCCTAAATCCAAGGTTAGGCTTAAGTGAGGTGGTTCTTCTAGCGCAGGGCGCCTAAGAATGAGAAGGTCTACCATGCATTTGGATTTTATTTTTTCCTTTTTTTTTTGGGAAAATATGGTATTTTATTCCAAGAGAAGAGAAAAGTTTCAACTACAATAAGCAAAAGTTGCCACTACCCCAAACACCACAAGCCTTAAAGGAAACCAACCTCGCCCAAGGTTTTGAAATCCTATTACCACCTTCAATGAAGGGAATGTGTTGTTGAGAGGGAAGGCCAGTTTGCTTAACTTGTTATGTCTTGGTTGCGAGATGATATGAGTATTCATTCAGTTGCTATATATCATCCCATACATTGTTCGTATTTGTAACGACATAGTTAGTTATCGCTATTAATTTCAATCTAGAATTGAAGGAGGCTCCCCATCTTTAGTGTTCGGGTTCAGCATGAAAAGTCCTCCAATTTCTTGTTCTCTTTGTTGGTAGAGTTACAAGATGAGAACCTGTATTTTGGTGCAAGGTTCTCATAGCAGAGTCATTAAAATATATGACTATCTTGGTTTGGTTTCCGGACGCCTAAGAATTGAAGTAGCTATGATTTCTGATCCGTGGTAGTAGAGTGGTGTCAAGGGTACTTTTTTCATCAATAAGGTGCATTCATCTTTCGATTGTTACAACTCTCAACAGTTTTTATAAAGGTGAAAAAAAATAAAAACTTGTGAAGATCTAGTTCACAATTTTATTATTTTTCTTTTAAAATAGAATATTTTTTTCAAAAATTGTATAGCATTTTGGACGGAAATTTTTTCACCAAATTATAAGTGTCCTATCCGGTGATTACTTTAGTACATAGTATAGTAGATTAGAAAAAATTATAAAAATTGATATTAATTAATAATGTACTAATCAAGACGAACTAAACTAGATCTCATATGACTATATTGGTCGGGTTCTTAAATATATATATATATAGAGAGAGAGAGAGAGAGAGAAATTCAGAAGATTTCATCTTATTTTAAATAGTAAAAAATTCTAAATGAGAAGATTCATTTGAAACGGATGGATAATTGTATTATTGTGAGCCAGGTATACATAACTTATTATTTTTTCGAAAATTCGTAATATATAATTTATCAATAATAATGACCATGATGATAATAATTATAAAGATTTAATATTAATAAGGTACTCATTAAAACGAATTAAACTAAATCTCATATGACTATGTTGGTTCTTATATATAGAGAGAATTTTTTATTTTTTTATATTAAACCGTCAAAAGCTTATAAATGAGAGATCATTATGAAATGGAAGGGAAATTTTATTATTGCGAACCAAGTCTATACACAATTTTTTTTTATTCGTAATACATTCTCTATCATTAATTGTTAACCCTTAAGAGGTTTTGATGACGATGTTGATGATTGAGCAAACTTCTATTTAATAGAGTTTTCTAGTGTTTTGATGTTTGTTGAATAAGTAAACTTTGGGAGTTGAAGTGAGGTCTGGAACAGAGGAATTTTAGAAGACTAAGGATGGCAAGTAAGATTAGAGGAACAATTTCAGAAAGAAGTTCTCTGAACAAAGCTGGATGGAACTACAAGGTGTTCCCTAACAGGAACATGTCAAGGGGTTCCTAACAGAAGCAGGTTCCAGTGTAATGCTGGAGAAGAAGGACAGCAAGTTGTAATAACTTGGTCTGCGAGTTTCAGTGTAATGCTGAAGCGTGTCCTCAAGAATTAAGAACCAATGTAGAGCTCGAGATATCAACCAGAAAGATGAACTTCATAGCTTAAGTTGTATTAAAGATAAGTTTGTTATTTAGGGTTGATGTAAATATATGATTGGTGATATGCATGAAACTTATTAGAAATCGGATAAAGCTTGACAAACTAATTAATTCGTAAAAGATTATCTTGAGTTTATGAAGAATAATTTAATTAATTTTATCTCTTAAAAATCTGGTTTACTTGGTTTTATCTTTTTCATGTAAAACTCTATCTTTTATAAAACGGATTTAACTAAGGAAAGGTTTTCTTTGAAAACGAAATTAGGTTTACTTGATTTCTGTTTTAATATGATAAGGTTGGAATTCTGATTTATCTTTGAACTTATCATTTCTATCAAAACCCTACTTTACTAAGTGGACATCTTTTATAAATAGGGAAGAAGCTCTTCAAAGTAAAGTGAGAGTTTAAGCGTGAAAACCACTAAGTGCTTAAGAGTAAGTTTGCCATGTTGGAAAAGTAAGGCTAATAACGAAATAAAAACTTATCTCAAAGCAAAGAGAACTGTCGTGGCGTGACAGAAATCACTGCCCTAAAGTCGAATTTGCCCCGCACTCGTACACACGGACTCACGGCAATCGACCCCCAGGGTTACACGACTTCATCCGAACTGTGTACTCCGTAAGGATGAATTGAGAACTCAATAATACAATGCCCAAATAGTGTTTTGAATATTTTTTGAGAGAGGTGAGAGAAACAGTGAGGAAGTCGTATTTTTTTTTTTTTTTTTTTTTGTTCTCAAAGACTGAAACAATCTCGTATTTAAAGTGAGAAGAGCTAAAAAATCAAGGGAGAAAATCTCGGTAATTAGTCAAAGAAAACGGTAAAATGAAGAGATAATTTTGGGGAAGTTAATCAGTCAAATAATTGATTGGGATAATTACGGAGTAAATCAAGGGTTAAATCTTTGACTGAATCCACGTAATAACGGTTACAATATCAACGATGATATTGTGACTGTTATCCGAAAGTTTACATGAAAAATTAGAATCATGTGTAAAATCTGGCCACACCCACACCCGCGCACGTGTCACGAACACAAACCGGGCCGGACGGCGGCGCGCGAGGGGATACCCATATCTAGCCCACACAAGTTACTCAAGTATAAACATGAGTGATGAAATATATAAAGAGGGTAAAACCTCTTTACCTCACCAATGTGGGACTTTGTTCTTTTATTTTGAAGCAACCAAGGAGACTATTCAACAAATATCTCTAACAATCCTCCACATGATTCAAAAGAAAAGAAGATGAAATGAGTGCAGGATGACAATTGGGCATTGGAGATGTAAGTCTCTCAAGTATCAATGTCTTATGGACTTAAATTGACACCTAGTGTTTACAAGTATATCCTACATCCATTTAAGGTGGGAAAACCTTGAACCTTAAATGGGGTTTGTATGAATACACTTGCACACTTGACTGTATCTCAAAATTAATTAATTTCTCGCAAATAACAAATGATTTGTCCATCACAATTTCCTGGATTTTCACGAATGCTCTATAGATCACAAGCCTAAATGACCTCATAGGGGTAGGACAAATTCCCCACATTCACATAGGTAAGTTCATCAAGTTTTTCTCATCACAAACCACCTTAAAGGCTATGAACTTATTAAGAGCTAAAGCTCATCCTTGAACCAAAATTGAAGAAAAATACTACAACACTTTATTTATTTGGAATGGTAGTAGTATGTAACTCGAGTTATTTGTGACTTATTTTGACCCTTTTGAACTTAGAAAAAACTAAGTTGGGTATCCATCACAAATCACTCCTCAATAGGCTTTAAACCCATTCCTTGTGCTGTTTCCAGCACCATTTTTCTACAAAGGCCTTTGGTGAGAGGATCTGCAATATTCCTCTCAGATTTTTCAAACTCAAGTGATATCACATTATTACTAATCAGATCTCTAACTATTCTATGTCTCATGCGAATGTGTCTCCTCTTCCCATTGTAGGATTGGTTCTTTGCAGCACCTATGGCAGCTTGAGAGTCACAGTGCATGGAGACTGATGGAGTAGGTTTCCCCCACAATGGAATGTCTGCAAGTAGCCCTCTTAGCCACTCGGCTTCTTGCCCTGCAAGTTCTAAAGCAATAAATTCATATTCCATTGTAGATTTAGCAATACAAGTTTGCTTAGAAGATTTCCATGATATAGCACCACTTGCAAGAGTAAAGACATATCCACTAGTAGATTGAATTTCATCATTATCAGACACCCAATTGGCGTCACTGTACCCTTCTAAGACACGAGGTGTCCTTTGGTAATGTAGACCCCAATTGATTGTCCCTTTCAAATATTTCAATAATCTAATCAAAGCACCCCAATGCTCACGATTAGGATTATGTGTGTATCTACTCAATCTACTAACAGCATATGCTATATCAGGTCTCGTATAGTTCATTAAAAACATGACACTTCCGATAATCTTGGCATATTCCTCTTGAGAAACACGGTTACCTTTGTTCTTTTTCAAATGTATACTAGGATCATATGGGGTTTTGACAGGTGAACACTCAAATTGATTAAATTTTTTCAAAATTTTCTCAATGTAGTGTGGTTGATTTAGACACAGCCCATTTGAAGTCCTAGTAATTTTTATGCCAAGTATTACGTCAGCTTCTCCTAAGTCTTTCATGTCAAAACAGGAGCTTAGAAAAGTTTTTGTTACATTAACTATATCTATGTTGGATCCAAAAATGAGCATATTATCCATATATATACATATTATAACACAACCATACTCATCAGATTTTGAATAAACACATGCATCAGAATCGTTTACCTGAAAACCATTAGAGGTAATGGTTTGGTCAAACTTTTCATACCACTGTTTTGGTGCCTGTTTTAGACCATATAATGATCTAATTAGCCTGCATACCTTGTTTTCCTGTCCTGGTACTACACATCCTTCAGGTTGCCTCATATATATTCCTTCTTACAAATCACCATTAAGAAAAGCAGTTTTTACATCCATTTGATGTACTACAAGATTATTAATAGGTGCAAGAGCTATAAGAACTCTAATAGTGGCAACTTTAGTAACAAGAGAGTAAGTATCAAAGAAATCTAGCCCCTTCTTTTGGTAGTTTCCACAAACTACTAATCTAGCTTTGTATTTGTCTATTGAACCATCGGGCTTTAGTTTCTTTTTAAACACCCACTTGCTACTTAAAGGCTTAGAGCCCCTAGGAAGGTCGGTCAAGATCCAAGTGTTATTGCTCATAATGGACTCTATTTCACTGTTTATGGCCTCTAACCAAAAACTAGAGTCAATGGAACTCATAACCTCTTTATAGGTCCTAGGGTCATCTTCTAGTACAAAAGCATTCACATTTTCCTCATCTATTAGAACTTGTTCAGCTAGAAAGGTTGTAACAAAGTCAGGACCAAAGATTTTCTCAACCCTAGCTCTCTTACTCTTTCTAGGTTCCACCGGCTCACTAGAAGATGCAAAGTCATGTTGAGAAATGTTAGAAGATGATGCAACAGGTAAAGATGGATAATCATGCATTTTCATAGGAAAAATATGTTTAAAAAACTCAACATCTCTGGATTCCTTTATAGGTCCAAATCCAGAACCATCTTTAAGAATTAACCTGTAAGCAGCACTGTTAGATGCATAACCAATAAAAATACCGTCAACAGTTTTAGGACCAATCTTAGACTTTTGAAAATCAGGCAAACCGATTTTCCCTAGACACCCCCATACTTTGAGATAATTAAGGTTAGCCTTGTAACCTTTCCACAATTCATAAGGATTCTTGTCTAGTTTTTTATGGGGAACACGGTTTAAAACATGACAAGAAGAAAGAAGAGCTTCCCCCCACATGTTAGTAGGCATACCTGAACTTATTAGCATAGCATTCATCATTTCCATTAAAGTCCTATTTTTCCTTTCAACTATTCCATTTTGTTCAGGGGTATAGGGGGCCGAAAGTTCATGAATAATCCCATTTTCTTCACAAAATTTCTTAAGGAGATTCCCATCATATTCACCTCCTCGGTCTGATCTTACCCTTTTTATTTTAAGTTCTAATTGATTTTCGACTTCAGCTTTATAAATTAAAAACTTAGCTTCAACCTTATCCTTACTACTTAACAAAAAGACCTTGGTAAAACGGGAAAAATCATCAACAAAAGTGATATAGTAATGTTTCTCTCCTCGGCTCATTGTGTTCTTAAAGTCACCTAAGTCTGTATGAATCAACTCTAGGAGAGAAGAAGACCTATTAACAGATTTATTAAAAGGTTTCTTTGGGTGTTTAGCTTCAACACATACTTGACATTTATCAAACTCTATAGAACTAAAGTTAGGAATCAAATTATGTTGTTTTAACCTCTTAATAGAGGCAACATTAACGTGTCCTAACCTAGAGTGCCATAAAGAAATAGACTCAACAATATAAACAGAACCAGCAGAATTATTATTATCAACGATAACATCAACATCAAGAATAAAAAGCCCCCATTACAAAAAGCCTTTCCCACAAAATCACCATTTTTGGTGAGTACAAGTTTATCAGATTCAAAGGTTAACTTAATGCCTGATTTATTAAGTAGAGCTCTAGAAATAAGGTTCCTGCGAATATCAGGCACATGTAAAACATTTTGTAAAGCAATCATTTTTCTAGAAGTAAGTTTCAACATAATTTTTCCTTTTCCATGAACACTCACAGAACTTGAGTTGCCCATGAAAACACATTCACCATCTCCAACCTATTCATAAGCCTGATAAAGTTGTTTGTTAGAGCAAATATGATGAGTTGTTCCTGTATCAACAATCCATTCAGACACATTACTAACTAAATTAACTTCAGAGACAACTGCAGCAATGATATCTTCAGTAAGGTTAACATGTGATTTGGAGCTATTATTTTTACCCTTATTTTTCGAACCCGGTCCATGTCCCTTAGGACAAAATCTGGAACTATGACCAGATTCACCACAAGTGTAGCACTTTACATTGAAAGTGCCATTGCCCTTATTTTTCGAAAACCTGTTAAGCCTTTTGCCGTGAACCTGATTAGGTGATTTCCCTTTGAATCCTTTATTTTTTCCTGCAGACTTAGATTCAACCAGGTTAGCAGAAGAGGAAGAATGATCACGAGATTTAGATTTCACCTGAATTCAGTTCTGTTCCTTGATTTTGATGTGAGAAACTAATTCCTGGAGGGTGAAATCTTTCTGCTTTTGCTTCATGGAATGAACGTAGGATTCCCAAGATGGCAGAAGTTTTTCAAGAAGACAATTTGATTGAAATTTCTCACAAATTTTCATTCATTCGGCAATAATGTCACCACATAAAGTTTCATACTCATGAACTTGATCAAGCACAGATTTATCATCAGTCATACGGAAATTTAACCAACGACTACAAGCATATTTTTTAGTCCCAAAATCATCGGTTCCATACTTAGATTTCAGAGCAGCCCAAATTTCTTTAGCATTCTTATATTTGATACAGATTAAAAACAAAGGTTGAGTCATGTAATGTAAGAGCATTCCACGACAAGTTTTGTTATCCTTAGCAAAATCTCTAACAGAATTTGGGGCAGAATCAATATCAAGAACATAATCTACACCAATTTGACTAAGGAAAAATTCCATTTTATCAGACCACATTTTATAATTTTTCCATCAAAAGGATCCGTCTTAGACATATCAGGAATAAAAGCATTAACCATGGCAGAATTCAATGGTACATCAGTATGAATTTCAGAATCAGCCATAATATGAATATATAAATTTCGACTTTAGAATGTTGGAAAAGTAAGGCTAATAACAAAATAAAAACTTATCTCAAAGCAAAGAGAACTGTCGTGGCGTGACAGAAATCACTTCCCTAAAGTCGAATTTGCCCCGCACTCGTACACACGGACTCACGACAATCGACCCACGGGGTTACACGACTTCATCCGAACTATGTACTCCGTAAGGATGAATTGAGAACTCAATAATACAATGCCCAAATAGTGTTTTGAATATTTTTTGAGAGAGATGAGAAAAACAGTGAGGAAGTCAGGTTTTTATTTATTTATTATTTTTTTTTTGTGTTCTCAAAGACTGAAACAACCTCGTATTTAAAGTGAGAAGAGCCAAAAAATCAAGGGAGAAAATCTCGGTAATTAGTCAAAGAAAACGGTAAAATGAAGAGATAATTTTGGGGAAGTTAATCAGTCAAACAATTGATTGGGATAATTACGGAGTAAATCAAGGGTTAAATCTTTGACTGAATCCACGTAATAACGGTTACAATATCAACGATGATATTGTGACTGTTATCCGAAAGTTTACATGAAAAATTAGAATCATGTGTAAAATCTGGCCACACCCACACTCGCGCACGTGTCAAGAACACGAACCGGGCCGGGCGGCGGCGCGTGAGGGGATACCCATATCTAGCCCACACAAGTTACTCAAGTATAAACATGAGTGATGAAATATATAAAGAGGGTAAAACCTCTTTACCTCACCAATGTGGGACTTTGTTCTTTTATTTTGAAGCAACCAAGGAGACTATTCAACAATATCTCCAACATGCCAAAGGTTTATGCTTTATCATTTTGATTTATGGTTTCATGAGTAGCTTTCCATTTATGTATTAGAATGAGTCTTTGTGTTGTAATTGGTTTTTGGGGTGTGAGTTTGAATTCTCTAAAATTCGATTATTATAGGTGTGAGTTTGAATTCGCTAAAATTTGTGTGGTAGCTGTGAGTGCACAGTGAGTGTGCTTCTAGTGTGAAGCCGAGTGTAGGCACTTTGGGAGTGTTGAGTGAACCAAAGTGTGGGACTTAGGTTGGGTAGGATAGGGTCCTATCAGGTACCAAGTGTCCGTGGAAGAACTTGTGAGTGTAGCAAGTTGCCGTGCAGGAACTTGTGAGAAAGGTCTTTTTCTAATAGGCTGTAACTAGGAGTTGCCCTATTATAGTGAAGTTTTGGTGTGCAAATCCCGAGAAGGGTCGAGGTTTACTTCCAGTTGGGCCCTGGAAGGTTTCCTCGTAAAACTTGTTGTGTGCTTTAAGTTCCTTTTAAGTTCTGTTTTTATATTCCGCAAAAGATTAATCTAACTGGAACCTAATACAATTCACCCGCCCTCTCGTAATAGTTCATCCAAACTAACATTAATGATGATGATGATAATCTCTTCATTATTTAAACTATACATCTCTAACTTTCAAACATACACGAAGTATTCAAAATGCATTGTAGTATTCTTTTCTCAAAAAATTAAGTGCATTATAGTATTCAAATCAAACTAAATCTCTAATCGTGTAATAAGACTAATAGCAGAATTGAAGTCAAACTAAATCTCTAATCGTGTAATAAGACTAATAGCAATATTTTACAAAAATCAAAACTTGACGTCTCATATCATATAGTCATATACTCACGATATCATTAAGTATAGTACAATTAAAGAAGAAATCCACTAATCACGGAGTAATAACAATTAGACGTGCATGATAATGGTTGAAGCTAAAATAACGGCATTATTAAATATACATGTAATTATTGGATCTAAATTGTTAGAATACCATCAGTATTATTAATCTTAAAAATCTCCAACCCATTTAAAAATGCATTATAGTATTGTGGTCTATATTTGGTACTCGGGTTTAATTCAACCCGCAAATCTTGTTTAGGATCTTTAGTAATGGGCATAATCACCACAAAATCCATAATATAAGGAGCTCCATTGCTGTTTGTCAACGCAATAACATCAACGGCTGAAAATGCGGTTATTTTATTGACGTAGATGTTGAACACCATTTGGTTGACTTTGTCAATGTTTGAGAGAATTTGACAAAAATGTAGCCTCACCAAGTAAGCAAACCTAGTATCAATGGGGAGCAACCATGTTAGGTTGAATTCGAGGTTGCGGAAGCTGTCCGGTGTCATATACCTTGCCGTGGTGTAGACATCGACGGGGGCGGTGTAGGAGGGCAAGGACTTTCGATATGTTATGGTTAGTCCTGGATCGGCAACTTCAGCAACACCTAGCATGTAGCTTGACCGATAAGGCGAGTCATCATACCATGACCTACCAAAAAAAAGATTATCAAGTTAGATCTCTTACAAATTTTATAATGCTGAACACATATTAGTTTTGTCTATATATATGTTATTATATTAAAATTAAACTGAGACAAAAATTTCATCTTTTATTCTTGATTACTATGATTAGTAACCTGTATAATTTTATTTTATTTTATTTTTTTTTTTTTTTTTTTTTGAAATGAGAGATCATTTTATGAGAAGTATTTACCCAAAAAACACATAATTTATTTGTATTAGAGATTTTGGGAGTTTCCAATTAATAAGAAAATTTAAGTGAGTAAAACTTTCTAAAAAGATTGAATACTTAAATATCTAACTTAACTCACCTGAAAAGCTCATCTTTAGTAGGCGAAATATAGTTTCCGCCTACATTAAGCCGGTACAAACTCTCAAGAGTAGTAGAATTTTCAATCTGAAAAGGGCTACTCGCGCCGATAATGTTGTCTCCATCTTCATTGTCATAGAGGCTAGGCATAGACACAACCTCAATACCATTCACAAAAGCAAACGTATTATACGAGGGAGAAAACGTTACGGTCAAAATTCCACTATCAACATTGATATAATACTCTTTGACTAAGTAATGAACATCAAGCTTTTGAGTAGCTTTATATACATTAAAGTTCCTAAGCAAGGCGTATGATCCAACCGTGACGGAGAACACGGCATTGGCCGCATTCGACCGGGAATACACGTTGGGGTAGAAGTAAAGCCGGAGAAAAACACGACCGGGCGAAATGGGGAAGTTGTACGTAGCATTGGAGTACATCACCCTACCGGACATGTAAGGAACCCTACCAACATCCGGTGCTTGAGTCTTAGCACTAGCTCTAAAGGTGCCTTTGGATGATACCAAATACTTAGAACCCTTATCGGAGCTCCATATTCGGCCGTCGGGATCGGTTGTTTTCCGGTCGAAAGTACCACAATTTACAAGGATATGATCCTTAGGGATGTAATCTACTGCTAGAACTATGTTGATTAATGAGGTTAAGTATAGAATTATAGGAAATATGGTCGTCATTTTTTTGGTTTGGAAGTTGGTAGAAGTATGTAGTTAGTTTTAGGCCTAAGTTTTATATCATTTGAACGCGTTTTATATTATTTTCGTACATTGAATTGCGTAGTTGAAGTGTTTACCTTGATATGAAAATATATTTGCCAGTTGCTAACTTGACAATGGTTAGCCTGTCAATCAGTTGATTATTTATTTGGCAATTCTTATGTAATTATTGATTAGCTTGTCAAAGCATGAAAGAAGTATAGGATTACTGTTTAATGTAGTATTTACATATTCATTTTTCAACACGTAAGAATTTAAGGTAGAAGTTTCTCCATTTAAATATTTTATTATTAATACTTGTATTTACTTTGTAATTAATATTAATACGACATTAATCTCAAAAATATCAAATCAAATTAAATAAACAATTAATGTCAGATTATCGATTTATCGTATGACAAAATAGATCTCACTCTTGAAATTCTTTGTGCCTTTGTAAAATATATTAGTATTATCTATATTACTCCGTATCTTAAACCTTATTATCTACATTCTTACAACTTACAAGCATTGTCTAAATCTAAAGGTAACGAATTTTTAAATAAACCTTCCTTCAATTTTTTATTTTTATTTATTTTATATATTAACCTCATAAATATCTATGAAATACTATATGTGTATGGTTTTGGACTTTCATTTTTGGATAAAATTGATACTATAAGAGATTAAATAACCAATCTTCTATAACTTTATACTAAAGGCGAACTTTAGAATGACACATGTCATCTTCTAATTAAAAATTTTCCCGTCTACATGTTGTTTTTTTTTTTTTTTTTTGCCAAATAATAACTTCTATATTTCAAATCAAATTTCTTCCATGTATGTTCTACCAATATACATTTTCATATCTTTCTTTCCATTTTTTAAGAACAATATCTTTCTTACCATTTTTTTATTGGGTACTCCGTATTAAAATAGCAATTTTCTATAAGACTTCAAATTATTCTTTTTAGTATAATTATATGCATATGTTTTACTTTGTATTTTATTTTCAAGAATAAACCCATCAACAATTTTTTCGATGAAAAGTAAAATAAATGAAGTTGTAAGAATCTGTGCTTTTATTAACATTGCACCTCATTTTGTAAATATAATTACAAATATGCAATATATATCCTAAATAATTTATCAAATTATACATCTATACATAAATATGTATCTTTGTGTTTAATATTATAAGAATATTAGATAAAAATACCCATTGACTATAATCATAACAATAGTGCTAATAATAAAACAAAAATTAAATTCTCCACCATTTACTAAAAATGAAACAAATAATAAATTAAATTACCCATGTGCCTATCAAAGTGTGGGACTTAAATGTATTGCACGCGAGGGTAATGACCTTGATTTTATTGTTATATAATGAAGTTATTTGATTATGTTTAATTTATTTTTAAAATTAATTATTGTAGTAATAACTACAAATTATTATTCGTAATAAAATTTTGTAAAAACTGTGCATGCACGGGACTCATACTAGTTATTACATAGGTTCATTTATAAATGGTAATTTAATTTATACTCTGATTTATTTTTGTTGCGTTGGTTACAACACATCCCAATAATACAAATCTCACTCTTGTTTTTACTTCTTTCTACCTGTAATTACGGATTAACTATTATCATTTAACGTTGCCATATATGAAATATAAAGCATCTTTGGTTCAATGGTATTGTTGGAGTAGACCTGGCAATTCTGACTCAGACCCGATGATCCGACCCATGATTCGAAATTGACCCAAAACATTGACCCGAAATTCGAAATTGACCCGACTCGATCCATACCTGACCCGAAAATGGAGTTGATTTGAACTTGATCCGACACCCGAACTGACCCGACCCGACCCGAAATTGACCTGAAGTGTTTGACCCTAACAAACCCGATACTCGAAATTGACCCGAACAAACCCGATACCTGAAATGTCTCGAACTAAAATTACCTTATAATCGAACTAAAAATGTCTGGTGCCAAAATTAACTCAAATTGTTCATCTTCAACCGTAGCTAATCTCATAAACTGAATTGATAGTTTTTATTATAACAATAACAAAGTATTAAATTATCGACTTGAGCTTGATCCACTAATGATGGAACAACCCGAACATGACCCGACCTGATTTTGACCCGACCCGAATATGACCCGGAAGTGACCCGACCCGATACCTAATCCGAAACCCAAAATGACCTGACCTGACCCATACCCAACCCGAATGTTAACTGACCCAAAATGACCCGACACGAAATGACCCGACCCAAACGACCCATTTCCCAGGTCTATGTTGGAGTGATATTTGAGAGAATGTGAGAAATGTTTGTCGTGCCTTTCTCATTGATTTACGTTCAAATATATACATGAGAATATTCTAGGTTAAGCTAAGTTAAACTAACTAAAGATATACACAAAATATTATACAAAAAAATATTATTTATAAAATTAGATTATATGCATAATCTATCATACCCCCGCAGTCGAACAGGAGGTTGTCGAACGCTGAGACTAGGGGTGAACGCAGTCTGATTTGGTGCAGTTTGAGTCCAAACCAAACCAAACTGCAAAATACGGTTTGGTCAATTTTTCAAACCAAACCAAACAATATATTTTAGTATTGAAACCGGACCAAACCAAACTATAATAATACGATTTGGTGCGGTTTGGTTTGCGGTTTATGATAAGACGCCATTTTTCTCTAAAAATTGCAAAATAATACATTATTGATTTATAATAAAGTTTAAATAATTAGCCCAAATGGATTAAATTGCATTAAAAATTTACAATAAAAATAACAATCCAAGTGCTAACAAATAATACAATAACAATCAATTTATCATCATTAATTCATAATACATTATAGTCATTATAATAATTTATACATATGTCAAATTGGCAGCAACATGACAAGATTGATAACATCAGGGGCTCACAGCAGGCCAACAATATTACCACATGTTCAAGCACTCATCCAACAACATTAAATTTTTATTTTGATTATAAGTTTATGATCTACTAACCGTATAGTCGTATACTTGTATACCTTGTTGTATTTTTTTTCTTCATATTTTTATTGTTTTTTTTTAATTTTAATAATCATTTAAAAATATAAATATAAAAATAAGATTTACTGGTTTACGACATGGTTTGGTTTATAATTTTTGAAAAATCAAACCAAACCGTAAATTGTATTTACAAATAAATCGAAATCAATCCGTATATTTACAAGCTGTAAACCAAACCAAATCGCTAAAATGCAGTTTGGTCCGGTTTGGTTACGGTCTAGACCAAATTGTGTACAGCCCTAGCTGAGACTGTCCCGAAAGTCATCAAATAAAACCTTAGGTAGACCTTTTGTGAAAATGTCCGCAATCTGGTAACGGGATGACACATGTAGGACACAAACTTCTCCTCGTTGAAGTTTCTCACGAACAAAGTGTATGTCCATCTCAATATGTTTAGTGCGCTGATGTTGTACCGGATTACTAGTGTTGCTTTCGAAATAGGACATTTCAGCTCTAGCAACAGATTTCGAACCAAGCAGGATTCAGATTCAACATTAGCAACCCCCTCTGTATTCAGCTTCAGCACTAGACCTAGACAAAGTGGATTGTCGTTTCGAGGATCAAGAGATCAAATTATCACCAAGGAAGACACAATACCCTGATGTAGATCAAATTATACAAAAAATATTATTGATAAAATTAGATTATAAGCATAATCTATCAATATTTATAACTCAAGATATATAGGGTTACAAAAGTAAGTCCTAATCATATTTAAAGTTCTCAAATGATAATTATAATATTCACAAAATATATCCTAAGTTATGACAAGAATATCTTTATACATACATACATTCTCAACTCTATCACATACATTGCATAAATTAAAATACTGGTCTTCTACATCCGCTGTAAATATTACTAGTCTATCAATAAACTAATAAAAAGTATATATATATATATATATATATATATATATATATATATATATTTTTTTTTTTTTTTTTTTTTTTTTTTTTTTTGTGGTGTTTACTAATAAACAATAATAGGGTACTATTTGATTCCTAATTAGTTGTGAAAGTGATTGAAAGAGATCAGACTAGTACATTATTATGGATTTATGGATGTTTTAAATTCGCCATGTCATGAGTAATGGGCTAGGCAGAATATTTGGTTTAATTCTTATTAAGGCCGGGTGTAAAGGGGGATCGAGTGATCGACTTTGGCGTATGGGCAAGCTAAGCAACCAAACCCCCTACTTTAGCTTGAAATAGGGACCATATTATGTAACGATCATAATTGCAATGATTGTCACTAGGTTATTGAGACTGAATATGCATGCTTGATGAAAACGATGGAGATAAAAGAGACCTTGTGACTATGAGATTTCAAATTCAAGCTCCACCATTTGCATATGCTTGGGAGTAAAAGTTGACTTGTATGTATATAGCTAAAATGATTGATTAACAAGAGAAGAAAAAATATATTTAAGAGTGAATTTTCACCTCTTTGACTAATTTTCCCCTTAAAAATGTTGAAGATGTTACGTACACTGTTGATTTGGACTTTTACATGTCTTTCTCTTTCTTTGTTTTTTGGTAGGAACTATTTCATCTCATACACGTACACCGACTTTCAAGAAGGATCAATATTCAATAATGAGATTTTCCAATAACTTTATTTTTTACTTCGTATATCCCTATCATTTTTTTTTGACAAGAATTTTATATCCCTATCATTGAAACATTATGTCTGCCATAGGCGGTTTTGAGCCGGAGCAAGGTGGGCGACGGAGCAGGGCCCCCAAATTTGAGGGGCCCCAAAATTTATATATATATGTAATTAAGTTTGGAATAATAACATAAAATTATAGATGGACTAGTGGTTTGAGTTAATTTGCTTCTTATGTATGAGAGTTCTTAGGTTCAAGCCTTGGGTCCAACAATTTTTTAACTTTTTGGGAAATAAAGTGAAAGCTGGCATTGAGTAAGGTTGAGCTTTGAGCGTCCAAACATTGAATGAAGTTATTACTTTGTCTCTAGAATTCTCCACCCAAACCCAAAATTAGATCTTTCCTTTTTCCAAATAATTTTTTCTCTCAAAATTTTTTCAATTTATTATTTTAATTCCCAAAAAAACTCTATATCTTCCAAAATTAATTTCACATTTAACTAATAAAACTTATTGTTTAATTTTGACAAATTTTCTAATGTAATGAATTTTTTTAACAAAAAAATTGGGTATTTAATTTATTGAGTAGAGGGGCCCATTTTGAGAAGTTGAACAGGGCCCCATAAATAATTTGCAATTATAGCCCCGGCACTGATTGTGCCAAAATGATTGATAAATTCTTAGACACTTCATCACTTTTACCAAACCCATAAGACAACCGTGTTTCATGCATGAATATCCTAACGCGTTTCATTTCATTTTTGAGCTATTTTTATTTTAGTTTGATAGGTCCAAATGTAAATATCACACCACTTACATAGTTACATATACATAAGTTGTACTACCTCCTTTTATTTTTACTTTTATTTTTTAATTTAATTTTATTTTAGTTGGCACGTTTTGACTTTAGCACTATTCACACACTTATCATTGATCGTGTTTTGAGATTTATACGTAATGAAAATACTCATATGGGATCTTGTTAGATTTGTCACAAGATATATTTTCAAAATATCAACTTTTATAATTTTTACTTATTGGTAATTACGAAAATTTAATGGTTGAATTTGTGCATTAGCAAATGTGACTAAAGAAACGTGTCAACTAAAAACAAATGGTGGTTAATTTGGGTAAAAATACCCTAGCCACGTGGTCCAATCATACAGTGACACGTGTCCCCTAGGAGGCGCCCAAAATGGATCAACCAGGATAAGACACGTGACACGCTGGTCATGAAGGGAAAATGACGGCCTTTAAGGCCCCAATTCTCTAGGCGCCGTAAAACGGCGCAGCCCACCTTCCTAGGTTAAATGCCTTATAAATAGGGACATTTACCCCCATTTTGGGGGACACGTACTATTATTACAGCATTGATTGCATCAATATTCTCTTACAACAGAGAAAACACCTAATCTTGGGATCTGAGAAGATTCTTTTACTTTCCGCATTTATTACACTCCATCCGTTACTAACTTGAGCGTTGGAGGCAGAACTCTGAACACCCGGAGCTTCCGTTTGCTTGTAGGTACAGGCGACGAGGATCCAATCTTGGTGACATAACTCGCCGGCAGGACACATCAAAGAACCCCGAAACATTTGGCGTCGTCTGTGGGGAGAATACCTTTAAGATGTTTTCCCAAGAACTTGTACCGCATCCTGAGGATAAACGTCGAGAAGCAGAGGTTCATTCGGACCATGATACTGAGTCAGAACCAGAGGTCGAAGTATATACGGCCGGAGATGGTTCCCTCATCACAAGACGCATCCATTCCAAAGACAACAAGGAGCGGGATGCTAACAAGGCTAGTGTGAGCAAGTCAGCCGGCAAGCCTTAGGGTGAAGATCCGTCTGCTCACATCACCCGCTTCGAGTTCTTGAAGTTCATGAATGATTTCAAGGGAGAGATAATAACTTTCATCAAATGCCAGACGGCTGGTCCAAGCAAGGAACATCCGACCAAGAAGCCTTCTCACTCTAAGAGGGCCAAGATGGTCAAGGACAGGCAGCCCACTCCACATCCCAGCAGAAGGAGGAGGCTTGACCCTAAATTGACCGGACTAAGTTCCGTCTCCCAGAGACGTCGAAGAGGAAGCCCATTCGGCACATAGAGTCAGATGGAAGCAAGAAGACATACACTGATGCTCGGCAGATTATCGAGCACTGGAGGAGTCAGCTATCTAACACGGCATCCACGCCGACAATGCCAGACAGCTTCAGGTATACCTCGCTGAGGTATTTCCATTAAGAGCATGAGCATCCATCAGTCGACCCATCCGGCTAAACGGGTCCTTATGTGATAGGCTCGGCGCCGTATGTGCCCCACCAATCATACGAGCCGTTTTCCCAATCCTTTCAGCAACCGTCCCTCTACGGAGGTCAGGTAGTATATCAAGTCCAACCCTTGGACTGGCAGCTTCGTTTGCTCAAACTTGGGGAATAGCCATCGGCTTTCTCCAAGGAAATAACCGAAGCGGCACAGTTGGCCAAGGTTAAGATTGTTCTGGTTAGTGCCTATGATGGCACCACCAACCCTGAAGACCACCTAATGGCATATACCAACCTCATGTACATACAGGGGTTGGATGATGCTGCGGGGTGCAGGTGCTTCCCAGCCTCATTGAAGGGAATTGCCCAACAATGGTTCGACAATCTGCCGTTTGGGTGCATCAACAATTTTAGGATGCCTGCGTTCCTATTCGCCTCAAACTTCTCCATGAACATACCGGCTAAAAAGACAAATGTCGACTTGGGGGCGGTTGTTCAGGGAGACCGTGAGAGGCTCTGTTCTTTCGTCAGGAGGTTCAATATAGAGAGGATTCAGATTCAAAGGCTGCCTGACGAAGTTGCTTTCACAGACTTCTTCAAGGGTTTGAAGGACGGGTTGGCCTTTAAGTTCGACCTCGTTTGGAAGAGAATCTTCACTCTTCTAGAAGCGATGAGGGAAGCAGAAGCCTACATACAGACGATTGAACTCTGCTCCTCCAGCAAGCAGTCGTACTCGAAAAGGTTCGACAAATAAAAAGGGAATCTGCAATAATAGTCAGCCTAGAAATATGAAGAGAGTAAAAATAGAAAAGAAGTTTGGGCGATCGACGTTTCTAGTCAGCCGTCCAAAAAGAAGAAGAAAGAGGTTAAGCCGTACGTCCCTAAGTACGAGTTTAACAAGGATTGCTATTCTATCTTGCGGGCTTGGGCCAGACACGAGTCGGGCCAAATCCTATAATTTTGTCCAACGGGCTTAATATGCAAGTCTAAGCCCTTTTAGCGTGCTTAATATGTTGTCCATACCTGCCCTCTTAAACGGGACGGGCTTTCCCACGGGCTAACGGGTTTAATGACCTTGGTTATTTTCGATGGATTTTATTTTTAAAACTTTGCAACCTATAATTATTGATGGTTTAAAATCTTAAAATATAAAAAGTATGATTGTATGAACATCGAAATAGATAATGCATAAAGCTAAAAATTAAAAGTAGTGTATTAGTCGATTGTACAATAAATACTTACACACAACCTGATAAATTAGGGGGAAAGAAAATTAATACTACATATACTATTATACTCAATAGCACAACAATAATAAGCACAAGAAATCAATACACACACAAGTTGAAACTAAATTATATAGTTTAACTAAAACAAATTAACAAAGTTATTAATAAATGGATTACAAGACTTACAAGAGTTACAACCCCATTACACTAGGACAATTACACTAGGACAATTAGGAGCCGTTAACATATAAGCCTTAGCTTAAAAGTTGAAAATCACCGTTGAATTGAAGTAAAAAAAAAAATTCGCATGTTTTTATCCTTAAATTATCTAATTTAGTTCACATCATTAAAGAAAAATTTTAGTATTAGATTGTTCAGACAATCATCCAACGAAATTACTTAATACTAGCAGATTAGTAGAATCATCTTATTATTGAAGTTGTATATCTTGTGCTTTGAAAGATCTCACCTTTCACTGTGATTAGTATGTATGATATGAACTATGAAGTAATGAAAATATGAAGATGTTAGATTTAGGGGTATATTTGTTTATGTTGTGGAGAGAGATAAATGACAATTAAATATATTAATACTCTTCTAGATTTCTAGTATCTACTATTTTGTAGTATCATATATACTTTGTACTTTATTATATATATATATATATTTTTTAAAAAAACTTATTTAATAATTTACAAAACGAGCCGGACGGGCCGGTCCGGAATATAGTTACCATTGTCCATGCCCGTCCATTTCAGCAAACGGGCGGGCTTAGCCCGTCCATTAATTTATTTGTTTTTAATAAAGGTGTCCAAGTCCAATTTTTAACAGGTCGGACGGGCTGGCCCTAACAGGTGGGACTGCCCATGAACAACTTTAATTCTATCCTCATGGAAATCAAAGACCGCGTGAGCTTTGACAAGTCCTCGGCAATGAAGGGTCTTGCTAAACACCGAGAGAAGAGCAAATACTGTCATTTCCATGAGTACATAGGCTATGACACCAACGACTGCTACAGCCTTAAGCGATTGTTGGATAGGTTGGCTGAGAAGGGATTGTTGAAGATATAGATTCTCAAGTTCAAGGTGACTCTGAAGACGGACCCCAAGCAGCCTTCCAAAAAAGCAGCAAAAGCTAATAGTGGATCTGACACAGATCCGGACACGATGTGCGTCATTGCAGACGGCTATGCTTCAGCGACCCAACTATTAGAGGCACCAAGGACCATGATAGAAAAATGATCAACTTTGTTGACGATGATTAGATGTCTACTGGGACATTCCCTAAGGTTGTCATCACTAAAAAGGACTGGGGCAAAGTCCGTCGGCTGCATGATGACCCCATAGTTGTCGAATGCAAAGTTGGCAGGATCCTTATTGATACCGGCAGTTCGTCTGATATAATCAGTTGGCAATGTTTGTCAAAGTTGAAATTCAACCCCCAGCAGTAGGTCTCGCACCCCTTGGTTGGTTTTGGGGGTGAAGTCAAACACCCAGTCGGCCGAATTGATCTACCTATCCGGCTAGGTGAAAAGGGAAAGGGGCGGAATATGGTCGTCCGGTTCTTGGTGGTAGAGCAACTGACTGCCTATAATCTCATTATAGGTTGTTCGACTCTAAACGAATCCAAGGTCGTCATGATCCCTTCCCTTATGCTAATGAAGTTTAAAAGAGATGATGGCATCGTCGGGTCTCTGAGAGGATATTAGCTCGTGCTACCTCTCAGACGTCAAGCCTACTGCAGTTGGTCAGGAATCTGAGACGATCGAATTGGATGAAGAGAAGGAGACTGAGTCTGTCCCACCAGCAGGCGGCAAGAAGAGGAAGGCCGACCAGCTGGTGTCTATCAAGAAAGAGAAGCAATAGCAATTACTGACCGGGGAATGGTCAGATGACTATCGTCCCCAGTTGGCTGGAGAGCATAATGACATCGTTTTGGATGAGACACGTCCGGAACGAACTATAAAGGTGGGGATAACTGCTTTTGCAAAATTGGGAGCAGAATTACAAAATCCATTGAGGGAATTCCAGGATATCTTTGCTTTTGAAGTGGAAGAGATGCCCGGCATCAGTCCGGATTTAGTTGTCCGGACTTGGCGCATGTGTGTAGATTACACAGATTTGAACAAGAAGGCATGTATGAAGGACAGTTATCCGCTGCCAAAGATTGACAGTCTAGTCAATTCTACAGCCGGACATGCCATGATGAGTTTTATGAACGCCTATTTAGGCTTTCATCAGATACCCTTGTGGAAGAAAGATCAAGAAAAGGCGACATTCGTCACTGATTAGGGGTTATTTCGTTACACAGTGATGCCGTTTGGCTTGAAAAATGCGCTTGCTACATTCCAACGCTTGATTAATGCGGTCTTCATTAACCAGATTGGTAGGAATGTAGAGACGTACATTGATGACATGATAGTTAAATCTAAGCTGCTGACGGATAACCTTGCTAACCTTTCTGAAACCATCACCACACTCAGGCGACATAAGGTCATGCTTAATCCCAAAAAGCGTGTCTTTATTGTTGAGTCTAGGAAGTTTCTCGGATTTTTGATTGATCAGATAGGGATAGAGGCAAATCTAGTGAAGATACAAGCGGTCATTGACATGAAGTCACCCCGAAATGTTAGAGAAGTACAAAAGCTAACCGGTTGTCTGGCGACATTGGGGAGATTTCTCAATCGGTCAGGTGACAAATGCCTCTATTTCTTTTCAAGCCATCTGGAAGAAAACTATGTTTGAATGGGGAGATGATGCTGAGGCGTCATTTCAAAAATTAAAAGAACATTTGCACTCCTTGCCAAGGCTTGTAAGCCCTTTTCCAAATGAGACTCTGTACATGTATTTGGCCGTCTCACATCATGCTCTTAGTGTTGTTCTCCTTGTTGAGAGAGACGACAACCAGCTCCCGGTCTATTTTATTAGTCGCATTCTTTGAAATGCAGAGGTTTGGTGCTCGACTGTTGAAAAATTTGGCCTTGCACTATTCAAAGCTGTCAAAAAGTTAAGACCATACTTCTTGGCACATCCGGTGGTAGATTATACAGACCAACCACTAAAGCGGCTAATGACGAATTTAGAGGCATCCTGCCAAATTATCAAATGGGTTATTGAAATTCAAAGTCTGAAAATCACTTTCGAACTAAGGAAGACGGTGAAGGGTCAGGTGTTTGCTGAATTCATCATTGAAATGACACGTCCGACAGAGCCGGACAACTTGGATTAGGTTTGGAAGGTGTATGTAGATAGGAGTTCTACCATGAACATATGTTGTGCCGAAATTATAAGTCAGTATCCCGAAGGGGACAAATATGAGTACGCACTGCGGTTCAAGTATCAGGCTTCTAATAATGAAGCTGAGTATAAAGCCTTGCTAGCCGGTATCTGCATGTGTAAGGCGGCAGGGGCAAAGAAAATTGACGCCTACTCTGATTCACAGTTGGTCGTTAGCCAATACCACGGTGACTATGAAGCCACCCATCCGGCTATGATCAAATACCTCTAGGCGGTCAAAACTGAGGCTGGGACACTTGATGAATTTCACCTAAGTCAGGTGCCCCAATCAGATTACAATCAAGCGGATACTCTGTCAAAATTGGCATCATCCGCCTCTTGTGATACACCTCGTTCAGTCTTTTGGGAGGTGATGGAAAAACTAAGTATTGAAGAAGATCCCATTAGTGTACTAGACCGAAGCTCAACCTAGATGGATGGCATCCGGGCCTACCTGCTAGACGACACTCTGCCGGATACTTATCTAGAAATGGTCGCCATGAAAAAGTGTGCGACCAACTTTGAAATCGACTAAGGAGAGATATTCAAAAAGGGTTTTCAAAAACCACTTTTGAAATGCATCACCCTAGAAAGGGGGCATGAAATTCTAGAAGATTTACTTTCGAGCTATTGTGCCTTCCACATAGGCGGCAAAGATTTTGCAGGAAGAGCCACACGACAAGGCTATTTTTGGCCGACTATGAAAGAAGACGCCATGGAAATGGTAAAAAAGTGTGACAAATGTCAACGGTTTGGCAAGCTTATACATCGTCCGGTAATTGATCTAACGACAATTCATAGCCTAATACTATTCGCCAAATGGGGCATGGATATCTTGGGTTCGTATACACATGGGTCAGGCCAGAGGCGGTACATTCTAGTGGTTGTTGATTACTTCACCAAGTGGGTTGGGGTAGAGGCGGTCAAAGGCATAAAGACAAAGGATGTCATCTCGTTTATTTGGAAGAACATCATCACCCGGTAAGGGGTCCCTATGTCTATGGTCTTTGACAATGACCTCAATTTGAGACGCCTACACTCAAAAATTGGCTGGGAGACTAAGGAATTTCCCACTGCTTTGCATCAGTCGGCCACCCTTAAGCAAACGGCCAGGTTGAAGCTTTCAAGAAACTCATCTCATATGGCATTAAGAAGAAAATTGAGAGAGCTGGTGGCCTGTGGGCTGAAGAGTTAATCCATGTACTTTGGTCCATCAGAACAACAGAAAAAGGGGCAACCGGTGAAACCCCATTCTTCATGGTATACGACGTAAAGGTCGTCTTACCTAAACCTGGGCACGGGCCGGGTTGGCCCGCGTGCCGCCCGGCACGACCCGCCGTTCGACGCAGCCCGGCACGACCCGAACTCCAGCCCGACACGGCACGGAAGTTGAACTTCGTGCCACGGGTCGTGCCACGGACAGGGTTATGAATTCCCAGGCACGACCCGGCACGAGCACGGCCAGGGCCCGCCGTGCTGGCACGTAGGCACGGCCCGCAGGCACGGCCCGCGGGCCAACGGTCATATAACCGTTTAAAAGCAACGGCTAGTTGCATAATTAGCCAAAAAAACGCTACTTAACGGCTATATTTTTGCCAATTTGCTCCCCAAAAATTCTATAAATACCCACCTCCATTTCATTCCCAAATCACAAAATCACAATCTCTTCTTCTTATCTCTTATATTCTCTAAATCTCTAATAATCCTTATTTTCTTAAATTCTCTAATTATTCTCTTAAATTCTCTAATTATTTTCCTAATATCGGAAAAAATTAAAAAGTTCGTAATCGTAATTAGTGGAGCGTTGAAGCACGGTTGTAAGATCTAAACTAATCTTAAATTTATTATTGTTTTATTGTTATTATTAGCATAATCTTGTTTAATTATTATTGTTGTTAATTGTTATTATTGTTGTTATAATTGTTGTTATTAATTATTATTATTGTTACAATTGTTGTTATTATTTATTTTTGTTGTTATTGTTATTGTTATAGTTGTTGTTATTAATTATTATTATTGATATTTTTATTGTTAAAATTGTTGTTATTAATTATTATAATTATAGTTAACCACTTTTTATTAAAAAATTAATTGTTAATTATGGCATCGAACAACCCATCATCTAGGTCTAGGGCGAAAGGCCGACTTACCCTTAGTAGTAGTTCTAGGGAACCACCAAATACAACGAGCCCCCAAATTTCGAGTCAAACCAATGACCCCATTTACTTCCCCCCGGGCTATGAGCCATATAATATGTCGGGATTTCCAGCACCACCACTAAACCAATTTCCACCACCACCAAACCAATTTCCACCACCACCACCAAACCAATTTCCACCATCAAACCAATATCAAAATCCACAACAATTCCCACAATTCGGTGAATTCCCACCTAATTATATCGGTGATCAACAAAACTATTGTTCTAGCCAAGGTAGCCAAGAAAGTACCCGAATTCCCTCCGGTTCTACCCCTTCTACTTCCACTACTAACGCAGACACACATCATGAATGGTTAACCGAAAGTGAGATGGTACTTTTGAAAAATCGAAGGAGTGAGGTATGACGTTATTTTGTCCTAGATAAAGAGGGTCAACAATATGCAAAATGTAAAACATGTAATGGTGTATTCACGACATTTACCAAAAACGGGACGGGACACTTAACTAGACACATGAAAGCTTGTGCAAAACCAGCTAGTGATCCAACCCAGCCCAAAATTTCCCAATTCCATCCATACGTCTTTACATACAACTATGAGAGGGATAGGGATGAACTAGGAAAAATGATAGTACACGCCGAACAACCTTTTCTTTTCTCGGAAAGTGACGCATTCAACACCTACATTAACAAAGCACTACAAACCCAACATAAAAGAATCTCTAGGAAAACCGTTCGTTCCGCCGCAATGAAAAATTTCCTAGAGTACAAAGTCCGGTTACAAGCCGAATTGAGTAACCTTAACTGTAGAGTATCTTTAACAGCCGATTCTTGGGATAGTGGTTATAAATATCACTATTTATGTGTGACTTGCCATTGGGTAGATGATCAACGGTTGTTACAAAAAAGAATAATACATTTCAAAATGCTGGAATACCCACACACCGGCATTAACATTGCTCACCATTTAATGCAAGCAATAGACGAATACAACCTTCGAGATAAAATGATGTCTATGACTTTTGATAATGCAACCTCTATGACATACACAGCTAATCTTATCAAACAAAACTTAACCGATGTACTATTAAACGGTGAAGCTCTTCATACTAGATGTGTTTGCCATGTACTTAACTTATGTGTACGGGATGGAGTTCGGGCAATTGGCCCATACTACAGCAAAATCAGAGATGCTATTATGTCTATTAATAGCTCTAACAAGAGATACCAAGAATGGAAGAGTTTTTTAAAACAACAAAAGATAAGGGTAATAAAAATTAGAACCGATTGCCCAACTAGGTGGAATTCCACCTATGACATGTTAACAAAGGCAATTGAGTACAAGGGCCCGTTAACATTATTTTACAACCAAAAATTTCCACAAAATGCTTTGTATGATGATGATTGGAATAACTGTGAAAGATATATGCAATTTTTACAGTTATTCTATAACATGACGTATTGTTTTTCTACTGTTTACAATCCTTGTGCTCAAAACTTTCTTTCTAATGAATGCTTACTCGCCCAACTTTTCGCTGATCATCGCCATCAAAGTGATTATGATCAGTATCTTCCAGCAATGGAAACAAAGTGGCATAAATATTATAGTGAAATTCCTTTGATTTATATTTTTGCTTCCATATTAGATCCTAGGCAAAAGTATGAAAACACATTTATGTTAGTTGACATTTACTTTCAATGCATGTTTCTTGACGATGATGTAGAAAACTATAAGACTAATGTGAAGGATCAGTTTTTTGCTTTATATAGAGTCTATGAAGCCAAATATGGCACCGTTCCTCGCTCAGGGCCTTCCCAACCATCCAAAAACGTAAGTAAGAAGGCCAAACATTTATTTTCACAAGCTACTAACTTGATTTCAAGGTTTTCAGGTGATTCATCAATCAGGAGAATGCAAAGCGACGTCTCTGAGTTGCAGATGTACCTGAGTTACGACTTCACCAAAGGCATGGACGTCGATGAGATAAACAGCCTCGACCTCCTTGCATGGTGGAAACAACAAAGCTCGAAGCATCCTACTTTGGCGGCAATGGAACGAGACATTCTTGCTATCCAAGTTTCCTCCGTCGCCTCCGAACGAGCTTTCAGCGCATCCGGAAGGGTTTTAGACGATAGAAGAACAAGTCTAAAACCCGAAACACTAGAAATGTGCGTGTGTTTCAAAGATTGGTTGGATGCGGAAAATCGCTCACAAGACCGTTCTTACGACCACAACGACAACGAAGAAGGAACCTCCGCTTCCGGTTCGGGTTCGGCTAGTTCCCAATCTATGCAACTAGCCGATGACCTTGAAGGCGGAGGCGAAGACGAAGACGAAGACGAGAAAGAAGAAGGAGAAGAAGAATAGACAATTATTGTATATTGTACGATTTTAATCATTATCAAATATCAATTTTATCATTTTCCAATTTTTGTTTAATACCATCATTGTATGATTTTTATCATTGTTATCATTGTACAATTTTCTCAACTCAAGTAATAATAATATAAAGCACGCATTATTCACATCCAAAGTCCAATTTGCCTTTTTTCCCCGTTTTGTTACAATTTGTAAATTCATATTAAAAAAAATAAAATTATACCAATTACTAATACAAAATTATATTTAATAAATCATAAACATTAAATTTTAAAGTAATAGTATAAAGTAAATATATAAATATAAATATTGAATATACAAAATTATAAAACATAAATATTCAACTTATAATTATAAAATTCATAACTTAATAACTTATAAGTTTTAAACTTATAAAAGTTATAAGTTATAACCTTATAAAACTTATAATTATAATTTTATAACTTATATACATTATAAACTTATAATGTTGTCACTTAAAAAAAAAAAATAAAAAAAAAAAAAAAATTGGAAACTGCCAGTCTGCCACCAGCCCGCTGCCCAGCCCGCAGGCCGGCACGGCACGAGCCCTCCAGGAACGAGGGCCGTGCCGTGCCGTGGGCTGGCCTGTGAGAATGGCCGGCACGGCACGACACGAATTCCTGGGCACGCCGGCACGACCGACACGGCACGAACCAGCCCGTGGCCCGCCAGGCACGGCCCGACACGATGCCCAGGTTTAGTCTTACCCATTGAGCTTTATGAGCCGACTCTTCGAGTCCTGTTGTATGATGAAGAGGCTAACTGGGAAGCCATATGGTTAGCATTAGATTTCCTACCAGAACATTGGGGAAATGTCGCCTTACGCCACGAAATCTATCATCTAAGAATAACAAGAGCCTAAAACAAGTGAGTACACAAACGACCCCTAAAAATGGGGGACTTCGTGCTGCGCAAGATGGAGGAAACCGGCAGGGCCAACGAGCAAGGCAAGTTGACACTCAATTGGGAGGGCCTCTACCGGATCTATGAGAAAGTATGAGGCGACACCTATCGCCTGGAAACACCAGACGGCAGGCAGCTAGCCCGAATGTAGATAACTTGAAAAAGTATTACTTTTAAGCTATGTAAATATTGTAAATGAAAAAGCTTAAGTAATGAGAATTGCTTTTTAGTTCAGATTTGAATTTTATATAATTTGCATTATTAAATACGTCTCCCAATGGGGGAAGTACTGTCTGTGCTATATAAAGATGACAAATCTAATCTAACTGTCTACTCTGATAGAGGAAGATACATTCGGCGACATCTATTCGGGTGACTTCACTTACAGAGAGCATCTCCCATTCGGGTGGCACATTACTTTATAAACTCGCTCCTCAAAGGGCCTAACCGACTGCGATAAACGGAACAGTCAATGGACATTTGTAATTGCCAAAACTATCCGACCGATAAAAGGAGCCCCGTCTGCCTTATGGGATATCAGACGGCCTCCTACCGTTGGTGTATTTAATTTACGAATAATTAACTTGGTTGATTTTGCAATAGTCGAACCAACTAAGTTAAGCGTCCTTCTCGATGAGAGGATGACTCATTTCAAGTGAGCCTATTAGCATAGACAAAGGGGACCATACCACCAGCCTAAAGCGGCAGATCGACCCCAAGTTGTTTGCACATAGTTGTGTTCTAACCAATCGGTTTTGCAAGAAACACTCTCAAAAGACTAAGTCTAAGACTTAGCACTAATAGTTTATGTCACAACATTAACAGAATTAATTATGTCTGATTTTATTAAATACACGTCCGTCTTATGGATTGGATGCACCCGATGGCCGTCTAATAGCTAAAGAGTTAACCGTCTGCTCGATGGACGACTGTCCACTTGGTTTGGGGCAATCACCATAGTGATTAATTGACTTTGAAATTAGTCATACTCTTTTAAAAAATTCCTAAGTCAATCAACCCACTTTTTAAACCGATTGAACAGCCGTCTAGAGGCAAGAATATCCGGTATACTAAGGCCGCATGTATGGATCATTGCAAAAAATACAAGTCAAATTCATGCATAGTAAAAACTCAAAAACTAAAAAATTAAAAACAGTGAAATAAAACCGACCACACAGTCGGCAGATTTATATATTAACACCGACCCAACGGTCAACAAAAGTTGAAATTGTTAACCGGTATAACAACCGACAGAAAGAAATTGTTAAACCCGACCTCACGGTCGATAGGGTTACATAAATACATAGCACACAGGCCGGAGAAGTACTTGGCCATTCGGCCAGAAAAGACACATAAATAGCTTAATTTGTTGGAGGGGGGGGGGGGAGAGTTGTTCCTCATTATCAACCGGCTTCTCACCTTCAACAGCCGGATGATCTTCTTCACGCTCAAGCTCCTCATCCTTAGTCGAGTCAGCATCCTCGGTCACCTCCTCCACCTCCTGCTCCAACTGCTGGGCGTCAAGCTCATCTGTGGCCGCCGCATACTGATACGCCTAGGAGTAGTAGTCACCCTCCGGAAAAAGGGACTTGAAGGTCATCTTCATACGTGTCTCGTAGTGGGCCTCGTTCTCAACAATCAGCTTCACCTTCTCTGCCTTAGCTTTGGCTCACAGCTTATCCTTCACCTTAATCTCGCGGTTGACCGTTAGTGCTTTCAAGGCCTCATACCAATAACGGAGTCCTTCGGCCTCCTGATCAGCGTGCTCCAAGGCCTTGAGGTTGGAGTAGGCAGCTTTCAATTTAGCCTCCAACTCGGCCACTCTTTTGTTGGCCGCCTCTAACCTGGCCTTGACCTGCAGATTGGCCTTTGCCTGTGAGTACAGGACATCACGAGTTAGTGCATCATTTTTTAATGTGTCATACATGTTGTATCAAGTGCAGAGGCGACCCGATCATTGGCGCTTTTTACCTCCTTTTGCTTATGAGCAAACAGCTTCTTGAGCCGGTCCACCCACAGCATAGCCTGCATCTGGCAAAAACAACTTGTCAAATACAACCGTCATAAAAAGTTGGGAGAATCTAACAACTGAAGTTAGTTCACCTCAGCAAGAAGAGCAGTGATGGCGTCGAAGTTAAGGGTCCCCACTCTCCTCATAGACGCCCTCTTAGATAAGGAGACGACTTTTATCATGTTCTTGGCGAACTGCTGAGCGTCCGGCCTTTAGCTGGCATTTGAACATTCAACATCTTGTAAGTACTTGACATAAACTTGACCTATAGATGGAGATTCTTCAGAACTGCTGGCCGACTGCTGATAGGACTTGACCCTACAAGAGTAACGCAGAGGATTAGTGGTTGTAATAACTTGAGGGATGGCTATCCCCTTCTCCTTCAGACGCCTCTCGCGCTACCCGCCTAACGAGTGCCTGCCTGCTGTTGAGTTGGTAACAGTGGTGAGTGGCTTGCCACTCTTCGACACCTTATCGGCGTCCGACTTCTTTAAAGCTTTGAGGAGGTAGGCGATTTGCCGTTAGTAGAAGGGTGAAAGTCATCCCCAGACCTGGCGGACGAGGACTCCGATGTGCCACAGTCTTCCTTGACTTGGTGGGCGTCTTAACATTAGCAGCCGAACGCTTCTGCGGCTTCTGGCTCAAGTGAGGAGCACAGAAGACCTGTTTTGCCATTCTTGCAAGATAAGAATATGAACATGTCAGTATTAGGTAGTAAGAGTCGCTTGTATACCTGCTGAAAGGCATTCAAAGAGTTGAGAATGTTACATGAGCCTGCTAGTCCTGCTTAAATTCTTCGGTCTTTCGCTTGGCAATTTAGCGGTAGGTGGCCACAAAGCTGGCTGGCTTTTTGCTGGAAGAGATGTGCTCCATTGCTTTGTTTGCGCAGAATAAGCTACATGTAAGCCAAAAAAAAAACTTCAACAAATTGTTAAGTTAAAGTGTACATTCGGCCATCTACCTCTAGGATTCTTGGTACTAAGGCCACAAGCGGCCAAATAGGTACTGTCTGTCATCACCCACTCAAACTTAGGGATATAGCTATGGGGAATCATCTCCTTCTCCTTCTTCTCCTCTATGGTTTTGGTGGTGACTTTGAAAAGGCCGGGTGTGAGGATTTGGTCCCAGCCTTTATCAGGGACGGGCGAAAAAATCGCCTTTTGCCCTAGGAGATAGGGGTTTTGGTTCCAGGCGTTGAACTTTCAGTTCCTCCTGGTGTCTAGCAAAGAAATAATAAAAAACTTGTTTCGCCAATCTTTCCACTTGGATTCCTTACCGACTGACATCATATACCCCTTGTGGGTGGTCAGGCTATACCAGTCGCCTGCCTTAGGCACTTGGCTTAGATAGTGCAATTGGGCGAATGCTTCGAAGCCCGGCTCCACGTTGAGCATCTCACAGGCGGCAACATACCCTAGTATGTTCACCCAAAAGTTGGGGGCAAGTTTCCAGATACCCATGCGGTATCCATAAAGAATTTTCTCCACTGTTGGGTGGAGAGGAAATCTAAGGCCACCCTTGATAGCCGCTTCGTAACAGCCAAAGCATTGATCCCCATAACTGGAGCCTAACGGCAAGACGATCGTGTCTTCCAAGTCAGGGATATGCATCTCATAACCAGCCCCCATGACATGGGTGGTGCGGAATTCATCCAGTTTCTTGGACAAGGTTTTCTGTGTGTTTGCGCTAATGTGGGTGTAGTAAGCGGCAAATTCCTCTTGAGGAGAGGTGGAAGTCTCCCCTCTCCCTCTCTCTATAGAAGCGACCTCTTCTACTGATGCATATAGCTCAGATTTAGCCTCAAAGCTCCCAGCCTCCTCAGACGACCCTGATCCAGCCTCAAAGCCGCCTAATTCATCCTCCGAATGGGAAGACCCCTGTACAGAGCTGAAGGTACTGCTTCCAGACTCATTTCCTGACTCATCCAAAATAGAGTCACCTGGAGTACTCGGAGGGCTGGGAAGATGGTCAAAGACTTCATTAGCTGGCACCCTAAAGGTACCGTCTTTGTTAAGCTCCCAGTCTTTTCTCTTTGTTTTGGCCATAGTGTCCTACACAGACACAGAGATAGTCGGATTCGGGGATGTTTGCAGGGTGGAGTCTAAGCAGGGGCAATCAGCACTCCTAGTCCTAGATTCATCCGTCTTAGGTGACCAACTGACAACTATTCAGGCCGTGCTGTGTGTGTTTGAGAAACCATTTTTGAAAAGAAAGCAAACATAGACGGTAAATAAAGCAAGAAAGAGATGAGAGAAACAGGCTTTTACCTTGTAAAAAGAAGGTAATGTTGAACTGCTAAAAATTGTGACGGCTGCGATGCAGGCGGACAGAACACAAGCGACAGAAGTGGTTCTCTCAAAAAGTCAAATTCTCTTTCAAAGATTTTTCGTGAACGTGCGAAAATGGGGGGGGGGGGGGTAAAACTACTTAAAGAGAAGTAAATTTCAGGGGCACCCCTGTCATCTCTTCGGGAGGTGAAACGGTTAAAAAACTGTCACCATTGCATGCGTGACAAGTATTATAGGCACCACGTGGCATGCCATGTTACCCCTGTAAGGGGCAAATGATTTGGATAAAAATACCCTAGCCACGTGGTCCAATCATACAGTAACACGTGTCACCTTAGGAGGCGCTTAAAATAGGCTAACCAGGATAAGACACGTGGCACGCTGGTCATGAAGGGAAAATGGCGGCCTTCAAGGACCCAATTCTCGAGGCGCCGTAAAATGGCGTAGCCCACCTTCCTAGGTTAAATGACCTACGGAGGGGCATAATTCCCAATGCCCTATAAATAGGGACATTTACCCCCATTTTGTGTGACACGTACAATTATTACAACATTTATTGCATCAATATTCTCTTACAACAGAGAAAACACTTGATCTCAGGATCCGAGAAGATTCTTTTATTTCCGCATTTATTACACTCCATCCGTTACTAACTTGAGCGTTGGAGGCAGAACTCCGAACACCCGGAGCTTCCGTTTGCTTGCAGGTACAGGCAACGAGGATCCAGTTTAGCTGATGTAACTCTCCCGTAGGACACATTAAAAGACCCCAAAACAGAGGTAGTATACTGTTGATATAATGTAGCAACAAAATTAACAAAGGAGAACTTAAAAAATTATTAATCAATCATACAAGTGGCCATGTAGGTCGGTAGCAAGTTTATTTCTAAAGTGATATTGAAAAGGTAAGAGATTAATTACTAAATATAATAGGGTTTTATATGCTAAGAGCGGTTGGAGACGATTGATAAATGAAGGAAAAAAAAAATTATAAGAGTAATATAAGACTATATACTTGTGTTAGTTGTGTATGTTTATTTCAATCTTAGCTTGTTAGAAATATTAAAATATAAATAAATGAAACTCTAAAAATTGAATGAAAAACAAAAGGTGAGTATGTTGAACCTAAGAGAACCAATGCAGCAATATGTTTTTTTTTTTTTTTTTCTTTTCTCTTTTGACAGTGGGCAAAGCAAACAACATAAGAAATCAGACTTCCCATATTTTCTGCATTAACTACTAGGATATGGGCCTTGTGGACTTTACTCTGGCTAACTTTGATGCAAGCTATAAAGTCTCTGCTAGTTGCTGCATCTTTTATGTCTCTGACGACCTGCTTCAGTTCTTCTTCTGCCTTTGATGGGTTTCTCAGTGCTTGTATCACTGTATCAGAGTCTGATTTGATGACCAGATTGCTGAACTCTTAAGTAGTTTCTTTGATCGCTCTTAGTGCCAACCCTTCTGCTTGGTTTGGAGTTAATGCAAAGATTCTTGAGACACCTTGAAGCTGTCTGGCCTGTTCATGTCCTGCTACCTATGCTGCAGCTGCCGTCCGTGTCTTCTTCTTGTTGTTTTCTTTTTGTTTCCAAGGCTGCATCCACACATATCGAAATGAAGGGCTTTGTAGTTACATGACTTCTTTCCTCCTCCAACAAATAGACTTCGCTTTAGATGATGAACTCCACTAGAATTTGAGGATAGTGGAGTTTATCTTGTTTAGAACTACCTTAGGACACCACTAAAGTTAGAGAATATGGTGAGCCAACGCTACTAACACCCTATATACCAAGATGATCTTGCCAGGTTAGGATAGAGTTGAGAATTTCCACGAGGAGATCTTTTGTTTGACTATGTCAATGAGGCTAGTGAACTTCAAGCTTGTTCTACCATCCACATCCATGGGACAGCCTAGATAGGTACTTAACTCCTTACAACTCTTGATTCTAAGAGGTTGTTTGAATTAATCTAACAAATCTTGAAGGAGTGTTTGGGCTAAACAAGATTGCTGATTTATTCTCATTCACCATCTCTCCCGAAATAAGGCAGAATTCATCTAGTGTTCTTTTGATTAGTCTGCACGAGGATGGAGTGGCTTTAAAGCATAAAAGTACATCGTTTGCAAAAAACAAGTGGTTTATATGTGAAGTAGTTCTAGCAAGCTTAATACCTTTCAGGTCGCCTGTTTGCTGAAGAGTATTCAGCCTTCTCGATAGCACTTCCATCACAAGTATGAACAAGTATGGCGAAAGCAAGTCTCCTTATCTTAGCCCTACTTTTGGTGAGAAAGGTTCAGTTGGTTCTTGATTCACCATGATAGCATATGAAACTGTAGAAATGCATTGCATGATCCAGATTATCCATTTTAGCCAAGATTCTTTGAATTAAATCCCAGTTAACCTTGTCATATGCTTTATTGAGGTCTATTTTCATAATGCCTTCAAATCTCCCACCTTTCCTTTTACCCTTAACCCTTGAGAGAATCTCATGAGCTACATAACAATTATCCACCATAAGCCTCCCTGGTACAAATGCATTTTGGAACTCACTAATCAAGTCAGGTAGACTGGATTTAAGCCTATTCACCATGCATAAAGGAATGACCTTGTATAGGGAGTTGCATATGCTTATTGGCCTAAACTCGTCCACCTTTTTTGGGTGTTTGGATTTTGGAATAAGAGTGATGTAAGTCATATTCGATTCCTTCAACATTTTTCTTATCCTTAAGAAGTGTTGGGCTCCATTAACCACATCATTCTTGATGGTGGCTCAATTCTCTTGGAGAAATAAGGGGGGCATTCCGTCTAGGCCCGGGGATTTCAATGGGTGAGGGGCAAACACTGCATGCTTTATTTCATCTTCAGAGAAAGGCCGATCCAACCAACTTTTGTGGGCCTCTGTTAGTTGTAGTAGTCCCGCTGTCCAAGCTTTAATCAAGCTTTCCGATTCCTGGGCTTGGGCCTGACTTAGTTGCCCACCTTGATACAGGTTTTTGAAGAAAGTTTGAAAATGGGCCTTAATGACGTGATTGTCTGTGATCCAAGTCCCATTTTCATCTTGTAAAGCTTTTATTTCGGCTTTCAAATTTCTTTCCTTAACGCTCTTGTAGAAGAAAGCTGTAGACTTATCACCAAAAACATCTTGATTTTGCTCATTGTCTCCAAAACGCACCACTATTATAAATAGGCCTCCTCTTCTAGCTTTTTCCTTTTTTCAATTTCCATTCCCGAGTGGAAATTATTGAGCAAAATCTCACGAGATTTATTTTCCTCTAGTGAATTTATTAGGTCTTGCCAATCTAGACCGAAATGTAACCGTTTTTTTGCTTAGGCACCGATTTCTCACCTCTTTAAGGCAATTCTTTATTTTTCTTTGAACTGTGAACAGAGGGGATCCTTTCGCGAAGTTTGTCCAAGTTGAATCAATTAGATTATGAACTTCCTTCAATTTTAGACACCATGCTTCCATTTTATGTGGGCTCTTTTATAGGCTTTTTGGAGGTGTTGGCTCCAAAATCACTGGGGCGTGATTCGAAAACATAATTGAGAGATTCCACACCGTTGCATTTGGGAAAGCTAATCGCCATCCATTATTGGCATAGGCTCGATCAAGTTGTTCATAAACTGGGGATCCCACCCTATTACACCATGTAAATTTCGGGCCTATAGCATGGATATTCGATAATTCATTGTTAACTTTCCATTAGAAAAAATCATCAATCCTTGGGATGTGAGATCTCCCTCCCAAATTTTGGTCAGCTGATTCAAGTTGGTTAATTCTCCTAAGAGGACATAGTGCCCTTTGAATATTTGCGTTAGATCATGCAACTTTGACCATACCTCATCTCTATGCAACAAGTACGGGCAACCATAGACACAAGCAAGATAACAACCAACTTCCCCTACTACTGATATATTACACAAAATAACATTCGATGATACTGCTACAACATCAACTTCCACCCTATTCGACCAACAAAGGAATATGCCTCCTTTGCTAGCTAAAGCATTAAAACCCGTATTCCCTCTAAATCCCATCCTGCAAAAAATTGGGATTAGGGAATTCACACTACACTTAGTTTCACTTGGGAAATAATTTTAATAATAGGGAAAATTGGGGAGTTATGATCACTTGCTCCCCTACAGCTCCAGCTTAGACAATTCATTTTCCTTCGAAAGGTTGTAGGCTAGCCGCGCCTTCATTTTCAAACATACCAGGTTCCCTGCTAGTTACTTCATCATCCGATCCCATCACATCCTCACGTACTGAAATCTTTAAAACTTGAATTCTTACTCGCAGCTCCGCATTTCCCCCCACCTCTTCAAACTTCTATAACAAATCACCCTCTTTGCACAGCCCAAATTTAAATCTTTTGCTTTGCCCCTGTTCCTTATCAAGCTTAACCTTAGCCTCCTTGCAACCCTCCTTTGAGACCCCTGTAGTACCAGTTCTTTTTAGAGAGTCAGACTCTGCTTTTCCTTCCTTTGACAGATCCTTTAACACTCTTAAACTCCACTTTTTCTTTCTTGGACCCTCTCTAGAAAATCTCCTTCCCTTTCTCCTTTCATATAGCATACTTCCTTTTGATGCCTTTGCTCCTTTGAGTAGGCTGCATAATTGATCTCCATAGTTGCAATATATTCTCGTGGCTTTGTAAGCTAGGGATTATTATTGGTTAGATGTCATTCAGACCCCTTCTCACTCGAATTGATTTTTGGCTATCATATTGAGGTTTGGGCTGAGGTTGAACTACTACTTTGTTTAACTCATTACCCTCCGCATTAGCTATTTTTCTTAGCTTTTGCTTCCTTGCTTCTTCTGCATTGGCTTCTAGCTTTTGATCCACTTTTATTACTTGGCCCTGAGTCTCCAGGATTAGAGGAGCTATCAGAAGATGAAGAATCAGAATCTTGATGGTGATTGGAATTATGACTTCTTGAGTTACCACTTCCAACAGAGTTTGGAGGAGACGCATGTTCAGAAGATACTGAAGCTGGGCTTGGATGTGGATAGACTTTGAGATTCACTCTGGAAGTTCTGAAGCGCTCAATATTTGCTAAGCCCATGATCTTTATTGAATAGAGAGGAGTTGAATGTCTGGCTAGGAGAAGGTCATAGTTTAGGCCACATAATCCCCTAATTTGATAATTAACTCACTTCTCTGTGAGCTAAAATTGGAGGACTTTGGCAATGGGGTTTCCTATGGCCAATCTTCCTACATCCATGACAAAATATGAATACACCTTCATATATCAGAGAGACCTATAGAGCTTTGGATGGATTAACTTCGTAGAAGAAACCAATAACTAGTGGTTTATTCACAGGGATGACCACTTTCGTGAAAGGAATGATGTCCTTCGAACAAGTGTATTATTCCGATAGAGGGTTCATCAATTATGGATTTAATTATTCATTAAAGTCAAGTTATCGAAAAGTCGGGCTAGAGGCCCTCTCCGATCAGTGAGATTAATAATATTAATCTCACAGTTTTCCTTTAACTAAATCCAAACGGGTCACACCCAAGCGAGCAACCAAACTAAGGCAACGAATTAAGCTGAAGGCTTTAATACGTCAAACAAAAGGATACGTACTCCGATGTCGGATTCAGAGCTTAGAGCGTCGAAGCCGAACGTTGAACGTCGAGTTAAATTCTAGGAATTAACAAGACGAACACATAAGTCAAACAACAATAATAAAGTCAAAGTGCATAGCCTTAGCCACGCAATGGCCTAGCTATACGTGGGCTAGGCTAGCACATGTTGCCGCAATGCTAGCACTGGCCGCAAGCCTAGCTTAGTGCTCGCACGCACTAGCTAGGCCTGCTGGTCGAGTGCGTGCTGCTGGCTAGCAAGTGCGGGCAGCGCTAGCACTAGCTAGAAAGACTAGCAGTTATGTGCGTAGCGTGCTAGGCCTCGCTAGCAGCTGCTGCGGCTAGCAAGCACCAGCAGGCCGCAAGGGCGTGCGGGCTTGCGATAACAACACCAACGCCCAGCAACGAAGCATTAGCCCGCGTGTTGCGGTGGGCCTAGGCTGGCAGGCCAAGCCGAGAGCATAAGGCTGCCAACATAGGCAAGCCTTGCTGCTCAAGGTAGCCGCCAGTTGGTCGCTTCTCATAGGAGTCAGTTTTGGCTTGGAGAAAAAGGAGGGCCTTGTAGTCCTCACCTAACCCTCCCATGTTTGTGCCACTTCTTATTTGATTATTTTTTATTTGCATTTTAATTTATTTTAGAATTAAATGAAATGCATTTATTTCTCAACTTTGCAAAGTCCCACATTGATTGGAAATCAAGAGGATGGAGATGCTTCTCCTATAAATACCCAAGGCCTCTCTTGGGAATTGTTGCAAGAGTTAAACTCTATAGAAGGCATCTCCATTGAGAAAACCTTACAAAGAGATCCTCTTGTTAGTAGCGTTAATATTACCCTAACCGGTAATATTAGCCAAGTTTGGGCGCGTGGGTGGACTACGTTGGAGGGGTCGCGTTTGAGGCTCTTTCTCCGTTCGTGAGTTCGTGCTTGTGCTAAGTGGAAAACACGCATCAAGGGTATGATTGTCTTTTCCTCTCTCCCTCTCTCTCTCTCTCTCTCTCTCTCTCTCTCTCTCTCTCTCTCTCTCTCTCTCTCTCTCTCTCTCTCTCTCTCTCTCTTTCTCTTTATAATTATGTGTTTATTGTTTAATTAATTATATGCATGTTTAGTTGCTTTAATTTATGCACGGATCTTTGGGCGGGTTTTGTTTTCGCGCTGTGTTGGACACTGCAAATTAAAACCCAACAGGGGTATCCGAGCCGCGTGCATTTAATTACTGTGACTAATAAATATTTAAGGTGATTTAAATGGATTTAAATTTCTGGTTTAGCAACCTAATTAGATTAGGACCCCGTTTTTAATTAGAATAAAATCGTATTTTTGCTATTTTGGCCTACTAACCCAGATTTCGACTCAAAAATAGTGAATTTTGGGTGGAATCGATATTTTAAATCATTCTTTATTCATGAAGTGTTTAAAAATGACCTTCCATTAGCCAAAATCCACCCAGAAATTGGTTTTCCGAGGGGTTTTTCGTTTGAAACGAAATTTTTTAAATTTTAAACCTTAATTAATTATGGCATGCAATTGTTGGATTATGTGTTTGATTATACCATTAATCTTCTGCAATTTACTCCTTATAAAGCATGTTTATGATGTAAATTGGTTGCTTAATTTGGTTAGCTCTTAATTTCATATAAACTTGGAATTTCTCATTCTTGCAAATAAATTGATTGTAGTGTGAAAGTTTATGGTGAATATGATTTTTGAAGCCTTTAAAATGTTAAAGATTCAATCTTTAATGGTTTAAATGTTTAAATCTTAACTTGCTAAAATCCATAATGAACAAACTTTAGGTTTTAATCATTTTGCATTGGAAGTTGATTAAAATCTTAAATTTTCATACTTGTGCTTGAAATATTATTACTCTTCATATTGAAAGGTTATAATGTTCATTTGTGCATAAGTAAGTGTTGGATAATTTTTCATTGGATAATTATTTATTTATTCAACTATTTTGTCAAATCTCATTATTAATTTATGTTGGTTAAATTAATCATGAGACTAGCCCTCAATTTTTGTTGCATCAAGTTGAGCCAAAAATAATTTAAAGAATGGTTCTTTAATTAATTTTGGTTTGTGCACTAAAATTGAATTTATTTAAGTTGGACTTGTTTTAAATACAAAATTGCTCAATATTAGTTCTAAATTAAATTTAGAATTAATTTTAAAGTCACACACAAACCGGAATGAAATCCGAAGCACGAGCGTAAAAATCGAAGCCTTGAGCTTCGAGCACCAAGCTCGGCTAGCAGGGCTGCTTTTGCAGCCCACATGTTGCTGCCGAGCTGATGCATGTGGCAATGCGAGTTTGTGCGAGCTGATGGAAGGAGGGCTAGCACAAAGCAGTGCGTGTGCATGCTGGTGGTGGGCAGCACCCAGCTCACGCGCTTACCCTACTAGGCACTGCCATGATAGGCTCGGCAGTGCGTGGGGCTTGAGCTACTACCTCGTCCAACACCATCCGCCAGACCAGGATTGTGTGTAGCAGCACCTATCATGTGCCAATGGCTGGGCAGCCGCAAGGCCAGCACCTGCCTTGGTGCGCTGCTAGGGCCATGCGACAATGCTAGCCAAGGTGCCTAGCAGCCCCTCGGCTTAGCCTTAGATGCTAGGCACTTGGTTCGTTTTTTTGGTATTTTGCCTTTTTGTTAAAACGAGGCTAGGCCTCAGTTTTTCTATGTTATTGCAAAATTATTTTGACAAAAATCTTGGCTAATCGGCTTAATTAATTAAATTGGATTAATTTTAATTAAGTTGGATGTGGAATTTAGTGGGAGCTTTATTAATCGTTTTGAGCTTAATTTAGCCTGGATTGTGCTTTTATTATTGCGTTAATTCACATAATCGGATAAACACTTGACTAGTTTAACTTGGGCGTGTTAATCGGATTAACCACCTAAGTTAGGAACTAGTATGCGCTTGTTTTGATACAATGTTTTGTATTGTTGCTTGAATTATTTGTTAAATGCATGGGCCATTCACTTTAGAAGTGAATGGATGAATGGAATATTTTAGATGTTCTAATGCAGGTTTTACAAAATGGCAACCAGTATGGCCTGACTAGGATAGTAAATACGAACTGTGATCTGTTTTGTACATTTGTAAATCTAAATATGGACTGCGTGCCGTTAAGTATTTTTGCATTGAAAATATTTAGATTATCCTAGTTTTTCTAGTAGTTGCATATTTGGTGGTCATGTCTCAAGACAACGTTTCTAAGAAGACGGAGCCAAGAAGATGCAATGAAGGCCTTCTGAAGATTAGATGCTTCAAGTTTCAAGGGGCTCATGCTAGTTTGCCAATGCATCTTTATTTATGCCTTATAAATTTTGCTTATATATGACTGCGATATTAGATGCATGTTTAGGATTTTGAATGTTGAATGATTAATTTAGTTCATTTAAATCCACCAACATAAAAACCCTAAGTCCCTATAATATTGAGTTAAAATTTGCCATTCTAAAATGACACTTACCGAACTAATGAGAATAGTAATGGGCTATGCCAAAGCAAGGAATTACTACTTTCCTAGGGACGTAAGGTATACTAGGTATACGCGTTAGTTTTGGTTAAACTTAACGATATCAGTTCGGAGTCCTTAGATGTCGTGGCAATGGAGATAAACGTCAAGAAAACATTAGATGCGACGTTTTATCGAACCAAGAATAGCTTAGAGCATATTAGCAATTGGATTGCTTACCTTAAAATATTAAGTGTTAAGACAAGCCAAAGCATGCTTAATCACTTTTGGATTTTTGGGGTCTTGGAAGCGTTTTATTCTCGCCTAAAAGGGACAATTTTACATTTGTGTAGATAAAATGCTTAATAAGATTGGAAATTTACATGTTTGCTTTAAATTTCTTTCTTATTGGTTTTATGAATGATTTTTCATTGCAAATTCTTTCGTTTGTAGAAAAATGTCTGCAACTAACACCAACAACAACCAATTTTCGATTACGCATAATTCCCGATAAGGAGAAATTGAGTGGGCCAAACTTCGTTGGTTGACAAAGGAACTTGCGTATAGTTCTCATGCAAGAACAACAGGAATATGTCCTTGATGAGAAAATATCCAACGTTCCTAATGAGGAGGTCACTCAGGTTGCTCAAAACCGATGGCACGCTGCCAATTGGGATGTCAAATGCATCATGTTGGTCACAATGTCTCCAGATCTCCAAAAGACTTTCTTTGAGAAGGAGACAACTTTTGAAATCATATTTGAACTTCAGAATATGTTTCAAGAGCAGGTCCGAATTGAGAGGTTCGAGACCTATAGGCAAATCCTTGAGAGCAAGCTCAAGAAAGGAGAGCCCGTCAACCCTCATGTGCTCAAAATGATTAGATTATTTGAGAACATGGAGAGACTTGATGCGGGGTACTCGAACGAGATGGCAATTGACATTATTCTCCACTCGCTGCACAAAGGCTATGATCAGTTCAAGATGAACTATAACATGCACAACATGAGAAAACCCTCACCGAGCTTCATGGGATGTTGAAGCAAGCCGAGCATATGCTCAAGGATGAGGGGAAGCATGATATGCTTATGGTTAAGAAGGGCAAGCCATTTAAGCAGTCAGGAAGAAGAAGGGCTACAAGGGGAAGGGTAAGAAAACCTTTCCGCCTAAGTCAAAAGCTACCATGGGCGACAAGAAAAGAAGGTAGCATCTTCTCAATCTAATTCCGAATGTTTCTACTGCAAGAAGAAGGGACATTGGAAACGGGATTGCCTCAAGTTCAAGGAAGATAAGTAGAACAACACACGTTACTTATGGATCACGTATTTTTGTTATAGACCTTAACATTACTACCAAAGCTTCATGGGTATTGGATACCGGATGTGGCTTACACCTTTGTTCCAATGCTTAGGGGCTAAGGAAAATTAGAAAGCTAGTGAAAGGAGAAATGGAACTTCGGGTAGGCAATGGAGCAAGGAATGCGGCCGTATCCGTTGGGACACTCAGTTTGTCTTTGCCCTCCGGGCTTGTTTTAGAACTTGAAGAATGTTATCATGTTCCAAACATTACCAAAAACATTATTTCAATTTTAGCGTTGAACGACAAAGGTTTTGAATTTCGGATAAGGGACAAATTGTTCGTTTTATCTTTTCAATGTTTTATATGGTACGGTGTATTCAGAAAATGGTCTTTATGAGCTTTCATATTTGAAACTTGAGTTTTGTGATTATGTGTGCATTAAAGTTGGTGTTAAATGACCTTAGGGTATGGTCTATGGTCCGAAATTTTTGAGCTATTACCCATGATTGGGTGATCTTGAGTTACACTTGGTTGATTGAGTTATGAATTGCTTATTGCAAATGGATTTTTAAATTGAATTGTTTATGTGATTTAGCATTAAATTGATTGTTTTTCATGTGTATGTGAAACAGATGGAAAGGAATGATGATATAAGAAAGAATTACTTTAACTTGCATTACTTGAAAGATGATGAAGTCACAGTTAGTGAGTTTATTACTGGAATTGTTGCTTTGGACTTAAACCTTTATGAGAAGTATAACCTGGAAGCATTGACCCAACTGCCTTGGATGGTTCTTTTGGCCTTAGCCTATCTACTGAGAGTTCCCAGATATCAACCTCTCTTTGACAAGTATGGGGATGTGATGAAGAAGAATGGGTTGTGGAATGAAAAACACCATCATGAGGAGAAATGGTTAGCAAGCATGTCTAGCCTTAAGAGAAACTTGCACTATGTGGAACGTAAGTTTGAACCTAGAAGGAGAATTGTGAAATTTCCTAAACTCCTAGCCAACACTTCATTGAGAGAAGATGAGCAAATGTACTACTTAAATGCCCAACTCCCTTTTTCATCCCGCAAAGACCCTCATGAGGTTGTGTCATCTAGTGATGAGTCCATACCACCTCTTGGTAGGAGCAAGAATTACCCTTTTCCTACTCGTACTCCAAGCTATGAACCTCCAAAACGTCTAAGTCCAAAAGTTCACTTTCATGATGCAAAAAGGCCCAGAACTCGTACCCAAGCTATCAATAAAAAATCACCAAGTCCAAAAGTTCAAAAGCCCAATGCTTCTTCAAACCAACCTCGTGGTGATGTGAGCCCAACCAAAAGCCCAAGTTACACTCCAGGCCCGAACAACAATCTAAGCGAATATAGGTCAAGTTCATCAGGCCGGACTCCAAGCTATAGTGGCTATAACCCAACTTTCATGACTGACCCAAGTGATAGAGATAAGTCCAAACGAGATGATCCTGACTATGATCCGGATGAAGATGACTATGCTGAAAGTGTTGCTTGAATGATTGAAATACGATTATATTTATTGCTTTCAATAATTGCCTTAGATGGCAAAGTTGTACTTTTCTTTAATTATTAATGAGATGAGGTTATTTTTATTGAAATTTTCTTTAAGTTACTAAGTGAATTAAATGCTTATGTGAGTAGAACTTGTTTTAATTGTCAAAGTATACCCAGGAAGTGTGTCTGCAAGGATGAGAGACCAAGTGCATGAGAAGTAAGCGCGTTGGTTCCAAGGTAAAGAAGGTCCTTAGAAAGTTAACCCATATCACTGAAAACATCACGAAAGTAGTGAACAAGGGAGACCAAAATTGTGACCTCAACTCTTATAGTGAAGTTTTTAAGAGAGTTGCTGCAGCCAAACCACCCATTTACTTGGGAAAGGAAGACCCATCCAGCCTTGAAAACTGGATTAGGGAGTTCGATAAGTTGTTTGATGCTATTAATTTCCCAAGTGAGCTGAGGGTGAACAATGGTGTTTATTATTTGAGGGAGGAAGCTGACTTATGGTGGGCCCAAAGAAAAGATGAGTTGTTGAAGAGACCAAACTTTGGGTGGGAGGAGTTTAAGGAAGCCTTAAGGGAGAAGTTTTACCTTTCCTACCTGAAAAAGCAGAAATGCATGGAGTTTACCAACCCGAGGATGGGGAACATGTCTATCAATGAGTATTACAACAAGTTCATAGAGTTGATGAGGTTTGCCCCGAAAGTAGTCCCTACTGAAACCATCAAAGCTCAGAGGTTTGAGCAAGGCCTAACCCTGACCCTCCAAGGGAAGCTAGGGGGGTCACCTTTGAGACCTTATATGAAGTCTATGGCCGTGTAGCCCACCTGTACGAAATCAAGGGGAGGGAAATGAAGCATGTTGGAGAGAAAAGGAAGAACCCGGACTCTTTTCACGGGGGTGGAAAGAGGCTTAAGCCTAGTGGTAACTACTAAGGGAATTCTGGAGATAGGAGGGACAACAAGGGGAACTTTGGGAAAGGGAATGGAGGCCAGTCGTCCAATGCTAGGGGAAATAGGAACCAAAGGAGTGAGAAGCCTCAAAGAATGTATTTCTGCAAGCGGTGTGGAAAATATCACCCAGGGAAGGACTGTGAGGGGAAACCGGTAACTTGTCGTTACTGCCAGAAGTTGGGACACCCGTGAGTACAAGTGTCACAAGAAAGAGGCTGACGTTAAGTCAGGGAAGGTGAAAGAGTCTAGTGTTCCTAATAAACCACCTCAATCTAGTGGACCTATACCTAAGGTTGGAACCAGTAGCGTTGTAGGAGGTGCCCCAAAGGGTCGTGTGTTTGTGATGAGCAGCCGTGAGGCTAAAACTACTAATAATGTGGTAATTGGTGTTTTTCTTATAAGTTCCCTGCTTGTGAAAGTTTTGTTTGATTCAGAGGCATCCCATTTCTTTATTTCTAAGAGAGTAGTTGGAAGTCTCGGGTTAGAAAGTCCTGAGTCAGTCTCTCTAGATGTGTCTATTCCTTCTGAGGAAGTGAGGAGTTGTTCCAAGTTGTTTAAGAGTGTACCTATTTCCATTTTTGAGGTAGAATTCCTGTCGGATTTAATCGAGTTCGATTTGAAGGATCTCGATGTAATTCTGGGTATGGATTGGTTGGGAAGGTATGAAGCAAGGATTGATTGTGCAGCAAAAAAGGTTACTTTAACTATCCCAAATAAAGCCAGAATGGTGTATAAGAAGGAAGAGAAAAGTTTAGGGTTGAGAATTATTTTTGCAATACAACTACAGAAGCTGGTTAAGAAGGGTTGTCCTCTGTTTTTGTGTAGTGTTCAAGAAACTGAAAATGGGGAAAAGAAGGGTGATGGAAGTATACCTGTTGTAGAGGAGTTCCCTGATGTATTTCCAGATGAGATTCTTGGTATGCCACCAGTGAGGGATGTTGAGTTCACTATTGACCCAGTGCCTAGTACTAGAACTATTTCTAAAGCTCCATATAGGATGGATCTAGCTGAGATGAAGGAGTTGAAGACTTAGTTGGATGATTTGTTGGAAAAGGGTTACATTCTACCTAGTTCCTCACCTTGGGGAGCTCTAGTGTTGTTTGTAAAGAAAAAGGATGGAAGTATGAGGTTGTGTATTGATTATAGAGAGTTGAATAAGGTGACAGTGAAGAATAAGTATCCATTATCAAGGATTAATGATATGTTTGACTAGCTGAAAGGGGCTGGAGTATTTTCAAAAATAGACTTGAGATCAGGTTATCACCAGTTGAGAATTGCGGAGCAAGATATTGCAAAAAGTGCTTTCAGGACCCGTTATGGTCATTATGAGTTCACATTTATGTCGTTTGGTTTTACCAATGCACCAAAAGTGTTCATGGATTTGATGCATAGGATTTTCAGGCCATATTTGGACAAGTTTGTGGTGATGTTTATTGATGATATTTTGATTTATTCAAGGGATGAAGAAGTGCATAAGAAGCATTTGAGACAAGTGTTGTCATTTTTTAGAGAGCATCAGTTGTATGCAAAGTTGTCTAAGTGTGAATTTTGGTTGGAAAAAGCAGCATTTTTGGGCCATGTGATTTCCAAGGAAGGAGTCTTAGAGGACCCAAGTAAGATTCGAGCTATCAGTGATCGGCCAACCCCAAAGAGTGTGTCGGATGTGAGAAGTTTCTTGGGTTTGGAAGACTATTACAGATGGTTTGTGAAGGATTTTTCAAGGATTGCGAAGCCCATGACAAGCTTGATGAAAAAGGAGCATAAGTTCTCATGGACTCAGGAGTGTGAAAGGGCGTTCAAGACCTTGAAAGAACGGTTAACCACAACACCTGTGCTGGCTTTACCGGATGGAAAAGATTTATATGAAGTGTATAGTGATGCATCGAGGTTTGGACTAGGATGTGTCTTGATGCAAAGTCGAAGGGTGATTGCGTATGCTTCAAGGTAGTTAAAACCTCACGAAGGGAATTACCCAACCCATGATTTGGAGTTAGCTGCAATAGTGTTTGCTTTGAAGATTTGGAGGCATTACTTGTATGGGGTGACTTGTAGGATTTTCATGGATCATAAGAGTTTAAAGTACATCTTCACCCAAAAGCATTTGAATGGGAGGCAGAGAAGATGGTTGGAGTTTCTAAGTGATTATACGTTGGATATTCAATATCATGAAGGAAAGGCTAATGTGGTGGCAAATGCTTTAAGCAGGAAGTCAGAACATTTAGTGAATGTGATGGTAGTGCCAGATCAGTCATGTGTGGAATTCCATAGTTGAATTTGGAAGTGATGAAGTATGGAGAAGTGACTAGGATGGTGAACACCTTGGTGATTCAACCATCCATTTATGATGAGATAAGGAAAAGTCAGCTAGAAGATGAGTAGTTAAAGGCAATTAAGAAAATGATCGATGAAGGTCAGGTGTTGGATTTCACCATTGGAGATGAAGGAAGTATTCGTTTTAAGGGAAGATGTTGTGTTCCGCAGAGTCATGGGGATTTAAAGCAGAGATTGATGGAAGAAGCCCATAATTCTTCTTATTTAATGGATCCTGGAGAGGATAAGTTGTATAAGGACATGAAGAAGACTTTTTGGTGGCCCAATATGAAGAAAGAAGTAGCTGAATTTGTGGCCAAGTGTTTGACATGTCAGGAAGTGAAGATCGAACATCGTAGGCCTCAAGGAAAGGTCTAATCCTTGGAGGTGCCCAAGTGGAAGTGAGATTCGATTTCTATGGATTTCGTTGGAGCGTTGCCTAAGACCAAGGCAATGAAGTTTTATATAAACACCATAATTGAGTTTTAATTATCCACAAGTAGAAATTAAAACTCTTTACCATATACAAACTCTTTCTCCAAGTGGGTAATTAAACCTTAAAAAGTATGCTGGAATTTTGATATAAACACCATAATTGAGTTTTTACTTTGTGGTTTTAATTACCCACCTAGAGAAAGAGTTTTAAAGGTTTTAAATCAAAATTTCAACTTATTAAAGAGGTTTTAAAGTGTTTAAAAGTTGCTGGAAATTTGTGTAATCAAGGGAGTAATTGAGTTTATGTATTTGGTATTGTAGGAGACTTTAAATTGAGTAATTTCTAGCATTGTGGCTAGTTGGAAAGACAAATTGAGGTACGTATGCGCGTAAAATATATTAATTATGCGTAGTACCATGTCAAGAAGTTAAATTTGGTATCAAGAAACAGGTGCCAATTGGGGTAGCTCCCTAATTGGAAGATCCATGTTTAATGTACTATTTTAAGGAAGGAAACCCGTTCGATGCGTTATCCAAAACTTTATATTAATAAATTAAAGTAGAGTCATGAGTCAAAGGTAAGTTGACTTGTGTTGTATGGCAAGCATGTTTTATTTATTTATTTATTGTCTATTGCTAGGATATTCATGTTAGTGTGATTATTCCTATTGGTGCATATGTACTCAGCTTTTGCTGATTCAGTTCGTACTTTGTTGTTTGTGTTTGGCTTTTCTTTGTATTAGCCCTACTATGACCCATTTTATATGGCGAGTTGTGAGGTTGAAATAAAAAGAAGTACAGGTAGAAGGAGCATATCAAACATGATGGGATTGAGCGAAGAGGGTTATATGTTTCATTACTTTGTTTATTTCTTATTGTAATATATTATTTCATTTATTGTTGTCACTAACATATAATCATATTTGTAATATTTTAGTTTGGTTGGTTATTTTTTTGTTTTTTTTTTGTTTTTTTTTGTTTTTTTTTTTTTAAAAAAAAGGCCTTGAGTGGTTCTAAGTTATTTGTTTAATGTAAGTTGGTTTTAAAGTTTGAGTTTGTTTTATTAAACTTTATTTTATTTGAACTTTTTTAGTCTTTCGCTGTGTGACTTTGAATTGAAATAGCGTTAGCCGTTATCACGGTGGCGGTTGGATATTTTCTAAAAATGAGTTTCATTTAGAGTAAGAGAGTATTTTAAAAGAAGGGAATTTCCAGGGTATTACAGTTACCTTAACATATGTAGGTTACTTAAATGAGAAAAAAGGGTTCCTCTCTTAAATATGTGGAATTATTCTTTCCTTTTTTAAAAACAAAAGAATAGAGGTTACTCGTATGAACAAATGGGGGTATTTATTTCTAAATTACTTGATTTTACTCGTATAATGAATTTGGATTACTTTTATGGACAACATGGGGTTACTCTTATGAAAAAATGAGATTACTCATACATTTAAATGAAGATTACTCTTATAAACCAATTTGGCCACATCGTGTGGTTAGCCACATACAAGACTTACCCGAGTAGAATATATATGTAAGACAAATGCAAACATGGAAATTAAAGATCTATCGATGTTGACTATATTTTTCTTAATTAGTACCTCGATAGAGTTCCTAAATATCCTCAGATATTGACTATATTTTTCCTAGTACCAAGTGTATGTTTGGTTCAATTCTAGAATGAGTTTTTACTTCTTTTATTTGATACTTTAAGTTTTTGTATGCGTCAAAATGTCAAATCCATCTATATCTTTAGGTTTCCAAACCCAATAGCTCAAGAATTGAAGTATGGGTTAAAAATTTATACAATTTATTTAATCATCAACCTAACACATTGTATGGGTTTAAACCATTTGATGAAACATATACTTCATTCATATATTTCATTATCCAAACCCCCTTTAATAGATATTTGTAACTTTTATATATATTGGTGTAACTTTTGATCATTTAAGAATGATATACGATGCGAACGAATGTAAACTCGATTTTTACATTCTATGACAACATCATAGGACTTAGAGAAATATGTTTTTATTAGCTTGATTAAAACAAAAATACACATGGGCATGAGATATGTGAATGGGCATAAATTATTTTGATCTAAAAGGTAAAATTTATCAATAAAGAGCATAAACCTTATTCATATCTTTTTTTGTATGTATTTTTTTAACATTGAATTGCAAAATATAGTAATGAATAATGTGATAAATGGGTATCCATTAAGTTAACTATGTCTTTCACTATTCTCATATTGTGCAATGTGCATTAAGCAAACTATAGCAAAAAAAATTTGAGAAATTTAATATTTGAACTTTTAAGACCGCGCAATTACATAGGTTCTATACTAGTACTAACTATTTAGTCCATGACAAGACAAAACTAACAATCAACCCAAAGAAAGTCAAATTTTTGGTAATAAAATATACGTAAATAATATGGAAAGTTATTTTGCTAACCTATTTTTGATTAAATAAAAAGTGGAGGATGAAGTTATTTTTTATTTATTTATTTATTTTTTAAATTAGGAATATGTGCATATAATTTTGACAATTGAAGTTTTGGATACTTCTGATTATAGAAGTTTTAAAATTTAAAACTTTATTATTATACGAAATATAAGATATACAAGATACATTAGCAAACTGCTAGTAAATGAATTCTTCAAAAGTTTTAAAAAGAAATACATAACCCTTTTAGTGTGATATACTCATATACACCCTAAGATAAGAATTATGATCTGTGAAACAAACCAATTGAGAATTATGGACTAGAAAATCAAAATATAACTAATAATTCAAATTGTCAAATAATAGCTACTCCATACGATAACATACATTTTCAAGTACAAAGATTTAATAATGTTGTTTTTTGTTAGGTTGGTGATCAATTGATGGGCGCAAGCTTACAATGTTTTCCGCGTAGTCAAACACTTAGCTGCTGTAAGGAGATTTAGTTTGAAAATCATGCTCAATAACTCCATCTTCGTCGTCTTCAAAGCCATACGAGATCAGTCGTATTTTGTTATCACGTAAGAAAATTCGTTCTTCATTAAATTTCCCGGCCACACCAAATATAACCTTGTTTGAACCGACCGGAATCGAGCATATGATGTTCCAAGAATCCTCAACTCCGTACTCCTTCATTATCCATACCTCAACCTTTTCTTTTCTAACAAAAGTCACGACCACAATAATAAGTATCCCTAAGCACCCAAACACTCCGGTTTATGTTACGCTTATCCTTGATAGTAATATGTTTATGACCCATTTTATCATTAATAAGTTTATGTTACAAGGACACCGTATTTTAAAATCTGTTGGTCGTATTCGTTACGACCTCTTATTCCACACGACCAATGACAATTACATTTACAAAGCAATTACTAAATTCTTTTTTGGAGTTTAGGTACAGTGAAACAACCCTTCTGTTACTGTAATAAGTAAATTGATACTTATGAATATTTGACCATGAATTAGTTGTGATAACAACTACCATGTGATCATTAATGCTTTCATCGTACCCAAATCCGACACGCAAACCTATTGGTTGTGTATCCCTCGACGTGGATAAGGAAATAGGACAGTGAATATGCCTGTAGAATCGAGTAGTCGGATTCCAAAGAATTATCAAGGAAGAATTAGTGAATAAACCATAAATACCATTATTAACTGGTCCGAGTATCTGAATGTCATTACTAAATTTGGCATCTAGATCATGATGACCACTAAACGGAGGGAATTCCAAATCCTCAACGATGTCATTAGACAGGTAATTGAAAACTCGAGCTCTGAAAATAGGATACTCTCTGAATACAATTAGCTTTCTTTTACGGGAGTTGTGGCTGGTAAACGACGGAGATTGAATAAGAGAGCGCCATCTCTTGCAAACGCTAAGGAATCGGAGCAACTATTTAATGGGCAACTTTAGCAAAATTTCCATCTCTAACTCTTCCGGCAAAAGGGCAGGACAACGCTCCATTGAGTTTTAATGGCTAAAGGCAGAAAAGGGAAGCATATATTTATAAATTATGATGAGATGTAATGTAATGATATAGGGTTTTTTATAGGGCCTTGTAATGAAACATGGGTGGCTTGATGTCCAAGTAATTACGGAAATCTGATTGATGTATTAAACTTAGGATTTAACCTTATTTATCATTTTATTCTAAATTTAATTTTGGTTTTTTATTTTTGGCAATATAAATCACCAAATTGGATGCTGAACGTCAAACTAGCAATTCGAAGGAATTTATGAATTGATTTTGTTTCACTATTTTATGTCGTATTTGTTACTATAAAAAAAATCTTCATTTTATTTGATTATTAATTTTTTTTTTTAATAAAAATCTTTATGTATCTATTTGCTGTTTAATTTTATTTGGATAACTAATTGCGCTTTTGATTCATAATTTTATGGTAGGTTTCGTTGCAATTTGGGTTGAAGAAAAAGTTGTTATTCTCAACAAAATCAAGAAATTATTCAAAATGATTATCAACCAATCTTGTGAGTATGTGACCATGTAGGTGGTAATTTTACTTTCAGGGAGAACGATATATTGAAGATAAGAGGTCGTCTACTGTAGGGTGCTATATGATGGCGTATGGGCTTGGGGGTGATAAACACACAGACAAACTATATACCAATCATAATAGCTATTCGATTACCGTATGTGATAAAGCACGAGATATATTGAAATTTAAAAAAGAAAAAGACAAATTTGCTAATAAAAGTAAAAATATGGAAAGTTATTTTGTTTATCTATTTTTGGCAAATAAATTAAAGAGTGGTAGATGTATGGAAAGTTTTAAATATTTATTTTTAAGTTAATTAATCTATGTTATTAAATAAGATTATGTGCATAATCAGATTTTGACAATTGGAGTTTAAATAGCTATGGTTAAAGATTTTAAAAGGAAAAATAGAAAAGAATAATCCCACCTTTGGCTCATCTTCTCAAAATTATCTCACCTTTGCGTATTATGGAAATAATACCACCTTAAACCCCCATCTTCTCAATACGACCTTTTTTACTTGTAACCGATTTAACAGGTTATTTTTTTTTTTGTTTTTCTTTGAATCTCTCTCCTCCCTCCTTACCACTGTCCACCAAGCAATCACCACCAGCACACCTCCATAACCACCACTTAACCACCAACCACACTAAATAACCAAACTGACTCCACTGTACCCCACTACCCACGGCTCCACCGCTACCCAATCCCCATAACCACCCCAAAATCCCACCCCCAACCCGAAACCCACCTGAATAGGAAGGAGAGGGAAGTCGGCCGACGTCGATCTGGTATTTGGGCGCTATTTTTGTGCGAATTGGTGGCTAGCAGGATTGTTGTTGGGCCAAATGAATGGTGGAGCGGCGCCGCTAGTGAGGTGCGTTGTTGGTTTTGGTGTTTGGTGGCGTTTGAAGTTGGGTATTTTCAGTGGTGAGGCATGGGGTTTGTGGGCTGTTTGCGGAGCCGGTGTGGAGGTGAATGGCTTTAGTGCGAGTTTGCTACTCCGATGAGAAATGGTGGTGATGGTGGCGAGGGGGTGGTTTCGGTGAAGCCGACGTCCAGCAGGAAAGGGAATAAGCAAAGGGGAATTGCGAAATTCCAACAGCTTGATGGGTCTGCTACTCCGGCGGGTGACAGGGTTCCGCTTACCCGTCAGCGACTGAGTCCGGCCGGCGAGTTTCTGGTCCGACGGGAGATGGAAGTTCTGGCAGGGGATGGAAGGGGAAGCTAGGGTTTTTTTGCTTTATTTTTTTTAAATTGAAAAAGAATTACCAATTTGAACGTGACACATGACAAGTTTCTTGTATAACATGTTACCAATTTCACAAACCGGTTAAAGACTTGTTTTGAGAAGATGAGTGGGATTATTTCCAGAATAAGCAAAGGTGGAATTGTTTTGAGAATATGAGTCAGAGGTGGGATTATTCTTTTTAATTTTTTCATTTTAAAAACCATCTCTTCTACTATTATAAATAATAAGATAGATAAGATAAATGTAGCAATTCCTTAATAAAATCATTATTCAGTAAACACAAACAAATAAAGAATTATGGACTAGAAAAGCGAAAAGTAACTAACAAATTTAATTTGTCAAATAATAGCTACTCTAAACTGGGATAATAAATTTTTAATTAAGTACTAAGAATAATGTTGTTGGTGATCAATTGACTTTTAAAGTTGTAACCTTGCAAAGCTTTCTACATAATTAAACAGTCCTATATTTCCATATTTGATGCAAGGAAGTTTACTCTGGACATCATGCTCAATAACTTCATCGTCGTCGTCATCATCAATGCCATACGAGATCAATTGCTTTTCATTATTACCACATAGGAAAATTCGTTCTTCATTATAAATCCCAACCACATCAAACAAGCCCTTATTTGAACCGACCGGAATCGAACATAAGATATTCCAAGAATCCTCAACACCATACTCCTTCATTATCCATACCTCAATCTTCTCCTTCGTAGCAAAAGTCGCAACCACAGCAATAGTATCCCTAAACCCCCAAACACTCCGATTAATGTTACGGTTATCCTCGAGAGTAAAATGCTCAATACTCATTTGATCGGGTCTAATCATCAAATTAAAAGTCTCGTTAGCCATGTCGAATACAAGGAAACACCATATTTCATTATGTCAATACCGTATTCTTCATTACGGCATCTTATTCCACATGACCAGTGACAATTACCTTTTACAAAGCAATTACTAAAATTAGGGTCGGAATTTATGTACGGTAAACAAATTTCTGTGTAACGGTAAGTTACCTCAAATTCGTAATTATTATTTGACCATGAATTAGTTGCGTCATTATAATCCTTAATATGACAAAACCTCACTGGATTATACACACCATATGCCAGGTCACAAAAACTAATGGCAACTACCTTGTAATTTTTAGACTTTCATCATATCCAAACCCGACACGTAAACCTAATAGTTGTCTATCCCACGACGAATATTCGAAAAACTGATCAAGGTGCAAAGGTGAGACAATTTTCTTGCAGGCTCGAGTAGCCGGGTTCCAAAGAATTAGGTCCCATGACCCTTGTGATTTTATTGTTTTATTGTATATGAAATAAATACCAATAACCGGTCCGAGTATCTGAATATCCTCACGAAATTTCTCAATATCCTCACGAAATTTAGGTAATTCAAAATTCTTATTGTACACCAACAGAGAAGGGAATTCCAAATCCTCAATGATTTCATTAGATTGGTGATTGAAAACTTAGCTAGAGGTTTGGAAATTGGATACTTTCCAAACAAAACTAGCTTTTTATCGCGGGAGTCAGAAAGATGATCATAATGGATGGTGAACGATGGAGATTGAATAAAAGAGTGCCATCTCTTGCAAACGTTAAGAAATCGAAGCAACGATTTAACGGGTAATCTTAACATAAAAATGAGGCAAAACAAATGTAATAGATAAAGATGAAATTGAGGAGAAATTTATAAGTATCTCTAAGCTCTTCTCTCTTTTCTTTCTTCTCTCTCCTCTCTCTTCTCTCTTTTTAGTGTTTTAATTTTCTTAGTCGTTTAGGCCGGAAATAGTCTAATTTTCTTGACCCTTTTTCTTTGATTTAATTTGCTTATTTGTTATTTGATTTGTTTTGTTCTCTCCGTTTATGAGAATCTGTCCCACTCTTTTTGGGGTTTTCCCAATTTTCTAAGATTTTGATTCTCATCTATGGATGAGAATTTTATTTTGAGTGCTTTAATAATAATTGAGAAGGTGATTTGGATTCATACGGGTTTAGAGTTCATCATCAACTCTACAATCAAAACATCAGCGCAGATCGCGAAGGTCTCTACTTGAAAAAATGCAAAGAAATCGAAAATAATCACTGCTCGCGTCAAGTTTGAAGCGATGGAGTGTGAGCTATGCCCGATATGCAAAATAGTTATGATTTTGATTGTAAAGTTATGTTTTTCTCTAGATATGTGGTTTACAAATCTTTATTATTATTATAAATGCAGTATGCCTATTTATTAATGATAATATTCTTCTTCCTGAATATATATATATATATATATATATATATATATATGAAATTAAAAGGCAAAAAATATTAAAACTACAATTGAAAAAACATATTATTGTTGATTAGTTGTGTTGAAAATATTTAAAAATAGTATACATTATATTACATTAATGATGCATGTTATTCCCAATAAAACTATAGAATATAGATGTCTTTTTATATTAACGAATTATTTTAGTTCATTAAAAAATAAAAAAAATAAAAATAAAAAAACCTTAAAGTTGACATTATATATTGTATTGGTGGAAATTTTTTTAATGATAGCTTGACATAAGTCCAAAATAATCGATGCAAACATGACCTATTATAGTAATAGTTAATAGATTTTTTGAAGAAAAAAAATTACAAGTTAGTAAAATTATTACAGAAATATTTAACATAAAACTAACTAAATTGTATTGGTTCATAAGATTTCAAATCAACACCATGAATAATATAAATGTTTTTTTTTTTCCATTGAACCCCACTATTATTGTACAACTATATATATAATCGTAATTCTTGTCAAAAAAAAAAAATATATATATATAATGGTAATTTAAATGTATATATTTTGGCTATGTTATTTTATAGTCTCCACCATATATCAACCTTCTAAATTATAGCTTATTCTCCCTTAATTTATAGGTCACACAATCTTGTGTAACTAATAGAACACGAAATAAAAAGGAATACAATTATTATAAACATAATATATAAGATTAGGAATTATTATTATAGTTTGTATTATACAAATATTCCAAAAATAAAAAATTTTTGCTAAAAGTGGAGGGGGGTTTTAGAGGGAAAAAACAACACCAGTAAGTGACACGTGTCATTGCTGGTGTCTGTTTTAGTATTATGTTATTGATTGATAATAATCACTGCTATTATAATATAATTCTCTATTTAATTAGGAGTAAAAAAAAAAAACCTAAGGTTCATCCTCTAAATTTAATAATCACGGAATATAAATCTTCTTGTTTAATCTGATGATCGTATAAAATTTTGCAATATATATTAAGAACAAAGTCTATTTTATCCTATTTAACTTTTCTTTTATTTTTTTGATAAATCATCCTATTTAAATTAAATGCAGTAATAATGCTTTTTTTTTTTTGAAGAAAAATAATGCACCTTATCGTTTATCATTAAAAAAGTTTTTTATTTTTTTTATTTTTTTTTTATTTTAATATTGATACTAGTGTAGTGCCTGGGCCCAGATGATATATAAGATTAAGGAAAAACTTTTAGCGTGAATGTTAAATACGACCATATAATCCCTTTAGATAATTTATATGATACTTTTCGTAATTTTGTTTGTAAATATATATGTATGTTATTATTAACTTGAAATTATTTTTATTGAACTTAAATTACTTTTACTGAACTGAAAGTATTTTTACCAATATTCACAATTATTTTTTAATATATTGTAAATGGATCTTATTTAAAGAACTTTTTTAAACGAATTTTATGATGGAAATAGAACCTTGTTATAGGATATTTATTAAAAGTTAGGATTAATTTTGTATATATGAAATATTAAAAGTATATTGACAATAAAACTCTATACGACAATTTTATTTTAAAAAATCTATCCAAAATTCGCTTACTTAGCATCATATGTGTCACAATAATACCTATTTATCTCCTACGTGGCGCGACACTTGGCGAATAACTGGAATGCCAAATGTCGCTGTCTGGTGGCCTGACTGCGAGATCGACTTTATTTATTATGATATGATATGATATGATACTAGATTAGGTCTCGTGCCATGCACAGTATTTTTACTACATTTAAGTAAAAAAAATAAAAATATACTTCTTATACAAAATACAACTATAACATAATATGGAATAATTGCTTAAAATAATACTAATTATCATCGATGTGTGCAAAATAATATGAACTTTACTATTTGCTATTAGCAGTACCACCTTTTGTACTATATGTGCAAAATAGTACGTCGGTCAGCGAAAAAGTATCGCAAGAAATATTCCGTCTATATTTATTATTATTGTTTATTTATGTCATTAATTTTTTGTTTTCTTTTCAAAATACATAATATGTTAACAATTTTCTTTAAGTACAATCCAATTAATAATACCCCACCCCTTTGTTAGGCTTTTTTTTTTTTTTTGAATTATCAATATGTATTTAAATATATTTTTTTTCAAAATTCATGTAGTAATTTTTACTATCACACAATAGTAAATAGGGTATTTAAATGCATTATTATTTTGATATAATTAGTTTTAAATTTTAAAAAAAAATCCAAAAATTTCCCCACATTATTTTTGTTGGTGAATTTGGGGATTGGGTTTTTGAAACTAATTATATTAATATAATAATATATTTTAATACCGCATATACTATTGTGTGATAATAGAAATTACTACAGGTATTTTGAAAAAAAAAATGTTTAAACACATATTGACAATTCGTAAAAAAAAAAAAAAAAAAAAAAAGAAAAAATAGCCTAACAAAGGGGAGGGGAATTGTTAACATAATGTGTATTTTGAAAAGAAAACATAGAAATTATTTAAAAAAATAAAATAATAATAAATATAGATAGGATATTTCTCAAAGTACTTTTTCGTTGATCGGCGTACTATTTTGCACATATAGTACAAAAGGTGGTATCACTAATAGCAAATAGTTGAGTTCATATTATTTTGCACACAGTATTGATAGTTGGTATTATTTTAAGCCAATTTTCCATATATTTATTATCTTTTTATTTTGTGTACATAATGAAATGAAATATAAAATACAACAAAAGAGTTGATTAGACAAATGAGAATATTAAAATTTAAAACTATATCTTAGACCATATGAATGTTTTAAAAATTCAATGATAAATTAGTATCAATTTTTTTTATTAACCAAATAAGCATTTAAAATTATGTATGTATTACACCTAATGAGCAGGAAAGATATAATAATCCCGATTTAATGATATTTGGTTTTTTTTTCCTTGAAATATGATAATATATGAAAGTATGTATTAGAGATATAAATTAAAAAAAATGAAATTTTAATTAATCAAATTTTCTTATTACAGATTACATGCATAGATAAAGTGTTTACAATGATAAGTTATATTGTTAAATTACCTTCATTTTGCTATTAGAAATACGCAACGTAAGTATTAATAATAATAATAATAATAATTATTATTATAATAATAATAATAATATTTGTAGTACATATATTTTTAATAATATGCATAAAATAACTTAAATTTTATACTTAAACTATACCTTATAGCATAGACATCTAGGTTACTCATGCAATATTCTTTTCTTATTTATTTTTTTTTTTTTTTTTTTTGAGGAACATGCAATACTCTCTTTGTACCAAATTAGTTAACACACTTTAATTTGCACATGATTTATGCAATGATATAATTGATATTTGTAAAACTATGTACACATAATAAAGCATAGAATACTATTTTTGATTGTATAAGTTGATAATACAGTGACGGAAATTTTTAAAACCTATGCGTAATTAATTGTTAAGCAAAATGATTTTACTATCTTTAAATTAGAATTAAAATGAAATGAGTATCACCAAAGAAATATGCAAATGATAATATCATAGACATCTTAGTAATAACATTATTTTTACACGTAGTCATCAAACTATGAATTACCTAATATAAAAGGTATAATAAAATGGGAAAAAGAAAATGGAAGATATTGGGATGCATGATTATTAAAAAGGTATACGGAGTAATAAAAATGGGAAGGAAAAAAAAATAAATAAATAAAAAAAAAGGTATAATAAAAATGGGGAAGAAAAAAGAAAGATATATGTTAACTAAACATGGAAAAAATATCTTAGGTTATATAATATTGTTTAGGAAGATTTTGACAAAAAAATGAAATAAAAAATAAAAATACATTTTAGAGGGAAAAATTTTAACCATGAAATGACATGTGTCATTCCTGGTGTCTGTTTTAGTATTATATTACTGATTGATAGATGCCCATATGCATTAGTAATAATTTACCGAATATGAAATTACCGATCACACTCTCGCTCACAAGATATGTTAAGTGGTAGATGTATGAAAAGTTTTAATTATTTATTCCTTTAATAAATTAATTAATTTATGTTATTAAATAGGATTATGTGAGAGTGAGGGATAGGTTAAGTGGTTATAGTTCCCCTCCCGGTTCCAAGAGATCTTGGGATCGATTCTCACCATCTGCCCTTGTGGCTCTCTAAACACCAATAATAATAATAATAATAATAATAATAATAATAATAATAATAATAATAATAATAATAATAATAATAATAATAATAATAATAATAATAATATGTGGCTCTTCTTGATTGTTTGTTCTCCGAGGGGTTTCGTACTATGAAGTCTATACCTGCCAAGTGTCGTTTGGGGTTTTCTCGGGTTCTGAAAGGTGCCCTTGATAAGGTGATATCTAGGCCTGATGACATTTCTAGTTGGGTCTCTTTGTTGGTGTTACCTCTTTGCACCCTTAAAACCTTTCGCCCGCGGAGCAGCTCTGAGTCTACCTCTTTGCACCCTTAAAACGTCGGCATCAAGAAGAGAGTATTTCCCGTTCTATTTGTTCTTGGAGTGCACCAGGTGGTAATTTGCAGCTTGTGAGGGATACTTTGGCAGAGGATTCTCCTACTTTATCAGTGGTTGGTGATGAGGACCTAGATTTGGAAGAGCGTAATATCAAGCAGTGTCGTAGGAAGATTTGTGACGGGCATTACACTGCTGCAGTCCGGGTTCTTTCTTCTTTAGGGGTAGCTCCTTATAATGACGCCACTCTCGCGGATTTACAGTCTAAACACCCTACTTTTCCAGCTCCATCATTGCCTGATATACCTGTTGATGGCCTTCATCTCGTTACTACTTCTGATGTTGTTTTGGATTGGATTAAGAGTTTTCCACGTGGCACATCTTGTGGTAGGGACGATTTACGTGCTCAGCACCTTATGGATTGTTTGAGGGGTGCTGCTGTGGCGGTATCAGATGAGTTATGTTGATTCTATTCTGGGGTGGTTAATCTCTTTCTAGTTGGAAAGTGTCCTTCGGAACTAGGAGAGTATATTGCTAGTGCTCCTCTTAAACCACTGGTCAAGCCTGGTAGTGGTATTCTCCCTATAGCTGTGGGTATTGTTTGGCGGCGTCTGGCTTCGAAGGTTGGTGCTGTTATGGTTGGCCAGTCTTTAGGAAATTACTTTGATGGTCTCCAATTTGGTGTTGGGGTTTCTTCGGGAGGTGAGGCGATTCTTCATGCTGTAAATCGGTTGATTGAGGATCGTGGTTCCGATGTTGTTCTTTCTATGTTATTGGTGGATTTTCAAAACGCCTTCAATCTAGTTGATCGTGCGGTCATGTTACATGAAGTTCGTCGTCGTTATCCAGGCCTTTCGCGATGGGTTGAATTATGCTATTCTAATCCAGCTAGATTGTATTATGGGGACCACACCTTATGGTCGTCTCAGGGGGTGCAGCAGGTGATCCCCTTGGTCCTCTTCTTTTTGCTTTGGTTTTACAACCCTTAGTGTGTAAAATCAGGGACAATTTTGATGTATGTCTTCAGGCCTGGTATTTTGATGACGACACTGTTATTGGTGACACGTTGGTGGTGGGGAAGGTTCTGTAGTTGATTATGGAGGAAGGGCCTCGTTTTGGGTTACATCTTAACATGGAAAAAACTGAAGTTTTCTGGCCTACAAAAGACCCTCGAAGCAAGCTTGTGGGTGTCTTTCCACCTAATATTGCTCGACCTTTGCGTGGTGTTAAGTTGCTTGGTGGTCCCGCTAGTTCCGATTCCGGTTTTAGTGGTGAGCTTGTGATGCAGAGGGTGACCAAGACCATTGCGCTTATGGATAAGGTTGCCATGCTTGATGATCCTCAGTGTGAGCTATTGTTACTTAGGGCTTGTACCGGAGTTTCTAAACTCTACTTTGCATTGTGTACTTGTCCCCCTAGTACTTTTGAGGCGGCTCAACGTACATTCGACGGGGCTCTTCGATCTTCCTTGGAGCGTATTGTTACTGCTTCAGGGCCTGGGTTTGGCGATTGGCAATGGCGGCTTGCTACCTTACCATTTGCGTTTGGAAGGCTTGGGGTATATTCCGCAGGTGATGTTCGTCATTATGCTTTTCTTGCTTCTCGGTTACAGTCTGCTGGGTTTGCAAACTAAGTTTCTACGACATGCTGGCGTTGTTGGTCTTGGACGAGCCTTTGAAGATACGTTGAGTCTGTTTAATGGAATAGTGGAGTCTGAAATTATGAGTAATCCTAGTGAGGTCACTGCCCCTAAACTCATGAAGAAATTGACAGATATATATTTCACAAAGGTTACCGCTTATGCAGAATCCGCCTATTCTTTGTCTCCTCGGCAATCAGCATTGTGGAAATCGCAGTAGGGAGATCACACCTCTGCTTGGCTTCGGGCAGTCCCTATTTCTGGGTTGGGTCAGACGATGAACGCAAAGACCTACCGATGTGTGTTGTGTTGTAGGATGGGTGTTCCATTGTTCTCTATCTCGACGCCGTGCTCTGCTTGTTCTCGGGTTTTTACTGGGGATATTTTCCGTGATCACGCGGTGTCGTGTGCTGGTATTGTGGGTATTAAACATCGGCATAATGTTGTCCGAGATACCGTTGTTAATATCTGTTACAGATCAGGGATTTCAGCAAGAAAGGAGGTTGACATAGGGTTGTCTGGAGGGAATGATGGGCCCCTCAGACCTGCTGATGTATTACTTTATTCCTGGGATCGTGATCGCGATGTTTGTGTGGACTTAACAGGGTCTTCTCCTTTGACACAAACAGGGCTATCTGACTTTGTTCCTGGACGGGTTGTGGATGATGCGACTTATCGGAAGCGGGTGAAGTATGAAGCTAGTTGTCGGCTGATTGGATATGGTTTCATTCCCTTCTCCTTTTCTTCGCTTGGGGAATTAGAGAATGAGGTTGTTGTGTTGCTGAAACGGGTTCAGAGGTTCTCGACAACGTAAGACATTGGGGCTCGTGCTGCAGCTCATATCTTCACTAGGGTAGGCTTTGCTATACCTAGAGGAGTGGGGGGCCAGATTGTATCTCAACTTCCCACTAATTTATTGTAGGTTGTATGACTTTGTCTGTTTTTGAGATATAATAATAATAATAATGATAATAATAATAATAATAATAATAATAATAATAATAATAATAATAATAATAATTGGAAGATTTTGATAATTAGAGTTTTAATGGATAATTAAAGGAACATGGCCGTTTTTTTAGTTTTTAGGGGTCTAAGGGCAAACTAATAATTAGGGACCCCTATAAATTTGGGTGTTTGCGCGATATATTAAATAGACATTCAATTTCTTAAAAACTATACATAAAAATAGTATTAAATTAAAGTACGAATACGCTACAGTCCAAATAAAGATGTTAATCTATAAAATTCATTAACCAAAAAATAAATCACTTAAAAAAATAGCAACCAAAAAAAAAAAAAAAAAGTCATACTGGTGGGAGTAACATATATGTACCTTAGATATACTCAAAATGAATAGTGTTATTATAATTTTTATAGATTTATTAGAATTATTATACCCACTTTGTCTCAGATTATACTGCATGTACTCTAATTTTGGTGTTTTAAAACGTCGTGAACAATCTAATTTTATTTTACATACTTTTATAATGTTTCCTTCGTTTTTTTAAGTGCCTCAAATTGTTTTTGTACAATATTATAGGACGGGAGAATAGTAAATAAGAAAATTGGAAGACGACTATAAAAATGAAACTAAAAAAACTTAAAAAATGAGGTGGAAAATTGAAACAAATACAAAAAGAAAACAAGAAAAATTAAGGAAAATTATATGTTTTAATTAAATTTCCAAAAAAAATAGAAAAGCTAATGGTTAAATTAAAATAAAGAATAGATTAAAAATAAAGTAAGAAGTAGAAAAGAAAAATGAAACAAAAACATGAATGATAAAGTCTTGAACCCTAAAACACAAGGCTAATTAAATTCCACTATAACAACTTGCTATGACCATTGAGCTAGTTCATTTATTTTTCTAACAGGTGTGAGGCGACTGTCGCGGCTGCCCTGGCCGACGACGACGCAAAAACGACGGATATTGAATAAGAGAGCGCCATCTCTTGCAAACGCTTTCGCCGCCATTCCAAAATATGTGTATTGATTGACATTGGTTAATGCAAAAATTTGACCATTGGTTAAGAAAAATCAAAATAATAACTGACCATGAATATATTTATTATATATAATTATTTATTAGTAAAAATTATGAAAAAATAATATATTAAATTATATACATTAAGATGAATTTAAAAACTATATCAATATTTGTTTTTATATATTAGTGAAACATTATGGTCGATATCTATAGTAATATATAAAGTGAGAAGGGGTTTTGGGTGATAAACTAATATTTCGCCCGGGCAATCCGGGTCATTATATCTATATATATTGTAGACACCTAAAAATGTCTCCCCAAAACCAAACCCGATGATGAATACCTTTCACCACCATTATTGGGCGGGTCGAGTATTTAATCTTGGGAGTGCTTAAAACCCATGTTGAATCAAACATATTCAATCAAAACATTTATTCAAACTCAGTCCAACTCATATCTTAGCCCAAACCCTTTTAATTCATTTCATGTTATTTATTAATTAAGCCCAATTATAATAAAAACCCTAAGCCTGAAATTAATCCGGAATAGCTAAACAACATATCACGTACTTAATTATTAAGCAAGGAATAAATGAATCTGGACTGTTTTCAAGGAAAACATGTGCACCGTGTCACGGCAGACACACTGCGTCACGGTATTCGTGCTGTGTCGCGGTATATCGCACCGTATCGCGGCACACATGCCGTGACGCAGCGTTTTTCTAGGGTTTCTCCACGATCACTACTAGAAAACAAGTTATTTTCGACGGAAAAATTCTGTCGGAAACACCTTGAATTCCGACGGAAATAGGTTGTCGTAAACATGTTTGTAGGAAAAACAGTCTTTTCCGTTGGAACAGTGTTTTCTGACGGAATTTCGACGGAATTTTCTCATCGGAAGAGGTGTTCCGGCCATCGGAAAATCCGTCGGAATCTGCTACAAAAAAAAAAATAAAAAAAAACGCCCTGCCAACTCCGGCAGGGCGTGTCACCACCTCGTAACATCAACCACCACCACCGTAAACCACCACCTTAACCTACCACCGTTAACCTTAACCCACCTAACCTTAACCCACCAGACCCCACTTCACCACCAACCAAAACCCTCTAACCCAAACCATAACCCCCCACGCCTAATAACCACGCCTAACCACACCCAGAATCCCCCCTCCCCCACCCAGGCCACCACCCACACCCAGACCCCCCCTCCCCACCCAGACCAGACCCCCCTCCCCACCCACCCACCCTGACCAAAACTAACAAAATCGAAAAAAACCCACAAATCGAAAATTAACAAAAACCAAATCGAAAATTACAAAAAAAAAATCCATAACACCCAAATCGTATAATTAAATTAAGAGATCCGAAAAAATTACACAAAAAAATTGAAATCAAACAAAATAAATATATATACAATTGTATTCTTAAATTAATTAAAAAATTACAATGTGTCGTTGTTGGTTGCCGTTGCTGCTGGTGTCGTTGCGGTGGTAGGTGGTGTTGTCGTTTTTGCTGCTGGTCTTGTGGTGGTCGAAGAGGACGAAGAGGCCGAATAATTGAATTTGGAAGCACTTCAAGTCTGTCGTTCCGTGAGAGATCTAAATACCTCAAATGCAACAGTTCACCGAATACGAAGAAGGAGAAGGAAGGAGAAGAAAGGAGAACAAAAATAAAGGAGAAAGAGAAAGGAAAGAAAAGGAGATGGAGTGTGAGATGAAAACAGAAGAGGAAATAGAAGATAGAGAAAGAGAAGAGGAAAGAGGAGAAGAGAGAGAAAGAGAAATGAGGAAAGAGAAATGAGGAAAGAGTGGCGGACAGAAGAAGATGAGAGGAGAGAGAAATTTATTAGGGTTTTTTGGGTTTTTAGTTTTTTTTTTTATTATTTAATTATATTCCGACGGAAAATTAATTTTCCGACGGATTTTATTTCCATTGGAAATTTAATGTTTCGACGGAATAATTCGTACGCCTAATAAGATAATTTGGACGACCGGTTTAGGTTCCTTTTTAATCTTGTTGTTAATTGAAGTGATCACGATATTTTAGAATTATATGTTGCATTAACATTAAACTAATTTAGCTTAATATTAGTTTGGAACAAATTGAATCTTTGTTTGCATGCCTTTGAGATCGCATGAATCATTTTTCACAATAAGAATCGAGTAGAGGCCAATACAGGCGAATGTGACTCCATGACTCACTTCGTACCATCATCCTTGATCCTCCTTTCGTCGTTCCGAACCATATGGAGTTAGTAATCTCATGGATTATGAATGGGGTGTAACCTTCACGGGTCAATCGTTGTTGCCTATCGTTGTCCCTTATTCGTGGTTGCTTTAAATGATCCGTGAACGGTTTACAAGTTCCTTAAAAACTTGTTGGCGGCTCCCTACTTTGCTTTGTCTCTAATCGTGTCCCTAATCGTATATGTCAATTTCCACTTTCTATGAGTGTCAAGCATATTCACCACATGCTTTTACGTAGGCGCGCTTCGAATGACGTATATATATATATATACACACACACACACACACACAAAAAAAATGTATAACCTTTTATAATAAAAATTATGTGATGAAATATAAATATAGATTAAATTAGTTACATACTTCAGTACTTGTACTATTTAAAAAGTGTTTTTTCAATCATTATATAACATACATCTAAATATATTATCCAATATCTAGTATTCTAAAATTATTAGCTTAGTTTACTTCGTTCTTCAATTGTTATAGAAAAAAAAAATCATCTTAAAAAGTTCATTACATATTTAAAATAGTAATAGCTACAGGTTCTATGTATGAGCAAATAAAAGAAATTAGATTAATTTTTGTTATTATAGATTATTGTTAAATATACATGAGTAAACTTAAACATTAAATCTTCAAGTTTATGAATATAATTAACTCTTAACTTGTATGATTAATGCAAAAGGTCAATTGTTGCAGTTATTTTAGAATAGAGGAAGAAGCATTTTGCATAACTTTAATCATTAATAAAAAATGAGCTCGAAGTTTCTACTAGAGTTGGTTAAGGAATATATAATGTGATTAAACTTTATCGCCTTCCATGAAACTTCTATTCTTTTCAGCAACTTAATTGTAATCAACCAAGAAGGAATCGTAACCGCTGTGGATCAAGTGCAACATACAAGGATTCGAAAGCCGGGTTAGAGGGTAAGATCCGAGTGAAACCAAGAAGAGAATTATGGAAGTGATCCCATAAATAAAATAAAAAATATGGATATGCATGGCTATGCAACTCTTTAAGGTTATTGCCCCTTCAATATTATTATTAACACAAATGCTGCCCTTTCAGATTTGCAAGAGATCAAGTTTAGTTTAATTGTGTTAAAATTGTTAAGGGACTTCGTAGACACACTTCTAGTAAAAGAGAAAATGACATTGTCTTTCAATATTAAACAATTCCACCATTAAGAAAAGCATATAAACTATTTTCAAGTTCATTAACAAAAGTCTCACCTGCCTCTCCATTGAACCTGATTTATGCTGTACCTTATGAAATCCTTGCTCACTACATAACTGATGATTCGCATAATACTAAGACATTAACAGGATCCCTCATCGAATACTACCTAAAATGTAGTATTGATGCACGCATAAACGACTAGAGGTAACATATATACATGATAGGTACAACTAAAAATATAAACTATTTTGAATAATTGGTTTATTGGTTTGTCATCTCAAATAATTTGAACTTGCGTTTTTTGAGTGAACTTCTGTGAGCTTTTCTCCCTACAACCCTAGCCTGCTTTCTCCGTCGTTAAAGCAAAATACATTATACATCAATCGATATCATACATTTAGTAATAAGTTGAGCAACACTTCATCCAATTCATTAACCAATAACAAATTGCCGCGATAAACAAATGTATGTAAGGAGTACAAACTCTATATGGTACGTAACTACTATGAAAATGATTGGACAAACTTAAACAATGATTAATACGAGTAATAAGTGGATAAAGTTATAACTTACATCATTGATGCATCCTTTAATAGTCTAATGAGTATTTCAGGACAGATTATAGTACTATTATTGTTAGATTGCGTAAGCACCTAACTTTGTTCTTCTTTTATGCTTAGCTCACCCCACTAAAATGACACCCTTGATTCTTGTCTTATAAAAGCACCTTTGTATTTCTAAATTAGCATCTCTACCTCCATTTGCAAATATTTTCACAATCACCATAATCTAATTACAATTAAATTGACCTTTAATTAAGCCAAAAATAAGCCATGAATCAATGTAAGATTGAAGATCTCAATCATATGGTTTTCGAGTATCAAAACTCGCTTCCATCCAATTTTAACCTTATACAAGATGACCTACAACCTAGTAACCAAACCTCCCTTAATTTCGACGAATTTAACCTTCAAGCTCGGTACCTACATAACACTAGCTCAACATCGAATGAGGCCGAGAATAAGCAAGATAATAATCTAATAGACGAGAGGAAGCACCGGAGGATGGTGTCTAACCGAGAATCAGCTAGGCGTTCTAGGATGCGAAAGAAGAGGCAAATAAATGAGCTATGGTCACAAGTGTTACGGCTAAGGGGTGAGAACCACGAACTTGTCGAAAAGCTTAATCATGCATCTGAGTCTCATAATCAAGTTGTTCAAGAGAATAACCAACTTAAGGAAGAAACTTCGAATCTTCGAAACATGGCAACGTACATGCAACTTGGCAACGATGATTTGCATGATGCTTTGAGAGATTTAGAAGATACAATATAACGCCTATAACTTATTGCAATTGTTATGTCGAGCCATATTATTTTGAGCTTGGCATAAATATAAAATATTTCATGAATATGTAATACGAACCTAAGTATTACTAGTAATTCGTATATGTTAGCTTAAAAATGCAGGAGTATAACAGTATTATATTTCATATATATGACACTAGCTATCAATTTACAAGAATATTAAGTCACAAAAATTGTTAGCTAGGCTTGTACTTCGTTTTAATTTAAGTTATTAACTATTAAAATTAAGTTCTTAACCAAGCATGCATAAATAAATTAGAATATAATTTAACAATACGTCGGCAGTCTAACTAGTGTAACAAAGTTATAAACATTACATTAACAACTATAACAAGGAAAAATAATCTTAATTTTTCAAGCGGCATAACTTCTACGAAGTAGTTCTTTTTCCAAAGCAAAATGAATATACTTTAGGATATTTTGGCCAAAGGATTTTCAGCTTATAATTTTATTTATATAATAATCCATATGCAAGTTAGGTCTAATGATTGCATTCCTTTTCCCCTATCGTATGTCTTTACTACTCTATTAGATAGCGAACGCATGTTTAATCATATTAAGTCTAATCATTACGAAGATATAGTATAGATAAAAAAAAAATGTTTAAGATCTCGTTACCGAGTATTGTACTTCCATCAAATTAAGGAAAGGAAGGATAACTAAGATATAAGTCTTGTGTGGTGCAGTAGTGTTACACGATCTAATATATATCAAAACTCAAAAATGTATTCTATTTACGTAATTTTTACTTATCTGAATTTATAAGAATGAACCTATTTTTATTTTAAACAAAGGGTTAAGTTGAATATCTCTTTTATTAATCTTTATTAGAACTTATTTTAAAGCGTATACCAACACAATTTTATGCATACACCCATACAAATATTGTCGACAACTCACGTTTCTAGAGAAGTATCCGCATTGTGGTTCAGGTTCTCGTGGAATCAGCAAATTGGGTGACATGATCTCTTCAAGTAATTTGCAAATGTGCACTAAAAAGTACATAGTTATTAGTGAATATTGAAGTGGCAATTATTTTGATTGGATCACGTTTTGGTGGGTCATTCTGTACAAATTTGGATCAATTATTCGAATAAAATTCGAGCCATTTGTGAATTACTACTATAATATTGTTCAATTTCAATTTGGGCCTAAACAAATTCATGATTATTTTTTGTAGACTTCAAATTTTTTTTTTTTTTCTCCTCTCCCTCTCTCTCTCTCTTTAAGGAACCACAAACGAGTCAGGAGAATTGGTCCCATAATCATCTAATACTAGGAGGGGGAGCACTAAGTCTATAACCACCGAGATATCCCTTACTCTCAACAATTTCATGTCAATTAATTGGGAACGAGTTAAATTTGGGTTACAATGTACAACTTTAATTTGGATCAATTATTCGAGACAAATTTGAGTCATTTTTTTTTTTTGGTGCGAAAGAGAGGCAAGCCCAAAGAAGAGAAACAAAACACACTAAACAAACCAAACCAAAACAGAAGAAAGCAAACAAAAGAAAAAAAATAAAAAGCAAAGCAATAAAAAACAAGGCTCCACGACTAAGTATTACACCTTATGAGGAGCAATAAGCCTAGTCCGAGCCACTCCACTCAAATCCTCCTATAAAACGGCACGAAGATCCCTCGGGACAGCTTCAAAAATCACCACCTTCTGATCAGAGTTGACACCATAGTATGCTAACCAGTTAACCGCATGATTAGCCTCTCTATAGCAGTGCCCTATAGACACTTCCCAACCTTGATGCGAGATGAGAGATGAACACTTTCAAGATGAGATGCATATAAGGAGAGTGAGGAGGATTTCCTCGGTTAACATACGTACAACTACTTCCGAATCCACGGAAAGATTAACTCTACGATGACCACTGTTCCAGGCTACGGCTAGACCTCGAAGCACCCCAAAGAGTTCAGCCTTAGCATTAGAACAAATACCGCAATTCGAAGCAAAAATTTCAAACACCACCCCATTGTGATCCCTGATCAAGCCCCCCGCACCTGCTCTTCCTAGATTGCCTTTGAAGGCTACATCTGTATTCAAGCGAACCCACCCAAAGTCAGGGTATTCCCATCGAATAAACTTCTCCACTTTATGCTGCTGAAGAGAGTTTGCAATAGACATAACACCTTCTAACGCCCTTCGCATATCCCCCACCCTAGCTAAAATGAAGGCAACTTGATCAATCAGGATACTCACTTCTTTGGCAAAACATCTAGCATTTCGCCACTTCCATAACCACCACATAGTAATATCAAAAACCATAGCCTTGTGTTCTGAATTACCTTCAACCTGCGCATCAATATTACGCAATATCCACTCACTACAGGATTAAGAAATGTGTAAGTCAGACATATCCCAGCCCATCTTTCGCCATACTACCGTTGCTGCAGGACATTCTCGAAGGATGTGACTTGAAGACTGTTCATTAGGCCCATAGACATGTACGACATCTAGGATCATTAACATGCTTTTGAATAAATCGATTTCTATTATGCATAATCCTATCTTGCACTAACAACCACATGAACATACAAATTCTCTAAGGAACTTTTTCACGCCAAATAGTAGACCATAACTTCTTTTGTTCAACACTAGGGGGGTAGAATTTCGCAAGATATTGATAGCAGAACCAATAGAGAAGCCACCAGACGGTTCCCCATTCCAAAAAATTTCATCTAGTGCACTATCATCCTCCACTACATGAGAAGCAATCACCTCTAGCATTTCCTGATCCAAAAAATCAAAGAAGTTTTCAAATCTCTAACCCACATTAGGATCCCAAAAGTCCTTCACCAATGCATCCTGAGTAGCAGCAGGTGGGATTGGATTAGCAAGCTCAATAAGGGGCACATTAACAGCCCATCTATGTTTCCAAAATAGAGTCTTTTTTCCATTTCCCAAGCCAGATTCATTCCTCGTTTCAAGATATCAACATTGCTTACAATGCCCTTCCAAACATTTGAAGCTCCCGCCTTATCCTTGAACATATCAATATCGCATCGACCCCCACAATACTTGTGTCTCAACACTCGAGACCAAAGAGAATGAGGCTCAGCTAAAACCCTCCAGCCCAATTTTGCCAAGTAAGCCGAATTGGCTTGACGCATAGATCTTAATCCTAAACCACCCTCAATCTTTGGTTTAGTAATATTTTCCCATGCTACAAGGTGTATCTTATGATGCTCCTCATGTCCTCCCCATAGGAACTTCCTAGTCTTTCTATCTAATTCATCACACACTGACATTGGAATTTTCGTGGTCTGCATAGTGTAAAAAAGAATGGAAGATAAACATGCTTGCGCAAGAGTAGCACGACCTTCTAGAGATAAAGTTTTCTTTTTCCACCCTGCAAGCTTAGAATTAACCCTCTCAACAAGATATTGATAATCCTACTTAGTAGTTCTCCCATTAATTGTGGGCACTCCTAAGTACCGGCCCAAACCATCAGTATGGTCCATATTTAGAGCTTCACAAATAGCAGTCTTTATATCACAGCAAGTATTATCAGAAAAATAAACACATGATTTCTCATAGCTGACCATCGACCCTAAGGCATGATCGATCAAGGCATGTTTTCATACACTCGGCTTGGTCTACCGAAGCTTCACAAAAAAGGATAAGATCGTCTGCGAAAGCAAGATGGGAAATATCCAGGCTTCCTCTACTAGCTCGTGCCGGCTTCCACCCTCCAACACGGACCTCATGCTCAATAAGGTGAGCCAATCTCTCCATACAAATTACATAAATATATGGAGATAAGGGATCTCCTTGACGGATTCCTCTACTTGGAGAAAAAGCATCCATCGGTTCTCCATTCCACAAAATTTGTAATTTTGCGGAAGTAATGCAATTCATTACAATATCTATCATGGCTTGCGGAAGGCGAAGTTCAAGTAATGATTCATGAATGAAGGACCACCGCAACCTATCATACGCCTTCTCGAAATCGATTTTCACTGTCATCCACCTTACTTTTCCTTGCTTTCTTCACATAGGGTGGAGCATTTCTTGCACAATGATGATATTGTCTGAAATTTGACATTTCGGCACAAAACTACATTGGGTAGGAGAGATCAAGGTCGGTAAAAGGGTTTAAGCCTATTTATAATCACTTTAGTCACAACCTTATAAGTGATATTAAAAAGCCCTATAGGTCGAAAATGGTTCGGCTTTTGAGGGCTATCCATCTTCGGAATCAATACGAGGAAAGCATCATTGAGCCCTTCAAGAAATATACGGCCTGCTAAAACATCCTTCACTAAATCAATCAAGTTTGGAGCCACTACATCCCAAAATTTTTGATAAAAAAGTGGTTGAAAACCATCCGGCCCTGGGCTTTGAAAGCTTTCATACTCATTAATGCCATTTTGACCTTGTAACCCGTAAAAGGCCTAGCAATACTCTCCAAATCTCCTGTCGATATGAAAGGAAATTGGTCCAGTAGCAATTTTTCACCAACAAAAGTTTGAGGTTCCTCTTGAAACAGACCTTTCCAATATTCTAAGACCGTACTCTTCACACGAACAGGGCATTGAATCCATTCACCATCAGGATCTTAAAGGCATTCAATTATATTTCTCTTCCTTCGAATCACTGTTGAAAGATGAAAGAACTTCGTGTTTCTATCCCCATCACAAATCGCGTCAACCCTTGATTTTTGGAACCACAACAATTCTTCCCGGCTTAGAACATCATCCATTTCTCTTCAAAGGCTGGCCTCCAATTTTAACAGATGTTTGTCACGACCTTGGGCTAGTCTTTTTTTTATTCCTTCAATCCTAGCCCAAAGCTCATTCTTTTTAGGAAAAATATTGTGGAAAGTGTCCTTATTCCAGTCATTCAAGATATTAGCAAAGACCTTTAGGGATGGGATTGAAGGAGCTTTAATATCTCACTTAGATCGAACAAACGAATTAAAGGTTACATGGTTCATCCAAGCGGCTTGAAACCGAAACGGTTTAAGATACCCGAGAATAGGAGCAAAACCAGAATTACTCCCCAAAATTGGACAGTGATCACTTTTCGATTTGGGAAGATTTTTCAGAGCACCTTCAGGGAATTTAAGGCGCCAAGCATCATTAACCAAGGCTCGATCAAGTCTTGCAGATTTGAAAGTGGCAGGGGAGTTGCCCCTAAACCACGTATGTTCTAGACTAGAACAATTTAAATCAATTAACTCCATATTTTCAACCCAATTAGCAAAATTTCGACAACGTCGCAGCATCTCAGACCTACCAGCACCGTTTCTCTCACTGAGACTCAACGTCTCAATAAAATCACCCGCCACCAACCACGGACCAAGGTGATTATCTTTAATTTTCTCTAACTCAGTCCACAGATCACGACGAATAGTATTATCAGGGCTTGTATACACCACCAAAAAAACCCAAGGGTCCTCACCATTCTTGCGAATTTCATGTTTCCTTATTAAATGGCTTCCATTCGACCCAGCATTTCTATTATGGGAAGTCAAAGGCAGTCGTTGACTACTCGATTGACTAAACTTTGGTAACTCTAGATTATTTTCTTTAAATAAATTATTTTTGCCAAGATTTGTAACCATATTCTTCAAGATAGAATTTTCTCCCATATATTGTGCCATATCCTCTGCTTTAGGATTATTTTCCAAAATTCTATCCTTCATCATAGCTGATGAATTTCCCAATTCCACAGATTGCCCTTCCATATTTTCATCCATGCTAGAAATATCACAATCCCTTTGCTGATTTTCAACAGTTACCATATCTTGATCATCTCCCAAATTAGCCGTACTCACCAAAGGCAAGTTTCTTGGACTCAGTTAGTCTTCTGTAACAACTTCCATGGTCTTGTTCTGTGGCAATGGAGAACTATCCTCCTCTACTTTATCATCTACCTAGAGAACATCAAATCTCAAACCTTGATTTTTGCTAGCATTTTTCTGCTGGGGCTGACTCCCTTTAAAGGTCTTCTTTTGAGAAATGCCTTGGTTATTCTTAGTTAACTGGCCATTTTTCTTGAAAGACTCCTGCTTATCCTTTCCATTCTGTTTCCTATTAACACGTTGGACAATCATCTAAGCACCATAGGCTTTTTACTCCTCAGGTTTCTCCCTAGAATTGGACTTTAATTCACTCTAAACTTCTCCCTAATCTTATTCCTCTGCATGAAGCTCATTACTACTCTGGTTGTCCGCGTGGAAAATGTCACACTGATCCTCCTTATGTCCCAATTTCCCACACTTAAAAAAAAAATAAGCTTCAATCCCTCGTATTGAATTTTCTATATTCTACCATTCATTCGAAATTTAGCCAATAGAGGTTTAGTCAAATCTACTTCAATACTGAATCTAACAAATTGCCCTCTGTTTTTTGACTCGGTATGCTTGTCTATTCGAATTACTTTTCCAATCATAGAGCCAATTTTGTGAAGAAACTGCTTATCAAAATACTCAACAGATAAATTTGGGATACGGACCCAAGCTGTCAGTTTCCGAATAGGTTCTTCATCTGGGACAAAGTTAGGAACCCATTTTCGAATAGTTAAATAGCTCTCTCCAATTACCCAAGGGCCTTGAGTAACCACAAATTCATAATCCTCAAGGTTATTGAATCGAACAATATAGTAAGCACACCCCACATCAGTTAGGGCAATATCACCTTTCAAACTCCATTTTACCCGCAACCTCTTAATTAAAATCTCATAGCTTAGTCTCTTATCATATAGCTTGATGATTAGGGCATTTTTCCAAGGAAGCCGCAACCTTTTCTTCTCATCCCTCGTTAGCCGAATGGTTGGGCATGATTTATCCTCATCCTCTAAGTCATCTTGATAATCATCATCAGAACTATCTTCATCTGGCACTTCATAAAGAGGGTTCATGGCACCCTCTATACCTTTAGTTACATTCAAATATGAAGCTTTTGCTTGATAATTGTTAATAGGGCGATCTGGATCTTCCTGTTTCATGTCTACATCCTCAATGACAAGGGAACTATTCAATTGTTCTGAGATATTCTCAATCCCATTTCCAGATTTCTTGAACATTTTATTCGATCTTTGAAGAAGGTCATTTTCTTCGCTTGAAAGACCTTTTTTCTCTCGTTCTCTCTCATCAAAATCCGAATTAAAATACATTGCAAATTTTTAGGGATAAAGTGATTATAAAAATAAAAATGCAATTATAAAATGTTTAGTCTTAAATACATAGTTGTACATGATTAATACAGATGTAGAAAACATAGTTTTACATAATTTATATGAATGTAATTATCAACATACTTTTACATGATTAATATAAAGTATCCTTATTTGTAAAGCATGGTTTCATATTTCGGTTAACTCGGGTTTTTGAATCCAAACAAGGTTAATCCGATCAGATCCGAAAATTCGAATTTTCAAAAAATTTCAATCCAATCCGATCCGATTTAAAGTTTGGATCTAATCCGAATTAATAATTCAGTTTGAATTGAATTGAAATTCATTTTTATCCGAATAATGAACACCCCTAGCTCTAACCACCTGAGATATCCCTCACTCTCAACAATTTCTTGTCAATTAATTGGGAAGGAGTTAAATTTGGGTCACAATGTACAACTTTAATTTGGATCAATTATTCAAGAGAAATTTGACTCATTTGTCAATTACTTTACTATGATATTTAAAGAGTAACACTCTAATAGCAATTGTCCAAATGCATGGTTGTGCTTCCGTTTCACAAGAATATACTTATTATAACACCGAGGTAAATATTCAAATTACTAGATGTAAAACTAATACTCAGAATAATCAACACCACGAGACATGGTTAACTAACATCATTATAGCTAGGGAAAAAAAACAATGCAATAATTAGAGGATACAAGATTTGCTTCTCTAAAGAATCCAATTACTTCTAAAAGTGGATTAAGATATTTATTAAAAACACACGTAAGCAGCAATATGATATGATAAGGATGCACTAACTTAGGGGTAAACCAATATTACCAACCATACATATATATATTAATATATAATTCATCGGATATATATAATCAGCTAATTACGATACTATTATTATTTTACCCGAGAAAATGACGGAGTGTCAATTTCGGAGTATGAAGTATGATACTTCCTCCATCCAACCGCAATGCAGAAATAACAGTGTTTAAATTAGGTTATTCAAGATGGAATTATCCTGTTTTAACCAATCAATTTCCTTCCAAGTAGCTTAGATGATGTTATGACATAAAACTTAGGATTTTTGCATGTTAAATTCAATACCTAATTTAAATCATTTATAAAACTTTAGGATATGTGTGGAGTGTAAAAACTATACTTCATTTATTATGTACTTCCTAAGTTTCATTAAGCTAGTTTAGTGTATAAATTTCGTTGGAATAAATAAAGTCGTTGAGAAATTGAATGAAAGTGGCTAAATAAATAGACATGTTTTGCATCTTGATCGCGCTTCTTTCATAAACGAGCACTTGTTGAAATTTTAAATAGATTCTTGGCTAAAAGCCTACCAAAACGCCATGTTTTGGTTCATTGGTCACATGTACACCCAGATTCTTCCCAAAACAAATTGTTATCAGGCTTTCATTAACCAAAAAAAAAAAAAAACAACCTCAGTTTTACATTACGTGTAACAATTGAATTTTTTTTTTTTAATACCCAATTGTTGCACTTTGCACATAATGTGAAACAAAGTTAGTATCTCGAATTTTCACAAGAATAAATGCATGAATTCATAAATTTACATTATTTCCCATTAATTTAAAGAACTTCATTAATAGATACCAAAAACCCTTTTTTTTTTTTTTTTTTTTTTTTTTTTTTTTTTTTTGCAAAAATCACTTCATGAACAAAATAGAGTTCATCATTGACAATGCTCTAATAAACACTCCATAATACCCATGACTACCCCGCTGTCTAATTAAGAAAAAAAAAGGGGAGGAAACACCTAATTGATACAAATAATTATACCCTACATTAACCTAAAAGTAAAAGTTAATTTGTTACAAATAAATATGAAACCAAAACAGAAATATGTTCTGCATTCAATTAATAAATAACTAATCTGCCTACATAAAGAATATGTTCTTGTCGTTGAAATTAAACATCCAAGTATTAAGGAGATTCTTCATGACTTACGAAGAAGGCCATTGGTTACAAGAGTTGCAAGTAAGCTAGCAGGAATATTACTATTCTCAAGATACATGAAAAGATGATATTATTCTATAAAAGTAAAATGAATTAGCATCACATTTGAATATTTTGATAGATAATTTCTTATTATTCTTGTCATACTTAGGCCCTGTCACTTCACCTTATTTCCGCTGAATTAAATAATTTTTGCCAATTTTAAATAATTTTTACTGAAATGAACTTATTTTTACTGAAATATAATTACTTTTACTAAACTAAAATTATAATTGTTGATTTTTTTTTTATAAGATAAAGTAAACATGACTTTATACTTTCAAAGTTCGTTATAAGGGATTCTTGGCAATCAAAAATTACGATAAATGTATAATCGCATAATTTTATTTTTAACAAGTTTTGACACATGTCAATCTTAATGTGTATCGATATACTTGTAGTTATGTATAAGTGTGTTCAGATTTGGTATAAAGAGTTATGTACCTTACCCTCGTTTTACATCTTATCAAGCGGACAATAATGTTAAAATATTAAAGAAAAATTGTCAAAAATTGCCTAACAAACTTGCCTCTTTGTATATTATTACATTTTAATTCTTTATTTTTTATTTTTTATTTTCAAATCACTACCTAATAGGGGTGTCCATAATTCGAATTAAAACCGAAATCCAATCCAATTCAAACCGAATTATCAATTCGGATCGGATCCGAATTTTAAATCGGAACGGATCGGTTTGGATTGAGATTTTTTGAAAATTCGGATTTTCGGATTGGATCGGATTGACCCTAATCGGATCCAAACCAAACCGAAAACCGAATTTTAGAATTAGGGCATGCATATTATGAAAGTTGCTGCTGTCTTAAGTCTTAAACTGTTGAAAGTTGCTACTTGTTATTAGTAGTTAGTGCATGGAGTAATTATTGTAATGGATTAATGGTGTTGCCTTTTAGTTATACTAGTTATTTTGAACAATTTATTTTGACTTGATGTTAAACAATTTAGGTTAATCATGACTATTTTCAAGATTTGCATTAATCGTAAAAATTGGATAAAATGTTATTTTTATGATTGCATTCTTATTTTTATATATCGTAAGTTAATTAGACGCTATAAACTTACTTATTTTAATTTGGATTTTCGGATCTGATCCAAACCGAACTTTAACTCGGATTGAATCGGATTGGATTGGGTGAGTAATTCGGATCGTATCAGATTGAAAAATTGAAAACCGAATTATATTTCGAATTGAATTGGATTTGATCTAATTCCAAACCGAAAATCGAACGAACACCCCTGCTACCTATTGAACTAAATTGTGTTTATATTACTACCCAAGTGTACTTTTGCAACATTAATTTATTTGAATAACTTTTTTCTTAATCTCTATCGTCTCATAAGTTCGTCTTTTTATCCGTTCTGTATGTTTCTCCTCTCCTTATAAATTGTGCATTTAAATGTTCATATATGTTCATTCATCTTCCCGGCTTGCCCTATGGCTTTTTTTTTTATTATTATTATCATTATTTTATTTTTTATTTTTTTTACAGAAGCTTGCCCTATTGCTAACATCCAATAGCTTTCTTCGCGATGACATACGTATGTAAACGATTAAGACTTTTCCTTACTAATTATATTAAGATAATCACCATAATGTAGCAATTAGTTGACAAAAGGATGAAGGATTGACAATCGTTATTAATTAATTACTCTGTCACAAATTAAAGTCTATTTTGGTGCTCAAATGAGTCATGAATTAGTGAACAAAACAAACAAACTACATCATCCTTACTGTTTTGATTTCATCCGATACTACAGTTATATTAAATTAATGATATCATCACTAGCATATAATAGCTTTACTTAGCTTATAATTAGTACTACATGCATGCATATATATTTAGCTTATACTACCAATTGGTTGTTGGTGCATGCAATGGTGATTGAGACTGCACTTGATAAGGAGAAATGTATGTTTGATCCCCCGCAATAACAATTGGGAGGGGATTGAATTCTAACCAGCCATACCTTATCCCCGAATTCGGATTAGCCCAAAGGGTAAACCGGTTGGAACACCAAAAAATATATATATTTAGCTTATACTCTAAGAGTACTTATTAATTTGTGTTTTCATCCAACGACAATGGCATCTCCTGGACACCCAAAACACGAACATTACGTTAATAGTAGTTCAAGAACTAACAACTTAATGAGGCAGCATCTCCTTATCAACGCTCAAAACAACACTACTGTAACGTTAACACGATTGTATTTCACTACTCAAGCTATTGTTTACAAGTATATATATGTACCAATAATGTAGTGAAACCTTGGATGATAGAATTGAAAGGTCATAAGATTCGCATATAGACGATAGATGAATAACGTAAATGCACGTACGCAACACTTGAACATCAAACATCTAGTTATCTAGCTAAGCTAGCTAAGCCGAAAAGAAGCTAGCAAGCGACGTCTAAGTAGTAATGCAAGCCATTGTACACGACTTTTCGGTATGGTGAAAAGTCGCAAGTAGAAGACCATGTAATGCAATTATTTTGGTATTGAATTAGTATAAAAAGTGGCCGCCATTTCCAACAAACACAAACACTTTGATATCTAGCTTAATTTGACGTTAATTTACTTTAATATTTAATTTCTTCTTTCTAGCTGCATGTACTTTTTAAAAATGTTGGCTTTCCGACCATTAATCTTAAGAGTTAAGATGCATGATTGGAAACTACTTTGACATTTGAGAAATTGAGAGTATGTCAAGCTTCAATGCATGCATGAATACTTTGTTTTTTTTTTTTTTTTTTTTTTTTGAAATAAAGTAATTTATTTATTTATAAAAAGTCATACGGCATCTACAAATAAAATCTAAATTAACAAATACATAAATTTGAATCAAATAAGGGTTTTCTTCATCAATGCTACGATCATTGAATACATCTTGTAATGTGGTTCATCTCTCGCACACATCGCTAGAATATATTGCCTTTTCAGAGAGACAATCTAACGATTTGTTGTAGCCGTAAGGATGATTTTCATCTGATCCACTTGAACGTATCTGAAAATTCGCCAACGGTTGCGATCTCGAATAAATGTTTACCAATAAACTAATAATAGGGCAAAAAATGATTACATTTTTATAAACTTTAACACACAAAAGAACCCTAAACAACAACAAACAACTAAACTAACAAAAACTAACGACTCCACCATAGGGAGACGGACGAATATCTACACTACCGTGTAGATTTATTGAAACTTAAAATGCAAAACTAAAGAAAATTAAATTAAGAGGAAAAGGTTGGAAATAGTCTAATTTCCGAAAAACTTAGACTATTTTCAGCCTAAACGGCCAAAAAAATTAGAAAACAAGAGAAAGAGAGGATGAGAGATGAGGAGAGGAGAGATTTTGTGCTTAATTGGTGAAATTTACTTTTTTCGTGGAGAAATTAAAACAGCTGTAGCACATGCATATTTGCAGGATTGGATCGAACGCGCAATCAAATTTAATTAACGTTGCAGCTAAATTACATAACATGATCTTGCATGCAAGTACGCAACTATGCTACCATTATAGTTACACTAACTTCAACCATCATATTAAATTTTTGGTCAAGTTGATTTTTGATATAGTGGCAGAGTCAATGTAACAAGACAATTTATGGTACACCTCTCATTTTTAAAGTTAGAAACTTTTGCGCTATATATAAGAAGGCCCATGACTATGCTGCATGTCTAAAAGACTCTCCCGTGAGGGAGTATGGATGTATGATAGATTATAAATAGATAAAGCCAAATGTGGAGCTCCAATGAATTAAACTTTCAACTTATAGTTATTTGGTTGAATTGGACCTTTAATATTTATCTTCCGTATAATTTCCAAATAATAACTTTTTATATTTTATTTTTTAATGACATACAAAATCATTGGTCAAATTTTTACATTAACATATATGTATCAATCAAACCGGACCAACAAAGTACATTTACATATAATATGAAATAATGCATTAAGGTAGGGTCATGGACTCATGGTTTGTTCTCAAATGGGCTACCCAAATTTGGCCTAAGTGGGTTGGGCACATAAGCACATTACTAGCTTTCTAAAGATACCACATACAATTTTATTTTTAAAAAAAATTACCGTTAGAGGTGATATGGATTGGGCCAGAACGAATATGGGCCAATTTGGCACTAGCCCGCCATGAGTTTGACATGGCATGTACAAGAGGCACATTGGTGGGTCATGGATTTGAATAGACATTATTTGACACCAATACGATGGGCTAGTCCATGATATGTGTTGGCTCAACTATATATTCGACCAATGTATTTACCAAATTAAGTAATTTATTAGCGAGGCATGCTTGCATGGCACAATATGGCATGTTAGTCATTGTTGTGTATGGACTCCATTTATGAAAGACACGAGCACACGAATTTATTTTTCATGACCTATTTTAGGCATAGATCATTTAAACATGAGACCCACTAACACGCAACGTGAGGTTGCACAGGTTGGCTCATGCCAAACTCTAATCACATCAACTGATTTAATATTTCCTAAGTCTTTAGTTACTTACAATACAATCTCATGGTATGCATCTTAAGGAAGAGGTTAAATGATGTAAACAAACAAATCGATCAAAGTAATATATAGTACCTAACTCTTCCCTATTATCGATGTTAAAATTATTATGATAAATTTGTTTGTTAATTTCAATATTCACCTCTAAGTCTCTAACAGCATGTGTTGTATTGCGAATAAAAATAAATACGTAGTCTCCAGGAACAGAAGCCGGCCATGTAATGATTTGATGCTAGTTGAACTAAGATTACTAATCATATTGGAAGCCGGCCATGTAATGATTTGATGCTAGTTGAACTAAGATTACTAATCATATTGGTATCAAGGGATAACAAGAAATCGATATGTATAGTATAATTAATAAGGTTCTAACTTAAAAAAAGCTTAGTATCAAGGAATTATTCAATACTCAACTTGGTTGTTAGTGGACTACGACCTTAAAAAACTTGCGTAAGCACAACTAATAATGGGCGTGCACCTAAAACTACTTTAGAACAAATATATGCACTAATCATCATTAAATACTCTTAGCCACTTGATTAGTTTACTTTATCATCCAAATTATCAATAGAATTTGCACATAATCTTCTTTACTTTGCTTAATTAAAGGCGATTTCTCTCTACCACGACATTTTAGTACTATGTCTAATTAATTAAGAGTATTTAATAAGACGATTAAACCGTACTCACGAAAACGAAATGTTAGGTGATAATGAACTTATCCTATTAGAATAATTCACTTAGCCAAAAAGAAAAAGGTGGTATGATCTCATCAATAGAATTGGAAATAGAGGACAAACTTGTGGCTGCTCAAGTGACATGAAACATAGATGACACAAAATTATGGTAACAGATATCTAATTAAAGTATTAATTAATTATGCTGATAATATAATCTTATTAGAATTGAAGAAGATTCATATTGTATAAAATTAGTGGACTGGAAGAATTTGTTTGGGACCTACATTTTGGCATCAGTTTGATAAGAAAACTGAGCACTACTAGAAAACGTTGCCAATTTAAATTCTTTGTCCCTTTAACATAGAAGAAACATACTATTAATTGTATCATAATCTAGTGATCTTGATTCCAATATTCATATGCGTTGATATTACATAGATTTTATAGCGCAAAAGATATGGAAAAACTTTTGCATTGTGAAGATAAAGATGATTCTAAATAGTAAATTATCAAGCATCTTGTGGACGGTTGATTTGACAAATTATTTAAAAACAATTTTCAACGAAAAAAAGGAAAAAAGGATTTCCTTGATATCAAACTATACATGTAGTACATTTGATGGATCACAGATTCTTACATGTGACTTTATGATCAGTCTGTCGATAATAGTAATAATTAAAAAACAAATAGTTGTATTGATAATTAATACATTTGCAAGATATTATTATAATATGTTAAGTTTAGCTATTTCAAACAAATCAACAACATATTTCCAAAAAAAATAAAAAAAAAAACCATGTAAAACACCCCACATTGATAAAAGTTGATAAAGTTATATACTTTTATAAGACTAATTAATAGGCTATTGTCATATGGTTTTAGAATGGAACATTTTTGTACTTATAATGTAGACTCTCTCTCTCTCTTAGTGATAGGTGTGCCCCAGAACATATGTTATCATTTTTTTTTAAGAAAAACATATGTTATCATAATATCATGCCATGCATGGATTTTTAGGAAATACATTACGTTTTTCAGAGAAGCCCTAAGAATCTAGAATCTCATGACGTCATATATGATATCTCCTTTCAAATATGATTCCAACATCTCTCTCCTTAATTGTACATGATTGCTCTAAAGTCAAAATTAAAGGTTGGTGCATCTATAGAAATCTAGAATACTCGAGTTGTTTTCATCATGTCACAAACAGGTATAGTACCAGGCCAAATGCTCTTCATGCTTACAAGTTGTTGCAGCAAGATGAAAGACAACCCCCACAAAAGTTGTGTGAGGTTCCATCATAAAACCATATAACAGAAAAAATTATCCAAAAATATACATGTTTAGTCACCTTCCTACTAATTTTTCGATGTGAAATACATTTATTTCCTTCTACACATATATGGAAAATTCCAAATCAGGAATAATGCTCCTATATATATTTTACACTTGTATATGGTTAGGCAATACTCATTTTGATGTCATAGAAATGCAATAACATAAAGCATCAATTGCCCATAGCAAAAAAATTGATGTGGTAATAAATTCTCTTACAAATATACATTTAGCACATTAAAGTGTTAGTATGAAAAAAGAATAAAAGAAAATTGCAGCTTGTATGCTTTTTCAAACTTTTTGTATAATTTTTTCTAATTAAAACTTTGGAATTAAACCAATTAGGCAATGAGTAATGCCGTGAAGGCAGATCACTCGTAACTTTTGGGTGCCTTTATTTTCTTTTTCTTTTTTTTTTTTTTTTTTTTTTTTTGAGTGCTAATTATCAATTTTGTGGATGAAATTCTAAGACAATAAAAGCAAAAGGTAGGTAAGGTTAAAAAATTATTAATCAGTAGTTAAATACTTAACTTTAATGAAGTTGTGGATGCAATTTGCTGCCTCTAAGATTTGCCACAACTTTTCAACTGGATTATGCTTCTTTAGAGTTCCTCTGATTATTATTTGTCCAGTTGTTTTTAAACCTTAAAGTTTCATACGTTTAATAGTAAATTTATTGATGATCATATGTTATGTATAAAGTATAATGCTTTTAGCAAAAATATTGGAACAACTTGTAAAAAAAAAAAAAAAAAAAGCATTGTAACAAATGCTATGATGCAGTCAAATAATTAAATAAATAGATTATTAAAAAATTTAGAAAATTGCATAGCTTAATTAATTTTTTTGCTATTAAAAATAATAATAATAAAGTACGCATTGCAGTAATAATTATACTATGCTAGCTTTAGTAGTGAGACATGAAACAACGACATGAAACAAAAAATAAGGCCCAAATATATCGTTAATGGTTGTGCCATATCATGTATGATACAATTCAATTAAGCGTTACGTAACGCATAAACTACCATGTGAATAAAATTTAAATGTATATTTGTTAGGTTAAAGACAATTATAGAATTATTAATTAATTTTGTTACTTCCATACTTCTAGTGTTGCGTATGCTTTAAAACTACTTAGCTTCCTCCATTCCAAAAAAGTTTGATTACTTTATTGTCTGTCTCAAATTAAAGCATTTTCAATGGTAAGCTATAAATTACTTTGATATATCAAAATTTAAAGCTAATATATTTCGTAGCTATAAAGTGCTCCAATTGTGAGTTGTTGCAAATTATAACCTGAATAAAAATAAATAAATAAATAAAAAAAAGGGTAGTGTACCATATAAATAAGGTATGAAGTAGACACACACTAGTAATTGATAGTTCGTTAAATGAGTATAATAAAATATATAAAATTAGTCGAACATTTTTATTGATCGTACATATATGTAATAATAACTTTAGAGATGGCAAAAGCTGACACGACATGACAACACGACACAAATCAGACAAGAAAAAACCGGATTAGTGTTGAGGGTTTACGACCCATTTAGTTATATAGGTCGACACGATACAACTAGTTTAATGGGTCAGGTTAGTGTTGTAAATTCTAGCACGAAACTAGCACAAGCCACGCTAACAAACAATATTGGAAGTGGACTCCTTTACTCCTTGTAGAGTTGTAGTCTTCTAGATATATACTTCTATGTGATTTAGCAACGGAAGTATTCATAAGTCGCAAAATACGTACTGTTACTTTTTTCTTATTTTGAGAAAAAGGCAAAAAAATTATATTAATCACAAGAACTCCGTTACCTTTTTAAAAATATTTTAGATAATGTCTATTTATTTTTTGGAGAAACTTTGTAATGATTAATCTATTTTATATACTTATAATATATACAATTTAATGTCATTATATCTAATCCCCTCTTTTTAATTTTTAAAAAGAAAAACCACTAGTGATTATATAAAATCACAACCAAGTAAAGTTGAGTAATCATAGCTTCGAAAGTAGTCCCTTTTTTCATCATGTGTACCTTCATTAATATTCAAACACAATAATTAAAGGACACCTGATGATGTAATTTGGATAATCTAGACTGATGAAATATTTAATTAATATTAAAAAATTTATCTCTCATATGAGAGAGATCGTTGGCGACAATGCTACCCACTTTTTTGGTTGGACCTAAACACCAATAGGGCCAACCTTTTTTGGCTGAAAATTGAAGAAGGTCCCTATAATTTTCAGCAAAATTATTCAGCAATATACTATTTATACTCACCAAAAAGTTTTTTTTTAGGGAACTACCTTATAACATGGGGCGAAATTACAATTTCAACACAAATTCTTGATTAAGGTTGGTGTACACAAATTGTATAAAAGGATCAATTTGCATTTTATCTGGCACGTGTAACAATATAAAATTGTCACATTTTTTAGCTTCTTCATTTCTTTCTTATCTTCTTCCCTTTTTCTTCCTCGCCCTTTATCTCCTCCTTTTAGTTATCTTCAAGACTTTAGTTAACCTACACACGTAGTATAATCACTCCATGCGATCCATCTATGGCATTTGAAGATGATTGCTAAGTTTCTCTCCTTTTCTCTCTTTTCCTTACCTTTTTTTTATTTATATATTTTTTATATATACTCTCAAATTAGGGTTTCAAATATCTAATTTTGATCTCATTTTTTTTTGTAAAAAAATGGCAACGAGGAGGGAGAGTTCTTGATGGACCACATGATGAAGTTCAAATGAACAACTTGTCATTGTTGGCACCAATCAACAATTTTTTATGAATGCACAATTATTCCATTCAATTTTTTTTTTGAAACTGAATTTAAATTAGAATTCATTCTTAATTTTTAGAGTTTTATGTTATGAATTTAAGATTTCAACCCGACCTTAAAAAGTTACAAATGACACATTTGTTTGTTAAAAAGTTCTAGAAGTTACATTTAATTGACTTAAAGTTACACAACACTACATTGCTGATATTGCTAGCATTTTGTCAAGATAATAGAGAGCTCATCATGGAGACCACAATTTTAGAGGATTATTATTATTATTCTTAGTGACCCTATATTTACTAAAAGTTACTACCTCTGTTTCATATTTTTTTTTTGCAATTTTGGAATATTTTATATCTCACAAATAATACCTCAAAGTTGCAAAAAAATATAAAATGGTGGTAGTAATATAAATCAAGCGAAAATTTATTTCTTAAGAGGAAACTATTATGCTATTACGGAGTAACTTTTATCAATGTTTGAGTGACCTAGTCTTTAAAGTTTACACTATCATTTCATAGTAATTATGATCTGGGTTTTGTTTTGTTTTGTTTTTTTTTTGAAATATTTTTTGAAATAAATTATGAATTTGGTTTAGTAATTTTTTTTTCCATAACTTTCACTTTATTTATTGTGTTTACACATAAATATATCTCATGCATTATTATGGATATATTCTAGTAAATCGAAGTATAAAACTTCAGCCTTCACTTTTCATTATTCAAATTTAGAATTCACAAAACCCTACGCACGATATCACAAAAATATTATTTGTATAGAAATTTGAGTATGTATTAGTTGAAGTAATTTTTTTGTCTTCTAATCATGGTACGATATTAGAAGATGTAGTCTTTACCTTTAAAATTAAACGAAATTGTCACCAAGAATCTCCTATTGGTATTCGTGTCGTCTATATTAGTGGAGTAGCTCACAATTTCTCTTTCTAATTTTAATTCTTCCATCTCATATTTCACTAACTTGAGTCATTATTATGAGTCACTCATTTATTTTTTTCACAATGGTAAGCTAGCTCACTACAATTAAAAAAATTGTTTTATGTTAAGGATAAATTAGAAAATAACACCACAAAAAAAACTCACAAATTTGATTTCACCACCACCTAACGGATTCTTGGATGGAATCCGTTACTGGGGCTCATAATTGACACGTGTCAATAGCCTATTGGCTTAAAAAATTAAATTAATTAAAATAAAGGAAAATTCAAAAAACAATGAAACTTTTTAACCTCAAACCCAGCCAGCCCCACCACCGGCGCCACCTGCACCAGCCGCCGAAAACCTAACCAAGGCCACCGGCACCCATAACCCCCACTAAAACCAGGGAAACCAGCACCACCACCCACTCTTGCCTTCCCCCACCCCAAAAACCACCCCAACACCTTCAAAACACCGCGAAAACCAACGAGACCCTTCGCCCCCTCCCCCGAGATATCTCAATTTCAAATCAATTGAGTGGTTTTCACGGTGGGATGAAGGGTTGGGGTGGTTTTCGTGGTGGTTTGAAGGCGTTAAGGTGGTTTTCGGGGAGGGAGAAGGGGAAGGGGTGGAGTCGCCGGTTTTGGTAAGGGCAGGGGATGTCGGCGGCTAGAGTTATGCTGTCGACGGCTTGGGCGATGGCGCCGGTGGTGGGGCTGGTTGGGTTTGGGGTTTTTCTTTTTTTTTTAATTTTCTTTTAATTTTAATTATTTTATTTTTTTAAGTCAATAGGCTATTAACACGTGTCACATATGGGCCCCACTAACGGATTCCATCCAAGAATCCAAGAATTCGTTAAGTGGTGGTGAAATCAAATTTGTAGGTTTTTTATGGTGTTATAATAAAAGTTTTTTTTTTTTTGATGTTATAATCCAATTTTAGGTTCTTTTGTGGTGTTATTTTCTAAATTATCCTTATGTTAATTTTGGGCAAAAAAAAAATTAAATGAAAATGCAAAAATTTGCCACTTGTTATATCTTGTTTATCACTGGGCTCATGTGCCGAGGCAGTGAGTGACTTGGAAGAAGGAGGAGCCTCACCCCATGAGTCATCTTTTATAATGATGAGCTACCTCAAAATAGGAGAGACAGTATTTTGGGGAGGTTCTTGAGTCACCCATTGTGGGTGCTCTAAAATCCACATTTGAAATTATATTACTCCCCATGTCCCTATTTGTTTGCCCCATTGTAAATTATTGGGTCAAAATTTGAAAATTATGACCATAAATACCCATTAATCTATAAGAGATAATACAGTCAAGTGGGGTCTTATAGGATTCGTCTCATTGTATATTTTATTAATGTCATGTTTTTATAATTTTTACGCGTATAAAAATAGAGTTATATACATTATAAAACGCATCTTGAAGATAGTGAAAAGTCCAATAGGGCAAAAAAAAAATAAGGACACAGGGATTATTTTTTAATCTTTGGGATTATCAACATTTATCACATGAATAACAAGGGAATTTCATGAAAGGTTGGTGGAACTATGGAAGTGGGGGACAGGTTTATAGAACTAATAGTCTAAGGCCCTATTCTTTTGGCTGTTCTGCTTTACTGCTGTGCTAACTCATGCTCTGCTCTACTCTGTTGAAATCTGCTCTGCTTAAATCTGTTCTACTCTGCTCTACTTAAAAATAATAATTAATAATAATAATAATTAATATTTAATAATAATAACTAATATTTAAAGATACTAATAATTAATAATTAATATTTAATAATAATAATATTTAATATTAAGTAATAATAATAAATATTTAATAATAATAAATAATATTTAAATATAATAATAATAATAATTAATATTTAATAATAATAATAATAACAATAATAATAATAATAGTAATAGTAATAATAGTAATAATAATTAATAATTAAAGATAATAATAATAATTAATAATTAAAGATAATAATAATAATAATAATAATTAATATTTAATGATAACAATAATAATTAATATTTAATAATAATAATAATAAAATCTGCTCTACTTTACTCAGTTGACCCCTACACTGCTATGCTTTGCTCTGTTGAACAGGGCCTAACTCTAAAATTATAATAACTGTAATTGTGTAACATATACTATACATGAGTGTCAGGGCTCCTAAAGTAAGTAGAGTCTCCATTCATTAATCACATGGTATCAAAAGTTGTAGTTCTCTATAAACCTTAACCCTAATTTTCACTATAAAAAATAAAATAAAAATAAAAAATCCTACTAATATCTTTTGCAAACAAAAAAATTTATGAGTATTTTGTATTTTTTTACTTTGTAACTACTTAAAACTTGTTGTTGTATACTTGTATAAGTGTAGATTTTTTTCCTACAATTCCCTTTTGCATTCTTAATTTTATTAATTATTTCATGCTATAAATTTGTTGTAATTATATATAATACAATTTTATAGATCGAGTAACTAATAATAGAGTATATAAACCAATTCTGGGCTTCAACCATCATGTTGCCCTTGATGTTTTGATGATAACACAAGCCAAACTTATATTTGGAACTAATGTTTTTCATGACTGTGTAGCCTAAGAACAAGTTGTAGAGTTATTTGAAGCAAAGTAACTGGAGCTCAAAAGTAAAGACTGTTTGCAGTGTCCCCGTGGAGGAATAGAAGGTTCGGAGTAGAAGCTAGAGAATGAAGACTCGGAGTAGAGACTTCTTCAGAGAATCAATAAAGTCTAAAATATTTTTATTTTAGGTTTTATGTAAGTGAGAGTAAATAGGAGTTTGATACTTTAGTAGAATCCTTAATTGTTTTATTTTAAAACGATACAATTTGAATTGCTTAAATTTAGGAAGTTTAGTTATTTATGAAAAATATATTTTTCTGATTATTTTGGTTAAAAGAATAACTTTTATTTTTGGATAAATATTCTTCAAATATCTTTAACTAATTTCCTAATTTTGCACTACTAGTAATTGAATCAATCTTCTTCACTAAGCTGGGAAACTTCTCCTTGTTGCTTTAACGTGTCCTAAGTTTAAGGACATGTTTGAAGCACTGGAAGTGGTGGAGGTTAGTGGCGTTGGATTGCAGAAGTAGTGGCGTAAGTATGGAGCAGTGTTGCATTTTAATCAAGCTATGTTTTTCCTATAAATAGAGAAGATGTTTTCTGGAAAAACTTACCTTGCTCAAACACACTTTCGATCTTCTAAATTTTCAAAGAGTCAAAAGTCGCATTCTATTTTAGTTGATAACTTTCTTATTTTCTTTCGTTAGAGTATTTCTTCCAAGAGTTGTAATTGGCAATTGGGGAGTTTGAGTGAACGCTAGAGAAATAGTAAGAAAAAGATAAAGAAGAGAAAGAGAAGAGAAAAGCTGTAAGTTGAGGGACTTATTGCTGGGAACACTAAGTTCATTGAGGAACTATTAGAGAGAGTCTTTAGCTTGTAATAGGTTATTTGCCCTATTCTAATAAAGAATCTTTCCTAAATCCCAAGTGGTCGTGGTTTTTCTTCTTGTTAGGGCCAAGAAGTTTTCCACGCTAAAATCTCTCTGTGTGACTTTGAGTTCCTTTAGCTTAGTTTTTATATTCCGCAAAAAGTTGTCTAATTCCTCTATACTACAATTCAACCCCCCCCCTGTAGTATTCTTATAAAGTAACACATTAGTTTAAGCTTTTGGTTGAGATGATCCTTTATTAGACATATCTACTTTTTAGTCTTTGTTTTGTACATGTTTAATATTTTGTAGTGTTCAATAATGTCAATTTTTTTGTAGGAAATTGGGAGTTTTAATTTTTTTACGTTACTTAATTTCCAAATTTCAATATGATATACAGATTACAATAAAATAGATACATGAAAGTAAGGAATAGCTCAGTTAATTAGAGCTCCTCTCCCGATTCCAAGAAATCTTGAAATCGATTTTCATCACTCGCCGTTATAACTCTCTAAAAACTAAAAAACGAAAAATAGATACATTCACCACTAGAAATAAAACTAGTAGAAAAACATAAATGAGCACCGCCATTTTGGCACCGGTTTTTAATAACCGTTGCCAAAAAAAATGGGCGGGAATGAGGGAAAGAGTTTTCACACTGATTCCAACCAAACCGGTGCGAAATAATATTATTAGTATCGGTTCAAACCGGTGCAAATTTTAAAAAAAAAAATAAAAAATCGGGCTCCCTTCTTCTTCTTTCTTTCCCCCTGCTTTTCATTATTTCTGTTTTCCCTCCCAAGTTTTCGCCCTTCTCTTGAATCCACCACCTCCGAAGTTTCTTAATTCTCCATTGAAGTGGTTTCTGAGCTTTCTCTCGCTGCACCTCTTTCTCTCTCCATATCTCTCCTCTATTGAAGCGTGTGCTCTTAATTCTCCATTGAAGAGAATTATGAGCTTTCTCACCTCCATTGAAGCAGCTTTGAGGTAAGATTTTTTTCTTGTCCTTTTTAAATTATCGAATTCTAATTTCGCAATCTAGGGTTTGTCGTTGATTTGATTTTCAGTTTAGTAATTTTAGTCTCTTGTAATCTAGGGTTCTTGTAATCTTTCTCACCTGCGCGCACGGCTCCCCTCAACCACAACGGACTTCTTGTCACGGCGGCACGGCCTCGAACAGTCGACCTGGTGTCTGGTGAGCTTGCCTTTCCGGTTTCCTTTAATGCTTATTGCTTGCTTGCTGTGAATTGAGTTATTGCCTTGTTGTAAGCTTTTCACGGCGGTACTACCTTATTGCCTTATTGTCGTATTGAGTTCTTGTAAGCTTGTCATGGTGGTACTATCTTATTGCGTTATTTTCGTATTGAGTTATTGCTAAATGATAATTGCTAATTTGATTGGGAATTTGAAATAAAATGATATATAATCCATGTCTTATTGAATAATTGATTATTTAATTGAATCACTACAAGAAAACAACTGGATATTCCGTCGGAAACATCGAAAATCTGTCGGAAAACGGCCTTCCGTCGGAATCAGTCTGTCGCAATACTCTTTGTAGGAAATTCGACGTTTTCCGAGGGAAATTCCGTCGGAAGTGGCTTCCGACGGAATTCATTCTGTCGGAGCTAGTTTTGACTTTTAACGAAATTTCGTCGCAATTTTTCGATGGAAATTTCCGTCGAAGTTGGAGAGGTTTCTGACGGAAATTTCCGTCGGAAGAGGCATATTCCGACGGAAATTTCCGTCGGAAGAGGCATATTCCGACGGAAATTTCCGTCGGAAAAGTAATAATAAAAAAAAAAAAAAAAAAACCACGCCCTGCCACCACCCTTACCCTAAACCCACCTAACCCAGACCCACCCTAACCCACGCTAACCCGCATCCCAAACCACCAAAACCCCCTTTTCTGACCTACAACATCACCAGCCCCAACCCAGACCAAACCCCTTATCCCACCCAGATCCACCCCTGCTCACCACCCTAACCCACCCCACCGCCACCCCCACCCACCAAAACCGTACCATCGTAACCCCAACCCACCACCGTAACCCCTAACCTACCACGGCCACCCTAACCCAGTAATAATTCGAAACAAAAAAAACCCAGTAATAATTCGAAACAAAAAAAAACCCAAAAATAATTCGAAACAAAAAAAATCCAAAAATAGATCTCGCAAAAACCAGAAATTTCAAAACAAAAATTTCAAAAAAAAAACAAAAATAATTCGAAACAAAAAACGAAGTAATTCGAAAAAAAAAACCCAGAAATTTCAACACAAAACCCAGAAATTTCGAAACAAAAATGTCAAAAAAAAAAAACGAAGTAATTCGACCACTTACCTTTAATTCCATCAAAACCCCTAAATTGGCTTGAATTTGGGTTTTAAAGGTTAAATTCGACATGAAATAAAAAACCTAGATTTAGGGTTTTCATGGTCGAATTTGACGTGAAAAACCTTATTTAGTTCGTTGGTGTTTCATGCGTAGAGTGTGAACAAAAATGAAGGAAGGAAGAGGAAGAGAAGAGGAGGAGGAAAGAGAAAAAGAAGAGGAGGAGGAAAGAGAAAAAGAAGAGGAGGAGGAAAGAGAAGGAAAGAATACGGGAAGAGGAGGAAAGAGAAATAAAAAAGGAGGAAGAAAGAGAAAATGAAGAGGAGGAGGAGGAAAGAGAAGGAAAGAATATTCCGACGGAAGATATTTTCCAAGGGAATATTCCGTCGCAAGCTATTATTTCCAACGGAATTAATTTCCGTCAGAAATGGCATTTTCGACAGAATATTATGACGGATTCAAATTCGTTGGAAATTTTGAAATTTCCGAAGGAATTTTAGGTCCTTCGGAACAATTTCGTTGGAAAACGACCTATTTCTAGTAGTGAATTAAAGTATTGCAACAATTAGTTATTTAGTTGAATAGTTGGATTTGAATACTTGTGGAGTTGATTTGATAAGAAATGTAGGAAATAACATCCTAGTGGTCATATAGGCCTTATTTGGGCCATTTTGGATAAAAATGCGTCTTAAAACCCTTAAATTGCACTTTTCATGTGATTTCAAGCCTTAGCCGCCTATAACTATGTACTATTGACATGTTATGAGAAAGAATGAGTTGATTTGATAAGAAATGTAGGAAATAGGCATCCTAGTAGTCATGTAGGCCTTATTTGGGGCATTTTGGATGATAATGCGTCCTAAAACCCTTGAATTGCTCTTTTCATGTGATTTCAAGTCTTAGCCGCCTATAACTAAGTAATATTGACATGTTATGAGAAAAAATGAATTCATTTGATAAGAAATATTGGAAATAGGCGAGTAGTAGTCATACAGGCCTAAGTAATAAATTTTTGCCTAAGTGAACTTGTAAATGTATTTTTACATGCATAACCTAAGTAATTAATTCTAACATAATTTTTGTTTATTCCAAGTTTTGCAAGGTACAAAGGTGAGGTCCGTTGACAAGCAAGGAACTTAATGAAGTTCAAGACATGTTGACGTCTTTCATTACCTTTAATTTGTAAATGTCATTTCTATTTGAATTTGTAATTTTTCTTAACTTTTTAACTACATTATTAATTAGTATTGTTTGTAAATATGACACTTTTTTTTTTTTGAGGAATTGTAAATATGACACTTCATTGTATTGCATTTGAGATTATTATTTAATATCTATGTATTGTTGTTATTATTTCAGTTTAGAAATTATTATTATTAATATTATAATAATAATAATAATAATAATAATAATTATAATTATTATTGTTATTATTATATATTATAATAATGGTAGAATTAATGTAGGATGCATGTAAAGGTTTTTTATTATTATTATTAGTATTAATATTATTATTTATTGCTAAAAAAAAAAAAAAAAAAAAAACAATTAAAGGCACCGGTTAACCGGTGCCAATTATATGGAAAAAAAAAAGAAAGAAAAAAAAAGAAGCAAGCCAGGTACTTTTAGCATCGGTTAACCGGTGTCAAAGAGTTAACCGGTGCGAAATCTAAGAATTGGCACCGGTTTTGAACCCGTGCGAATGCTTCTGGTTTTTTGCATCCCTCAAATATGGACCGATTTAAAACCGTTGCTTAATCGGGGTTTTGAACCGGTGCTAATTTACATTTTTCGCCTAGTGTAAGCTATTTTGTAATAACCAAAATTTGTCGCAAAAATAGTAAAAACTGTCGCAAAAAATAGTTTCGACAGTCAACTGTCGTAATTATTCTGTTGCAATCAGAATTGTCGTAAAATTTCATTTTTACGACAGTTTGACTGTTGTAAAAATTATTACGATGGTTTTTACTAATTTCAGCAGCAGTTTTATAATTTGCCGCTATAATTACTCTACGACATCTTAAAACCATCACAAACTACGACATCAAAAAAAACTGTCGTAAAATTTAACTTTATTGACGGTCGGTCGTCGCAATAGTCGTCGCAAAAAAAGAAAAAAAAATAAAGAAAAGAACCCAGCCACAACAGCCCTACTTCAAACCTTTCACCCACAGTAGCCCAACCGCAAGCCATCACCACCACCCACCGCCATCACAAACCACCACCCACTGCCATCACAAACCACCACCCACAGACCACCAAATTAAACCCTAAAAATACGTAAATACCCACCGCCATCACAAACCACCCACCGCTACCGTAAACCACCAAATTAACCCAGAAAAACACAAAATACCCACAAAAAATCCAAGATCTGAAATTAAACCCAAAAAATCAAAAATCTAGAAATAAAAAGTACAAGTACTTGAATATTCCTCAAATTGTACAAAAATAAATGAAAACAAACACAAACAATAATAAATTTAAGTCCAAAAACAATATTTAAGTTAATCAAACGAAATAAACCCAAAAAAATCGAAATAAACTTCAAATAAACAACAATCAACCAAGAAAATCGAAATTAAACGACAAAATAACAACCAAATCAGCCATTAAAACCGTATATAACAAAATAAATCAACATAATTAGAAAAATACTCCAAAAAAAAACAAAAATAAATATAAACCACAACTACAAGAACAAAAATTACACAAAAATCAACATACCTATCCCAAATTTCATCTTCTATGGGCTCACTTGGTCAAATTCGACCATGAAAACTCCAGATCTGGAATTTTCATGTATGGTCGAATTTGACCTAAAAACTCTTAGCTTTGAAACCATGGTCGATATATGGTGTAGTTCGTAACCTAGGTTAAATTTCATGGTCAAATCAAGTTAAACTCGTCAAAAAAATTAAAGATAATAAAAAAGAAAAAAGATGAAAAAGCTTAAACATCTTATTAGAGAAAGGAGAAAGGAAAAGAGGAGGAGATTGAAGCAGAGAGAGAGATGAGAGGAGGAGATTGAAGCAAAGAGAGAGATGAGAGGAGGAGATTGAAGTACAGAGAGATGAAAGGAGGAGATGGAAGCAGAAAGAGAAGGAAGAGAGAAAGAAAAGATAGAGGAGGATGGGGCGGCTATCAACATTTTAGGGTTAGATTGGAAGAGAGGGAAGGGTTTTACACCAGTATTTATTTATTTTTTTAAAATATTTTTTACGACAGCTAAAAGCTATCGCTACTAACAACGGTATTGTAAACTGTCGTAATGTAACATTTTTACGACAGTTTTAAGCTGTCGTAGGTATTTTAATTTTTTTACCTTTATTTTAGATACCCAATGACGGTTTAAATAGTCTAAAACTGTCGTAATTCTGCGACGGGGCATAAAACTGTCGTAAATTTACGACAACTAGTAAAAGCTGTTGTAAAATTCAAATTTTGCGACATTTTATGGACCGTCGTAATCAAACTGTCGTAATTTACCCGGATTCTATTAGTGATTGTGCGAGCGTTTAAATGGACTTACCGACCTTAAATTTGGCTAGCTCTTACATGACTCTTCGAGTATGCGAAAGTGCACGTTGATTTGCTTCCGTTTCCACTTTTATGAAAAATGCACATACGTTTGCTAAAGTGGCAAACGACCATGTCCAAAAATTAATGTAGGAAACGACAGGCTATTTTCTCAATAAATATATCTATGAATAAATGAATAAAAATATAAAGAAGCCAATAATCGCATTAAGTTATCACTGATTAGCATATAATTGCATAAATAATTTGTCTTAGATATGACGTACAAACAATAATTTAATAGAGGCATTATTATTTATATGAACGATTATCATATGTGACAACCTTTTTTTTTTTTTGTTAAGAGAGTCACAAGAACGAGTGATTACAGACATATGTTTTGTGAGAATACATATATCATACTTTTGCAACGAATTACTAACCAGCATACATAATTTGTCTTTGTATGTTGCAGATCGTTTTGTTGAGAAATCTGAAGACATGAGTTTCATTTTAAGTCATTTGCTCTGAGATTTTAAATACTAGATTTTATTAGGCAATTTGCTACGGAGTATGTGATAAGTGATGTTTAACTAAATGATAAGTGACATTTGACTTATTTAATAATATTTTTTTTTTGAGAAAACTTATTTAATAATAATCATTTTTAACCTTAATGTCAAAAAATCTAGCTCATCATTTCAAATAAAACTTCAACTAAAACACCATAAAAACAATGTATTAAAAATAAGCGTTCAAAGAGGTAGATGTCAATTAGTTCAATTGATCTCATTGAATTTTTTTTGTGTGGTACCCACTTTTATTTTGTTTAGCATTATTTAGTGAGGGGGTATAATGATACTCGTACGATAGAGACAATGTAACCGTAAAAACATCAACCACCCGAATAAGTAATAAGCTTGGGAACGATTGACCTTAACTAAACGAGGCCTAAATTGGAAGAAGAATATGATTTCCCCATATTCTCCTATGTTACAAACTCTCTTCCTCGTAAGTACAAATGAGGAAAAAATCAAATTAAAAAAATCCCAAATTTGCTTCCACGATTCGAAATTACAAATAGGCTAAGATCCTTTATTTCATTGTCAAGAAACAGGTCTATTTTGGCAACTTTATAGTAACTCAGTAGTCAATACCAAAGGAAGCTAAACAACCTTACTTTTCTGTTCTTTCAATTTGCAAATCACCAATTTAAAAAAGACAAGAAAAAACAAGTGAAATAGCAAGTTGAACAACAATTGGGAGATGGGGTACTTTAGCTTTCCAATTTCCAATACCTAAACGCATTCAAGAAAACACCACAAACGAAATTGCATGAAAAGCCCCCATTTTTGGCACCTTATATACCTACCTTTGTTGTTGAAAATGACTCCTTTTGAGATAAAATTATTTCTAATTCCCAAATAAGCAAATTCTTGTATAAGACCGATTATTAATGATTATTATTGTTATATGATCAAAATAACTCGTTACTCCCCCTATTTCTTAATGCTATTCTTTATTGAAATGTTGCAACTATTTATGATTTAAGTGAATATACTTCTTTCGTTTTTTAATAATTATAACACTTCTCTAAAGTGAAAATGTCACAATATTTACAACACACTATAATTGAAAAGTTATTTTGAGAAAAAGTTGAACTATATCCCTTATTTAAAGTACATGGCCCACTATATTTTACTTTAATAACCACTGACCCCATTTTAAAGAATTTTATCATGTAAACCCCCACTTTTTAAATACCGTGAAATAGTGGGGTCCGAATCCTCTATCCCATTTTTGTGTCCCATTTCATGTACCACTCAATTTTATTGGTTCACGTCATTTTAACATTCTATTTTCTTGATTTAATTTTTATGTTAATGTATTAATGGCAAATAAAATTAAAAAGAATTTACATAATTAAAATTCTAGTCCTTTTTTTTTTTGTATACAATTACTTTTAATTCAACTCCATTTTGTTTATTTATTTATTTTTTCACAAATTTAACATAATAATCTTTCTACCTATGATTCAATGGTAGCTTTAAGCCATCCATGCTCTCACTATTCATGCCATTGGATTCACCCACAACAATTTCCACAACACTAGTACAATCAAATTATATCATCGATTCGATAAAGTTGGATATGACCAGAAAACAAAATTAATTCTCGTGGAGTATCAATTAAATTGAAATTTTGGTGCTTTGATATTTATGAATTATGGATGCGATTAGAGAAAAAATGGATTGAGGTGATAAAAAAATAATTAAGGTTTTTGTAAAGTTATGGAGGTAGTATAAAAGAAAATAAAAATTAATTGAGTTGAATACTATTAAACATAATTCTATACATTAAAAAAAAAGGATAGGAACTAGAAAATAAATTATGTAAATTATATTTTATTTGCTATTAATATAATTAATATAAAAATTGAATTAAGAAAATAGATAGTTAAAATGATGTGGACCAATAAAATTGAGCAGTACATGGAATAGGATACAAAAGTGGGATAGAGGATTTGGACCGGAATAATGTGTGTTGCAACTATTAAAAAAGGGAGGAAATATATTCTAAAATAACTTCAAATATGAAATATATATAGGATAAAATTATAATCATTTGATAAGGTCTTGTTTGATTTGTTTCACTAATAAATGTTTTTACGAGTATTAATTTTTTTATATCTTTTACTAAATTACTAGTATGTAATTCATATCAATGATCAAATTAAATATGTGCGTTCATTGACTACCGGTGGCTAATAGTTACTTCTTACTTATAAATTTGTCTCACGCGTGTACAATTAACTTAGTACTACGGAGTAACATAACAACCTGGTGTAATAATCCAATTAATTAATTTAATTAAGTGATCATCTGACTCATCCATACTAATGCATAAACTAACAAAAACGTAACCTAAAAAAGCTTAACTATTTAATTAGACTCTCTTTGATCACTAATATATATATCCATTTGCGTCTAAAACTCATTTTCATCAAGCGTCATCACCCATATAATTAGTCTCAATAGGTCTTCAAAAATCAATAAAATATAACATTATATTAGTATTTTTTATCATGACTAATCTTTACTCATTGACTTTTTCAGTTTTTCCACCTCAAAAAACATTTATATATTATATTATTCGCATAATATGCAAATAGGTTATATTAGCATTAGATGCTCCAATCATACAAGCTAGATTGCTGTAGGAGAACATCAAGCAAAAAAAACAGTGTTCCTTTTGTCGTAACTTTCGATTATTATTGGATAAATTAATTTTAATCAAAAACATGCACACGCATATTCATTTATTTGCTTTCCAATTTCAAACAAACACATTTTTTTTATTTACTTTTATTTGTGTGCTTACGTATGCGCGAGCCTCCCTCTATGTGCACGAACATAGTCGATTTTTTGCCTATATAAACCTCTCCCTCTTAGACCATGCTTCTCCATTACCAATTACCATTCACACAACACAACACACCCTAAAACACATTGTTCTCGAATTTTCATTTCATATCATATCATATCATATCATATTGTATTTCGAAGCTTTCATAGTTACTATGCATCCAAGTGAGATGATAGGAATAAACTACCTAACATCCACTCCAGAAATACAATTTCCATACCAATTTTCACCTAACTTAACCTTATTACAACAAAATAATCTTCAACAAGTAGCAGCAAATATGATCACCAATAATGATCTCATTAGTGGATCGTCTTATAATACTTTTCCAATCACTCAATCTTCCTCCCCCGCCTACATGAGTAGCAACTCGACATCAGATGAATCAGACGAAATTCAACAGACGAATAAGATCATCGATGAGAGGAGGCAGAGGAGGATGATATCGAACAGAGAATCTGCTCGTAGGTCTCGAATGAGGAAACAAAGACACTTAGATGAGCTTTGGTCACAGGTGATTCGACTTCGACATGAAAATAGTAATCTTATTGATAAGTTGAATCATGTATCAGAAAGTCATGATAAAATTTTACAAGAAAATGTTAGGCTTAAAGAAGAAGCGTCTGATCTTCGACAAATAATTAGTAGCATGCAATTAGCTACTACTTATAATGGATTAAGAGATTTGGAAGATGTTCCTTGTAATACTGCTCATCTTAGAGCTGAATCTTCCAACCAATCTATAATTAGTTCTACTGATTTACTTTTGTAAGATAATTATGTTTACTTTATAAGAGTTTTAGCTTTATGGGTGTAACATAACTTGGCCTTTTTTTGGGTTAACTTCTAGTCCCTGAATTCCTGCAATAAACTAAACAATTTTCCAGCTCGCCACTTTTTTAAGCTACTTTGATAGATCTAATATGTATGTTACTCCCTTGGTCCAAAATTATTAATACGTTTATGGGTAGTGTATCACGTTAATTATGTCATTATAAGTGATCGAAATTTGAAGTAGTAAGATGACAATAATTAGCTTCGTTTCATAATGTTTATAACATATTTCGTTTTCATAATATTTATAACATATTTCGTTTTCATCAGCTTCATATATAATGTTTTTAACATACTATGTATGTAATTTACTACTTAACCCTCTTACGGTATTACACAAATATATTTACACATGTTCATCCATTCTCTCTTACTTTATCCATATATATTTCTTATATCAACGAATTGATCACCTTCTTACACTTTTTCTCCTGCTTTATCTACTTTTTCTTACATCCTCCTATCTTTTGTTACACTCTCTTCCTCTTTTTTTTTTTTAATTTTTGTGCAAACAGTGAACGTTAAATGTTATGAAACGAATGTACTCGTAAGGTGTTTAGTTTAATCAAATGCGAGCTCTATCTATATGGAAGTTTAGCATGTATGTTTGGTCCAATAGTCGGACAACAAATATTGCTTACGTAAATTAACCATTTAATAACTACTGTATACTGTACCAGTTTAATACCTTAACTTTAACAAATAAATATAACTATGTTATCCTGAGGCTAATCCAGTATTAGTGTTTTACCCTACGCCGCGTAATTATATATTGGTGGCAGGCAAAGGAATTTGTACGGCCTACAATTCTCATCATCTGGAATTTTCATTTTTTTTATGATAAGTATAAGACTATTTTAAGCATTATAAAACCTAACATTATTCCTAAAAACCAATGATGAACAAGTCACGCATATATTCTATGATAATCTACCACTCAAGACTTGAGTATAATAGAGTAAACTGAGAAATTTGCTACCAAGAACTACATATTGTGATATTATTGGATTATATATATGTTTTTTTTTTTTTTTAGTGTTTAGAGAGCCACAAGGGCAGGGTGAGAATCGATCCTAGGAGCTCTTGGGATCGGGAGGAAAGCTCTAACCACTTTACCTATCCCTCACTCTCATTGAATTATATATATAATATATGTACGTATACATAGTCACTTTTCTATTTTAAGTCATACCAAAATAAAATGCCACATTCAAAGTGAGTTGATTCAGTTTTAAACTGCTTATGTTTACTAAAAATAATTTAAACAAACTATTAATCAAATTTAAATTATATAATACTTTTCTGATTCTCTTTTAGTTTCAATTTAGCAAGTTTAATTTACTTAACCAACGATTTTCTGTCTCTTCTTATCACATAGGTTTACTCTAATTTCCGTCACTCTCTCTCCCTCTACTCTATCTTTTCAAAATCAGTACATCTTTCACGTTGCGATTAAAAGAGAGCAGTAAGTGGATTATGGTACAGTCGGAGTTAAATCTATGGTATTAACATGGACACGTTGAGTTCAGGTGCGCGGTGACATCAGGCCCACAAACAGTTAAGAGTGGTTGCACGCAGTAAGAGAGGCAAGTGGACAAGTGAGGGTGGAGGTGCTGGTGATAGTGGCCTATATGCTTGTATTATAATATTAATAATAATACTAAGGACGTCTTCTACCATAACAAGCCAAACATTTTTTTTTAATAAAGTTTCCACTACCAATGCTTAGCTTTGAGAGTTCTTGGAGGGGGTTTTTTTGCTTTTTTTTATAGTATCTATTCCTTGCCTAACATTAGCTTGCAAAAAGATTATGTTGTTGTCACAAATTTGGATAAATAATCATAGATTATGTTGTTGTCACAAATTTGGATAAATAATCATAGATTATGTTGTCACAAATTTGGATAAATAGTAATTGTGTATATTTACTTCACAAAAAATAGTATGGGCTGCTTTATCCATTTCATATTAATTGACACAATTTGTTTAATTGCAAATTTTAAGAAATGGTACGTGTTAGAGAAAGGCAAAAAAAAAAAAATCACCTTTTGGACAAAAACACAGATATGCTTCATCCTTAATTTTGGTGAATTCGTCCAGTGCTTATAATAGTGAAGGTTAGTTTCGTTGTAGAGAAGAAAATAGGGGGGAAAGGTAGAGGTGGTGAATAGGCAAGATGAAAGTCGAGGCAAACAAGGAAGGAGGGTGGAGTTGTTGGGTGAAGAATTGAACGCGAGGTGGTTGATGGTTGTGTACTATTCTATGTGACTCATATCCACTCATAGGTAAGTGTGTTTTATTTAAACGTGTCTATGACGCAGAAAAGATAATTACAAAGTTTAGAAACATAAGGCTTTGCACAGTTGCATAACTCAAAGGGGTGCATCCATGCAAGGTACCAAGGCTTGCGTCTGCACACTAGTGGCTCTGCTTCCTGGTGTTCACCAAGTGTTATGTTCTTCATTATTCGATGCATGTTTACATTAAGATACGACTTGGTCAAGGCAATTACTAGCATATTACTTGGAGAGTAATTAACGGGTTTATTAAAGTTGCTTTATGTTATAGAAGGGACCATTGAGCTAGATTTGAATTATAAATTAAATTATGGCCATTAGAAGCTAGACTCCTTGTATATTCCTCAATCTTGTTTTCTCCAATAAAGTGAATAAAGCTCTCATGTCTCCCACTTATAGAGTAGGTCTAGTTGACAGAACCACGTACGTAAATCCTTGTGTGTTTAGTTTGATTTCTTTATTCCTGTCTCAACCTTTGTTTATTCATTGACTATTATTGCGCGCCAATCAAATACTATACCGCCTATTCTATACCATGTATAGTTAGTGTGAATTAATACCCCGTGCCACGTCAGCATAAGCCTAACAAACTTATGCCATGTCAGCTATAGGTTGTTAGAAGCTTCTAATTCTGTTATCAATTGTAATAACAAGGCATTTGTAAGCCACTGTACACTAGCTTCCTTTCATTCATTTCATACAATACTTTCTCTCTCTTAATATTTCTCCTTCATTTTCTCTCTCTAGATTCTTCTCTCAAGTACTGAAAATACGAGCTCACCATTAATGGAAAACTTCCTTCCTCTTCTTTGTTAGTTCATATTGTTGTACTTATGTCATTAATGGTGATAAGTAAAATGGTATTAGAACGGGCGATCGATTTTGGTGCTTCTCTTGAGGTAGTTTGAGCAGTTCTAATGGCGGATTGTTGGTAATTTAATTATTCCACCTTATTTCTCAGATTTTTTTTAGCAATTTCTTGAAAATTCTTTGGTGTTTCTGATTGTTAATCGAATTGACTGTTGATTGCCTTGAATTGGTTGTTCGATCTTTATTTCTGCGCTTACTTGAATTGTGCGATTTGTGAGTATATTCAGTAGTTGATTGTTTCGATTGATTTTGTAATTTCTTGACAAAATGGGAAGTACAAACACAGTCTTATATCTTAATCGGGATCCAAGTAGTCCATATTATTTGCACCCTTCTGATTTTATTGGAATGAAGCTTGTTTCTAGTGTGTTTGATGGAAATGGTTATGGTAATTAGAAGAGATCAATGGTGATAGGATTGAGCGCAAAGAATAAAATGGGATTTGTTGATGGTACTTTGCCTAAACCAACTGATGCTGTGACTTTGAAGCTCTGGAATAGGTGTAATAGTATGATTATTGGGTGGATAATTGTTGTTCTTAACCCGCAAATTGCTGGCAGTATTTTGTTTGTTGAAACTGCTAGAGAAATATGGTTGGATCTTGAAGAGAGGTTTGGTCATGCATCTTCTGCTCAGTTGTATGAACTTCAACAGGACATTTCAGGTGCTACACAAGATCATATGTCCATTTCTGAGTATTATAATCATCTTAAGAGACTGTGGGATGAGCTAGATAATCTTTTCCCTTTGTCTTCTTGTACTTGTAGCAATTATAGTTGTGCTTTGACTCAGAATTATCTCAACATATAGCAGGATCAGAGGCTAATGGTGTTCTTGATGAAGCTTACAAATAACTATGCCAATGTGAGGTCCAATATACTCATGATGCCAAGTCTACCAACTCTGGCTCAAGCATATAGAACGGTCTTACAAGAAGAAAGACATAGAGCTCTGAGCACAATGGCTGACAAAGTTACTGAACCTGTAGCTTTTGCAGCAAATAGAAGAAGATTTGATGAGAGAGGTGGTCAGTATTATAGGAATTCTGGTTCTTATGGAAGAGGATACAATCAGAATGGCTCTAACAAGTATGCTGCAGGCAAAAGAACAATCAATTATTATTATGATCACTGCAAAATGACTAGTCACGGTATGGAAAGGTGTTTCAAGTTGAATGGGTTTCCACCAGGATTTAAGGGGAATCAGTTAGTTTTCGGTGCTAAGAAGTATGCTAATTGTGCTGAAGTGAATTTTGGTTTTGATGATACTAAATCTTCTGATCAGGCAATTAAGGAATTTTGCTGCTAGTTTCACCCTGGAAGAATTGACTCGGATGAAATCATCTCTAAATAAGCAAAAGACATAAGACAATGGGGATGCCAATGCTATGTTTGCAGGTAACTATTGTCTCCTATCTTCTACTTATAGTAGTGGTTGGATAGTAGATAGTGGTGCCAGTGATCACATGTGTCATAAGCTGGAGATGTTTGATTCTTATGAAATAGCACATGATCAAAACAATTACATAACAATTTTTTATGGAACAAGAGTAAAAGTGACCCATATAGGTACTGTTATTCTAAGCAACAACATCACATTGAAGAATGTATTGTGTGTTCCAAGTTTTCAATTCAATCTCATCTCTGTGCACAAGTTATGTCAAGATGGAGGTTGTACAGTGGAGTTCACTACTAACCAATGTATTGTTCAAGATCAACAGTCTTTGATTCCACCACTTATTCTTGGTAAGGTTGGAAATGGTCTCTACTTTGTAGAAGCTTCTTTGGATCATGGAGCTGCAGCTTCTTCTGTCTCAGGTTCTGTTCCAAGTCCTTTTTCTGCTTCTGTTTGTTCAAATACTTTAGAACAGGCAAAGTTGTTGCATCTTAGATTAGGTCATCTTCCTTTCAGTCAATTGAACATGACTCATAATAAAGTAGATTGTAGAAAATTGGGTAATGAGATGATTTGCAGTATTTGTCCTGCAACCAAGCAACATAAAAAATCATTTTCTAGTAGTGCTATTAAGACTACTTCTCCATTTGAAATGCTTCATGTGGATGTATGGGGTCCATACCAGTGTAAAACACATAATAGCTGTATCTTTTCCTAACTATTGTTGATGATTACACAAGAAGTGTTTGGGTACATTTATGAAATGCAAGACTGAATCTGTTGATATTTTGATCAATTTTGTGACTTTTGTTAAGAGACAGTTTGATGTTACTGTTAAAGTAATTAGATCTGATAATGCCAATGAGCTTTGTGAGGGAAAGATCTTGCTGTTATACACCAAGAAGATTATATTACACAAAACAAGCTGCAGTGACACCCCACGGCAGAATGGGGTTGTGGAAACAAAAATAAACACAAACACCTTCTTGAGGTTGGCAGAGCACTTTATTTTCAATCTAAACTTCTTGTTTCTTTTTGGGGTAAGTGTATATAGTGTGATGCCTATTTGATCAACAGAATGCCTTTACAAGTGCTAAACAACATGTCACCCTATGAAAAGTTGTATGGGAAGACACCAAATCCTAAACATTTAAGGGTTTTAGGGTGTTTATGTTATGTTTGCACACCAAGGTAACATAGAAGCAAATTGGAGCCTAGAGCTGATCCTTGTGTGTTTGTAGGATACTCTCCTACACAAAAAGGTTATAAAGTTCTTCATCTATCAACTAAGAAGATTACAGTTTATAGGGATGTTGATTTTCATGAAAAGCACTTCCTATTTCACATTTTTGCTACACCCCAATCCTCACCTACACCTTTCTTTTTACCATCCCGTACACCAAATCCTTCTCCTTTTCTTGATGATGAATTTCCTAATGTTTTTCATTCCATGACTAACATTCCAGACAGTCCTGCTACACCTCAGTCTATATCTGTTCCTTCTACTTCTACTTCTTCTTCTGTTTCTTCTTCTTCTACTTCTCTACTTTCTAATCCCCTCTCATCTTGTGTTGTTGATATGTCTCATATTGTTCCCACTCCTATGCCTGGTCCTCAGCCAGTTAGCCATAGAAAACCACCTAAATGGATGGGTGACTATTTTTGTGGAAGTGTTACTGTTGTTTCAGACCATTGGTGCAACATGGTTTCTTACTGTCATTTCTCTTCTGTTCACAAAGCTTTCATAGCTAATTTTCTCCCTCTTAAAGAGCCTTCTACATATAAAGATGCAACTGGTGATCCTAATTGGGAGTTAACAATGAAGAAATAAATCAAGGCTCTATTGGATAATAACAAGACTTGGGATTTGGTAGATTTGAAGAAGGCTATTGGTTGTAAATAGGTCTTCAAAATTAAGCTAAGAAAGGATAGAACAATTGAGAGATTCAAGACTAGGCTAGTGGCCTAAGGGTTTCAACCAGAAATATGGGATAGATTTTGAAGAAACATTCTCACCAGTCATTACGATGGCCACTGCCAGAGGTATCATTGCCTTGGCTGTTCATAGAGGTTAGACTATTTTCCAACTTGATGTGAACAATGCTTTCTTGCATGGGGATTTTCATGAAGAAGTATACATAAAAATGCCAGATGGTGTTCCTAATCCTAGAAACAAGGTGTGTAGACTTAGAAAGTCCTTATATGGTTTCAAACAAGCAAGCAGACAATGGTTTGAGAAATTTAAATTGGTGATTTTGGGCTTTGTGCAATCCAAGAATGATTATTCACTCTTTGTTAAGAGTACCAATCATCACTTGACTATTGCTGTAGTGTATGTTGATGATATTATCATCACATGCTCAGATGTTCTTCAAATTACTTTATTGAAGTAGCATTTACACGATGTTTTCAGCATTAAGGATCTGGGGGTTCTCAGTTATTTTCTAGGCATGGAAATTGGGTATGACAACCACTGCATTACTTTGTCTCAGGCAAAGTTCACTAGAGAAATTCTGGAAGAGAGTGGTATCAAGCTTTTCAAGTCTGTAGCAACTCCCTTGCCATTGCATTTGAAGCTGAATTCTGATGATGGTGATGTTCTGGATGATCCTTTGTCTTATAGATGTCTTGTAGGGAAACTGAATTTCTTGACACACACTCGGCTAAATCTAGCATTCACAATTCATTGTCTAAGTCAGTTCATGCAGATTCCTAGATCATCTCATATGCAAGCCTTAATACATACTCTCAATTATATGGCATCTACTACTGGTCGGGGCATCATTTTCAAGGGTGGCTTAGATCTGAAATTACAGGCTTTTTCATATTCTAATTGGGCTGCTTTTGTTGATAGTAGAAGGTCAATTACAGGTTACATCATGATGCTTGGTTCCTCACCCATTAGCTGGAAGTCCCAGAAGCAAGCTACTGTCTCTAAATCTTCCTCCGAGGCTAAGTACAAAGCTATGGCAGTTGCTGCCTCTAAAGTCACTTGGTTGGTCAGGCTTTTAGGTGATCTTGGAATTACTAATTTGAAACCTATTACCCGGCACTGTGATAACCTGTATGCACTACACATTGCTAGGAATCCTGTCTTCCATGAAAGGACCAAGCACATAAATATTGATTGTTATTTTACCAGGGAAAAGGTGCTTGAAGGCCTTATCTAGCTTACTTACCTTCCCACAACTTCTCAGTTAGCTGACATTATGACAAAGATTTCGCCTTCTCTTCAGTTCAATGCTCTGAAGTCCAAGCTTGGCATGTTTCCCACACCTTAAGCTTGAGGGGGGATATGAATTAATACCCCGTGCCACGTCAACATAAGCCTAACAAACTCATGCCATGTCAGCCATAGGTTGTTAGAAGCTTTTAATTCTATTATCAATTGTAATAACAGGGCATTTATAAGCCACTATACACTGGCTTCCTTTCATTCATTCAATACAACACTTTCTCTCTCTAAATATTTCTCCTTCATTTTCTCTCTCTAGATTCTTCTCTCATGTATAGAATATTCGAGCTCACCATTAATGGAAAACATCCTTCCACTTCTTTGTCAGTTCATATTGCTATACTTATGTTTTCAATGGTGATAAGTAACAGTTAGTGTTCGACAATGCGAAGAGGGTGGTGGAGGTAGCAACCATTGCGTGCATGGAGAACAAAGGAAGCTAAGGAAGGTAGTACTGCGTCAAGTTTTCTGAAACAAGTCCCGGCCCATATGATTCTCTATGCATGTGTGCCTATAGTAATGCACGTGTCTTAGTGTACGACATTAGTGTCCTTATGTGTTATTTCCTTACTTATGGAAGGAAGAAATGTTTGTCGCACACATGAATAAGCCTGGCCTAGATCAAGAGTTTGGGTTAGGCGTCGCCCAATCGATTTATGCTCATTTTGTGACAAGTGGTTTTCATGGGGATAATGGGCGTATTAGTGAAGAAGAAGAAAGATTAGGCAGTAGTGTGGGGTAAGAAAGATTCCTTATCACAAATAAAAACATGTCAACAAAAAAGAATTAGTATCAACTACGGAGCAATTTGAAATAGAGGAGTAAGGTTATTTGATTTTAATTTATCAGATTTTATTTTATTTTTAATGGAGTGCATGCCAAATTAATGGATAAAATTTTAATAGATTTTATTTTATGTTTAATGGAGTGAATAATTTAATGAATTTTTTTCACAAGTATAAATTTTATAAATATATCTAGCAAAGATAAATTTTCATCTTAAATCACCAAATGCCCCTCTCTTTCAAGAATAATAAGAGTTACTTCGAATAGGATGTACTCGCTCATCAACGAGTGTCTCTCTATTGAATTCCGAAATAGGAATGGAGTGGCACACAAACTAGCTCATGTAAGTAAAGAATACGAGGAGACGAGAGTTTGGTTAACAGAAGTTTCCCCTAGTGTCTCTAATCCTGTAAATTGTAATGCTTGATTCTTGAGCCTTCAATTTCTCAATTAAAGGTGTGGTTCTCTTGTAAAAAATAAATAAATAAAATAAAATAAAATAAAATAAGATAAATAAAATATATTAACGTATAGTATGACTGTATGAGTATTAACGTGATTGTTATTTTGCATATACATTGTCGAGAATTATATTGTTTAAATAAAACTTGTATTTGTCAAAATTTCTTACACTCTATTAATATAGTGGTATAGTTTAATTTCAAAATAATTTTCCAATAATTATCGTACGGATGATGTCTTTTAGTATCATATCTTTAACTATGTTCTTGTATAGCCAATAGTTGTAGACTTAGTTTTATGTCTTCTAAATTTCTTTGTGTTAACCTTGTTTACTTCACCTTACAAAAATCGGAAAAATTGTCCAAAATAGTCCCAACTTGAACTTTGATGCGAATTTGCTTCTAATAGTCCCAATAGGTCATCCAACTTGTTATAATAAGTCACTTGACACGTGTATTAGTAAAAAAATATTTTAAGAAAAATCAAAAAATAAATAATTAATTAATTAACTATAAAAACACCACCTCACGTCCTCACCAGCCACCCTACCCTCCCCGCCAGCCTACCCCCCGCTGCCGGCCACGCCCAGACCCTCTCCCCCAGCGCCGGTGCGGGCGCCAGCCCTCTCTCCTGTTCGCGCGTCACCCCCCATCCCCCGAACCACCTACCCCCCTCCCTCCTCCGAATGAACCAATTCCCCGTCGATTCTGTTCTCACGAATCTCACCAGTCCTTTATTCTCCTATCAATGAGACTCTTCGTAGGAATTCTGCTATTCTTCTCTAATTCACTTTCATGCCCTTTGTCTGTAAGTCTTCTTTTTGGGTTTTCGAGGGTGGAGGGTGGTTTTTAGGGCAGTTTGTGGGAGAGGGTGGGGCGTCAGGGGTTCAGGGGAAGGGGGGTAACGCAATAAAGGGGGAGGAGGGGTCGGCACCGTTGCCGGAGGAAGGGAGACAGGATGCGGCCGGCGCCGTGGGGCAGAGGGGATAGTGGCCTGGGCTAGGCAAATGGTGGAAGGCGAGAAGGGGTGGCTGGGGCTGGTGGTGGTGGGTTTTTTTTTTTTTTTTTTAATTATTTTTAATTATTTTTTTTAATATTTTTAAAATACAGTAGTTAGTTTTAAATTAATTAGTCAAGTGTTAATTTTTTTTTTAATTTTTTCTTAAAAAAATTTATAAAACTTATTTTTGACCAATCACATGGTGAAACGTGTAAATTAATTTTTTTTTTCAAAAAAAATTACCTATTCAATAGGTTACAAGTCACTTGGGATCGTTGAAAGTAAATTCACATAAAAGTTCGGATTTTTTAAAAATAATCCAAAATTGGGATTATTTTGGGCGGATGAGATAAAGTTGGGATTATTCTTGACAATTTTCCCAAAAAAAATATATTAATAAAAATAATTTAAGTTCAGTAAAAATAATTTCAGTTAAGTAAAAATCAGTAACTTTAAAGAAGAAATTAGGGGTGGGACTTCAATCTGGCGGTTTGGTTTGACCTTGGTTTGAGTCGGTTTCGGTTGCGGTTCGGATTGAAACGGTTTAGTTTAGCTGGCGGGTCGGTTTGGTTCGGTTTGGGTTAGTCACGACTCGGTTTGGTTTCGGTTTATTTCTTTACGGTTTAAATTCGGTTTAGGTCATAAGCGGGTCGGTTTATAAACGATTCGGATCAAGCTCGGTTTAGGGGGCGGGTTTACCCGGGTCAATGTCAGTTCGGTTTACAAACGGTTTGGATCAAGCCGGTTTGGTTTGAAATGGGTCGGTTTAGGGGTGGGTTTACCCGGGTCAATGTCGGTTCGGTTTATAAACGGTGCGAATTATGCCGGTTCAGTTTGAAATGGGTCGGTTTAGGGGAGGGTTTACCCAGCTCAATTGGTTCGGTTTATGAACGATTTGGATCATGCCGGTTCAGTTTATAAGCGGTTTGGGTCATGAATTCATGATTGTTTTAAAGATCGCGTCATGACCATGATTTAATGAGTTGATACTTAGAATACGATAAATCGATAATTAAGAAAGTACAAGTATTCAATTAGATCGATCAACAAGTGTTTTAAACTTTTAAGTTTTAATAATCAGATATGTTTATCGGTTATACGTACATACCAATGATTCAATGAGGCAATGATAGTATGATACCAATCGTACATTCGTACCATATGATATACATAATACATATACATTAACAATATCGTATTCAATCAATTTCAATTTCCAAACATTTGCATTTCTTATAATTTATAAGTTACACGAGATTAAATGGATTAGTTATTTAGTTTGTTACTTTATTTAGATTACTAACTCAAACAACTTGATAAGTTAAATGGACGAAATCACAAAATCACTAAAGTGGTGATGAAATCATTATGCAATACCAATGTACAAATAGTCAAATATACAACGGTTAGATTGAATGCCCATGTAAAACAACGGTTAGATTTCATTACTTTATTAGTTATTACTTATTAGTTATTAGTCTTATTACTTATTAAGTTATTAGTTTATTACATATAAAGTCACAGACTCACAGATATATTTATATATAAAGTTAATTAGTTATATACATATAGAGATGTCAAATATTGATGTACATTAACTATGTCGTATTGAATCAATTTCAATTTTGAAACATTTGCGTTTCTTACAATTTATAAGTAATAAACTAATAATAATAATAATAATAATAATAATTATAGTAATAATAGTAGTAGTAATAAAAATAATATTAACAAAAATTATACTAACAATAATAATAATAACAATAATTATAACAACAACAACAACAACAACAACAACAACAACAACAACAACAACAACAACAACAACAACAACAACAACAACAACAACAATAATAATACCTCAAAATAATAATAATAATAATAATAATAATAATAATAATAATAATAATAATAATAATAATATGTTTAAAGAAAAAAAAGAAACGGTCAAAAAGACCTCGAAAAGCACAAAAAAAAAAATGAAGACCGTTGGATCTAGATGAACATTCTGGATCCTTTATTACTACCAAAAAACCAAAATGAATGGTGAGATGCTGAGATTGGACATGGACGGTTAGATCTAGGGGATGAAGTAAAACCTAAAGGCTAAACCTAGAAAAAACAATACCACGCCTCATTTCATCAAAATCTCAAACGGCTCTCTCTCCTAACTTCCTAAGCTATCTCCCTCTTCATCTGAATCCTTCTATCTCCCTCTTCATCTGAATCTCTCCTATTTCTCACGTCTCTGAATCTCCCTCTTCATCATCCCTCTGCCTCTGAATCTCTTGAATGACGAACAACGATCCTACCATTTTTTATTTATTTAATTTTGTAAGTTCTGTATTTTCATTTATTCTTAAAATTTCATCTTTTTTTTTTGGAAGTTCTAATTCTTTTGTTCATTTATTCCGAATGATTCGTTTGCAATGTAATTGATTAATTTTTGCTTTTTTTGGAAGTTCTAATTTTTTTTTCTTTTTTTTTTGTAGATCTGTCATATTCTACTCACGGACGATATAAGGTATTTGTATTTTTGATTCTTATTCTAAGTTCCGATTTTTTTTTTTTTTGAAAACTTCTAAGTTCCGATTTTTTTTTCTAAGTTCTGTTTTTTCATTTATTATTTTGTAAATTATAATTTCTGCTTTTTTTTTAAAGTTCTAATTCTTTTGTTCATTTATTGTTTTGCAATGTATAATTTGTGCTTTTTTTTTTTAAGTTTAAATTTTTTTTTCTTTTTTTTTTTTGTAGATCTGTCATATTCTACTCACGGACGATATAAGGTATGAATTTTGTTTGTATGAATTTGATCTTAGTCTCTAGATCTTGATTTTCAGAGGGAGGGGAATTGAATTATGGTTGTGTGGGTTGATTTGACTTTTTTTTGGGTGGTTTTTCAAGGAATTTTGTTTTTGTTTTTTTAGTTCGGAATTCGACAATGTACAAAGAAACGAATTGAACATGTGAGAGATTCATAAATTAGTACCAGTATATACGAGTTTATGTTGAATGCCTTCAATTATTATTATTATTATTTTATTATTTTTTTCTTCTGAATTCTTTCCTTTCTTATTACTGGAAGTATTATTATTGTCCTGTATGGGTAAAAAAAATGTTGTGTGTTTCAAAATTTACGGCCTTGTTTAACAATTACCGTCGTAAATTACCTAATGTAATTGACATTTTCTTTGCCTTCCATATAATTGTTGGGATTATTAGTTGATTTAATCGCCGATTGTGCTATTAGTTGAGACCTGCAAGTAATTTCGTATCATGACTTTAGGTTGTCATGTTTTCCACCAAGATGATTATCTTTATCGAATATAATTAATTGTCTAAAATTATACATTATTATCAAATTTGTCATGTACAGTACTATGTAATTTGATCTAGCGACTAAGATCAAATTCATATCTCTTTTTATTATCTACTTATTCAAGCAAGCAAGCTACAGTTTACTTTCTATAGTCATGTACAGTACTATGTATTTGTGCAGCGGTGTTGCCTCACTGTGGCCGTTGTTATATATGTACTTGTTTTTGTTGCCTCACTATGGTTGTCTTATTTTATCTTGAAAAATCGTTGCCCTTGTCATTTATTTTGAGACTTGATGGTAGCATTTTTCAAGATTTAAGTTAAAATCGTTGCCCTTGTCATTTATGTTGAGACTTCAATGTATTTTGGTACTTGCTGGCAGCATTTTTCAAGTTTTAAGTTAAAACAACCATTTCTCAGTGATGATACGATAAACGTAAATCTGAGAGCAATTTTAAAAAACAAAAATTAGTTCTGAAGTTGGCAGTTTTGTGAGCTGCTTATCTACTTTTGGTTGTTGTTCCTGCCGAGTCCCTTTTGCTTATATTGTTGCTTGCTTCTGATGAGTTGCTGATTTGTTGTTGCCTGACCTGGTTCCTGCTTGTTGCTGCTATTTCTTTTGCTCTTGAGTGCTGTGCTGCTGCTTCAAGATTGTTCCTGCCTTTTGTTTTTAGGAATGTTTTTTTAGGTTAAATTTTGTTTATTAGGATAATTTATTAATTTATGATCATATGTAAAATGTAAATCTTTAACTTATTTATTTTTAATGTAAAATGTAGATGAAATGTATTTTTTTGTAATAATTAAAGTTATTTATTTTAAATTTATATTTATTGTTACCTTTGTTAAATTAAAGTATGTATATAATAATACTAGTATGTTACATTTGATATTAATTAAAATAATAAGTAATCTAAAACGACATTATTCACATTAATAATGCCGTTGGACTAGGTGATATAAACCGTTGTATAAACCTAAGCCGTTTGATTAGATCTACATTTATTAACGTTAATTGTATTTATTTTGAATTTATATTTATTGTTACCTTTGTTAAATTAAATTATATATATAATAATACTAGTATGTTACATTTGATATTAATTAAAATAAATAAGTAATCTAAAACGACATTAATAATGTCGTTGGAATAGGTGATATAAACCATTGTATAAACCTAAGCCGGTTGATTAGATTTATATTTATTAACATTAATTGTATTTAGGTTGTAAATGATTCAATTTGAATTAAGTAGTTTGTAATCGGATCAGTTTAAACTTTAAAGTTTTAAACAGGTTGCGATTCGAAAACAGTTCGATTTTAACGGTTTAACGGGTTATGGCAGTTCGGTTTAGACGGTTAGCGGATTATAACAGTTCGGTTTAAACGGTTTTTCCTACGGTTTAAACGGTTTCGGTTCATAAACAGGTCGGTTTAAACGGTTAGCGGGTTATAAATGGTTCGGTTTAAACGATTATTTCTACGGTTTAAATGGTTTCGGTTTATAAACGGTGCAGGTCATTAACGGGTTTATAAACCATTCGGTTCGGTTCCGGTTCGGTTCGGTTTTGAGCAGTTTGGTTTGTTATCGGTTTACTGTCCGTAACGGGTTGACATTAAGCGGTTCGATTCGGTTTCGGTTTGATATTGTACGGTTCAGTTCGGTTTTCGGTTTAAATTTATCAATTTATAAACGGATAGGTTCGTGATGGTTCAGTTCGGTAACGGGCGGTTTCACAGTTCGGTTTGAAAAGTCCTACCCCTAGAAGAAATATAATAGAGAATCAGTAAAAATAATTTCAGCTCAGCAAAAATAATTTTAGTTCATTAAAATTAATTCAGTTCAGCAAAAATAATTTCAGTTCAACAAAAATAATTTCAGTTTAGCAAATATAAAGTAAAGTGAACGGGGCCTTATAAATATACTATTGTGAAAATAATAAAAATTTGTAGTAATAATCATTGCACAACTGCTCTAGTAATTAACAAGCCTCTCTTTCAAACAACTTCTTCAAAGCTTATTCAAAATTAATTTTTTCAGATTTAAGCCTCACTTCGAGTCCTCATTTAATTACAAACTCACATTACTAGTTTAAACTAGTCATACCTCTCTTTGATTCAAACCTTTATCAACTAAAAACCTCATTACTTTCTATTTTTGTTTTGTTTTTATGTTGCTCACCATCTCGCTAGGCTAGTTCCATTTGTTGTAGAGCAGGTATAGGAGAATCATTATCCTAGTGAAAATCTCCCCATATGTACTTTCGGATATTTTGACTCTTACTGAATAAATGAACTAGCCCACTTTACTTTAAAAAAAAATAAATAAAAAATACTGTAAAGTTACTAGTATATTTAAATCTAACTTGTATATTGCATATTTGCACCAATAATTAATTTTTATGTCATTGCCCACATTGGGTCAATAATAATGAGTCTATTGGCCCTTGTGACGATCGGCAATTTAACATTTTTCGCCAACCAAATTGCATCCGTCACCACAACTTTTTCACAATTATTTTCTCGTTGAAAGTCATTCCATCCTTCTTTCTTGCCACCCCACCTCTTTCTCCATTGTTGTGTGGCCTACCGATGCATATAAAATTTTCATTTGGGTTGGCCCAATTCAAACATTATTTTTTTCACTTCGTTGTTTATTTAGATAAAAAGTATTCTGTATTTCTATTCACATCTAAATGACTTATCTTAACTAATACAAGTAAGAGATGCACTAATTCAATAACGATTAAAAAGTCAGGTGATACAGTCGTTCAAAAGTAAAGGCAATATAAATTTAGTCATGTACACTATATTCGATGTATGAATTAGTTTAGATATGTATATTGATGAGTCCCAACATTGGTTGTAGCATATTGGAGAATTGTAAGAAAAAGGCATTAACTCAAATACAATGGATAAGTAGAAAAAATATCCAATAAGTCCAAAAATATAATCAAACAAGGTCCAAAATATTTTCCAATGTATGGATTCTATTTGAGACATCAAGTGCATGGAGAAAGTGGCTTAATAAGGGGTGTGGGCGTGGGGGCAAAAGAACCCAACACTGTCTAATCGTGCGATACAAAAACAATGCACAATATAATTATAGTCTTTAATCATGCGTCACAGCAATAAATTAATTAATGCATCACCGTGCGATGATTAAATATATTACCTCCTACCTAAATTATACTCTGTACTTCCTCATTCTTTGACATTGGATTAGTTTCAATTCCTGACCTGACCTGTAAATTCGACCTGTCTCAATTCTAAACAAGAGTTACTAAGAGAAAACCCAACCTAACTCAATAGTAATCCGATATGACCCATTTATCATAATTTGTAATGACATATACAATCCAAACCACTCAAACCAAACGGCCTAAAATTTAACACGATCGAACCCGACCCGTTAATCTGAATTGACAAGTCTTGTTTCAAACTATATTACTTCCATGCGGTTCCATCAGTACAAACTCTACGTTGACTAGTTTTTATGATTTATGTATGAACATCAATTATTTCATGGTTTATATATATAAATTTATTCATTTCAGATCATATTAGGTTCTATCAATGTGTACATTTAAAATCTCAACTTTTTCACCTATATTGATAGATAATTAAGGATATTCATGATAAAATTTATGAATTGAAAATGTGATAAAATTATGACAATTAATTACTGCCGAAGAAAGCATAAAAATATCTACTTTTTTTTTAATGTAATATTAAACAACAATATATTAAAGATATTAATAGTCATATTTATACATTGACAAATATGATCTCAAATTGTTGCAATTACTAAAGAATGGAGAAAGTATTTTTCATAAAAAAATTAATTTTTATATGAGTTCCTTAGTAAATATAGTATGCTAAAATTACTTTAAAGAAGTATTTGTATAAATCTAAAACCTTAAACAAATATATTACTCCCTCTGTGTTTTAATAAGTGTTACATTTACCAAATCGGCCGTGTTTTAATAAGTGTTACATTTACCAAATCGGCCGTGTTTTAATAAGTGTTACATTTCTTTTTTGGCAAAAAACTACATTTAAATATTATATCTATCTCCTCTCATGGTCCCCACCTAAATCCACTACTACTTTTTTTTATTATATCTTCCTCTCACATTCATTACTTTTCAATAAACTATTAACCCTACTATCTTTCTTTTATAACTTTTTAATACTCTAACTACCCCACTTACCTCTTATTTTAATTTATTTAACTCAGTTAAATGGCCTAAAATCATGTGTCGGTCAAACTGTAACACTTATTGAAACACGGATGGAGTAACTGTACTATTACTTAAACAGAGTATACTGACGTTATCACTATCCATATGCCATTCTCTTAATAAAATTTTTCCCAGCCTAAATGGACTGATGATGTCATCTTATTTTTTTATAGGAAAATGCTATATGTAGCCCTAAGGGCTATGTATAAGAATTTAAAAGAGGAAAGTATCAATGAAATATATTCATTAATTACACTGATTTGCGCGTGATTTTGTCATGCATTGCTAAACTTATACCAAAAAGGGAAAGATATTAAATGCTTAATTGTAGCCCTAAGGGTTACATATAGCATTACCCTTTGCTTTTTTTTTTTTTAAGCTAGCTATCCTATTTAACATGTTTGGAATTTAAATATTAAAAGCATTACAATTACAAATTTACAACCTATTAATTTATCCTAGAAGATTGAAATAATTTTCAATAGCACACTAATAAATTACCTCCTAGGGCTCCTACATTGAAATAAGTATTTGGCGACCTTGAACAGGTACTATGTCATAATTTTGATGAAAATCTAAAATTTTAAAATTACAAATATTTTTGTACAAGGAGCATAATTCTTATATAGATTCATGTATAGTAGCTATTTTTTTTTTAAATGATTTACAAATTACAAAAATAGGTTCTATATAAACCGTGCAACACACGGGTTCTAATCTAGTATAATTAACATTAAACTATCAATATATTTTGGTTTTAACCCAACAATAATTAAAATGATGATATTTATTTTTACATAATATCAATAAAACATGGTTAAAGTTAATATGAAATAGTATAAAAAGTCAAAGTGGTGCAACTACTGAAAAATTTATAAACTTATACTTCATACTATAACCGATTTTTGGAATGACATATGTCATTTTTTAGTTAAGAAAATTAACCAAAATTTAACTTACCTCCGCTTCATATTGTATGCAACATTTGTTCAAAATGAATACTACATATTATTTACAACAAATTTTATCTTTCTTTTTGGATAACTTTTTTTAATGAATTTACCATAATACCCTTATGCGTAACATTATTTAAGTTAAACTCTAATAGATTACTACTCCGTAAGTTTATTACTAATTAATGTATGGTGATTCTAGAACAACTTTTGAGGGGAGGTTGATAGATGGTTAAGGAAGGAGCAATATAGAGATATGGAAAGAGCAAATTGACTCATTGCACCTATCTACCTAAATAAAAATAAAAAGAAAGTTGTCGGACCAAATGATATAACATAAGACTATGATTCCAATTGACTCACTTAATGATGCCGGGTTTAAGTTATAACAGTAATTTGTTTACTTCCTAGAGTTGATACAACAATCTGCACCATAGTTCTAATCGGAATTTTTCATAACTTAACCTGATCTGGATTAGCAGAGAAGCAAGATATTTTTTGGGAATTATTTCATAGATTATGAAACTAAAATACTTACAAACAAATATTTTAGAATATAGTCTTATCTATGTATATTTAGCATTTTTAAACTATTTATTTATACGTAATACAATATACGTCAGTGGTCTTGGGTGCAAGGTACAACAATAGACCCAAGACTCTAATTTCAAATGACTAACTTAGGTCCTGTTCACTCCACCTTAAAAATTAATATTAAGTAAAAATAATTTCATTTCTGTAAAAAATAGTTTCAGTTTAGCAAAAATAATTTTAGTTCAGTAAAAAATCAGTAACTTTAAAGAAGAAATATAACAGAGAATCAGTAAAAATAATTTCAGTTCATTAAAATTAATTTATATTCATCAAAAACAATTTCAATTTTAGCAAAAATAAGGTGAAGTGAATAGGCCTTAATGATGCCATGTTGAAGCTATGACAGTAACTAATTATTGTACAAGTTGTTTTAAATGTATGTCAACATTTGAAAATTAAATTACTTCAAATTGAACAGTAAATTTGTGTATGTATTACTACCTCTGTTTTTTTAGTAGACACGTTTTGACTTTAGCACTATTCACACACTCCCCTTTGACCGTGTTTTGTGCTTTATACGTAATGAAAATTATAATCATGAGGGAATCTTGTTAGATGCGTCATGATATATATATTTTCAAAATACCAACTTTTCATAATTTTTGCTTATCAGTAATTAAAGATATGAATGGTTTAATTTGTTCTTTGGCAAACGTAACTAAAAAGAAACGGAGGAAGTATCTTGTACTCTTGTAGTCCTATGTTGTTCCTGTCCATCGCCCTCAAAGGCCCTACAAAGTTGGGCTTTAAGTACTGTTAGCCCATTGCTCTCCAGTCCTAATTATATATCCCTACATCCTAGAGTAGGGAACTCTACCTACACCCTCGTTAAAACGACGCGCATAATACTAAATACAACTTTTCTATTTTCGCTCTTTTGTTTACTCCGTCCAGAAACTTTCTCCATTCATTTTATTTTTCACCAAATCTTCATTGCCGACACAAGATCGTTATTGAGGTAACAATTTCTCTCTTCTGTTTTTTGAAACCACCAATTTTTCTCTTCTTTTTTCAATTTGATATATTATTTTGTGAATCATTGTTGAATGTAAGTCTAAGTTTGAAATAAAAACAATGATATGATTATTCATTGACTATTGTATTACCCTATTTTTTCCCCAATTTGATTGTTTGATAACAATTTAGATCATCGTCGACGTTCTAATTTGGTTTTCATCGTAAGGTATACACGGTTACACACTTTGTATCTTATTGATTTTTTTTTATTGTTAATTTTACAATTTCACCAGAAAATTCTAGCCATTAAATTATTGTGGTTTTCTATAATCATAGTTGAATTATGTATGCTCTATTTTGTGTTAAATTAAATTGTGGTGTGTTATTAAATTACATAAGTGTTGGACACTAAACTTAAAAATGGATTTTAATTGTTCTACTTTTCTGGATAATTTGATCAATACTCATAGGGTTATTGAAATGTAATTTTAAGTTTATCATGAAAAAGATTTTGTGATAAATGTTCATTTTTGTTTTGATTTTAATTTGTAAAAATAACAAATGCTCATTCATAAAACGAATAATGTTCATTTCCATATCATTAATTCAAAAATGAGCTAATGAATTTTAAAAATATAATATCAATTTGTAATAATCATTAAAATGTTCATATTTGAAAAATATAATGTTCATTTCTTCCTAATAAAACGTTTATTTTGAAAACATGTACTAATATATACAACACCACAAGTCCACAACACTGTGTAGACAACCTTTATATAAGATTATTCAGTGTGGACTTGTGGATTATGTCCAATACCCAAAACAAAAATGAATTTGTGACTTGAAGACAAATAATGTAAGTATATAAATATAAATAATCATACTTCTATATGTTCATTTATATGTTATTGTATGTTCTACACCATATTTTATTACATTTATATTATTAAATTTTAGACACTTATTTTTTTCAATAATAAACTATAATATATATTGATTTTGTTATTATACAGGAATATCAAATCAGAAAACTGCCAATCAAATACACGCCTCAACTAATGTGTTTTGAACGAAATATATTGAAGATAAAACGAAGGAAGATAAGAAGATTGATGATAAATGAGTTATAAGCAATTTCTTGTTAAAATAATATATTGTTTTTAACATATTTGATCTATAAACGAGTTATATATTTTGTATGTCGAAATTCATATAATAATCGATACTGTTTGCTAGATGTTATTATAAAATTGTAAAAAAAAGGTCTTTTTTTTAGCAAATTAAAGTAGAATGAACATATTCATTATTATCTCAATTCTAGTTCATTAAAATCTCAATGCTATATCATCTCTTTAACTATATGTTCATTACCATATCATTAAATGTTCATAAACAATAACAAAAAAGGTATTCTTTACTAACATGATTTTTAAATCTTTTTCATTGATAAAATTTATCCTAAATAATAAACCCACGAAGGCTGGATCAAATCTTAGGGAAAGAAGCCCTAACTTGCCAATTCGTCAAAAAATAAATAAAATATGTTCATTAAAAAACTCATAATGTTCACAATAAATTATACTTGTATATTTTAAATCCTAAGAGTAAATAAAGTAATGACACACCAACATTTTACAGGATGATCTCCTAAACTCTATAAAGTGTTCATATTAGGAAAGTAACATGCATGATCATAAACAACAAAAAAAAATGTTTAGAAATCTAAACAACTTAATTGAAGTAATGATTTAGTATTGGTTTTAAATTTTCTTGAATAATTATCAGCTCCAAAAATGTACATTTCATATATACTAGGATGTTCAATTTAAAAGATAAATTTGTACATTTTGAAAGCTAGTATTATGCTTATTTCTAATTTAAAAATTCATTCTCATAAAGTTTTTAGAACTACTGCAAACAACCTTTCTAAAAAATTAATCTGTACATAAAATGCATTGTTAGTTATTACGCATCTTACCCATTGAATATATAAAATTATCGTTAACATATTGAACCTCCCCTTCTATAGTATACATTAATATGCTTATTAATGTTTCAAAAAATAACTTAACTTTTTTTTATTATATGTAAACATTCATTTTCATATTGATTTAAATGCTCATTTTTATTTAGATTCATGATCATTTCATACTGAATGAACAATTACTTGAATTTAATTTAAATGAACATATCCATATACTTAAAGGTTCATTTTGATACTAAAACACTTATTATATCATGTAGTAGTTATTTTTATAAAATTTATTATATTATGTAACAATGAACATTTACGAATTACGCATATAAAAATGAACATTAAATAATACATATTCATGATTCTATATGTTCACGTGCATATTACTAAATATTAACAATTAACATATCTTATTATTTTTATGTTATTAATTTTTAGATATGGAGTACTAAGATGTGTTTTTTTTTTTCACTGATCAATTAATAAATTTGCAAGTGATACGTTAACTACAATAGGTTAATTTTAATGCTCTATAATTAAATGTTCAATTATAAAATAATTAATGTTCATTTACAACCATTAAATCAAATGTTCATTTAGAAATTATATGTTCATTAATCAAAGCTTGCCAACAATTTCGAAATTCCCCTATTCGATATTCTAGCCCACTGCCATCCTAAATCAGTTCAAGTCACCGTGCTTCCAATCCACGGTGATGGTGATGCGATGGAATATCATCTTCCACATCTACTTCTACTCCATATAATGGAAGTCTTCTTTCAATTCTCAGCTTCCAATTCACCTACCGCCGCCATAACACTACTAGAAAAACTTAAATGAGCACCGCAAAATGCGCACCGGTTTTTAAAAAACGGTGCGAAAAAAATAGGCGGGATTGAGGGAAAGAGTTTTCGAATCGGTGCGAATTGAATGTTAATGTAAAAAAAAAAAAAAAAAAAAAAAAAAAAAAAAACCTCGCCCTTGCTCTTCTTTCCTATTTCTGTCTTCTTTCTTTCTCTTTCCTCCATCTCTCGTTCTCTCTCATCTCTCAATCAACTCTGATGAATTTTAGGGGTTTTAGTTCTTGTGAATCAATCGTTTATTTTCTGTGTTGAAATTCAAAAGTATGAAGAGATTTCCTCACTAATGTATTTGTTATTGTTCATCGTCTAGGGCTTGGCAATTTCATCGATTTACAGCTACCTACGGTTCTAAAATCGCACAACCTCTCTCTCTAATCTAAATGTTTGGGGTATTCTAACCACTATTTCGAACAACAGGTAATTGATTAGTTTTAACGGATGTCTGATTTGTTGTATGCGAATTAGTAAATTGTAAGGGCTCTTCAATTTATTGTGGGTTTTAATTTCTCTCCTCAATCAAACCCTAATTTCTCTTTTAATTTCTCCCTTTTTCAATAAAATGAAGGTGAATACTGTAACCCTAGATGCGATTTTGAAGATTATTGCAAACCCATCTCCTGATTCTTCTGAAGATCTTCCAAATCTTGTTGTTCAAGTCATTGATTTGAAAGCCGTCGGCAATCGTGAAACCCTAGATCTGTGTTTGAGTCCCTCGATGTCGGCCATGAATGTTTTCCTATTACACCTTCCTTCTATTCGTAGGGTTTCTTGTCTGACCCTTAAAAGAATTCATGGAGTTGGGGCAAAAATCTCATGCGATGATGAAGATGATGTGAATCTTGAGTCCCCCCCCTGATTCGCTTCTTAAGCGTTAGATCCAGTAACTGTAACTGTAACTGATGGGCAAATGTCTCTGTGAAACCCTAATTTATTTTTCATTCCGTTTATTTTCTTTTCTTTTATTTTTTTTTATAAATAGCAGCATGTTTAGGGTGGAGGATCGATTTGTTTGTGGTTGTGACTGTATGCCAGTAACTTCAGTTGCAGGCCGGGATAGATTTTGATGATATTTGTGTTGGTGGTCGTTGATGTTGTGTGGTGGTTGTTGCTTACTATGTGTAGCCTGTGTTATTGTTGATTACTTTGCCCACCCTGTGTAGCTGTTTGTTACTCTGCTCAGCCTGTGTTGTTTTTGTTTCATATGCTCATTCTGTGCTGTTTTTTTTGTTTCATATGCTCATTCTGTGTTGTGGTTCCTATGGTTAGCCTATGTTGATGTTGGTTCTAATGGTCAGCCTATGTTTTTGTGAATGCCTATGGTTAGGGTGTGGTAATGTTGCTTCCTATGGTTACCATGTGTTGATAATGCTTCATGTGACTAGCCTGTGTTGTTGTTGGTTCCTCTGCCTAGCCTGTTTTGTTATTGCTTCCTGTGCTCAGCTAGTGGTGTTGTCAGTTCCTATGGTCATCCTGTGTTGTAGTTGATTCCCGTGGTTAGGTTGTGCTATTGTCCTTCAGCCTGCGTTGTTGTTGCTACCTATGCATAGCCTGTGTTATTATTACTTCATGTGGTCAGCCATTGTTGATGTTGATTGCTTTGGTTAGCCTCTTTTATTGTTGTTGTCTATGCTGAGCTTGTGTTGCTGTTGTTGCGCATGTTGAGTCTCTACCTTTGCCTATGCTGAGCTTGTGTTGCTGTTATTTCAGTTTTAGCCTTAATTATGGATTATTCTTCTGATTTTGATCCAAGTGGTTGATGAATTATCCCTTTAAATGCATACATTCTTTGAATTTTAAAGATGTGTTGAGTCCTAGTGGTTGATGAATTTTAGACGTGTGCTATTGATATCATAATGCGTTGAGTCCCTTGGTCGTTAATAGTTACACTAGGATAATCCACATGATGAAGGGACTCACTTTCATCGTACAACTTCTCACTGTGATTTGCTCCGCTTTGTCCGTTAAGGTAACACAGTTTGAGAAGTTTTTGGATAAAAAAAAAAAAAAAAACCCCTGATGGATTCATGAATTATTTGCTTTATTTTGATGAAATTGATGTAGATCTTTGTGGTACTTGTAGAGTTTAGTTGATAGCTCCCTACAACAGTGAGTGAATTAGCTCCCCTAATATTGATAAAAATTATTCAATGAGTGAATTAGCTCCCCTAATATTTATTTTGCTGAGTTTTGCTTTTAATAGTTCAATTTCTTCCCAATTTCAATTAATTTTGGTTGTGTTAGCTTTAATAACATATTTTTAAATATTTTCTTCTAGGGATGAAATTGGTTGTTGTATTTTAACTGAATCAGTGATGTGTTATTCAATGATTGTATTAGTTTGTGACCAAAATCTGAGTTTCATTTGATATTTCTAGCTTTAATAACAAGGAAGAGACTGTATTGGAGATTTGCTCACTTGATTACCTAGTGAATGCGTCAACTCCTGTTTGTCAAGTGAGTTTGATACTTACTTCTCTAATTTCTGTTGGGGCTCACCAATCACTTTCTTTGATTTTTACATGTTTGTTGTTGCTACTTGCTAAATTGGTCACCATTTGCTTTGAAGGACTTGATTCAGACTTCTAGAACTCTCTTATCACAAGCTCCACATACTAAACCTCAGCTTATTTTGCTGCTTGTTGCATGATTGTATTAGTGTGTGTTGGGTGCTATGTGTTACTTATTTTGCTGCTTGTTGCTGCGTTTTATTGTGGGTAAAGTGTTCCTGCTACTGCTTATGTTTCTTCTTTGTGCGGTGCGTGGCCTGCTGCTTAGCTTGTGTGTGGGATGTAAAATTGCTATTTGATTGCTGGTGTGAATTTTTATAGTCTGTGATATTATGCTTTTCTTAACATGAACATATTAAAAAATATCTTGTTATTAACATTTTGTTTTACTAATGTCATTTAAAGCCCCGAGCTTATTGATTGTCGTTGTTTGTAATTTACTTAAAAAGTATAAGGTGTAGATTTGGTGGATTCTGTAAGTAAGGGTTCTTTATAGTGTAAAATAAGTTTTTTATTTATTTAATTTTTTTTTTGTTTTTTTTTTGGACGCAAATTAGCGTCAATAGTTCTTTAATTTGATTTCTGATTGGTATGATTGAACACATAATATTTTAACTTCATGTGTCAAAGTGTCTACTTCCATGATACATCTAATTTTTACGAGCTTATGTGTGTTACCTTAATTCACCACTAATATTACCTAATATTGTAGCTTTCTAATGTCAAAAATCATTCGTAATAAGCAAACCATGCAATCTGCTTTATAAGGTGTCAAAATATAATGTCGCAGTGCTCAAGCCTTAATGCTTTTCTTTCACCTACATGTTCTTGTACCACTGCTTTTCTGCTAGACTGGTGCAACAAATACTGCTCATAGTGCTCAAGCCTTAGTGTTGCTGCTTTGGTATTGTTGTTGTTTAGCTGCTCTGATGCTGCTGTTCTGCTACTATATATATTTTTTTTCAAGTGTAAAATTACAGGTTATTAATGAAAATTATCAGTTTCAAGTATATTATGTATATCTATAACAGTTTGGTGATAAATTCAGATGAAAAAAGCAAAAAAAAAAAAAAAAAAAAAAAAAAAAAAAAAAAAAAACAAATGATTTTTTTGGGCATTTTAAGCACCGGTTAACCGGTGCCAAAAGTAGTGAATTATATATTTTTTAAAAAAGGGTACCTATTATTAGCACCGGTCAACCGGTGCCAAAGAGTTTAATTCGCACCGGTTAACCGGTGCGAAATTTAAGAATTGGCACCGGTTTTGATCCGGTGCAAATGCTTCTGGTTTTTGGCATCCCTCAAATCTGGACCGGTTCAAAACCGGTGCTAAATGGGGGTTTTGAACCAGTGCTAAATGGCATTTTTCGCCTAGTGTAACCACGACTATTGTCGTAACCACAACTATTTCCACTAGAAGCACAACTAAATTGCCACTAAATTTAATTTCAAAGATCCGAGATTCTCTATCTATTGAATCGAGTGTTTTAAAATGATCAATCTTGGGATTTTACCGCAGTTTATAAACAGTGGTTTTGCGGACAAAACGAGTTATAGAATGTCGCCGGAGAAGAAGAGAATGGTGGTGAGATCGCTGGACTTTGCTAGAGTTGATAAAGATGGATATATAATTTGGAGGTAAGATGCGGTGATAATTGCTATAATTTGGAAGAGGGGAAGGATGGGGAGATGTGGTGGGGAAAGGTGTAGGGTGATACAGTGGGGAGGGGGGGTGTAGCGAATTCTACCTACAATAGAGTGTAGGTAAAAATTTGTACCAGTCCTCGCTTAATTGAGTCCACAAGATTTTAAGATAATCTAATACGGAGTGGAGTAAATTATCTTTCAACTTAACATTATCCATAAATTTTGTATTCCGTACAATGTACCGGTAATTAAAGGTTGTTTATTTTGGCTTTCACCTTTTGTGTTTTTGTTTCAGACCCCGTTTATTTTATAGAAAATATTTTTTTGAAAAAAAATCATGTTTTATGTAAAAATAATTTTTCTTTATTTGATTCCTTATAAGAAAAATTATAGAGGTTAGGCCTAATCCTGGGAGTAGGCAAGGAGTGCAATGGCCTAGGGTCCAAGGTACTTGGGGCCAATTCGAACATAGTATTAAAATAATTAAACATAAAAAAATAAAAAATAAAATAAAAAAGAAAACCTTTTTGCTGCATAATGTATCAATAACCATTCTCATGGATCAGCGATTAGAAGTTATGATACAATTTCTGATGGACGTGGAGGTTGTGGGTTCAAATATGTAATATATTAGGAATCGTTTGGTTGGGGTATTTATCAAAGAGTAAGGGAATAAATTGCCCTTATTCTCTTTTATTGTGTTTGTTAGGCCTTTTTTTCACATTCCTTTTACCCTTTCCATTCCCTCAAAACCTTCCAAGTTGATTTTCCATCCTCATTAGGTTTTCCATTCCCTTTCCTTAGCCACTATCACACCACCAAACCACTACCCTTCCACCCTAACCCAGGCCATCACCGAACCACCTGGCCACCTCCCCCCAACTCGAGGGTAGGGGTAGGGGCTGTTGGGGGTTTGCGGGGGTGGGGGAGGGTTTTTTTAGGGGGATTTGGGAAGGAGAAGGTGGTCGGGAGGAAGGGGAAGGGCGACAGGGGGTGCTGATCGTGCGGAGGGGTGTTTAATTTTCATGGTGGTTGAAAAAAGAGGGAAAAGAGTAGAAGTGAATTGGTGATTTGGTGGTTTTATGGTTGTTTTGTGGTGGTTGTGATTTCTTTATTATTTAAAAAAAAAATTGTAAATCAAAGGGAGCTACATTCTATTATTCTCTTTTCCTTTTGTCTAAGGGCGTATTCGGCAAAATGTAGCTGTAGAGATAGCTATTAGCTGTGATAGTAGCCAGTAGCTGTTAGCTGTGAAAATAATTAATTAAGTATAAGTGTTTGGTAAAGTAGGTGTTGACTAATATTAGCTATAAAATTCTAAAAATATAGAAAAAACATTCCAACAGCTACCTAGCTTTTAACAAAAGCTAATAATGTTAACTTTTCACAAAAGCTAACTTAATCACTAAACTCTACTCCCACTACTACATTGTCAAACACTCATATCTTTTACTAAGTAATGGTTTGAATAAGTCAAACCACTAAAAGCTACTTAAAAGCTAGTGTTGAACACGCCCTAAGTCATTCCCTTTCCCTTAGATTAACCAAACGGCCCCTTAATGTTTGAAAATAACAAATTACTAATGGTTAAACTTATCTAAATTTTAAATAATCATCGTTCATCGATCAAGTCTATAGAATTAAATTGAATAACTTGGGAATAGGGATGTCAGTGGGGTGGGTTAATAGGAAACCTGCCCCATCCCCGCCCCGATAGGGCGGGGATGGGTCTAGCTTTGGCGGGTCGCGGGGCGGGGATGAGTCTAAAATCCATACCCGCCATGGGTGATGGGGCGGGGATGGTTTTTATGTAATACCCGCCCCGCCTAGACCCGCCCCATACCCGCCCCGCCCCGCCTGACCCACCCCGTACCCGCCCTGCCTCGCCCCATACCCGACCCCATACCCGCGTTAGATAAATGTAATAAAAAAAATTGTCCTAATTCTTACTAACACACTTACTGACTTACCCAGTACCCATGAACCCATCCAACCTACTGCCCACCCTCATTCTCAAAAACAAAAACCCTAATTCTCAGTCGCTTGAGTGCCTGACTCGCCTCTCCTCTCAATCTCTCCTCTCAATCTACTTCCTCACATGGTCACACACACTCACATGGTCAGTCGCCTCTCAGTCTCTTCGATTCTTCTTCTTTAACCTCGTGTGCAATCGGATCTTCGTCTTCCACCTCGGTATATTTCTCGTTAATTTATTTGATAAATTTTTACGTTTTTGTTTAATCTACTTGAATTCAATTGTATTAACTTCGTTTCCCTGTTTTTTAACAATTGAATTCAATTGTATTAAGTTAATCTCGCCGCTCCGATCAAATCTCTCCTCTCAAGTCTCAACGCTCTGATCTGCAATTCTTCAATTCTATTCGATTTAGGTAAACGTTTTCGCATTATTATCTTTTAATTTTCCGGTATTCTGTTGTGATTTCTGATTTTATAATGTTGAATACGTATACGTTGAAGTTTTTCTTTCTAATGTTGATATTTATGATCTTAGCGTTAATTAGTTGTTCATGATGTTGATGTTTGATTTGTTCTGATTCTTGATTTTATACGAATGAATTGTTAGCTCTGTTGCAATATTTCAATGCTTGCTATTACAGCTACTAGCTGTTTAGTGGTTTCTCATGGGTATTACTTGATTAAAGCTATGTATGTATAAGTAGGGAAAGTTTAAGACAACTGTGTCTGTTATTACATGTTTCTGTCATCTTTTTCTTATTAATTATGAATAAATTCTTTTGGCATTGTGTTTGTTCATTTAGTTTCTATATTTTGTTCATTGCAAAATCTAGGACATAAAATATTGATGCAATTAAATATTGGTTGTGGTTGTGAAAGAGGTTGATGATGATAATCAGGAAAATGTTATTGGTAAGAATAATTATGTTAGTAGTGATAGTATTCAGAGGTCTGTTGTGATGAGATGCCCTGATTGTAATGAGAATGGTTTAGTGCTCTGCCCTATTTGCAGTTGATCAAATCATAAATTAATTTGTAAGTTTATCTATCTCAAATCTCCTCATTTGAGTTGTTTATGTAAACTATATCATACTGTTTATTATGCATTGTTAATGTAGTAATACAAGATATTATAAACTCGATAATTCGGTTTCTACTTTTGTTGTTGTTGTTAGTTTATAGATTTGACATGATTTGTATGAATATGGCTAATTGTTTAGTGCATTAACTGTCTTTATTTAATTTTTATAGGGGAGAATGGCATCTAAAAATGAGAATAATGCTAGTGTTCCCACTTCCGCTAGTAATACTCCAATTGCAATAGATGATGATGAAAGTCCTCAGGAGACTAATTTCGATCCTTCTCTCCTACCAATTACTAGTAGGCATACTTCGGCAGTGTGGTCTGACTTTAAGAGAAAGAGAGTTGGTGATGTGATAAAAGCTGAGTGCAACCATTGCTCCAAGCTACTTGCTGGTGGGTCAAAAGCAGGAACTACTCATTTGAAAGATCATATAAAAATATGTCCAAAGAGAGTATGTCAAGATCTTCGACAAACAAGAATGTTTGGTACAAAAAAAACTTGAATGATAAGAATGACACGATGACATTGGCTCCTTACGAATTCCAACAAGAAGATGGAAGAAGAGACTTGGCAGAGATGATTATTTTGCATGAGTATCCAATTAGCATGGTTGAGCATATTGGTTTTAGAAAATATAGCAAGACACTCCAACCTGGATTTAAAGTGCCGTCTCGCAACACAACTAGAAAATATATTATGAAAAGATATGAGCTTGAGAAGGAGAATGTTGCAACCTTGTTGAGGAAAGCAAAGGGTAAGATTGCCTTAACTACTAACATGTGGACAACTGACAACCAGAGAAAAGGTTATATGGCGGTCAACTCACATTTTATTGATAATACATGGAAGTTACAAATTCGGATCATAAGGTATCGTTTTCTGGTTACTTATAACTTGTTTATTTTTTTTGGTTGTCTTTGTATTGCTATAGTTTTTTTGTGTGAAATTTAAAATCATAAGAATTATAAGTTATGATGATGGATGATAATAATGAGCCCATATATCCACAATAGTATGTATTGAATAGACAAATAATATATGTTATTTTCATTGGTTTTGGTAGGTTTTTATATGTCCCCGCCCCTCATACTGCTGAGGTTCTTGCTGATGCTTTGAAAGAAAGCATTCAATCATGGAATCTTTATCTTAGGTTGTCTTCTATAACCGTGGATAATTGTTAAACTAATGATGCAATGATGGAAATTTTGAAAGGAGTGTTTCCATATGACTCACTTTTATTGCGAGGTGATTTTTTTCATATGCGTTGTTGTGCTCACATATTAAATTTGATTGTTCAAGATGGTTTAAGTGTTTTGGTATCAAATGGTGTTCAAAGAATCAGGGATAGTGTTGTGTTTTGGACTGCTTTTGATAAGAGAGTACAAAGGTTTGAATAAGAGGCTAAGCAAATAGCTCCTGAGTGTAGTAGAAAGTTAGCACTTGATTGCAAAACCCGGTGGAATTCTACTTATGAAATGCTTTCTATTGCTACTAGTTATAAAGAAGTGTTTGTTGTTTTAATTGCTCATAATAATGTATATAAGAATCCACCGACCCCTGAAGATTGGGAAAAAGTTGAAAAAATATGTGAACATTTGGAAGTGTTTAGTAAAACTACCCTTAATTGTTCAGGAACAAATTACCCTACGACCAATCTTTATTTTCCTAAAATTTGTGCTTTGAGAATTGCTATTTCTGGTTGGCTTTTATCTCCTCATGATTATGTAAGGAAAATGGCCGACATTATGTTACAAAAATATAACAAGTATTGGGCTAGTGTGAATGGTTTAATGGGAGTGGCAACAATACTAGATCCTAGATACAAAATGGCTCTTATTCGCTTTTATTTTGCAAAATTTTTTGATGAGCATGACTTTGAAATTGAGGTTGGTAGAATTAGTGATCTTCTACGAAGATTGGTTGATGAATATGGGTCTAAGATGGGTAAAACTCAAGGTAGTAGCAGCCAACAAGCTTTTGATTTGGGTAGTAGTAGCAAATCCATTGAAGAGACCTTTATGCAAGAATTTGCAGAATTTTTGCAACAAGATAAGAACTCAAGTCATGAAATATCAGATTTGGATAAGTATTTAGATGCTGCTAATGTGCCTCTAGTCCAAGATTTTGATATTCTTAACTGGTGGAAGACAAATGGAGGCACATATCCCATTCTTCAGCAAATAGCACGAGATATATTGAGCATTCCTGTTTCTACTGTTGCATCAGAGTCCGCATTTAGCACAAGTGGTCGGGTTCTTAATCCTTATCGTAGTCGGCTTTTACCGGAAGCTGTAGAAGCTTTGATGTGTACTCAAAATTGGATATGGGCTGCTTCTAAAAGTAAATAGCTAAAATAAAATTTTATTTAATTAATAATATTATTTATTTATTATTTTAATTAGTTCACATTGTATTTGCAGATTGTGGAGAATTTAAGGATGATGAATATGCTAAATTAGTGGGAGAATTAGAGGAAGGATTTGAAACATGTGATATCGATTCTGGAACAAGTGGACTTTGCACCGAATAATTCAAGGCCTAATGAATTTCTTGTTATGTATTTGAATATTTGTAGACTTGTAGTATTTTTAATATTTGGACTTTGGACAATTTGGAGTTACTGTTTTTTTTTTCTCTTATGTAGTACTAATTTTAAGTTTTTTAATATGTAGTATGTATGCCTAAGGTGTTGCACTTTATGAAAATGGTGGATCTTGCAGTAATTTTTTTTTGGATTTGAGTTAATGGGATTTGTATGCACTGCTAATTTTTCATTGGTCTACTATGAAGTCTGCAGGGTTTCAGTTGACACTTGAAAGACAATTGCTTTTCTCGATACTAAGTTGGCGGGTATGGGGCGGGGAATTGGCGGGGAATTGGCGGTGATGGGGCGGGGGTTTGACGGGTATGGGGTGGGGGTTTGGCGGGTATGGGGCGGGGACGGGGATGGGGATGGGGCGGGGGTGGTTTTAGAGTTGGACCCGCCGGGGCGGGGATGGGGATTATTTTCAGACCCGCCATGGGGATGGGGATGGGGATGAAAATGTGAGGCGGGGATGGGGATGGGAATGCCAAAATCCGCCCCGCCCCGAAGACATCCCTACTTAGGAATGTTTGCGGTTAAAATAGCGAGATATTGACATTTTGGGTCAAAGATATTGTTCCAATACCTAAGAAGTACCTCGCTCGAGCATCGCCTAAATTCAAAACTATTTAATTTAATTGAAAAGTACAAACAATATCTCTCCCAAAAAAACCCTAACCTCTCTCCTATCTTCTAAATCCTAGCCTCCATTATTAAATTTTAAGGGGCTTACATCAGCTATTGCCGGTGGAAAGCCCCAATCTAAGTTTTTTTTTTTGCATTTTGTTTGTATTTAGCTTATAATAATGGTTCCTCCGCTCGAGAGAAACTTGTCTCCCTCGAAACAAAGGGTTTTTCTCCTTCGAAAAATAAGGTTTTTTCGATCTCCTTTGAAACTTGTTTTTCGATCTCCTTTGTTCGAAAGATAAGGTGTTATTTGCGTTTAGAGTAGTATCAGGTTATGCGGGGCTACGATTAATATTGATTACTCGAATTCAGGTTACAAAATTATCTCATGAATTTTTTTCTCCCAAAATTTCGAAGCGACGACAAATTCACTCAAAAAGTTGTATGAGACAACGAACTGAGAATATGCCGAATTGTTATGAAATTTTTATGGTACATCCGAGTGCACCATGCGCATGGTGATCTCGGAAGAATATTACGTATATGTATAATTAAAGAACACATGCCAAAATAAGAATATTACAGACATTTGCAAAGAACGCGAGCATAATATGTTCTTTGAGTTTGATCATTATGTTCTTTGGATATGAACTATATATATGTTGTTTACATTTTAAACTATGTTATTTAATGTATGTAGATAAAAAAAAATGTTCATGTTCTTCTATGCTCATGTTCGTTTATATACTTTTATGTATTATTTGTTTTATCATTGTGTTATTTCTTTTATCCCTTATATTTTTTGAAGTACTTGTTCTTATTGTTAAGTGTGTATGTGTTTTAGTATATGATATAATAATAATGAACATATGGAAAGAATATAGTGTTAATAATATTTTGTATATTACAAACAAATATAATGTACATTATATTTTTAGGTAAAGAACATTATTAAATCATATAAAGAACATCCTAAGAAATACACATGACCATTATTGATATGAATAATATAAGGGTAAAAAAAATTGGTGAAACAAAATGACCGAAATAAAATATTTTGAAAACTGAAATTTTGTAAATGAAATTTAAAATGTTAAATTTTGATATCTACAAATGAAATCTTGAATTAATTTTAGGAGAAATTAATTTTAGAGAGAAAATTATTATAAAAACTCAGTATCATACATGTTATTTACAAAATAATGACATGTTATATATATATCCACATTCTTTATAATTTATAACAATGTTCTTACTGCTACTAGCACTAGCATGGTGCACCCGAGTGTATAAATCAAGAATTAGAATTGTTATACCTATGTATTTGAATTCTTAGTCCTTCCACAGTTAATTCTTATTTGATTTTGCTATATCTATTTCCTTTATCGTTAATTGTTAATTGTAGATGTCGTATGACTTTAATTAATGAAATTTAGTGTTCTTTGGGACTTTTTAAAAAAAAAAAAAAAAAAAAAAAAAAAAAAATTAGCTAATTTTAATTGTCCAACTTTTCGTTGCTAATATGATCAAATCACTTCACTTGTAGAGTTGTAGACATACTCCAAACTTAATTTATCTGCCCAATAAACTTAAAGAACTCATTTATTTTCAGAAACTGAAGTAACTAACACGAAGTATTTGGTTATTTTGATAGTAGGTAATAAATACATTTTTTTTTTTTTTTGAGGAAAAAATACATTTATTTAACAACAAAGTAATAATACATTTTTTATGACTAAATAATTATTTTATTTTAATTTTTTTTTTTGACAAGATATGACTAAATAATTTTAAAATAGATGTAGATGACAAAATTTAGTAAAATGATAATTCGTCTAATAAAACTTTGGTTTTGTACACACGTTAGTAGCAAGAGAACAACAGTTCCAGATTATAGTAGAGTTCTAGTGCCATACTGCCACCTGCCAAGCTCCAAAGACAAAATTTTAGAAATTCATTAATACTCCATATTAATATAAAAACTAATTACACTTTTGTCAAAGTCTCTCAAAATTTCCATAGAAAGTAAAAGACGACAATTTAAGTAGTGAACTTTCAAGGATTCTCAATTTCTTGAGTGTAAATGTAGTCCGTGTGAAGGACCATATTGCTGTTTAACAAGCAATCTTCACCGTCCATACTAGTGCAACCTTCTTTATTGATACTTGATTCCTACAAAAATAAAAATAAATTAATGTTCAAAAACTCACTAGTCACCAATTACCATAGTATATAGAACCTTTGCCCACACATAATAGCTAGTTAAACTACAGGTGACAATTAATTCCGGACAGAAGGAGCAATATATAATCGGAAACTGATCTCGGAATATAACCAAATAAACAAGGAAAGCTATAAGTTACTTACATTGGATGTTTGTGGCTTAATATCTCTAGGAAAAAGTCTTGTAGCTTGAACATTTACCAAACAAGAGAGTAAAAGAAGAGCAAAAATCAACGTTATGAAGCATTTGGCCATGTCTACCCAAAAAAAGCAATTAGAGCGAGAAATATAGAAAATAATAAAAAGATGGAAGAGTAGAGACATATTTATGGGAGAGTGGGCAAATAAATAAGAGAAGATTCGCATGGAATATTAAATGGAGAAAAAGAGATTGGGTGATTGGTGGGAAATGGAGATTGAAGACTAGAGATTAAAATTGATCGATTAAATGAATCTTGGAATTCTAAAAGCATACAAAAAGTCAAAAGTATCATCACATACCTTACCCACCAAGGTCAATTGATGCTATAATTAATTCTATTTTTGCTTCCCTAGGAAACATCATCGAGTACTCTTTAACGTTATTAAGGTGAGCTGTTAAATATTTGGGTTGGTTAATTTCATCTTTTTTTAACCATTTCAGATAAAATAACTTCTTAAAAATTTAAAAATGATTAATGGAGAGAAATAAAATAAATTCGAATAAAATAAAAAGTTCAGATAAAATAATTTCAGACAAAATTAGATGAGCCAAACAAATCCTTACTCCATTCTATCCTAATTTTATAATATCAATTTCGTTTTGTATGGTGTTCAAAATGTACGTTTGACACCTAATATCTTTAATAAGAAAACAAGTTCTAATAAAATAATTTCAAATAAAATCAGATGAGTCAAACAAAGCCTTACTCCATCTATCCCAAATTACAATATCAATTTCATTTCGTATGGTGTTAAAAATGTACGTTTGACCACTAATATCTTAATAAGAAAACAAATTCAAATAAATAATTTCAGACAATATTAGATGAGCCAAACAAAACCTTACTCCATCTATCTCAAATTACAATATCAATTTCATTTTGTATGGTGTTCAAAATGTATGTTTGACCACTAATATCTTTAGTTACACATTAATAAAAATTATATAAAAATAATAATATCATAATACTCATATAAAACTATACATTGAGTAATTAAGACGAATCTAATCATATCTCGCATATATGTTGTTTGTACGAAGTAACCATGAAAATAAGAATAAGAACTATAGAATATATTTATATATATATATATGAACCTCTCTTCTAAAATTATCTGACTAGGTTAGAAAAATAGAGAAAATCCCAGTTTATCTCCTTAATTAAATGGCAAAACTGTAAGTAAATTTATTTATCATGTTGGATATCCAAATATTTGATGCTAATTGTTATGTATCCAATATCTAACTAGGAGAATTTTTGTGTACCAAAGTTTGGGTTTCTAGAACTTCAATTCGGATGATATGTTCTCTATGTCATTTACTTCGTATATTGTTAATGGTTATAAAATACTAGTTAAATACCAATCTATTAGGGATATTGGTTTCAGCCCCCGATCCATGCCCACAGCCACCCAATCACCGCAATAGTCACTATTATGTTATACTAGTACCTACTCTAGGCGTTATTCCGGATTTCCTCCGTAATACATATCTTTATGTTTTAAAAATCCTTACATTAATTACCTACTTATAAAATAATTATAAAGTAATAATTTTTTCTCTCAAAGACATTATTACTAATGTTTAAATCTATCCACGTTTGAAACTTTTGTGCTTTAAAAGTTCATAATTGGATGAGTAATTTGATTTTACAGTTTCATTGATACTTAACAATTTGAACTCCTAGACTTTATTCAAAACCCTTAGTTCGAAAGTAAGTTTTCGGCTCCTAGACTTTTAGGATTTTTTTTTTTTGGAACGACGATTGGCTATTTGGAATTTTAATTATGGTGGCAATACCCGGTTTGTTTATTGAATTTTAAATAAAGTTTTAATCTATATGCCAAATTTTAAAACATATCATTGATACTAACATTGTTATGTAAGAGGTGTATATCCCTTATGATTTAGAATATTTTGACAAAGGATACCATTGTTTTTTGTAAGAGCACAATATATTATAGAAATTTAATATCATATCATATCATATCAATAATATATAAAGCCGGTCTCGCAGGCAGACCACGAGACAACGACACTTGGCGTTCCAGTTTTTTTCCAAGTGTCGAGCCACGTAGGCGAAAAATAGGTATTATTGTGACACATAGGATGCTAAGTAAACGAATTTTGGATGAATTTTTGTAAGATAAAAATATTGTATAGTGTTTTATTATCGATATATTTCTAATATTTCTTATATACAAAACTAAATGTAACTTTTAATAAATATCTTATAAATCAGTACTATTTCCATCATAAAATTCGTTTTAAAAAGTTCTTCAAAATGAGATCCATCTATAATATGTTTTGATAAAAAATAGAAAATCATTAAAAATAAGTTTTAATCAGAAAAAATAATTTTAGTTTGGTAAATTAATAACATAGATATCTATTTACAACTAAAACTACAAAAAGTACACTATAATATAAATAAGCGATATGATATCGTATGTCTAAATATTTTACATTATTAAAAGGGGTTATATGATCGTATTTAATATTCTTACATTATCAAAAGGGGTTATATGATCGTATTTAACATTCGAGTTAAAAGGTTTAGGACAATCCGGACATCGCCTGGGGACAAAACTAGTATATATATAGGGAATTTTTTTCCAAGATTTTAGAGAGCCACATAGGATTTTAATTTTTTAAAAATTATTAGAGTGCCATGTAGGATTAGTATTTTTAGAGCGTTACGTATAGGATTATGCCACATAGGATTATTATTTTAAACCGTCATGTAGGATTAAAATTAAAAGTTTAAATTTATTATAAAAATAAAATATTATCTTTTAAAATTGAAAATTTTATCTAAGAGAAAAGAAACAATTTATATTATTTCGTATACATACAAAAATACTATTAAACTTAAAAAATGATATTCAAGTAAAAAAATAATGAAACATGAGAAGTGATTAAAATAAATATTTTTTTGAAAAAATTCTAATTGAAACTAAAAATATATCCTTTCTTTTTTCCAGCAAATAAAAAAAATGTTCATCATTTATCATTTATTCGGCAATTAAGTTCTACGTTAATAAAATTTATCATATTTAATAAACTTTATCACCACTTTAAATCTAATAGTTTTTCAATCCTATTTAAACTCATCTAATGTTCCACAAAAATAAACGTAAAACTTTTACAGGCAACGAAGCATATTTTAGAATTTGAACACCATGAAATTCTTAGAATGCGATGAACAGTGGTGATCATAATTGCTCTGGAAAAATTAAAATTTAATTTATATATGTGTGAACCTTAATTGTATAAGATTAAAAAAATAGTAATATTATGTATTAACATTTTGTTATTTCGATTAAATATTAAATGTTAAGTTTAATTATGAATAAAACCTGTGCATCGCACGGGTTTAAATCTAGTATACACTATATACGAGAAAAATGATACAAAAATTCTTTCTTTATTTAATTCTGCTTGATAATCCGATCCAATGTCCTTAAAAAAAAAATCCAATCCAATGTTGCATAATAGTATCAAAAAATATATTGATATAATCCTTTTTTTTATTAATTGTACTGAGTGTAGTAAAATAAGCCCTTATCACTAAACTTATGGGCTAATTCCACCAATTTTTTATTTTGTTTTTAGGAAATTTTTTCATTTACTCACTTATGTCATAATTTAGGAAACCTATGGGCTAAGAATAGATTTATTAAAGTTATAATTAGTGAAAGGTATAAAATATTGGTATTTTATTGAAAATAAAACCCTAATCCAACAATTTTATCCTAAAGTTCTATCCAATTTTATTGAAAATAAATCTCTAAATTAACTTTTTTATCTTACAAAATCTATGTAAACTTATCCAACATTTTTATCTTATGTGTCATACTAATAATTTATTGCCTACATGGCGCGACATTTGGCGTTTTAATTGCTTTCATGTTACGACACTTGGCAAAAAATTAAAACGCTAAGTGTCACTGCCTCGTGGCCTGACTAAAAATTTAGCTTTATATATTAGTTATATTGTATGATATTCCCTCCGCCCGTAGTTATGTGCAACAAAGGACATATTTTCGGAATTCTAGGCAAAACTTTTAGGGGAGTGTTAATTGAGTTTTGGTGGGTTTAATTAATGAGAGAGAAAGGTAAAAATACAAAATTACCCTTATGATAATATACATAAACTAAACATTTAAGTGTTGAAAAATAAGGGTATATTTGGTATTTATAGTGTGAACACAAATATTTGTAGTGGGTAATAGATGGTGAAGGGGACCACTAACCAAAAAAGTGGGTAATAGTGGGTAATTAATAGTTAAATATTACCCAAAAAAAAGAAAAAAATTTGTTGCAAATAATATAAAACACCCATTTTAGGTAAATGTTGCAGATAATTGCAGACGGAGAGAGTATATGATATGAAGTATGTTATGTGTCGTTTAAAAAGTTTTCAACTCTAGTAAAGTCTAATACTGAGTTTGAGTCAAAACCCCAGTGTCAAAAATATTATCTGGTACTGTTGAATTTTTTTTAGTATCGGGAATATTTACTAATACTAAATTTTCTTACTACGTATACCTTCTATATCACAGGGAGAGATAGAATAACACTCATCCAAAACCGTGCGGCCGGAATTTTTCATCAATTTGGAGCTCACTTATCAGCATAGGCAAGTCATAACTTTTGCTGATAAACAGCACACCCTGCTCCAAGATAGATCCACACTCATGCACAGACAAGACGCATATACATGAACACTTGCGCAGAAATTTCATAAACATACTGATAGTTTTAACAGGAACAGTAGAAGTTAAACAATCATCAATAATTTTGCTGCACGAGATTACAAGTAAGCATCGAAACACGTATTCACAATTCGCTAACATCACCAAGACACAGACACAAGCTTAACACAGCCGAGTGAAAAGCATAATTTCTCATGTCTGGTTTGGGTGAAATCCGCAAAGACCTTCATGCTAGAGCGCTCAAAAACATCATATATCAGCAGTTTGTACAGCACATTCAGCACACTATGTTGAACTTCGAAACTTGACATTCACTTGAAGCATAATGTTATCAAAATTACTCATTGCACCTACCAGTGTGGCAGCTGTGGCTTAGTCAAAACTAAGCAACTACTTACTTTATACTTCAGAAACTGCTATTATCAACTGATGGCAGAGGCAATTGTTCTTGCTTATTGTTTTCTGTAGCATGATCAAGAGATTCAGCAGGTTGCTCTACATGCTCAGGTTGGTCTACATGCTCACCATTCTCTGGCTGAAAATTGATAGGAAACTTTGTGACTCTTGGCTTATCAGCTAAAATATTCCTCTGAACTCTGTCAATCAAAACCTTCTGAGGTGGTTCTTCCCTCAGCTGCTCATCATCATAATCATTGTTCACATAATATCCTACTCTAATAAATTCCTGCCCCATGTATGAGCATGTCAATAGTAACACTGTGACACCAATTATATCCGCTTCACAAATTTTTGAAGGATCTGGAGGGTCAGCCTAGCACAAGCACACAGAACATCAGGAGTGATTTAAAATTACAAGTACCCAAAATCAACACTTACAACGTGGAAGTTTATAGATGACCTGAAGAACAAAGCGAAAGTTGCCAGCATTGACAGGTCCTACAAGAACACTTTCCAAAAGTTGGTCATATGTCTCATCTTCAGCTGATCCCACATAGATTAGTTTCCATTCCAGATCTGTCAGAGAAAAATCGAAACCAATCAATCCGTTTAAAATATGTATGTTGATCAAAAACACCGCAGAACAAGAATTTAAAAATGCATCATCAGGTGACATTAAAGACAGGGATAACAATTATACAAGAAATACACAATAGGCATTTGTTACTTCTACCAATAACCCAATCATCCAAAAGCATTGAACCATCCTACTTTTCAATTCCACATACCTAATCACAAGATAGCAGGCATGTAATTAATTTTATTTGTTTGGACTAAGAAGGTGGTAGATACCAGCATCACAAATGATCTAGAGGTCAAGGAACAGCCCGCACTCACCCCTAACACTAATAGTTACTCCCTCCGTCCCTAATTGTTTGCCCCATGTCCATTTTTTACTTTATTAAGTTTTGGTTGAGTAAATTGACGAGAGAGAAAAGTAATGGGGCACAAAGTGGGTTTTTGTGAGAGTAAAGTGGTGGTCCCCATAGACATTTATGGCATGGGGTAATCTTTAAGGGACATCCATATATGAAAAATGGAGCAAACAAATAGGGACAGAGGGAGTAGGTTGAGAAGTTATACTCTTGTGAGTAGTTTACAAACATGACTCCTTATGGGTTAGAAAAGGAAGGGAAAGAGCATCTACATTTCAGACTTTAAGGTTTCCCCACATATGAGAGCAGAATGTAAGGACAGCAATGTAACCATGACCATTCAAATGCTCTGTTTTTGAAATCTTCAGCTGAATTCAGAGCCTTAAACAAAAACAAAAAAAAAAAAAAAAACTATCTAAACCAATAGAAATTTAACATAAAGGCATACCATATAGACATACACATTATTGGAACATCTGGAAATAGAGACTTGCGCTAAAAGTAGGGTCTGAGTATGGGCGTACTACATACAGTGATACAAGTACATAACAATTCAAACAAATTCCAAATTCCAACAAGTATTAGCACGTTTGCAAACACATATACAGATGTTTCAGGTTTACTCTAATCTTAATAATATTTCTACCTCAAGCCCACACATGACCAGGATATTCACATGACTCTTTTTTCTCTCTCTTCTTCCATTTATTCTTCTCTAGACCACATTCCAATTGAAAACTAAAAAGCCAAGTTCTTCATAAAACCATAGTTCAATTATGTACACACTCAATCACCTTGTTTTCTTCAACAAGGTTCATAGACAAAGAATTCATGTATTCAATGTGACAACAATCAAGCAGCATACACTCTTTCATACTTCATAATTTAGCAAGATACAAGAAAGTTTGTTCAAGAAAGCTTGATATTTTTAATGTGACAAACAAAATCAATATCAACACAAATTATCCAACAAACTGCTCCAGAAATTTGTCTGTGGAACCATCATTTGAGCATATGTGCCACTGCATGCTCACATATATGAATTCGCAAATTGTGATGCTCGCATATTTATGTGTACATTCTGATGATTCAAGTCCCCTAACTAGTTACCGAATCCAAAAGTGGATAGGTCAAACCTCCTAAATTGACTTTCTATCTGGGGTAGAGCAATTACCACCATGAGCAAGCAGATTGACAACAAACAAAGCTCAATAACAAGACACTAATCCATCAAAGTAAAAAATACGGAGAAACATACCATCTTTAAGTGAAACCAAACACTCATATGAAATCTCGAACCGAAATGGGCAGAGAAACGGTGCTGGATTATCCAAGATAGCGACATTTGTGATGTTAACCGCACTCATTGCATTTCTCTCTAAGCTGAAGAAGCAATGCAACAGTAAGACCCTTAAAACCAAGTTTAAACCTATGACAAAAGATTTTCATATTATCAGCGGCAGAAAAACAACCAGAGAAAGAGAAATAGTAGTACTAAACACAAAGCCAAACTAGTTCTAATTTAATCGTTCTACTATGTAATTAAATTACCTTATACCTACAAGAAAGGACAACAGCTACAAGAAAGGACAATAGCAAAGGATAATGTAGTTTACCAGCATAGTTTATTGGCAAGGTTTCTTTATCTAGTAATGTTGGCCAATCTTAGTAGGTAAAGATAAAAAATGATTCCAAAGTTGGAACTCAAGATAAATCTCGATTACGCAAGCGATTTCTGATATTAGGGAAAACCCTAGATCATTCACTAGTCTTACTTCTTGGTAGAAAATTCCGAAACTAGAATGAAACAACTAGAAAATTCATCAATTGGTGTAACTAAAAGATTATCATAACTCATCACAAAATCTAGGGTTTGTCAATAAACAATAATCAAAAGTCCAAAATTCAAATTCAGTCCACAAAAAACTAAAACAAATGCCTAAAAATTAAACTTACAAAAAATGAGTCATAAAATCAAAGTTGTAAACTTCATTAATTCAAAATTAAAGCAAGGAAATTGTAACCCTAATAATCGAATTAAAACCTAAAACGAGAAATTAAACTACAACTGAACAAGCAAGCTTCAGATCGAAGCTCTGTAACAATAATTAACGGAAGAATAAGATGAAGATAATATCAAATTAAAGTATAAAAGTAAGAAAAATGGCGGAAATTTATAGAATTTGAAGATTTAATTACCTGCGAAAGGAGAGAGAATGCAAAAGTGGAGAATTTAGTGAGAGAGAAGAGCGAAATAGAATTGGGTTGGGGGAATTTGGGGAAGGAGGGAAATTAACTAAGAAAGAGGGAGGGAAATTTAGAGCGGTTTATTCATACTACCATTATTTGATGACTTTTAATAGAGCCCATAGCCTTTCAAAAAAAAAAAAAAATAGAGCCCATAATTAATCATTGGGCTTTTGAAGATTGGGTGGAGTTAATTGTTTATGGCTAGACTCTAGTTTAGCCATTTATCCCTACACCCCCCCTAAACGATGCGTACCACACATTCCAGTAACTTCCTTCTAAAACTGCCAGTAACTTCCCACTACCCCACCCATATATATATATAATTAAAAAAAAAAAAACTTTTCAAATAATCACATTTTTCTTTCTCATCCTCTTTCTCCAATTTCTCACTCAACCTCCATTTTCTCTCTCTACTCCATTTTCGTACATGCAATTAGCAAGTAAAATTGTATAAAATGTCCGACATAAGAGACGAAATTGCACAATCTCGACAAATTTCAACAACAACAAACCAAAAATCTAATGAGTAAGTATGTTTTACATGTTTAGTGTAAAATTAATTGAAAATTGCGAAACAAAACCCTAATTTTTTGGTATTTTTTCTTTTTGATGATGCTTCAGGAAAAAAATTGAAAATACTGGAGTTCTAGAACAATCAAAGTAAGTATTACTATTTTTTTTTCGGAATTATAAGCATAAATTTATTTAAATTTGCTCATATTTAAACAAGTTACTGTTTAATTTCAAAATAAACATAATTTTCCTCTATTTCTGAGACGATAATAAAAATTTAAACAAGTTACTTTTAATATTGGAATGTATGCGTAATTTTGATTAAATGATCAACCAAAAAAAATATAAAGTATAGTATTGTGAAATATAATGAACAAATACAAAACAGTATATGTTCAAATTGGATTGTGTGCATATATGTGTGCATATATATGTATACATATGTTCAAATTTGTATATTATGTGTACAGCATGCAATTTATGTTTGTTTCTAAATTGTTCATTTCTAAATTTATGTGTATACATTTACTGACATATTAATTGTTCATGTCTAAATTCCATTTTGTACAAATAGAAAACATATACTTTATTCATCTGTGTAGTAAAATGAACATTTACAAAACACTATATTGTCAAAATTCATATTATGTTATATATATCCATATATGTGTATACAAATGTTCATTGCTACAACTATATTGATCATTTATATGAACTATTATGTACATTTGTCTAACATAGAAACATCATGTCAATTTTTATGATTTACAATATTAATTTACATTGTAGTGATGTACCATTTAAAGTGATACACTTGATGCAATTTGACAATGGAATGTTCAATCCTTATCCTATAATTCATGAGAGAAAAGAATGTTCTGAAATAGACAACAAATTGGATAGAAATGAAGTTATAAAAAAGTGGGAACCCTATTTATTAGGAGACAACCTACATCCCAAGTAAGTTGATATACTTACAAATATTCATATATGTAATATTTAATGTACAATCATTTAATTCAATACTTAATCTCATAATTGAAATAATTTGTAAAATTTTAGTGAACCAAAAAAGTTGAAAGTGAAATGTATAATGTCAAGATCAAGGCCAGAGAAAAATCAATCAATAAGGTATAAATACTTAATAAAAATTCAATAATTAATTTTTATACAGTTACATAATCATACTTTTATGTATTAACATTCGAAAAATTTCAGTGAACAAGAGAAGGAAACTTCAAAAATAGATGATGCATCAACAAATCAAGGGTATATTCTACCTCAATGTGTTTAATGTTCATTTATTTCTTAGTTGTCATACATAATCTAATGATTTGCATTCTCAGGAAAAAAAACAACTGAAGAGGAAGCAAAAACTGATCACCTACAACAAGAAAAGGCTGGATCAGAATTAGTGAATACAGGGTATTTGATTCCCATAATGTTCATTTTCATATTACTTAATAAACATTTTTAATTATTTAAAATTAATTGATTTTCAGAAATCAATCACCTAAGAAAGACACAAGAGAGGTTGAACAACTACAACCAAAAAAGGATGCAACAGGGTATTTTCAGAAATCAACTAATGTTCATTTTCATATTAGTTGATTAACATTTTTAATCATTTTCAATTTTTAATTTTCAGAAATCAATCAACTGAAGATGAGCCTCCAAAAGAGGCTACAGCAAAGGATCAGCCTACACAACAAGTGAAGGCTATAGCAGAGGATGAGCCTCCAACAGAGGAAGAGCCTCCAAAAGAGGATGAGCCTCCAGCAGCAGTTGAAGAAACACATTCATACATAATGCAAAAGTATGAACATATATAACTTATTAAATGTTTCTATTCCACATTTACAATATTATTGATCATAAATTATCTGTTGCCAGGAAAAAATTAAAAGTGTCAACTCAAGGAATACTAAAAAAACTGACAAAAAACTGGAAAACTGCTCCTGTTAGCAAGGTCATTGCTGCTAAAAAGGCCCCTGCTACAACTGTTGATACTGCTGGAAAAGCCACTGCTGCTGAAATGGCCCCAGCTACAACTACTGAAAAGTCCTCTGCTGCAGAAAAATCCCATGCAGCAAGTTCTGCAAATGCACAACAGAAGGCCCCTGCTGAAATTAAATAAATCCTATTAGGTAATGTACATAATTGTTAAATTAAATATTAAATTTTTTTAATCAATAACACTTATACTGAAAATGTTCATTTACCAATTTGTAAATGATCTAAATGTATAGGTGGTGAAGAAATTGAGATTGAGGATGAAACAGAAGAAGAATTGGAAAGACAAGAAGAGTTGCAAAGGGATGAGGAGTTGACAAGAATATTGAGAGGTATAAAACCTGTTGAAGAGTTAAATTTGTCTCAAAAGAGTGAAGAATCTTCACAAAATTCAAAGCAACCAAGAAGGAAAAGGGTTGCAAGGAAAAATCAAAAGAAAAAAGAATTGGAAGAAAATAAAAAAAAAACAGGAATATGAACAATCACCAGCAAGAAGAACAAGAAGTAAATCACGAGGTAAATAAAATGTACAATTTCTAATATAACAATGATCATATTAAATAAAATATTACAACTATATTAATATTTATATAACAATGTTTATTTGCAGATGTTAAGTTGCCTGGCATATCAGCTATAGCAACAGTTGCTGCAGCAATTGCTGAAAACCTACCAGTAGCAACAACACCCAAAAAACCTGGGCGTCCAAGGGCTGCAACTGCAGTTGCAGAGAAACCTGTTGAGAAAACAGGGCGTACAAGGGCTGTAGTTATTGGGAAAGCAGGCCAAAAAGGTAAAAGAACATATCTAAAACAATAAATGTTCAATTACAATCTTACACTTTTAAAATGTTTATTTTACTTAATGTAATTGATCAAATAATTAGGTGGTCAGAAAAGACCTGCTGCATCAGCTAAAAGTCCTGCAAAAAAAAAGAAAAGTCATAGATCAAGTGCCTTATAATGAACCATCAGAGGATGAAGAACAAGAAGAAGTCCCTGCAACAAGTTCTGCTCCTGCAGAAAAGAAAATTCTTAAAAAAGTAGAACAAAAAGGTAATGTACATATTAATAAAGTTAAATGTTCAAATACAAACTAGCAATTTACACTTTCATATATATATGTTCATTTTACATATTATAATTGATCAAATGTTTAGGTGGCCAGAAGAGGCCTTCTGCATCAGCTAAAGGCCCTTTGAAGAAAACAAAAATCATTGAAGAACAATCAAAGGAGGAAAATGTAGAAGATGATAAAAGTAATACTGATAGTGGATCAGATAGTGAGGATCCAGCTTTTGATGCTGAAAAAGAAGAAGATGAAGAAAGTGAGGAGGTGGAAGTAGTTCAAGAAAAGAAAACAACATTGAAAAAACCAAAAGCTGAAGAAAAAAGAATGGTTCTGTATGAGAGGGAACCAATAAAAAAGATTGTGAAGAGGAAAACTGAATTTTCAGTGGCTAAAAAAAAAGAAGAGAAGGAAGAAAAGAATGAAGAGGAAGTTGGAAGTTCGACAAGAGGAGGCCATGTCAAATTCATGCATTGGGTTAAGAAAATGAGTGATACACAGAAGAAATTAGTGCATGAAATAGGACTGGGGCCGTTGTTGGATATAGAACTTCCTCAGCTTGACAAACAATTCAACCATTGGGTTTTAGATAGCTTTGAAGTCAGTAGTTGTAGTTTTGAGCTGCCTAAAGGTGAGAAAATTGAAATTGAGGTGGAGGATGTGAGAATTGTATATGGTTTGCCAATGGGAGACATTCCCATTGTTGAAGCCAAATCAGACAGAGCAAGTGAAGATTTTGGTGTATTTATAAAAAATTGGAGGTCAAAATGGCAAGGCAAAACACCATCTGTAAACCAAATTATTGCTCAATATACAAGTGATAAATTCAAAAACCAAAGGCCAGCAGAAGAAGATTTTCTCACCAACTTTTTGGTAGTTGCTGTGAATTGTTTGATGAAGTGTATTTCAAACAACCAATGCCATTTCAAGTTTCTGTTTTCTATGATGGACAAAGAAAAAATAAAAAACTTGAATTGGTGTCAGTACGTGTTTGACTCTCTCATCAGTTGCCATGTGACATGGAGAAAGAGTGGAGGAAAAGGATTCTACAATGGACCACTGCAATTTCTGATGGTAAGTTTACAACACACAATAGTAAATTATAAAATGTTCATTTTAGTAACAATGAATGTTCATTAACAAAATGTTAAATATCGATTTCGTCTAAAATTTTAATCTTTTATATTAATTGTTCATTTATATTATATTATATGTTCATTTATAGTAATGGGTTTTGGTGCAGCTGTTCGACTTTGACAGAGTTCAAAGATTGAACAAAAAACAACCAAGAACAATTCCAATAATTTCTTGTTGGAAAAGGGATATGTCACTTGAAAGGATAAAAACAGAAAATGATTTGAACTATGGATATGGAAAAGTCCTTCCAAGAATAGAAGAAAAGCCTGCAGACAATCCTAAGGTACAAAATGATCATTTATAAATTATGAAATGTTCAATATCAAAACACATAATGTCTTATATGATTTTTCTTATATGTTCTATAAATGACAGATCTTTATGAATGAATTTGCATCAATGGTACAAGAAGTTGGTGCATCTTTGGCAAGACTTTCTACCAAATTGGTTAAGGCAAAAGAGCTCTTTCCTGGGAATCAGTTGGTCAAGAAGGTAGATGAAGTGTTGGGAAAGATGGCAAGAGAACCATCAATTCTCAGCCAAGATGATGAAATATTTGGATCAGAGGATTTTTTGAATGCCATAGCTCAAATTGAGAAGGAACTGATGGAGGCAAGTGAAGCAGAAAAAAAAAAAAAAAAAGGAAATGAGAAGGAATATGATATAAGGAAGGCATTCAGTTTGGGTTGCAACTTAACTCCCCCAACTCCAACAACTGGTAAATATGCTTAATTAAAAACTGTCATTAATTTGAATATCCTTACTTAAAGAGTATAATATAATTAAAGAATTAAAATTTAATTTATTTGAACACAGAAGCACAGATTAATGTTGCAGCCACAACTTCAACAACAACTGATGCAAATGTTTCTTCTAAGCCAGAAGAGGGTAAAACTTTAATATCTATGTACAATTATGAAAAGTATAATGTTCATTTATAAAATAATAAGTTTGTTTATTCTAAATATTCAAAAAAGTATATATTCAGAATAACAAATGTTCATTTACATTAACAATTTCATATATTTTAAATCAACAGAAAGAGTTGGAGGTTCAAATTCTGAAGAACCACAAGATGGAGGAAATTCAAAAAAAGGTAAAAAGTTCACTTATATAGTATTAAATGAATATTTGTGATTGTAAGATATTCTTCTTTAATGATACTAAGTCTATATATGTGTGAATGCAAATTAATACAAAAGGCATTAAACAAAGGTGAAGGTTCAAAATCTGAAGCATTAGAAGAAAATGTTGAAGGAAATTCAAAGAGTGGTACAATGTTCACATATTACAAATAAATGATCAAATTATTAAGTATAATGTTCATTTCTAGTTATATTAAATTTTTTTCATGTATTTTGTTTGCAGCATCTGATTCAAAAGTTGTGATCCCAAGACACCAACTGAAAATAGGGAAGCTGCTGGAGATATTTCTACAATCTTCAAATCTCCAGCATGTTTAAGTATGGAAGATATCCTTGATAAATCAAACAAGAAAGGAGGAAGCATGGGGTAAACATGGAAGACCTATCTTGTTAGAAAATATATAATTTTGAATGGACATGTAGAATAAATTTGGTTATAAAGTGTAATTATTTTGGACAGTTTTTGTTTATGAAGTTAGTAATGGATATGTATTATAAAATCAGAAGGGAATATTTTGCTTTAGGGTAGGAATGCACAATTTAAGATATGTAAATTATGTATTTTAATTTAAATGTTTTAGTAATATTTTAAGTGTTTATTGTTCAAAAAAGGAGAATAATGTTTTTTTTTATATTAATTACTCTTCATTACTAACCATGATTAATATTTCAGAGAAGACAAGAAGAAACAGATATATGCTTCAAATGTGAAGGAAAGGTAAATGATTATTCCACATATACATGTTCTTTTACATTAAACTGAATAATCATTTATACTATATTTATATTCAGTGAGACAAAAAAGGATTCAAAAGAAATTGAAACAGAGAAGATTCAAATTTCCAAAAACACAACAGGACAAAGGTAAATGGTCTTTACATGTGTATAGATTTATAATGTTCATTATCAATATACTAAATGATCATTCATAATTCAATATTTATTCAGTGACAGAGAGAAGACTTTGGAAAAAAAAAAATCAAGAGAAGCTGAGAAGGAAAAAACTGAGATTGCAAAGGAAAAAGATATAAGGTATTACTATTTGTTCTTTATATAAATTATTTGTTCATTATTAAAAAAATTCATATTTGTATTAATATATGGTCACATTAACTAGGCCACAAAGGGAAATCCCAAATGTTCCTCTTGCTTTCCGATCTCCATACATGGTCAAGTATAAGGATTTGTTCAAAGATGAAGACACAATGAACAAACTTGTAACAGACTATGCTTATAGTGGAAAAGATCAAAGGTATACATCACTTACTTCATTAAAACTTTAACATTACGTGTGTTGTAAACTCATAAAATTTAAAAAATTGATATTTTGCAGTGAGCTACTATACTATGATGGAGTGAATTCGATCAATAGGGAAGAGATGAAAACTCTTGAAGGGGATACATTAGTAGTTAACAATGTGATCGATTCATGGGCAGTACTTCTAAATCAAAAAAGGTCAAAGAACAAGTTATACTTTTCAACATTTCCACATGTAAGTCTTTATTGAAATTACACATGTATACATTGGTGTACTAAAATGATCAATTCACTTATACTAGATGATCATTATGAATATTAAAATGATCCTTGTGCATTATTTGCAGCAAATTATGTATGCAAATACAGTGTGTCCTGAAGGATCATCAATGGAGCTTAGAATTGCATACTTCAAAGAAAGAATAACAAATGAATTGAGGTTATACAAAATCAAGAGTGCAGTTGGATATCAACAGGTATTAATGAACAATATGGAATTATAATATGTTCATTTACATTAATGTGTATATATAATAATATTGTGTACTATGTACAGATTTTTTTTCCAGTGGCCATATATGCACATTTCTATCTTCTATGCATTGATCATATCAATGAGACAATGCATATAATTGACAACAGGAAACTGCCAAAATATCAAACAATTGCAACAAAGTATGAAAACCAACCCCAATTGGTGGTAAGTATATTGTTTAATAGATATATAAATGATCAATTTGTTTATACAAAATGATCAATATTGAAAATTAAAATGATCAATATTAATATGATCCTTTGAATTTTTTTTTCTGTATATGTTGCAGTTAAAAGGATATGCAGAATATTTGAAAGGGTTGGGGTATGAAGATGCAGATTCTATTGAGAAATATAAGGTGGAGGAGCAACGAAGATTACACCAACTGTGGAGTTTACATTATGAAACATATGGAAACTTTCACTGCTGATCCCAATGAAGAATGGGTTTGTGACCTAAAACCAAACAATGTATGTAAATTTCAACAAAACAAAAAAATATACTTCATGATCACTTTATAATACATAATGATCATTTATATCCCATTAATGTTCATGTTTATAATAAATTATTTTCTTGGAACAGGTGAACCAAATCAGAAAGCTCAGAGTACAATACACTGCTGAACTAATGCTGAATGAAGGAAACAGGCAGTCACGGAACAATAGAAGAGCAGCAAGAAGATTTGCACAAGCTTAATACAATATGTTCATATATAGACATATATATGATCATACTTGCTTTCAGTATTTGTATGGACATAAGTTTTTGTTGTTGGTCAAGTAAAGACAAAATTTATTATCTTTTTAATATTTACAAATAGTAAAGTGTTACATTATAATTGCCAGTTTTAAATCATCTAATATAATTATTCCAATTTAATAATGGTTCTTACTATTTAAAATAGTATATGATCACTTCCAAAAGCAAAAATAATCATTTATAGAACATTTAAGAATAGTTTGAAAAAAAAAAAGATTCAAATTACTTAATAAATCAAAATATAAAAAACTTAAAGCACTTGAATCTCTATAAAGTTGAGACAACTAAAAATGTTGATAGTTAAACACCAAAACATAATTGCATATTGATTTACTCTCTTATTTACCATTTGTAGCCAATCTCTTAGCCACACTAGTATAAAAAAACGCTAATAACCTATCATATTTGGTTGAAATCTGTGGAGAACCTCCTTGAGTACTTCTTGAAACAGTAGGAGATCCTTGAACATTCATTGAAACACTAGGAGAAAGTAGAACATTCCTTGAAACACTAGGAGAAACTTGCACATTCCTTGAATTTCCTTGAGTACTTCTTGGAACATTAGGAACATCATGCACATTTCTTGAAATACTAGCATCAACTTGAACATTCCGAAAACAGCCTTGAGGACTTCTTGGAACATTAGAAGGAGCTTGAACTTTCTTCGGAACACTAGAATGAACTTGAACATTTCTTGGAGTTTGGAGGATTTTGAACAATGCTAGAAACTTTAGAAGGAGCTTGAGCATTGATTTGAGCATGCACAACTGTGGGAAATTGTACATTTCTTGGTTTCTTTGGTGGCAATTGAGAACTTGTTGGAAAATTATCAACATCATGAGCAATTGCAGCTGTTTTACCCTAATGATCAAAATTAAAATAATTAATGATAAAATTCAAAATTCATAATGACCTTATACAAAATTAAAAGGTAGATGAGTAATATTTCACCTTAACAATAGAAGATATGTCTGGATCAACAGTAACGTTTGATTGCATAGAGCTATATCCATATTCCTATAATAAAATGAAAATTATAAAAACATTATAATCACAACTTAAACTACTAAAATGAACAACTACAATTACATACATAATCATTTACATAATACCTGTTCAAAGTCATTTGAAACACTATCATCTGAAAGGGATATCTTCTACAATGGCAGTCTTTTTATTACAAACCTTGAAAAAAAAATTAAAAGTAAAAATGTTTAATATTCTAAAGAATTTGATAAAAACAGATAAAAAAAAAAGAAAATAAGTTTTTACCTGAGCACTTGGATCTTCAATCACAATTAACTCATTAGGATCAGCCAAAGAATTAGCATAAGATATAGGACACCCATTCTCGTCCAATTCCTAAGGCAAAACAAAAATGTTCAATTCTTGAACATAAATGATCAATAACAAAAACATAAATGTGCATTATTACCTGAACTACTGCTTGACCTTTAGATCTTTTATAAGGAGTGTATACTGACTTTTTCTTCAACCACTGACCCCTGGCTTTGTTATAAGCCTTCTCTAAATTACTCTTAGGCCTATAATTCCTCTCTCCAATAGGTCTTGATTTTGCCGGATTCTTAACTTCATGATCAACAATTTCAATACCTTCAACCGGTTCATTAAAATCAATAGTACCAGTAACACTCTCAATCTTTTCTTTTAAAAGATTGAAATAACATTCAACCTCTGCTCTAGCATTCAAAGAGTGTTGACAACTTGTTACCAACTTAACAAATTTCCTTATTGTTTGTGTCCTCCAAACACTTGTAGATACTACATTGGTTTTCATTGTAGGTTCATCAAGGCCATGACTACACATAGCAGCCTTAGTCCACCTCTTACATATATAGTCATCTGGAATCTTATGAACACAATTCATATGATAAATTCGAAGAGCATGACAACAAATCAAACCCATTTCACTAAACAACATGCATGTACAACATATTGCATGTGTTTCTTTATTAAAAACAACCTCGTGCTTGATCATATCTTTCCCAGGTCTCCACAAATGATAATAATATTCAGGAAAATTCACACCAGCATCCTTATGATCACAAGCAGTACCCTTAATGAACTCTTCCTCAAAAAGCACATAAGCTTGAATAGTATACAATGATCTAGCATGAACAAGAATCCCAATGTATGCAAAAGCCAAATGACGATTACCTCTGATTGTATTATAATCTCTCCCTTTTTCTTTGCTTCTATACTCTTGAACCACATCGAGAAACACTTGATAGAAATCACATAGACCTTGTGTCTTGTTAAGCCTTTGAGAAACTGATTTGTTAGTTGTCTCACTACGTTGAGATGAAAGCACACCTCCTGACCAAAATTTCTTTGAAAAAGCTGGACACCACATCTCTTTGATTTTATACAAATCATTCAACCAATCAACATTTGCACAGTCATATTTCAACAACATTCTGTAAATGAAACATGATCATTAAGCATAACAGTTATGATCATTATAAATAAACATTTATAAAAAACTAAATGTTCATTTCTATAAAAATTATTTAAGAAGCTAAACAAGTATAAAGCAGAAGTACCTTTTCCAATAATGCTCAAATTCTGGTGGAGTTTCACAATACTTCAGTAAATAACCAAATAAATCAGTGAAACCATCCAAAGCTCTCAACGCCCCAATGTGTTTCTTAGAATTTTGTTCAATATGCCACACACATAATCTATGATGAACACCTTTGGGGAAAATATTTCTTATCCCAGCTGCAATTGCTTGAGCTTGATCAGTCATAATAGTAATAGGACTTCTCCTTCCCATAGAAGTTAGAAAAGTATCAAATAACCACTCAAATGATTCTGTTCTTTCATTAAGTATAAATCCCATGCCAAACATCACATTATTTGCATGATGATTCATACCCACAAATGGATCACAAATCATACCATATTTGTTAGTTCTATAAGTAGTATCAAAAACTAACAAATCACCAAAGTAATGATAATCTCTCATCATCCTTCCATCTCTCCAAAAGAAATTAACCAATGCACCATTTTCATCTTGTTCAAAATCATAATAGAAATCTGCTTCATCAATTTGTCTCTTAGCAAAAAATTTGATTAGTTGATTGCTGTCACCTCCCCCAAGTTTAGCTGTCTTTTCAACAGAAATAGCATTATAAGCATCAGGAGCTGTAAAACAAAGGTTAGGAGACCCTCCAACCTCCTTCTTCAAAGCTCTCAAAGAATCAGAAACTTTAACTCCACTCAATCTAAGTGTAGAAATGAAATTAATATGTTCCTTAGAAATATCCCTTTGAGACCTTATTAAATGTCTCTTGTCAACAAGAATCATTTCATGATTATGAACCATCTCATGTCTTGTACATGTATATACACCTGAACGGTCAATACTAAACTGCACAAAAGCTAAGCAACCAGTCCTTATGTTAAGTCTCTCATACAGCCTATTATTCCTGCACTTATCATCTTTAAAACCCTCATTTGTACAAACAAATCTTTTCATAGAGAATGAATCATCTCTTCGCCTCTTACTTTTTCCAATTCTAATTCCAAAGCCCTTTCTAAATGCATATTCATCAAACATTTCATAAGCCACATCTTCAGAAGGAAATTGTTTCCCATAAAATTCAGAACTAGCTGCTTCCTCAAATAAAATAGCATTCTTTTTTTCCACTGCAATATTAAAATGTAATAAATGAACACAAATAATAGCAATAATGTACAATAACCACATGTAAACTGTTAATGAACATTTATCATTACATAAATGGACATATATCAAAATGATAATAAAACATATAAATGAACATTTATGATTACATAAATAAATGTAAATTACAGTAATTACACCTATGTTAACGTAAATGTACATATAATATAACATACATGAGCATTAATTGAATGCCAAATTTTATAAAACTATAGACAATCATTAAAATGCAGAAAACTGGAAAAAACATCAATCGAATAACAACATTACAAAGAAAAACAATAAAATCACAACAATACATCACAAACTATAAATTAAAATAATCATAAATAAAAATGAAATCAAATATTATAATCGACCATAATTTTGATTTTAATCCATACAATAAGCAATAATAATTAGCTAAACAATAAAATCAAAAATTATAATTGAGCATTATATAAACTATAGTTCATACAATTAGAAAAACTATGAAATCAAAAATCAAAATCGAACTATTACACGCGAAAAACAGAGCATAATCAAAATCGAATGATTGAGGAAAAAATTACTCACATTGTTTCGAAAACGAGTCGACTAAACCAACTCCAGCAGAAAAAATAGAATCACAATCACGATCAAAAGCAATTAAGCTAGAATCACTATCACGATCAAACGCAATTGAGCTAGAAATTTCCATGGAAGAAGAGAGAGAAAAATTGGGGGAAAAATAAAAAATGCAGGAGAGAGAAAATGAAATAAGTAAAATATGAGATAAATAAAATGGAAATTAGGTTAAGAAAATCATTATATAGTTGCTTGAATAGAAAGTTAACAAAAATAAAAAAGATGAAGAAAAAAAAATGGCAGAATGGTTCAATATAAAACGACGTAGTAGCATGGGGGTGTAGGAGAAGCTGGCTACCCTAGAGTCTAGGCAAAAATTTGTAACGCAGAGTATGTTTATTCTATACTCGGGTATATTATTGGACTTTTAAATATTGGGTGGAATATGTTTATTCTATACTCGGGTGTATTATTGGGCTTTTAAAGATTGGGCGGAATATGTTTATTCTATACTCGGGTGTATTAAAAGTGTTCAAATTGTAAGTTATCAAGTGGTGTTTAATGTTAGTGAGTGTGTGTTTTGATGATTTGAGACGATTTACTAGTACATTAGATTTTTAAGATATTATGATATCGAATATTAGATACACTCGCCCTCTTAATCTTATTGATCATTTAGGAAAATGAATGATAAAAGGTATTTTAAGCCATTTCTTTGACTTTAAAAGGGAAAAATTCATCCATTCTCATTAATTGTTAAAGATTTTGCTCATTTTCCCTTTGTCCCTATTTTTTTTGCCCTATTTAACTGCGCACGGTTCCTAAGATGCGTCTTAAAACCTCTATATCTTTATTTTCATAAATCTAAAAATTATTAAAACGTGATATTAATAAAATATACAATGAGACGAATCTAACAAGACCACTCATGACTAACGGTAATTTATGGTCAAAGTTTTTAAAATTTGACCCAAAAAATGACAATGGGGCAAAAATAAAAGGACAGAGGGAGTAGTTATCTATAACCCACTTGTTTGAATAGTCAAATGTCTAATTTTTCATAAATTTTAAAAATACTTTATAATTTATGCTCTAAACTAATGTGATTGACTAATCTTCATCACTACTAACATCATCAACATATTTAATAAAGAAACATACAATTTTAGCTTTTTTTTAGGATAATTATAAAACGGGTAAACGGATCCAGGTTCGAGTTTGGGTGTTAGACCCAGATCCAAATCCGTTTTTTTCAACAGAACCCGGATCTATCGAGTCCAAATTTAAAGACCCATATCCGTGAAAAAGGGATATGGATCCACAGATCTGGATCGGGTTCAAATCCACTGCCATCTCTAGCCATGGAGTATATGTATTTTGCACTACATAAACCTATACACGAGTAGTATATTATCTTGAAAAAATTCTAGTGATTTACTTGGTATTATTTTTGAATGTTAAGATAGCTCCAAATTGAAAGACAATAACAAGTAAAAGCGACATAATTTTTATTCTTTTCTATTTTAATTCTAGAACGCCGTAGCTTAGGCTCGAATGTACCTAAAAATGTAGATACATCCGGGGTCTAACAACACCGATGCGTAAAACTAAAACCCCAATTGGACTAATGGCCTAATGGGAGATTATGGGACACATCATTTGTTTGGGGCTTTGTAGACAACTAACTAATTACCCTTCCCATCTCACTATCATCAGGTTGGCATGAGATGAGAAATTTCGGCATACGCCAAGATTAAAGAAAAACAAAGATATTGCTTCAAAACAAATTGCTAAGGCCCTGTTTGGTGGTAGCGTTTGAGGGAGCGATTAACGTTTTGATCAGTCAAAACACTATTAAAAAAAAAGAATAAGAGTGTTTGGCAAGGTAGCGGTGTGAGTAGTGAGTAGCGAGTAGCGGTAGAGGTAGCGTTTAGGTAACTTTGCTCAAAAGTTAAAAATAGTAGCTTTTAAGAGTAGCGGGTAGCATTTGTTAATTTTTGGTTACTTTTTTTTTTTTTTAAACAATTTATATTATTATTAATATATTTTAGTAATGCAAGCGCTACTTTTGCCAAACACCCATACTATCCACTGTTACTTTGACAGCTAACCCCTACCAACTACTAATTGACAGCTAATCGCTACCTTAACAGTTACCGTTATTCGACCGCTAAAAGCTACCTGCTACTACTAGATTTGCCAAACAGGGCCTTAGACCATCCACATTCATTCAGCTTCTTATAATTTCTCTCTCCTTACCTTATTAGTCCACATCACTTTCCACTAACTTTATCATATGCCCCTTCCATTTCTTAATTACATACATACATTCATTAACCTCTCCATTTACTTTCTCTCTCCTATTTTTCTATATCCCACCACCTTTTTTCCCTCCTACCTTTCATACCCCGCTAATATTAACAAAATAATTTATAGTGTAAAATGGGACCACTTTACTTTTGAGAGGTTCCAATATTATTAACCTCCCCAAACTAAAGTGAGGAATGAAAGTGATGGATGGGGAGCTAGTACTAATATGAGAAGGTCCCCACTTTTATTTTTAACCAATGTAGATGCTCTTAACACAAGTGTCGAATTTCAAACATTGCGGTGTCGAATTTCAATTGCTAATATACAAAGCGGTGTATTTTATCCGCTTTTCATAAATTCTCCCCCTTCAAAAACGTCACCTTTCTTCTAATTTGATCTTCTTCTGTTGAAAATCCCTGAGAAAAAAAAAAAGAGATTGAGATAAAATGTTGATGGGTTTATTGAGTATTCAATCAATATTGGATATGGCGTTGGCTGGTATTTCATTGATGATTGGTCTTGGTATTTTCGGCTTCATTGCATCTGTTCTTTGTTCTGCTGCCTTTTTGCAGCATGCTAAGCTTGTTTCTGCTTGATTTTTTTGATGCTCATTTTTGGATTCAGGTATGATATTACCCTAATTTAATTGAATATGTTGATTTATGTTTGTTTATTTTGAAATTTGAATCTTTAGAATGAATATGAAATTGCCCATGATTTGGAATTTAATTATGATTATGGTGTTAGCTTACCTTTTAATTTTTGAATTTACTGTGCTTTGACATTGATTTATTGGATCTAAATATCTAATTTGTTATTATTTGAAGTTTATACATTTTGTGTTAGATTTTTGGGTGAATTTTTGTAATGTATTATTAGTATAGTCAAATTAAATTAGTTGAACTTTGATAAATGATAATTTTCAGTAATTTCCACAAATTTGCTTCCCCTTTTGCCATTTTTGGCTTTACAGATTGACGTACTTGTCAATATTGTAGCTCATTAAAACGGTTGTTCCAAACATGATGGTAATGGTGTGCGGGATTTGATAGACTAAGCTAATTGACACCCACACCATCAAAGACAACACAAGTGGGTGTGCAGTTATCAGACTGTTGGTTGTTACTGTCAGGCCGGTGGCCTTAGAATAAAAAAACATTAAGATTTGAATTTGTTACAACTTACTAATGGATGGTGAGGATGATGGGAAATGATGACAGATTGTTCGTTTCTTGGGTTCAAACCCTACAGTCTAGCCTTAGGATTAGTTATTCCATGTTAACACCCGGAACTCTAACGCGACATTACTTATTCACATGGTAATGTCCGGAGATGGGCTGAAAGTTCTCGTGGAGAACAATCAGAATTGCAAAGAAATTGCTTTGTGTTGTCCTGTGGCCAAACTGAGTCAATTGCTCTTTTTACCCCCATTTCAACCACTGCCTGAATTCCATTGACATTTGCTGCAGCAGTTGATGAGTTCGAAATTCTTTATGTGGTGGGTGTGAAACTAGTTTTGAGAAACCGGCCTGGTGATCTTAATCAGTTGCTTGTCCTATCTTTGCCTGTATAACCTTTTCCAAATATTGATCACTGTGTCTTGAAGCCTGAGCCAAAGGGTTTTGAGTTACGTCAAAGGTAGGCTAATGCATTTGGGATTTAGCAATGTCTGATCCATATGAATTTAAATAAAGCCAAACTCACGAGTCATGACCATGATAGAACTTCTCTAGGAGAAGAAAGCTGTTGAAAATAAATAAAGAAGGCTTATGGAAGGAAGAAATTAGGAGGGAAGGAGAAGAAACAATAGAAACGAAGGAAAAAGGGTAGGGGAGTCAAAGCCAGAATGTTTCCTAGGAGCTCTAATTTTTGGTACTAGAGTGCCATGACATTGCCAAATAATGTAAAACCCTACCAATTATTGTTTTATTAGATACCCCCCAAAAGAGGCACTTTTGGAAGGTACTAACCGGCACATTTTCCTCTTTTTGCATCCTCAACATTCTAGTATTATGTCTCCAACCTTGTGTAAATGTTGCCATTTCTCACATAACCAGTCAAGAGATGTAATACATGGTAGATTGAAGAATTCCCAAAGGACAGGATTGTGAAATTTGCAGCCTGATAAAGGAGAGTTGTTGTCTAAGACACTTTGGTCTTACTATTCCAAGACCGATAATAGAAGATAAAGCACGCTGAGACAGCTAAAACATTAATTATACAGCGTTGGGATTAATCAGACTAATCACCAGATCAGTGACCTTTGTTAGGTGCTAGGATAGTTATTCCTGGATATAGCTTTATACTAATAAAGTGATTTTGTGCACTAATTAAATGAAACAGTGCCAGTGTAATTTGGGCAGTTAAAGTTCAGATAGACAGTAATCTTTTACTATCACTAATAGAATGAATTATCAGTCATTATCACAAGAATTATGGGGAACTAGCTGCAGGCACCCAGGATATCACTTTGGCATCTGTAATTTGTCTAGGTCTTTTTATTGGCATTTCAGGATCCACTGAGCAATGAGAGCATGAATGTATGATTAACCCGCAGTAAGAGTGTATGATTGGATTTGCACATTAAATCAGCTGGGAAGCTCTAGACATAAGGCAGAAAATAAGTTAAGGGGAAAGGGGTCCTGTAAATATATGATAATGGATTGTGTGAAGAATTGTTTTTTTTTTTTTTTTTTTTTTTTTTTTTTTTTCTAAAAGCATTACATAGTCAGCTTCTCTCGAATACTTGACATCTATCTTTCTACGTAATTTTTCTTTATCAATCAAAATCACATGCCTCATTGAGAAGTAACATATGTTCAAAAGTTACTTAGATTTGGAGTTTACGTGCAGTTATCTTTACCTATGAGAAGTAACATATGTGCCCTGTTTTTTTCCCTTGTTTTGCAGATTTTGAAAAATTTATTACATTACTAAAAAGATTATAGATTTCTTGCTGCTAATGTTACTTTTAATTGATCTGCAGGGCTGTAGGGTGCATGCTTTCTTTGGGAATGACTGGACAAAAATGTGGTTCTATTTGTTTTCATCCGTTTTAAGTTAGGTGGGCTTCTGTTGAAGAAAGTTTCTACTAACAATGTGCGAAATAGTGCATGAAGATATGCATGTCATAGTCAATTTACAATACTAACTGTAACTTGCATCCTCTACGGATGATGTATTGATGCACTCAAGTATTCTCTATATGCAAGTTTGTGGTGAATTCAGGGTTAAAGTCGAGGATCTCTTGTTATACTGCCCATGTGATAATGCATTCGTGAATATTAGATATGCAGTTTCTGCTGAGTTCAGGGTTAAAGTCGAGAATCTCTTGTTTTACTGCCCATGTGATAATGCATTCGTGAATATTAGATATGCAGTTTATGCTGTGTTCAGGGTTAAAAACGAGAATCTGCTAGGCAAATGATGTAAATTAAACTGCCTAGTGCCTACCCCCTCTGTTGCTCCCTCAGACTTGAGTATGATATTCTTCTGCAATATAAGATACGATCCCAAAGGCCTGAACGGCCCGATATAAATGCTAGGATACACATTGGTTGTCGTTTTTCCACAACAGAAGCTTCCCAGGAAGCTAATCGTTTGTCCGTGCTGGTGGCTAGGATCATACATGACTTGGTCCTAGAAAATGATGTATAGTTAGACCTGACAACCGTGTCGTGTCGCATCGTGTTTGTTTTTGTGTCGGAAATTAAACGGGTTGGGGAAGGTCAATACTAACCCGACCCATTTAATAAACGTGTCGTATCGTGTTGACCCAATTAATTAATCGTGTCGAAAACCCTTAACATTAATCCGCTTTTTTCGTGTTCGGTTCGTGTCTTGTTGTGTTGAATTGAAAAATATTGGTCTTGTCAATATATATATCTAGGGCTGAGCAAAATCGGGTACCCGGTTAAAAACTAAGGACCCGGTCCCGGAACCGGTTACTATCGGGTCAAAGATTTTGGAACCGGACCCGGAACTGGTAACAACCGGGTCCCACCATTTGAGATCCGAAACCGGAACCGCTGGGAACCGCTTCCAAAACCGGGTACCCGGTTTTTGAAATTGAATTTTCTGAACCTAATTAAGGAACAATGGCGAGGCGGTGAAGAAGAAGATGAATTAACCAGCGATGAAGCTTCTGCTTCAGTGCCATTCTAGAATTTCCTCTCATCTTCAAGATGGATTTTCTTCTTCAAGATGGATCTTCTTTTGCTTCAGATTTCCAGTATTCTAAATCTTCTCACGAATGGTGATGTGGTGAAAAATAAGATTAAGAAATGCTTGAGAACGAAATAGAGAAGAGAACGAGACCGAGATACTCTCTGAATTGCTGATGAATGGTGAAGGACTGAAGGTGGAGGCCGGCAATGATTGAAAAAAAAACCCTAAATAAAGTGAAGTGTAGTGAAGACTGAAGAGCTAAAGAATAAAGAGTGAAGATGAAGATCCGTGAAAACTGAAACATAAAATTGCACTTTGGGCCTTATTTCATATGGGTAATGGACTAATGTCTAACGGGTATTGGGTCTTAAAAAAACTTAAAATTTATAACCGAACCGGGTACCCAGTGGGTATCGGGTCCGAAAATTCAGGACCCGGTTTCGGAACCGGTTACAACCGGGTCCGACATTTTGGATCCGGTCCCGGAACCGGTGAGACCAGTTCCGGGTCCGGATCCGGCGGGTCCTAACCGGTTTCGGGTCCGGTACTGGATACCCTGAGTCTTTGCTCACCCCAATATTTATCAATAATTCCATAAATTATTGGGTTTTTATATTAAGCGGGTTGGGTCATGTTAATTTCGTGTTGAGAATCTCAACACTAATCCAACCTTTTTAATTAAACGTGTCGTGTCGTGTTGACCCATTTAATTAAACGTGTTGAAAACCATTGACCCTAACCTGTTTTTTTCGTGTTTGGTTCGTGTCGTGTTGTATTAGTTTTTGCCAGTTCTATGTATAGTCTTTTAAGGAACTCTATTGTTCCTGACCTGACCAACTTGAACCATATTTAAACAGTATTGGGTCGATTTGGAGATGATGTTAAGGAAAGCTAACCAAGAACTAAAAATATTAGGCAAATTATAACCAATGATGCAATACCAGAAAGGCTAAGTTGAAAGGAAATTATGTTTAGCAGAAGTAGAATTGTAACAGGAAATCTGGAATTACATGGGCAAATGGGCAATGATCTTAAGCTCAAGTAGTCAAGTCCCTCAAAAACAATTCTTATATTCCCCATATAAGAATTGTTTTTCAACTGTATAATACAACTCTGGATAGGAAAGATTAACTTGGCATTGTAAAATTGAAGTTCAAGCTCGCAATCATCGATGTTGTATAGGGACAATAATATTGAAACTACCACAAATTATACATAATATATTGGCACACTGCACACCTAGTTTAATTAATAGCGTGTACATAGAAATTCAATATATTATTTTGGGTACCAATCCAACACTTTACCAACGAAGTTAGTTGGCATATAGAGACACACCGCATATCATTGGTGTAGTAACACTTGGTTTTGTTCCTTCCTACCAAAATATTACACCAAATCTTAAAAATCACATATTATTACATACGAAGTATATAAAGCACACATGCTTGGACCTTTACCTGACTGCCCATTGCCCCAACAACGATCATCGTTATATAGAGAGAGTTAGAGTTTACATGCCATCACCAGGCAAGTTGAAAGCAGTGTAAAAGTATACCAACCTTGTACCGACACCCATGATATGTTTTAGATCAAGAGGGCCAAAGTCTAATATTTTCAGGAAGCCATGGAGAAGGAAAGCTAACCCTTTGATTATAGGAACTTGTGAAATAGGTAAAGGGGCTACTGCTTTCGTTGTATGCCATAGTCCATCTTGTCGGCGCATCTTGTTCGTCATTGCATAATGTGGGGACTGCGACCTCCATAACTCGCTAACTTTCACAGTCAAAATATATGTATTTATGATCGATTGATGAACACAGAAGTGTTATTTGCGGAAGTGCTCACCACTTAGCTGGTTCGATTGAACTCAGAGGTATAACTATGTCTGGAGGCCCGGTAGGAGGCCAGTTGTTACGCTCATAATCCAAGTTGACACTTATCTGTACTTGAGGTATGTCAATCCACAACTTCTCCGCCATTTTGGTAAAAAATTCTTCAGTACTGCTTAATCCACTCCTTTTAAACACATATAATTTGAGTTCCTCCTCGAAATTCCGTGTCTCCTCATCCCCCTTGTTCTTGTAATACTTCCCAATGCTGCAACTAAATTTCTTCACTCATCTTCAACTCTTCCTGATTTTTGATCTCTGCCTCTTCCAACTCTTCTTTTTGCACTTTCTCCATTTTCTCAATCTCCTCTCTTTTTCTCTTTGATTCCTCCTCTATGTTACACTTTGCCTCCCTTAATTCCTCTATCTCCTGTAGTATCTCCTTCAATATCTCCTCTTTTTTACCCTCACCATCTCTAGCTCCGCTTCATGCTTACCCTTCTCCTCGTTTTCATCTCGTTTGCCATTCCTCCAAAATTCTATGTCATCTTGTTTCTTCATTAACCTTGCTGTGCCTTCTGCGCTCCACCTCGTTCACCTCCTCTTAATACATACACTTCAATTTATCTATCTCCTCAAATTTCTCCATCAATTCTTCTCCCTTTCTTTGCTCCAAGACATCCAATTCCTCCTTGTTCGCACGCTTCAACTCAACTATCTCATCATCTTTCAAATTCAAATCTTCCTGTTTTCTAATCTCTATTTCTTCTAATACCTACCTCTTGATGTTCCATCTTCATTTTCTCCATCTCCTCTTGCTTCTCCTTCAATTCCTCCTCTCTTTTACCTTCTACAACCTCAAACTCCGCTTTCATTCTATCAATCTCCATTCTTTTCTTCCTCAATCCCACCTCCATTTGGTACTCCACCTCATCCACCCGCGCTTTTCATACTTTTCCTTCTCCTTCTCCCTCAACTCTACCTTTATACCTTATATTTACCATCATCACCACTGTCATCCCTTTTTGTCTATTCTACTATATCCAAGGGACGACAGCCATACACGATGTCTCTTCGAGCCCCTCTAGTTGTCAGTGATGTTTTCACCCCATACTTAGACCAATCAATAGAGATCAAACATCCGATAGTACTCTAAATCCATCTCAATAGCCGCACATGAACTGGTTGGTAAGAAACAAAGGCCATCGCAGTTAACCATCAGCTCGGAGTTGTAAAGATCTTTGGTTAGTGTCTGCAAATGATCACCCCAAATTTCTTTGTCCCCGATCTTCAACGCTTCATATATGTTCCTGTTAAATATGGGTTTGGGTCGTACCCGTAAACCAAGAGAGAGTGTCCATTTCACAAGACCAAATGAGGTTTCATCACAAAACCATACGACAATAAGGGGAGTTGCCCCTTAGCCTTATAAAGTGGACACAACTTTCTTGTTTTTTAAGCGTGGAATACACTTCCCAACACTCTGTCAATGTGGGATAACACTTTCACTCACATGTGGGTTTGCTCATGAGCTCAACACTCCCCCTCACATGTGAGTTGTCCATAATACTGACTCATATCACAACACAATCCAACTTGGCTCTGATATTATGTTAAATATGAGTTTGGGCCGTACCCACTAACCAAGAGAGAGAGTCCACTTCATAAGACCAAAAAAGGTTCCATCACAAAATCATATGACAACGAGGGGAGTAGCCCCTTAGCTTTATAAAGGAGACACAACTTTCTTGTTTTTTCAGTGTGGGATACACTTCCCAACACTTTTACACTCTTTTAATGGGGACAACACTTTCACTCACACGTGGGCTTGCTCATGGGCTCGACATTTGCGGCCCTGAGATCATGAATATAGTTCCAGTGCTTACTTTTCACCGGTACCATGTAAAGACCATCCAACTCATACACTAGTATCCCATCGTCTGTGCTGTTAGATCCGATGAAAAACTTGTCTGATTTCATAATGTAAGTTGCCATTTTCAATAGATTATTAGAAAAAACAACTGCTAGGATAAGAAGGGAGAGTTATAGATTTGAGGTTGTAAGTGTCCTTATTTATGCTTTGAAAAGCATTATATTTTATAGGAAATTTGTTACCAAGTTGGAATTATAATATATGTAGTACTTCGTATAAAACATTTAATTTGTTGTGGAGTAATACTTTATTAATGTTTAACCCATCCATTTGCTTTTGTTTAAGTTTTATATAGAGGCGGCATGAGTTGTTTTATTTGACAATTTATGTTCATAATTAGTTAGCTGAGCTTGATGGTAAATGTCAGTGATGGCAAATATCACTTGATATTATCTTCTAAATTTAACAAATACATAAATAATTGAATCAAACAGATATCTCCTTCATTGAAGCTACGATTACTAGAAACTTTTCCCTTCCTCTAAACATAAATATTAGGTGCAGTAATTTTCTGATATATAAACGAATATTTATCTTTGATTACGGGCTAGTTTATTAGAAGGTTTTTGGGGGTCCGAAGAAATGATCGCTTAAAGAACATTAGATAACAAAAGTACATTATAATTCGATTTTGTGCACTTCATATTCAGTCAACTTTTGTTTTTCCATATATTACCCAAATATATTTTTTCATCTATACCGTATCACCCAAGATTATACGAAGTAGTTAATAAAAACAGTGACACTCCGTTGATTAAAACGTTAATTATATTTGGTACCGTTGATCTACTTCATTCATTCATTCTTCCATTTGTACACAGATCTACAATAATGGCGAATTTGTCAGTATCAACGACGACCACTCTTTTTTCTCTCTCTTAATACATACCCCCTTCGCCCTCTCTTCAAAGGCTTAGATCCCCTTTCTCCTTCTTCTTCCCCTCTACTCTCCGTTGATTCCAATTCTTTCTCTCCTTCACCCATCTCTTTTCCTCCATCTTCTTCTCCTTCTTCCGACATTGTTTCACCTTCACCATCTCCTACAAAAGACGTCGTTTCCGACATCGGTTCACCATCCCCATCGCCAGAAAACTCACCAGATTCTCTCTCATCGCCGAAAATATCTCATCCACGTCACCATCTCTGTCAACAGAGGCGGCGGATGAGGTTGCGTATGTACAGGGTGAAGAAGCAAGAAAGATTCATCTTCCGGCGGAATAAACAGCGGTCATAAAGCCGGAGTAGTCGTCGGAGTAATAATTGGAGTTGCGGCGATTGATTGCGTCGGGTGGATTTACAAGAAGCGTCAAGATAATATGGGTATAATGCAAGAACTACTACATATGATCTAAGAAATAGTATGAATATTATTCTTTCAATTTACATTTGTAATTGACGTTTTTGAGCAAAAGAGGCCTAATCCCTTTATGGCTTGCTATAAAACTCTTCTATTTGGACTATGCTATGAAAATTACGCTGGTATTAGCAAGCTAGAAGTGTCAATTGACTGTCAACACTTACTGAACCTCATTGAGGCAAATATAACTAATAGGACAGCAGCTCAGTTGATTGTCAATGACATCCTGAAGGAAGCAAACAAGTTTGAGTATTTTTCTTTTAATTTTAGTCCTAGACTATGTGATAAAGTTGCAGACTCCATTGTTATGGAAGGAATGCTTAATAGCTTGTTAATAGAAAAGTTGTTATGAGTTTGTTAGAATTCGATATGTTACAGGTTGTTAGTGGAAAATTTAGTTAAGCTGAGCTGTAGGCTAGCAAGTGGGAAATGATGTGGACTCCACTACCCTATGAATGTTGTAATAAAGTTAGCTAAATTCATTGATACAAAAATCAATTTCTTCTTCCTCTTTTCTTTGGTTCTATCTTCTTTTGAAATCAGCCGCCATTAAAGGAGCTTCAAGCTCTCCCTTATCATTGGTATCAGAGCTTCCTTAATGTTTTCCTTCAGTAAGAGATTTTGGCGCCTCTACTTGTTACTAGAAGAGTAGCTGCAATGGAGCAACAACTCAAGATCCTCGAACAACGAATTACTGATCAAAACTCCAAAATCGATCAGAAATTCGAAGAAATGTTGAAGTTGATGCAATCAATTCAAGCTGAGAAGGTCACGATTGCTTCGTCTTCGCCTTCTGAACCTTCATCTCCTACCTCTTCGTTCAACAGCTTAAGTAGGTCCAATCCACCAAGACCTTAGGTATGAACCCTAACTCGAATTTCCAAAGTTTAATGGGTCTAATCCGAGAATCTGGGTCAAGAAATGTTGCAAATATTTCAATCTATGTAAAATCTGGGTCAGAAAGTTGATTTAGCATCTTTGAATATGACTGATAAGGTTGAGAATTGGGTTATGAACTACTTGTCTATAAGGAGATATGCAGTTGTTGATTGGAATGATTTTGTGATAGATTTGTATGCACGTTTTAAAGACAATTATGCAATAGATGTTGTTGAACAATTAAATCGATTGCAGCAATTGGGTTCAATTGAGGATTATATTGATGAATTTGAGAATTTGAGATCTGTAATGTTGATGAATAATCATATGTTACCAGACTCATATATTCTTGAAAGTTTTGTGGGAGGCCTTAGACCAGCTGTTAAGCCCTTTGTCAAAGCCTTTAAGCCTATGACAATTGCTTAAGTAGTGGAGTATGCAAGACTGCAAGAAGAATCACTGAATTCTGCTTTTGTTAGCTATAAAAAAAATAAGTCCTCTTCTTACCCTTCAAAAACACTAACCCCAAACACACTGACCCCAAACACTTTACCTACCCTAATACCAACACCCAAAACTAGACCTACCTTACCGGCTTTAACTCAAACACCTCACAATACCAGAAATTACAGACACATTCCAGCTAACGTTAGACAGGAGAAAATTTCTAAGGGCCTATGCTACTATTGTGATCAACCTTATAATAGAGAGCATCAATGTCAATTCAAAAAAGCACAGTTGTTTACAGTAGAAATACCAGGCTCCGTGGATTCTGATGATGAGGAAGAATTGAAAATAGTTGTTGAGTCTAATTCAGAACCCCAAATTTTTGTGAATGCTCTTGCTGGGAATCAGTCTTTCCAAACTATGAGGGTTAAGGGCAGGGTCAATGGAAAAGATTCACACATTTTGATTGATTCTGGTAGCACACACAATTTTGTAGATGTGAATGTGGTAAATAAGCTGGGATGCAACCTAGATCAAATCCTTTTTCAAGATATTTCAGTAGCTGATAGGAATCATATTCCCTATCAACATATGTGTAAGGGATTTAATTGGGAAACGCAAGGACATAATTTTGATGCAGATGTTCTTTTAATTCCTTTAGGAAGTTGTGATATGGTTTTGGGTATTTAATGGTTAAGGCTATTGGGACCAATACAATGGGATTTCCCAAAGCTAAGAATGGAGTTTAGCTTACATGGTAAACACTTTGTTGTTAAGGGATTACCTTCTAAGAAGCTTTCAGTAATAGAGGGCAACCTTACTGTAAAGGTGCTGGACTTTGCAATTTCAGCTATGCTTGTTACAGGTTAGTGAGGCTGAAGGCTCTTTAATGCAATTGGAGTAGTACAACAAGGACATTTTGTTATCACCTGAATTTACTTCTCTCAAGCAACAGTAAGGGATGGTCTTTGCAGAACCTACTACATTGCCTCCAGAGAGATGAGCCTTTGACCATTCTATCCCTTTGATGCCTGGCAGCACCCCAGTCAATATCAGGCCTTACAGGTATCCATTAAAGCAAAGAGACATCATTGAACAGCTTGTTCGAGATGGTGGATAGAGGCATCATACAGAATGGCTCAAGCCCTTTTGCTTCACCAGTAGTGTTGGTGGGAAAGAAGGATGGAACATGGAGATTGTGTGTTGACTATAGGGAATTAAATAATAGAACTATTAAGAACAAATTTCCTATACAAGTAATTGATGAACTCATTGATGAGTTAGCTGGTGTTGCTGTTTTCCGTAAACTGGACCTTAGGGCTGGGTATCATCAAATGAGAGTCAATGCAAATGATGTATTCAAAACAGCATTTAAGACTCATATAGGGCATTATGAGTTCTTAATTATGCCTTTTGGCCTAACTAATGCTCCTGCCTCATTTCAAGGGTGGATGAACCATGTGTTCAGGCCACTACTCAGAAAATGTGTATTGGTGTTTTTTGATGACATTTTGGTGTATAGCAGGTCATTGCAGGAACATTGGAAGCATTTAGCTGAAGTATTTGAGCTAATGAAGGAGCATAGTATGTTTGCAAAAGAGAGAAAATGTATTTTTGCAACTTCTAAAGTGGAATACTTGGGCCATTAAATTACTCAAAATGGAGTGGAGACTGATCCTAAGAAGGTGTCAGCAGTGAGCAGTTGGCTAATTCCAGCTAATGTCAAGGAATTGAAAAGTTTCTTAGGCTTAACTGGGTATTATAGGAAGTTTTTCAAGAGCTATGCCATTATTTGCAAACCATTGACAGAAAAACTCAAGAAAAATGGTTTTGCTTGGAGTAATCAAGCTCAGAAAGCTTTTGAAGACCTTAAGTCAGCTCTGGTTTCCGCACCTGTCTTAGCTATTCCCAACTTTGAGAAACAGTTCATCCTTGAAACTGATGCTTCAAAGACTAGGATAGGAGCAGTATTGATGCAGGAAGGGAACCCTTTAGCCTATATCAATAGATCCTTGGGTCCTAAATGGCAGAAGTTGTCAGTATATGACAAGGAGTTATTAGCCATAGTGTTTGCTATACAAAAATGGGAACAATACCTTGTGGGAGCTCATTTCATAATCAAGACTGACCAAAAGAGTTTGAAATGGTTGTTACAACAGAAAATTTCAACCCCTTTTCAACAATTTTGGCTGTCAAAATCGATGGTATTTGACTATGAAATTCAGTATAAGTGTGGGAAGGAAAATGTGGCTACAGATGCTTTTTCTAGAGTGCAAGGTTCAGAGGTCTTGTGCATGGTTGTCTCTGTAGTAAATTCAAACTTGGGTCTCTAATTACTTCAAGTTATCAATTGGATGATAATTACTCAACCATAATCCAACAACTACAGAATCAAATTTTCGTTCCTGATTTCAAGTGGGAAAACAATTTGTTGAAGAGAAAGGGAAGAATTGTGGTTGGACCAGATGTCTAGTTAAGGCATAAAATCCTTTCTTGGCATCATGTGTAACACCCCCAAATCTCCCTCTATGGAAATACTAGTATAATACGTAAAATTATACCGTAGAGATAGACTTAGGCGTATTATTCCTGCCGCGTGATTACGCAAGGCTACTCAAACTACAAACCAAAACCAATACTTTATACCGGAAATTCAAACTCTTTCTTTATTAGTAATAACTATAAATAGAAACCATTGTCATGAGTACTCATAATTAAACAAAGACCAACAATCCTAATTTCAGGTGAAGAACATTCCCGTGACTCCCATATGCTCAATTATTGACTCCACCTGAAATTAGTCAACACTACTTACCATTACGATAAACAGGGCGAACAAAAAAAAATAGGAAATACGGATAAGAAAAATATGCTAAGTACGATAAGTGCAAGATAAGTAAATTCAATTTATTTGCAAACATGCTTTTAAAACCAATTCCAATAATATAATTCCAAACTCATGATTCAAAACCAATTCCAATAATTCAATAATTTGATAAAATGATTTATAAAATCAATTCCTCTTTTGAAAACCGATTCCACTTTTGAAAACCAATTCTCAAATATTCTCAAAACAATTCCAATAACTCAATAGTAATGATTAGTAAAATCAATTATTTTCAACAACTCAATCTCCTCTCTAAGTGTGCACACCCCCCAAGCTAGTCTCCTACTATTTCAAGGCTGTTCTTGAGGAAAGACTAGGTTATACAAAGTCCATAGTTTTCAACGAATCCGCATAGTGGGATTAATATAATAATTATGCTTGTAAAGCTTTTAATAAAATCCTCTTTGAATAAAATCAAACTTTTCAAAAACTCCTTTTGTATTAAATTCAACAAGCTTTTAAAATCAAACCTTTTTTTTTTCAAAAACTCTTTTAAAACAATCCAACATACTTGTAAAAACCAAACTCCTTTAAACATAATAAAAAATTTCAAACCATGATATAAAATCAATCCTCCAATTCATTTATCAAAACCAATTTTTTAAAACGTGCTTCATTTCATAAAATCATAATTCAATTCAAATTAATTCAATCGTCATTAAAATCATGTAAAACATACTTATTCAATCCAATCAATTTCAAAGGTACCCAGCCACCTAAACATACCTTTGATCCTTGCTAGCAACACAAAAATAAACTTCAAGAACTTTTATTGAACACACCCTAAAATAAATATAACCTTAATTAATATAAGGTTAACAAGTAATCACAACAATTAAATTAAAAACTCCCCTAACTATATGTACACGAACCTTATAATTTATTTTTCATAAACATGAATAAAAATATGATTTTATTTAATTAAAACTACTTATAATAATTTTTATAAAACCCCCATAATAATAATAATTAATTAAATAAGAGAAGAGAAGAAGAAGAGGTAGAAAACCAAGGAAAAAGATGAAGAAAGGTGGCGCAAGGGGAGGCGCCAGCTGCGGCTGCCAGCGGCTGGTGGTGGTAGCCGGTGGCAGCTGGCGGTGGCGATCGGTGGTGGTTGTGGTGTTTGATGGTGGTGATTGGCGCAAGAACAAGAGAGAAAGAGAGAAGATAAATTAAGAGAGAATTAGAGAATTTGGTGTGAGAGTTTAGCCATGAATCAATGGGTATTTATAGACTAGCTCATGCATGAATTATGGTAGGAGAATGTAGGAAGAATTATGGTAAATAGAATTAAGGAATTACTTGGGGAAGTGAATTAAAGATTTATGGAAAGTTTTAATATTAAGGTGCCTAAGAATAATAAAAATAAGGAAAGTATGTTGTCATGAAAAATAATAGGAAAAATTGCATTAAATAATACCACCTTTCACCCGTCCGCTAAAACAAGTCGACCTTTTGATTATCTCTAAATAATACCACCTTTGGAGGTTGTCCGTTTTAAACAAGTCATGACCTGTTGTTGACTTGATTAATAGGTATATGGGAAACGTGTCAATGTGATTGGTTAAAAAAAATTAATTTGTTTTTTTATTTAATATTTTAATTTTTAAAAGGTAATAATATTAATTATTATTATTATTTTTGTAAAAAAAAAATAACCCCCTCCCTTACCAGCCACCCCTTCCCCTCCCTGCTAAGGCTGCCAGCACCTCTTCCCGTCCGTCCGGCCCTTCGGCGACCACCTGCCGGCGCCACAGCCTCCTCCTCGGACCGGAAAAGCCGAACCTAGCATCCCGCCCCCTCAAATTACCTACCCGACTCCCACAACCCCATGAAAACCGCTATATACTCCCTCTCCCACCACCAAACCCCAAAAGTTGTTTCGGGGGGAAAAGGAGGAGCGACGACCGACAACAGGGGTGGGGGAAGGGCGTTGGTCCGGCAAGGGAGGGGATGGGCGCTGCCGGGAGTGGGGTTGGGAGGGCGTTCGGTGGTTTTGCGGGGAACAGGGAGTTTGGTGGTTTGCAGGGGGAGGGATTTTGAAGGAGGGAGTTCGGTGTTTTAGCCAACGCCGGGATGAAGAAAGGGGTGACGTGTGGGGTTCAACCCAACCACAATCTCGACCCATCCACAACCACCGCCAAAATCTCCCCCAAGCACCCTAAGCGCCGACATCTCCCTAACCAAACTGCCGCAACTCCCCAAATTTGATTTGGGTTCGAATTAGGGTTTGATTTTGGGTGGTGGTAGTTCGAATTAGGGTTTGATTTTGGGTGGTGGTAGTTCGAATTATGGAGGTTGTGTTGGTGTGTGGTGGCTGGTGCAGTGGTGCGAGGGTGTTATTGGTGCAAGGTTGTGTGGGGTCGTGGGTGCGAGGATGTGGGTGTGGTTTATGGTGCGAGTCTGCGTGGCTGGGTTCGTGGTACAAGCCTACTAGGAACTGTGTGGTGGTGCTGTGATGCAGTGGGTGATGTGGTGTATGGTGGTTGGCTGTGCAGTGGTGGTGTATGGCGTGTGGTGGTTGGTGTAGTGGTGGTGTATGGCGTGTGGTGGTTGGTGCAGTGGTGGTGTATGGCGTGGGGTGGTTGGTGCAGTGGTGGTGTATGGCGTGGGGTGGCTGGTGCAGTGGTGGTGTATTGGCGTGTGGTGGCTGGTGCAGTGGTGGTGTTGCTGGGTTTTTTATTTAATTTTTAAAAATATTTTTAATTGTTTTTTTTAAAGATAAAATATTTTAATTGTAATTAACGATCATTAAAGTTGTTATTAAGAGTTAATTACATTATTAAACAAAGTTATTAAAAAGAAAAAAGAAATTTAACAGGTCATTCAGGTTGCAGGTTAAAAACTTGTTTAAAGAGGACAACCTCCAAAGGTGGTATTATTTAGGGATAATCAAAAGGTCGACTTGTTTTTAGCAGACGGGTGAAAGATGGTATTATTTAATGCAATTTTTCTAAAATAATATGGCAAAAGGGGTTTACTTGGGGAATGATCAAGGATGAAATAAGGTAGGAAAATAAGATGATCAAATATTTAGAAGGTTGGAAATAAAAATTAAGGAAAATAATAGATTTAAAGGAGATAATTAAAAATACAAATTACCAAAATAATTCACCCAAAAATCCATCATGGTGGCCGAAAATTTTGAGCTTCCATAGCTCAAAATTTTGAACACCCTATGTAGTATTCAGGGAAGTATTTTGCTAGATTTAAGGATTAAAAATAACTGTGTAAATAATATATTTTGTATAAAATAATTAATTAAAATGATACCAATTATTCACTAAATAAATTAACCAAGAAAATCAGATTTTCCACACTAGGAAAATTCGATATCCTTAGCTAATCATTAGGAATTTTCGGACCTCTTAATTAAATAATAAAAATATAATTTTTGCTTTAATTAAAATATCCAAATTTATATAAATAATTCGGTTTTTAAAAATAAAATAAATCCAAAAATAATAATTAGGTTTTAAAATACTTTTGGCGCCAAAATTCAAATATCATTTTGGCTCCAAAAATTCAAATTGTAAAATAAATTACTAAATTACCCTTATTAGAAAATAATAATTAATTAATTAATTAGAAAATACGTTTCAAAAATACAGGATATTACATCATGAATCACCAGAAAGTGGCCATGGTGGAAGAGAACTAACTTTGAAAAAGATCAAGTTGTTCTATTGGAGAGGGATTACTAAGGATGTCAGTGCATTTGTCAGAAAGTGTGTTGTTTGCCAAGCATCCAAATATGACACATCTGCCTATCCTGGTCACCTTCAACCATTACCTATTCTAGAAGAGGTATGGTTGGATATTTCAATGGACTTCATTACTGGTCTTCCTAAGTCTGCAGGAAAAGAGGTCGTTATTGTGGTAATGGACATATTCAGTAAATATGTACACTTTATGGCTCTATCACATCCATTTACAACTATTCAAGTTCCTCAATGTTACTTGGATAATGTATTCAAGTTACATGGGTGGCCTAGGTCAATTGTGAGTGACAGGGATCCCATTTTTCTCAGTCAGTTTTGGAAGGGGCTTTTTTCTCGTTATGGTACAAATCTCTTACTCTCTTCAGCTTACCATCCCTAGATAGATGGATAGACTGAGGTAGTTAATAGGTGCTTAGAGGCCTATTTGAGGTGCATGTCTGGTGAACAACCTCAGGAATGGCATAAGTGGTTGCCTTTGGCAGAATGGTGGTATAATACCCATTTTCATTTTGCTTTACAGCTTACCTCTTATGAGGTAGTATACAGCCAAACTCCACCCTTACATTTACCATATTTGGCTGGAGAAGCAAAGAATGATGAGATTGATAGGAGCTTACAAAGAAGAGAAAGGATGATTTCTGAACTCAAGTTTCACCTAGAAAAGGCACAGCAAAGAACGAAGACTCAAGCTGATAAGCATAGATTTGAAAGAGTGTTTCAGGTTGGAGATTGGGTATGTAAGCTGCAAGCTTATAGACAACATACTGTGCAAAAACGAAGTAACCATAAGCTTTTTCACCAGTATTATGGGCCATTTCAGATTGCATCAGTAGTTGGGAAGGTTGCATATAAGCTGAAACTTCCTAGTAAAGCTAAGATTCATGACACCTTTCATGTATCTCAGCTCAAGGTGTTTAGAGGGTAGCTGCCTTTGGGTACTCATATTCCACCAGTGTTTCAAGGTCATAGTGTTAACTCAGATGAGATCAAACCTACTGCTATACTGGATAAGAAGATGATTAAATATCAGAACAGGGCTCAGGTGCAATATTTGTTGCATTGGGAAGGTTTTCCTTCTTATGAGGCAACTTGGGAATCAACTGAATATATGGAGCAACAGTTTCCAGAATTTTTTCAGACTCAAACTTGAGGACAAGTCTGTCAGAAGGAGGGAAGCTATGTTATGGTAGGAATGCTTAATAGCTTGTTAATAGAAAAGTTGTTATGAGTTTGTTAGAATTTTGCTACAGATTGCTAGTGGAAGAATTAGTTAGTTAGTGGAAAGTTTAGTTAAGCTGAGCTGTAGGCTAGCAAGTGGGAAATGACATGGACTCCACTACACTATAAATGCTGTAATAAAGTTAGCTAAATTCATTAATACAAAAATCAATTTCTTCTTTTTCTTTTCTTTGGTTCTATCTTCTTCTTCTTCTTCTTCTTCTTCTTCTTCTTCTTCTTCTTCTTCTTCTTCTTCTTCTTCTTCTTCTTCTTCTTCTTCTTCTTCTTCTTTTTCTCTCTCTTCTTCTTCTGAAATCTGTCACCATTAAAGGAGCTTCAAGCTCTCCCTTATCATCCATCGCCAAATTGTTCCATGTCATGAGGAACTAATCTGGATGGAGGAGTGTCCTCAATATGTTCTTCCTCTTGTTACTTTGACAAGGTGGGCATTGCCAATATATAGTAATACTATTGGTATGCGGTTTTGTTAAAAAAAAAAAATTAACGTTTTAATTAACGAAGTGCCACTTTATTAATTAACTATAATCTTGGGTGGTATCGTGTGGAAGATAAAAGGGAAATTCTTAACGGTGACCCTCAACTTCTGCTATGCACCAATGGTCACCTCCCTTTTTTTTTATTATACAAAATGACCTTAGTTAAAAATTTTATCTCACTCATAACCTTATTTCATTAAATATTAACTATGGTTAGATTTCTATTTAAAAAAAATAAAGAAAAATTTAAAAAAATTAACCCCAACCACCAAAAACCAGCCACCATCTCCCTTCCGGCGACACTACCTCAGGTTCAATTGATCGCCGCCGACACTACCCAGACTCCCCCGACCACCGGTGACACTGCGCCAACTCCACCTCGACCACCGCCAAGCCAGATTCCCAAATCCCAGCCCACAACCCTCCCTCCCTCTTGTCCTTCTCACCGTCACCACCACTAGGTCGCTCAACTCAGAATCCCGACCACCCCCAGACCGCCGAACCCAAACACGATTTGGATTTTGTAGATTGAACTAGGAGCGACGGTCGGGTTTACATCTGGGCGTAGGAGAGGTCAGAGGAGAGAGAAAAGGAGGTTCGTGGGTTGTGGTGGGAGGATGAGCAGTGGGTTTGGTCTGGTGGCGCTACGGTTCTTGGTCTGGTGGGGAAAGTCGGGTTAAGGTAAGGAAGAGGGAAGAGGTGGTGGTGGTGATGAGGAGAGAGAAGGAGGGTCTCTCTAATCCAATCATATTAAGCGAGGGTGTGGGGGAAGGAGATATGGGATATTAGGATGGTTTCAAGGGTAGGGAAGGGGTCTAGCGTGGTTTTGGGCAGGGTATGATCAATCAAACTCTGCTTAATTTGTAGTCAATAAGAGTATTAATTTGATGCATTTTTGTGATACTTAAGGGTATATCATGTATTTAAAAAAGTTTAAATATATATGGTAAATATAGTAAAAACTCGGGGGCATATCGTGAAAACACTGCATTCAAAATTATCTTCTCACTTCACGTATTTTTGCATTATATAAGCATATTTTGAGTAGAGTAGTATATTATCTTCTAGTAATATTCATAGTAATTTATGATTTTTGAATCTTAAAGGTTAAGACAACTCCAAATTAAAAGATGATAAAATGTAAAAGCAACATAATTTTAAATTTTAAATACGCTTATACAACTTAGGCTCAGACATACATAAAAGGGTATGTAGATTCGCCCGGGTCTAACAATGCCAATGAGAAAAACCAAAACCCCAATTAGACTAATGGGACACTTCATTTGTTTGGGGATTTTCAAACAACCAACCAACTAACACAAACACAAACAAATCACGCCAACCTATATCTTGAATTGAGGGAGGCTCCTTAATTTTAATGTTTGGGGTACAAAGAAAAGTCCTCCAGGTTCTTGCATTCTCCATTGGTGGATTTGCAAGCATGTAGAGAACTTGCATATTGGTGCAAGGTTTCTCTTGGTGGAGTCATTAAATGTGGCTCTATCAGTCGTGTTCCCAGACTCCTAAGAACCTGGTTTGGCTTTCGATCTCTTGGAGGGGAGTGGTGTCGAGTGTACGTTTAAAGCCAAAATGGTGCCTTCATATTTCATTTGGTTCAACTTTCAATTCAACAACTTCCATCACGAATTTGTTTCATTCTATTTGTAAGGTTCCAAAGTCAATGATTTTATGCAAGGTGTTTTTGGAATTCTCATTTGGCTCGTTCTTCTGGTTAAATGGCTGGTGTGTGGTGTTGCTGCAGATCATCCGATGTACTTCTTTTCTGTTTAGTTTGTGTGTTTGGTAATTGCAAGCTAAGACTCATTGAATACAAGAATTATTTCATGTACTAGGTTTTTGTAACAATTGTTGTACTATTAATTTACTTTGTTCTATTGTTTTTTGTGTAAGAATTTGAATTTATAATCTAATTATTTTGTTATGTTTCATTCGACTTATTAGTTGATAGAATTAATTAAGTTTTATTCAAAAAAATAAAAATTAGTTAAGTTAAATAAAAGAAAAGAAAAACAATTTTACACGAGTTAATTATGAGCTTAACAATCGAGTTTTTCGAGCTAAGAGTCAAGCAATCGAGTTTTACGAGTTACGAGCCGAGCAATTGAGCTGGCAGAATTGAGCTAGACAAGTTACGAGCCGATTCGAGCTACGTTGAAATTAGAATTCCATCATGTAACACCCTAGAAATTCCTTTCCTTTAAAAAAATACCTGTTTTGCCCTTTTTAAAATACGAAATAGGAAAATCTAAGACATTACTGCCACCATGAAAACAGCTAAGGCAAATATCAAAGACACACAGCGGAAGACTCTTTAAAACCATTTCAAAACAAGTCAACTTCAAAAATCAAACCAAAAGAAAGTAAAGTCAAACGAAGTCAAACAAGGTCAAACAAAGTCAACCTACAACTTGGAATTATTGTAGGCCCTTAAAACCAAACAATACCGAAAACCTTTGCGTTATTCTCGTGAGCATAATAAAATAAATAATATTCAAAGAAAATAAAACACATCATATTCTTATGGGAACTAAGCATGATTTGCTCTTCACTCATGTCCATCATGAAAAATGCTTCACCACCTGAAAAGCTTCTCTCTACTTGTCCCCACTACTCGCCATTAGAAATGGGTTGTCGTAGGGCCAAGGTAAAGACAAGGCCAAACAAACATACAAACACACAATCAACAATGCTGAGTACATAAGCGTAATAAAACACATTAACATGCTTTCATCCTATCAACACACAACTTATCATGTTGCACCTGTTTACAAGCATACAAACACTCATCACTTGTGTTCATTTAATTTTGATTACACATCGAACGAGTTTCCAACCAAATCCCTGCCCAAAATAAATTGAGGTAAACTACACCGGGAGCTAACCGGGTAGGCAAGTGTCACATGAAGTGACTGGACGTCCTGTGCATAAAATAAATAAAAAGGAAAATATAGCATCCGGTACTCCCAGTAGAAGTTATGGTCAAATAGAAAGTCGCATAACTCCCCCCATATGTTCATACTCAAGGTATATACGTTCCAAGAGTTTTGGTGTGTAATCTCTCTCACTTTACGCTGTTTACATATTTTATACTTGGTGATGACTCTCAAACCATAGCGCAATCAAACACTACAACTCATTCAAGCAAATCAAACATACCAATTTAATTTCTTGAATAATTAGTGACCACATAAATTTAATGTTGAATCCTTTTTAAATTACCTCAGTGTCAAAGACACCTTAAACACATAATGCGCCGCAAAACCTATCCCTCGGTGTTAGAAACACCTTAAGTGCACATGAGCACTGCAATATAATTTATTCCTGTGTACTAAGACACTTAAATAGCTCTTTTCCCATGTTTATAGCATCAATAAAAATTATACGAACCATAACATTTCCTTTCCATATTCAAAACCAAATTAAACGTTTAGTTTAATTAAACATGCTCTCTATCATGCCAAAAATAAAAGTGTGGTTCATAATCTGCATGCCAATACAATTAATTCCAATCACCAATTCATCATAAATAATTCACACATCACAAATCATTTACCAACATCAATCCAATCAACAAATTCCAACCAACACCTATCATGATACTACTTGGAATTAATTAAGCAAAGCCTAGCATGCTTCTACATATTCAAGTAATTACCAAGTACGCGAACGTACCTTGAATATGATCTCAAAATCACTACGACTAAATAAAATCACTCACTTGAAAGTCTCCTACAAACCAAAATTACAAAGAAGTATTAATACCTCTTCCACACAAATTTCCTGTAATATATACACTCTTTAAATCACTCATAAACCCTCTAAAACAAGCTGAAATTTTATTTAAAACCCTTGTTTTTATTCCCAATTAATGGATAAAAATCCTTTCAAGAAACATAACTATAGCCTTTCTATAAAAATTCCAGCTTTATTAAATTATTTAAAATTGCTGTAATTGTGTTTTAAAACACTTATTTCAATAATTTAAATCTCATAAACAATTTCCATCAATAAACATAAATTTAGAAACCTAGGGTTTTCAATCTGGGGCTTTTTATTTCAAAACCAAATCTGAAAATTTATATACATCATAATTAAAATCAAACATCATAAAATCATCACAAAACCCAAAACCAATATTTAGATCAAGGCTAGATTTAATTTAAAAATAAAAAAGAATATTTTTTTTTGTTCGAACACCACCGGCGCACAACCACCAAGGCCGGTTGCTGCAGGTGAGTGCTGGTGATGGTCGCCACCAGCCGGTGGGCAGCAATGGTGGTGGCCGGCGTGCGTGGTGGTGTGTGTGGGATGATTGAAAATAAAGTAAAATAAAATAAAGGGGAAAAGGGAAAAATTAAGGGGAAAAGAAAATAAGAGGAGAGAGAGAGAGTTTACCTTTGGGTGCACTCTACCTTAGACATATAATGGGTATTTATACCCTCTCTCAATGACCCTCCTACTTAAAATTCGTTTACTACCCTTAATGATTCTCTTCCTAGTCAAACTAGTATTTTGACTTTCTTTAAAATTCATTGACTTTAAAAATTATATTTTTATAAAATAATATGCCCCAATATTTCCAAATCATAAAATAAAATATTTTCAAGATTATTAAATAATTAAAAATAAACTTCTAATTAAAATAATTCTTTTTAAATTAATGAAAACACCATAAATAATTCATTTTGAATTATTTAAATACTTTAAGAAATACTTATTTAAATTATTAATCATATAAAAATACGGGGTATTACACAACACAAGTACAAATTATCTTAGAACTAGATACATCGCAGATTCGATCAACGATCGCCATAATAAAAAAACTTCATCCAAAGCAATACAATCTGTGAGTTGGCACTAATTCGGCTTGAGATCCACTGATGAATACTTGTTTGAGTGAAAAATGCTCATATGATCTTCTAGATACTTCCGGAGATTATGAAACCTTAAATCTTCAAATTTCGGCAGACAAAACAAAAAAGAAATTAACCCTAATAGAATACCCACCATCTCAAAGATGGGATTTATTTATTGAAAGCAATTAAAAAGTTTTTTGGGCTTACCACCGATAAAAACATCGATGAAAGCCCCTACAAAGATTCACAAAATAGACCAGAAGAAAAGAGATGAAAGAGTAAGAGAAAAAAAAGAACAAGAGTGAAGGAAAACCTTAAAAACCAAAAATAAAAACTAGCAAATAGAGGCTAGAAAAGCCGTCCCAAGAGAGAAACCCTAGAGGAACCAACAATTTCAATTGCAAGTTGCAACAATAAAAAGTGGTGTATAATTATCCGCCTTTAATAAATTCTCCCTCTTAAAAAATGTCTCCTTTCTTCTAATTTCATCTTCTTCTGTTGAAAATCCCTGAAAAAAACAAGATATTGAGAAAAAATGTTGATGGGTTTATTGAGTATTCAATTAATAATGGATATGGCGTGTAGGTTGAGATACTGTAAAATCAGAAAATAAAGATTGGAATGTGGGCCAAATTTCTTAATGTATGTATAATGCTGTGACGTGTTAGAAACACTGTCTTAGGAGCAAAATTCGTCCCGACTATAGTGCAATCGGAGATGGCGTTACCCCCTAAGATTTAACACAACGATCTCCCTTAATGTGCACTCAAAAAGAGAGATTAGGAACTCACAATATGCTCAGAACAACTTTAGAGGAAAACTTAAAATAATAGAGGAAGAATAAGAAATTTTTTTTTTGTGTATTTCAAAAGCCACGAAAAGATCAGTTTATAAGGATGAAGAAAACCGTAACTGTTGGAGAGAATCAAGCCACGAAATAATAGTGGAGAAAAATCAGCGACAGTTACAAACGTTTAAAAAATCCGAGTTAAACGCTGTTGTGGGCTTCGTAACTGAAAAATCTCATAAAAGCTGAAACGTCAGTTACGACTTAGCCTAAAAAGGACACCACACCGCGCACGTGCCACAAACACGAACTGAACCAGCCGGACGGCAGCGGCGACGCGCGCGTGGGGATGCCCTCTTCTAGCCCACAACAATAGGGAAAGCACTTCAAACATTTTGTATAATCACACATATTTAAACCAAGTAAAATTTACTTCTCCCACCAATGTGGGACAAAACCCCTTTTCCTCCAATATATAAATCAAGTAAAGCCTTCCTTATCCCACCAATGTGGGACAAAGAGTTTTCCTCCAAAACAAATAAAAGCTTCCTTAGCATTATTTCCAATAATCCCCCACAAATGCGAAGGAAAAAGATTTTAAGACAAATAAAAGCACCTGTTCTGAGCATTATTCAATAGGTTTGATACTTAAGTACTGGTATGTTTCGATTGAACCAATACATAGTGAAGATTAGGCAACTCCTTTGTTAAGTGAGTGCACGAATCTGGAACTCACTCAAATCAGAAGTTAAATCCTAATAACACATATCTTACATTAAAACATTGTGAGTTCCGCGATAAAAATCAACCACCAAGATTGGCCATCAAACTTGGGATGCTCATGAGTGCCTCAGAAAGACGGCCTACGTCTTTCATAGAAGGTGGTCAAACCTTCACACCCACGTAGGTGATTTCATCAAGTCTATCACATAGACCACCCAGAACCTGGGAAATGAAATCATTAAGAGCCTTTACTCAACCTCACATTATCAAAGCGGTGAATTCATCAAGTCCGTCTCATTAGGACCACCCAAATTCTAGGCTATGAATTCATTAAAAGCTAAAAGCTTAACCTCACCAAATGTACAAGTCATAGGAATGGGAAGTGTACAATTATGAGTCTTTCCATGGCTTCGTTAGTCCACATGAATCCTTGTGTGAACAAGGTCGGGTATCCACCATGAATTCCTCAACTAACAGGCTTAAGCCCCATTCCCCTCGACGTATCAAGGACAAGTCTCCTATTTAGTCCTTTGGTCAATGGATCTGCTAGATTCCTCTCAGATCTTACATATTCCATAGTGATAACACCACTTACTATCAAAGTCCTCACAGACTCATGTCTCACATGAATGTGTCTCCTTTTGCCAATATAAGCACTGTTTTTGGCAACAAAAATAGCAGCCTGTGAATCACAATGTAAAGAAATAGGTGCAGCAGGTCGCCCCAACAATGGAATATCTGCTAATAAGTTTCTTAACCACTCTGCCTCTTGCCCGACCAAGTCCAAAGCAATGAATTCAGACTCCATAGTTGACCAGGCAATACAAGTCTGTTTTGAAGACTTCTAAGACACAGCTGCTCCACATAAAGTGAAAATATATCCACTAGTGGAGCTTACCTCATCATTGTTAGACACCCAGTTGGCATCACAATATCCTTCTAACATAGTAGGAAAACCAACATAATGCAAACCCCAATCCATAGTGCCTCGAAGATACCTTAATAGGTGTCTAAGGGCATTTTAAGGTTCTCTATTAGGGTTATGGGTATACCAACTAAGTCTACTAACTGCATAAGCTATGTCAGGTCGAGTGTAGTTCATAAGAAACATTAAACTCCCAATTATTTTAGCATACACAGTTTGTGACACACTATTTCCATTATTCTTTTTCAAGTGAATGCTAGCATCATAAGGAGTTTTAACAGGCACAACATCATAACTGTTAAATTTCTTTAACACTTTTTCCAAATAATGAGATTGAGACAAAGAGAAACCATTAATAGTTTTGGTAAATTTAACACCCAAAATCACATCAGTTTCACCTAAGTCTTTCACCTCAAACTGAGAGGAAAGAAATTCTTTTGTTTCATTAATAACATCAATATGTGTACCAAAAATCAACATATCATCTACATATAAGCAGACAATTACACAATCAGATCCAAACATTTTTTAGTACACACAAGTATCAGCACGGTTTGTTACAAATTCAAAACTAAGTATTGTTTTATGAAACTTTTCATACCACTGTTTTGGGGCTTGTTGTAACCCATACAAGGATTTCTTTAACTTACACACTTTTTGTTCCTGTCCAGGAACCACAAACCTGGAGGTTGAACCATATAAATTTCCTCCTCTAAGTCGCCATTTTAAAAAGCAGTTTTTACATCCATTTGATGCATAATCAGATTATAGCTAAAAGCTAATGCAAGTAAAGTACATATCGTGGCGATCATAGTCACTGGTGAGTAAGTGTAAAAGAAATCAACACCAAATTTTTGAGTGAACTCTTTAATCACTAGTCTTGTCTTATACCTTTCAACAGTACCATCACTTCTAAGTTTTCTTTTAAAAATCCATTTACAACCAATGGCTTTACTGCCTTTAGGAAAATCAACTAGTTCCCATGTATGATTAGACATGATGGACTCTATTTCACTATTAACAGCTTTCTTCCAAAAACTAGCATCAATTGAACTCATGGCCTCTTCAAATGTTTTAGGCTCATCATCAAACAAATAATAACATACAAAAAGTTCATCTATTTCATCAACATCATTGAGTTTAGTTAAGAAAGTAGTAAAAAAATCGGGACCAAAGCTAGTCTCGATTCTACGTCTCTTACTTTTCCTAGGTTGTACAACATCATCATTTTGAACAATAGGAGAAGGAACAAGAATAGAAGAGGATGAAGGAGCAGATAAAGTCACATCATGTGATACATTACTTTTCTTTAAAGGGAAAACATGCTCAAAGAATTCAGCATCTTTAGATTCACACATAGATTTGTCATTTAAGCACATGAACCTATAGGTTGCACTATTTGCAGCATAACCAACAAATATAGCATCAAGGTTTTAGGTCCAATATTTTCCCGTTTAAAGGAAGGTAAAGCAACTTTAGCACGACACCCCCACACTTTCAAATATTTAAGGTTAGGCACATGGCCTTTCCACAATTTATAGGGAGTTTTATCTAGTTTTTTATGAGGTACTTTGTTCAACACATAAGTAGCTGAGAGAATGGCCTCCCCCCACATATTATCAGGCAATCCAGAACTAATCAACATCGCATTCATCATTTCCTTAAGGGTTCTATTTTTGTTGGGGAGTATAGGGAGCAGAAAGTTCATGGATAATTCCGTTTGCCGCCTCTACTTACAGTATTCTTAAAGTCAGCTAAGTCCGTATGAACCAATTCAAGCAATTCAGTTTGTCTACTAATAACAGATTTGAATGGTTTCTTGGAATGTTTAGCTTCAACACAGATTCCACATTTTTGACCATTACAGACTAGACTAGAAATTAAAGACATGTTTTACAAGCGTTTCTTGGAACCATAATTTATATGTCGTAATCTAGCATGCCAAAGATCAAAAGTCTCAACAATATAAGCAGAAGTAGAAGCTTTATTAATAAATACAGTTTCTAAAATAAATAGCCTACCCGACAGATATCCCTTCCCCACAAATTCCCCATTACGAGATAACACTAACTTATCGCTTTCAAAAACAAGTTTCACACCAGCCTTGTTTATAAGTGCACCAGAAATTAAATTTCTACGAAGGGAAGGGACATACAACACATTTTGCAAAGACAAAGATTACAGAATTTAATTTAAGGAGAATTTTTACTTTACCGAGAACTTCGAAACTGCTAGAATTGCCAATGAACACCCGATCAGCTTTGGCAAACTCATGGAACTCAGTAAAAAGGTCTTTGTCCGAACAGAAATTCTTGGTGGCTCCGGTGTCAACGACCCATTCTGCTTTGTTGCCGACAAGGTTGATTTCAGAAACTACGGCAGTAATGACATCATCAGATTCTTCAGCAATATGGGCTTGGTTCTTGTTCTGGTCTGATTTCTGCCCATTGTTAGATGTATCTTTGCGGTTGTAGCATTGCCATGCCTTGTGGCCTTGCTTTCCACAGACATAACATCCACCATTACCCTTCTCAGATTTGTGGTTTTTCTTGAAGTTATTGTTCCTTTTGTTTTGAACTCCAAGCGGTTTCTAATTTTGGTTCTTCTTGGAATTTGGAGCAGCTTTGTTTTGTTTGTTAAACCTGTAATGTTTTGGAACAGAAGATTCCACAATGTTAGCTTTAACAGAAAGTTCATAAGGGGAAGAATCTTTATCCTTACGGCGGTTGGCTTCTTCAATATTCATATGACCGACTAGCTCCTCAAGTGACACATCCTTCTTCTTGTGTTTGAGATGGTTGCGGTAGTTGGACCACGAATCAGGGAGCTTCCCGATCAGAACGTTGGCTTGCAGCACCTCAAACATCTTCATACCCTCAGCCAGAATGTTAGCTACCTGGTTCTCGTACTCATGAACTTGCTCCATGATCGGCTTGTCATCTACAATCTAGAATTTCAGCCACTTGCCCGTTGCAATTACTTCTTCTTTCCCGCATCATCATTCCCATATTTCTTCTCAAGAGTCTCCCAAACAGATTTGGCAGATTTGTTGTTGATGAAGAGATCGAACAGCGGGTTGGACATGTGACTTAGAAGATGACCTCGAACGAACTTTTTATGCTTCTCATATTTAGCGATTTGTTCGTCTATGGTAGAAGATGAAGAAACAGAGGTATCTCCGGCTTGAGGGCGAACCGGACACTCACGAACAAGAACATTCGACCTCCAATTGTTCGAATAAGATTAACAGTTTTTGAGACCAACGTTTGTAGTTAGTCCCATCAAGGGGTTCAAGTTTAGAGAGATCGGGTAGGGTTTTTGTGATTGAAAAATCCATGATCTGAAATTACAGTAGAAAATTTTGCTTCTAAATTATAGGTTGAGATACTGTAAAATCAGAAAATAAAGATTGGAATGTGGGCCGAATTTCTTAATGTATGTATAACGCTGTGACGTGTTAGATTCACTGTCTTAGAAGCAAAATTCGCTTCGACTATGATGCAATCAGAGATGGCGTTGCCCCCCAAGATTTAACACAGTGATCTCCCTTAATGTGCACTCAAAAAGAGAGATTAGGAACTCACAATATGCTCAGAACAACTTTAGAGGAAAATTGAAAATAATAGAGGAAGAAGCAGAAAAGAGTTTTTGGGTATTTCAAAAGCCACGAAATGATCAGTTTATAAGGATGAGGAAAACCGTAACTGTTGAAGAGAATCAAGCCACGAAATAATAGTGGAGAAAAATCAGCGACAGTTACAAACGTTTAAAAAAACAAAAAGGTAGACACACCACATCGCGCACATGCCACGAACCGAACCGGCCGGACAGCGGCGACGCGCACGTGAGGATGCCACCTTCTAGCCCACAACAATAGGTAAACACTTCAAACATCAAAGTATAAACACACATATTTAAACCAAGTAAAATTTACTTCTCCCATCAATGTGAGACAAAACCCCTTTTCTTCCAATATATAAATCAAGTAAAGTCTTCCTTATTCCACCAATGTGGGACAAAGAGTTTTCCTCCAAAACAAATAAAAGCTTCCTTAGCATTATTTCCAACATGGCGTTGGCTGGTATTTTATTGATCATTGGTCTTGTATTTTCGCGCGGCTTCATTGCATCTGTTCTTTGTTCTGCTGCCTTTTTTCTGCATGCTAAGCTTGTTTCTGCTTGATTTCTTGATGCCCATTTTTAGATTCAGGTATGATATTACCCTAATTTGATTAAATATGTTGATTTATGTTTGTTAATTTTGAAGGTTGACTCTATAGAATGAATATGAAATGGCCCATGATTTGGAAATTGATTATGATTATGGTGTTGAATTAGCTTACCTTTAATTTTTGAATTTACTATGCTTTGTCATTGATTTCAACTTGTTATTAGGGTTTAATTTTATACAATTTGTTTTGGATTGGTGGGTAAATTTCTTGTAACGTAAATAGTATAGTGCTTAGGTGTTTGGTTCATCAAATTGGAATAGATTGGTATGAAATATCATATTAGAGAGGTATGAATTTTAAAACCCATACTACTCCAAAGTTGTTTGGTTTTACTATTGGAATGGATTATATTCTTCGTTAATAGAATGGATTGTGAATCCATTCCAACCCATTCCAAATGATCCAACCAAACAACCTTATTTCTTTGATCTTCACAAAAATAATGATATTTTAAAGTTATTTCCACAAATTAGCCTCCCCTTTTGCCATTTCTTGTTTTACATATTAAAGTACTTTTTTATTTTGATGAAAGGACATATTAAAGTACTTAATTTAGGTCATCAAGTTTTTTTTTATAAAAATTGATGCTACGGGATCAATATTAGGACTTGGGTATCGCCCCAACTACGGAAGATTTAACCCGACTAAGCTAGTTGACATCTAAGCCTTGGACGTAAATTGTAAAGTATAATATTCACAGAGCATGATTGATTTCTATCCTTTTTTGTATTGAACCAGCCAAACGGAGGTATAATTAGATTCGTACAATAAACCAGTTGGGAAGCTCTAGGAAAAAGGCAGAAAATAAGTTAGGGAAAGGAAAATTTAGAAATCTATAAACCCAGGGGAATGGATTATGTGAAGAGTTTATCTTAAGCTTTACTCAGCTTTGGGAGAGTGTCAAATCTCTGGAATATTATACTTTACAATTTATGTCTATCTTTATTTTTCTGTAATCTCTGCATTATCAGTTAAAATCACCATTTTCAGTTCTTTGTCATTTCCTTCAATATGATGATTCATAGCATGCTCCCTTCTAATATAATGGTGCTTAGATTTTAAGCTAACAGGCATTTTTGTTTACTATTCCGTAATTTCTTTGTTTAGCTGAGTACTTAAAATCTATTACTTGACATTACTTAAAAGGTTATAGATTTACTGTTGTTGACATTATATCATACATGATCTGCAGGTCTGCAAGATGCCTGATTTCTCTGGGAATGACTCTGGACTAAAACGTGGCTCAATTTGTTTTCATTAGTGTAATTTGGGTGGTCTGTTGTTGCAGAACAGTTGCTACTAACAATGCAAAATGCTGCATGAAGATATGCATGTCATGGTCAATGTTTATACAATACTTAATGTAAACTTGCATCCTCTACAGATGTATTGATGCACTCATGAATTCTCTGTATGCAGTTTGTGGTGAGTTCAGGGTTAAAGTCGCGAACCTCTCATTATACTGTCTATCTCGAATTCTCGATGCACTTGTGAATATTCTATATGCAAATTTTTGGTGGGTTCAGGGTTAAAATCAAGGCAAATATGTAAATTATACTGCCCATCCTCTCGTTTGCTCCCTCACACTTGTGTCCACATGATATTCCTCTGCAATGATTTTTCCACATCAGGATATCCTCCAGTTGCCCAGGAAGCTAGTCATTTGTCTGTGCTGATGGCAAGGGTCGTACATGAGAAAATGTTGAATCTTCTTTTGAGGAATCTTAGTGTGGATGACTTATACAACTCGAATCAAATTCCAACTGTAGAACTAAATTGGGTCAACGTGCGTAGCGATGTTAAGGAAAGGCAACCAGAAACCAAAAGTAACCATTAGCAAATCATTGCCAGTGATACATTAACAGAAAATCTTAAGTTAAATTCGGACGAATCTGTTGAAATAATTGATAGCAGTAGAATCATAACAGGAATAACATTGGCGATGATACTCTAGTATATTGTATCCGGTTTTTTTAGTGACTTGAGCTCAAGGTTTTGCCAATGCTTTGTTGGACTTACAGGAACTGGCAAGCATTTCATTTCCTTGAAGATTCAACAATAGGAATTGTCAACCCAGCATCACAGCCTAGCCTCTTCTAACTGCTGGGGAAGTCTCATACATATTGCGACTTCTGCTCTATGCTGCAGCGTCCTTGAAAGGTATGTCGTGTGTAGTTACTTTCATGTATATAAAATACTACATAAGAATTTTTTTTAAAAAATATTGTTATGTCAACTCTATAATAAAGCTCTGGATAGGACAGATTAACTTAATTGGCATCTTTTTTATAAATAAGTTTATACTGTATAATCAATGTATTATAGGGACTTAGGGATTTGAATTACAACAAAGTATACATATTTATAAAATGGCGCACAGCACACCTAGGTGTATAAATAGGAATTCAATACATTTTCTTGGGTATTCAACACTTTACCAATTTAGTTGGCATTTTGACATATATAAAGTATCAACACACTGTACACTATTGGTGTAGTAACGCTTGATTTTATTCCTTCCAACCAATATAATATGCCGACTTATAAAAACACTTATTATTACATGTTAAAAGCACACATGCTTTGACCTTTATCTTATTCACTTATTGCCCATTGCCTCAACAACCATCTTAAGAGAGAAAGAGAGGGCGGTGAAAGAGTTCAGAGTCTACATGCCATCACCAGGCAAGTTGAAGGCAGTGTAAAAGTATACCAACCTAGTACCGACACCCACAATATGTTTTAGATCAAGAGGGCCATAGTCCATAATGTTTTCAGGAGGACATGGAGATGGAAAGATAACCTTTTGGTCATAGGAATTTGCAAAATAGGATTCTGCAAAATAGTCTTCACAACTGCCTTCGTAGTAAACCATAGTCCATCTTGTAGGTCTATATTCTAGTTCTTTATCGCTTAATGTGGGGATTGCGACCTCCATAACTCTCCAATTTTTGCAGTCAAAATATATGTTTTCATGATCGTTTGATGAACATAGAAGTGTTATTTGCGGAAGTGTTGACGACTTAGCTGGCTCGATTGAACTCAAAGGTATAACTATGTCTGGAGGCCCGGAAGGGGGCCAGTTGCTACGCTCATAATCCAGGTTGACACTTATTATCACTGGAGATATGCTAATCCACATTTTCTCTGCCATTTTGGAAAAAAAATCCGAAGTACTGCTTAACCCACTCCTACTAAACACATATAATTCGAGTTCCTCCTTGAAATTATGAGCCTCCTCATCCCTCTTGTTCTTATAATCTTCCAAATGCTGCAATAGGGTTTCTTCACTCTTCTTCAACTCTTCCTGATTTTTGAACTCTGCCTCCTCCAACTCGTCTTTATGCACTTGCTCCATTTTCTCAATCTCCTCTCGTTTTCCCTTCGATTCCTCCTCTATGTTGCACTTTGTGTCCCTTAACTCCTCTTTCAATTTCTCTATCTCCTGTTGTTTCTCCCTCAATATCTCTTCATTTTTATCCTCCACCGTCTCTAGCTCCGCTTCATGCATACCCTTCTCCTCTTCCCATTCCCTCTCTTTCTCCACTATTCTCATCTTGTACTCGTTTTCATCTCGGTTGCCATCCCTCCAAAATTCTATATCATCTTGTTTCTTCATCAACTCTTGCTGCCTTCTGCGCTCCACCTCGTTCACCTCCTCTTGATGCATACACTTCAATTTTTCTATCTCCTCGACTTTCTCCATCAATTCTTCTCCCTTTCTTTGCTCCAAGGCATCTAACTCCTCCTTGTTCGCACGCTTCAACTCAATTATCTCATCATCTTTCATCTTCAACTCTTCCTGTTTTCTAATCTCTATTTCTTCCAATACCTCTTGATGTCCTCTCTTCATTTTCTCCATCTCCTCTACTTTCTCCTTCAATTCCTCCTCTCTTTTACCTTCTACAACCTCAAACTCCGCTTTCATTCTATCAATCTCCATTCTTTTCTTCCTTAATCCCACCTCCATTTGGTACTCCACCTGATCCACCCGCGCTTCATAGTTTTTCTTCTCCTCCCCCCATTCCTTCTCCTTCTCCCTCAACTCCACCTTATACTCGCCGGCATCACCACTGCCATCCCCTTTCATCGATTCTACTATATCCAAGGGACGGCCATACACAATATCTCTTCGAGCCCATCTAGTTGTCAGCGATGTTTTCACCCCATACTTAGACCAATCATAGAGATCAAACAACCTATAGTACTCCATTTGCATCTCAGTAGCTGCGGATGCACTGGTTGGTAAGAAACAAAGGCCCTCACGGTTAACCATCAGCCCGGAGTTGTAAAGATCATTGGTTAGTGTCTGCAAATGATCACCCCAAATCTCTTTGTCCCCGATCTTCAACGCTTCATATTTGTTCCCGGCCTTTATATTGAGATCATAAATGTAGTTCCAGTGCTTACTTTTCACCGGTAACATGTAAAGACTATCCAACTCATACACTTGAATCCCGTCGCCTGAGTTGTATGATCCGACGAAAAACTTGTCTGACTTCATTGTGTAAGCTTCCATTTTCAATTTATAGATTAGAGGTAGGTATCTATTTATGCTTTGGGAAGCATATATTTATAGGGAACTATAACTATAACTAAGTTGCATTGTAATTTTAGAGAAGTACTTGATAATATTTAATCCATCCATTTGGTTTTGTTTATGTTTATATTGAGGCGGCTTGTATTGCCAAGTTGATTTATTTGACAATTTATGTTCATAATAAGTTAGCAAAGCTCGTTGACAAATGTCAGTGGTTGAATCTAGAAAACAGACATTTTTTGACATAATCTAATAATTTTACTAGAAAAAGGCTCATAACCGAACCCAATATCCAAACAAAATTTTTAAATGGTACAATATGCTATCCACCTCAAATAGATATTTTATACTTTTCTGTTTCAAAATAGTTGATACTTAAAAAAAAAATTAGTTGAGTGGTCTTTGACACTATTTACAAATTATATTTTGACTAAATTTTGTGATTTATAAATAAGATTTTTTGACACTTATCATCTACAATAGTTGCTCTTTTAGGAATATCCACCTACACATTTTTTTTTTTTTAAATTTTACCACCTACTATTTTTTAAAACGTCAAAACTTCCCACCTACTTGGTTCTGAACTGAAGTGTGATGTCATGTGGGGCCCACTAACTACCTTCTCACCCTATTTCCCTCTTTTTCTTTCTTTTTCTCTCGATTTCTCATTCCCCGACATTGTACTCCTCTCATGGGGAAAAACTTCAAATTAAATTGCATATTCATGTTAATTATTTCACGAATTGCAGTTTTTCCCCAATTTTGATAGGAGTATAATACAAGGGAATAACAATCGAGTGAGAAAGAAAGAAAGGGAGGGAAAAATGGTGGGAAGGTAGTTAGTGGGCCCCACATGATGTCACATTTAAGTTAGAGAGCTAAGTATTTTAAAAAAAAAAAAAAGTTGAGAGCCAAGTAGGTGGGAAGTTTTGATGAAAAAATAGTAGGTGGTAAAATTCAAAAAAAAAAAAAAAAAAAACTGCAGGTGGTAATTGCTAAAATAGCAACAACTGTAGGTGGTAATTGTCAGTATATCCTTATAGATACGAAAACAATAATTATCAAGGATCTTGTTTAATTCCTCTCAATGTGTATTTTCAAAATATGTCAACTCTTTATAAGTTTTTTCTTTAATTTTTTTTTTTTGTTGTTGATATTAGAGATTTTTACAATGAATATATGCATTAGAAAATGTAATAACAGAAACGTATCAACTAATTTAGAACTGAGAATATATATAATTTTTAGTTTCGTTTTGTCCAAATATATTTGCTAATGCAAAACTTAAACAATTAATATCCTTAATTTTTTTAATTTTGTAGTAGGATAAATTATAAAAGGCTAAGGCTATACAATCAAATATCATATCATATCATATCATTAATAAATAAAGCCGGTCTCGCAGCCAAGTCACGAGACAACGACAATTGACATTTCAGTTTTTTGCCAAGTATCTCGCCACGTAGGAGATAAATAGGTATTATTATGACACGTATGATGCTAAGTAAGCGAATTTTGCAAAGATTTTTTAAGATAAAAATGTTATATAGAGTTTTATTATCGATAGAATTCTAATACTTCATATATACGAAATTAATCATAACTTTTTATAAATATCTTATAACTCGGTTCTATTTCCATCATCAAATTCATTTTAAAAATTTCTTTAAAATAAGATCCATCTATAATATATTTAAAATAATAGAGAATTAGTAAAAATAAGTTTTAATCGGTAAAAGTACTTTCAGTTTAGTAAAAATATTTAAGTATGATATCGCATGTCTAAATATTCAGCATTATCAAAAGTGAGTATATGACCGTATATAACATTCAAGCCAAAAGTTTTATCTTAAAATTTAATAAACAACCTGGGCCGAGACACAAAACTAGTATATATATAAAGGGGAGCTTTTTCCCAAGTTTTTAGAGAGTTACGTAGGATTTTAATTTTTTTAAAAAAAATAATAGAGCGCCATGTAGGATTTGTATTTTTAGAGCGTTACGTGTAGGATTATGACACGTAAGATTATTATTTTAAAGCGCCACGTAGGATTAAAATAAAAAGTTTAAATTCATCATAAAAATAAAATATTATCTTTTTAAATTGAAATTTTTATCTAAGATAAAAGAAAAAAATTATTTTATTTTGTATATATAAAAAAATACTATTAAACTTAATCATTGAAATCTACGTTTAATTGATATTAAAAAAAATTGAATTAGATAAAAAAATAATGGAATATGAGAAGTTATTATAATAAAATATTTTATAAAAAAAAAATTCATAAAAAATATGAAATTATGTTCAATTAAAAAAAATAAGAGTTTTGGATTAGATACAAAAAATAAGACAAAAATATTGAAACTAAAAGTATATCTTTTCTCGTTCTCTAGCAAAAAAAAAAAAAAGAAAAAAAATGTTCATCATTTATCATTTATTCGGCTAAAATATTAAGTTCTACGTTAACAAAAATTTATCATATCTAATAATAAACTTTATCATCACTTTAAATTAAATATTTTTTCAATCCTATATAAACTCATCTAATATCCCACACAAATAAACATAAAACTTTTACAGGAAAAGAAGCATATTTAGAATTTTATTCTTGAATACGATGAATGGTGATCATAATTAATATGAGATAAAAAGGAAAAAAAAAAGAGCAAAAGAAAAAAAAAATTGTTTCAATGTTGAAGTGTTCTAATTAAAGTTTACTCAAGAAAAAAAAAATCAAGTTCAAAAGGAAAAAAAAAATGAGTAAGTTTTAATTTTGCAAGGATGTTAATTTTGCAAAGGGGTAGGTTTAATTATGCAACTTATGAGGCACGATCAACTATTGATTTATAAAGAATGATGGAAGCTTATTAGAAGATCATATTTTCACCGTGTACACAATTTGAAAAAAAAGTTGGTTAAACAAAAACATATAGGTTTACATGTTTTACTTTCTTAGCTTTCTATTTTCCTTTAAGAGTTGGTTTGTATTGTTGTTTAAACAAAAATTTTACAAAATATACAATGTTTATGTATGTGTGAACCTTAATTGTATAAAATTAAAAACAAATAGTAATATTATTAGGCCTATACAATATTATCCGAGAATCCGAAAATCCGATCCGCAACCGATCTGAATTTATGTATATCCGATCCGAGTTTTCATTTTGGATCGGATATACGATCCGAAAAAACGGATATCGGATGCGGATTTAGATATTGACTTTCAAAATTTCGGATATCTGATATTCGAAATATAAAGGCTGAAATAGTGAAATATATATAAAATTTTTAAATTGTTCATATAAAACTGACCCTGTACTATTAACTTATTATAATATTCTTAATATATTTGATGATAAGTTTTATTGCAAAAAGACTATTATTTTGTTAAAATATGTTGTACAACTTAGCAATAAAAAAGTGGTAAAATTAATGAAATTTAGAAAGTAATCATACTCAATTTTACTTAATATTGGATAATGGATATCCGAAGCATTCGATCCGAAAATCGCATTTCAAATCGGATATCCGATCTGTGAACAGGCCTAAATATTATGTATTAATGTTTTGTTATTACGATTGAATATTAAATGTTAAATTTAACTATTAATGAAGATCCGTGCATCGCACGGGCTTAAATCTAGTATAAGGCATAAAAAAGCCGCACAATGAAAATGACATACTAGTAAATATATAAGACTATGCAGTAGTTTTACAATGTCTCATCCTCATCCTCATCTCTCAATTTTTCGTTGCATTTGTCATTATGACGGCCGTGATTTGAACATATGTCCAAAATACGGCAATGCATAAGGTCTCTATGAGCCCATCTAGGAGGAAGTAGAAATGGAGGAAAGTTATGCACTTGGTAATGCATAACATTGAAAGCGGGGTGGGTAAATAACGACTGGGACCTAAAAAAACCAGAACGGGTTCAGAAAAAGTGGAAAAAAAAGAGAGAATTGCAAGTATTTGCTGAAAGCATAGAATACTTGTGTATGTAGAGTACACGTTTAGCCAAAAACACTTTATGAGTTCCCCACTTAGCTTTTGTTCCTTCTTTCTTCAAATTTGCTCTAATTTTTCCCTCAATTTTTTGAAAAATTGAAATCAAAATTCTTTATGGTTCGAAATGGCAAGGAAAATGTTAGTGATGGATGATCCATTCTTACAAAATTGTATATAGAATGAATCTGGTTTAGGAGATTGACATTGGGTTACGGGTGGAACCGAGGCTGAGGTCGAACTCGGGAAAGAGGTTAGACCCGAGAACGAGGATGTTGGTTTGGATGTCGGAGATTCAGTGGAGGAAGTCGTGGATGGCGAAGACGATGCTTGTGCAGCAACACTTGAAGCATTGCTAAAGGAGGTAAATTTCACGACTGTTGTTTGATTTTTTTTCCTCTTAAGTATTTCTATTTCGCTTTTTTTTACCTGTATATTTGGTCGAGGTGTTTGTATGTAGGGTTTCAATTTCGAATTTTTGAAATTAGGGGTTTTATTTTTATTCAATTTGTTTGAAATTAGGGGTTTCATTTTTATGCAATCTTGAAATTATTGTTGTAACATGCAAATCTGTATAAAGCATTGTGGTGGGGATTATGTGTTGTTGAGATGTGTATGCTATTTTTTTAAACATGGTGGTGGGTCTTATATATGGGAATTTCAGGTTGTTAATTAGATATAATAATGCATTAATTTTTGGTTGATTAACCTATTTGGTTGTTGAAATGTATGTCTTAGTTGTTGGGATCTGTTTTCTATTTTTTAATCATGGTTGGTTGGCATTACTGATATAATAATCATGCCAATAATTATTGTATTCACTTTACTTAATTGTTGTATCGAATCAAGGTGAATGTTGGGGAGGAGTCCTATAAACTCCTACAAAAGGAAAGAGTAATGTGGCTATTAGTGTGGAGATTGAAGAGTTTGCGAATGTGGAGGTTTCACTTCCACCCCCCCCCCCCTTGGTTGTGGGAATGGTCTTTGATAGTTGGCAAAAAATTGACGAGTACTTTAGGAATTATGGGAAAGAAGAGGCCAGGGTTTGGTGTAGTGCGCTCATGTGGAGCAACAATTGGAAAAGGATCTAATGCAAAGGATAAGAGGAATATCACTTGGACATGTGAATGTTATGGGTTGTCAGGTAGGAAGAGGAAGAAAATGGGTTCGACTTATGTTTCTGATTCACAGATATGTGATGAAGTATTGGTTAAGCGGAAGAGCAAAAAAGTTGATTGTGGTGTGAATTTGAATGCTACGGTGAATAAGGCTGGTGAGTGGTTAATTAAGAGAGTGAAGCTTGAACATGATGGTCACAATCCTACATCGGGCAAGTAAAAAAACATTAATAAGTTTAGGAAGAAGTTCCTTGCTGACAACCCCCACCTTGTGCAACAGTTGTTCAATGATCGGAAAGTCAGAGTTCTTGTATCTCAGATTTATAACTGTATGACCCGTCAAAGAAATGGCAGGGAACAGATGCAATTCACTCAACAGGATTTGCATAAAGAAGTGGCGAAGCAAAGAAAAGCGAAATTTCAGGAGGGTGATACCAAGGCTATGTTTGATTATTTTAAGCGGATGGTAGATGACAATGCCAATTTTTTCCACACCCATCGTGTGGATGAGATGGGTCGCTTACAAGACGTATTGTGGGTTGATGCAAGGAGTCGGATGGCGTATAAGGAGTTTGGTGATGTCGTTTGTTTTGACTCTACCTACCTTACTAACGAATATAAGTTATCCTTTTGTAATTTCGGAAACCTTTGAATGGTTATTCTCTAACTAGTTGCGGTTTATGGGCGAAAAAGAGCCCATTGGGATTCTAAAATATCAGGATCCGGCCATGAGGAAAGCGTTAAATTTGACCATGAAAGGAAGCACTCACCGATGATGCATTTGGCACATTACTCAGAAAATTTGCCAAGAAGTTGGGGAAGCTTCCTGATTATCCAGATATTCATGATGACCTTGAGAATTCCTTTTATGACAGTCTAGATTGTGAAGAGTTTGAGAGTAATTGGCAAGGGGTGATCCAGAAACACAAATTAGAAGATGATGAATAGCTAACAGGTTTGTGTGTTTTTGTATTTAGTCATGTAAAATATTTTTTGTTGTATTTGGAGATGATGGATGGCTATTGTTGTTTATTGGTGTGGTCCTATTATATGCTTGCTTGTTTTTTGTACCTTTCGCACCCACTTGGGGTGTTTAGTATTTCATAGTTGTTTTTGCCTGAGTATATCTGTTGAATGCCTTTGTTCTGGTTATGACTTTGTGATCTAGGCATAGATACATGCTATGAATATGGGCAATATCTGGGCAGGGTTGTATGAGGAGTGTGATATGTGGGTGCCTGCCTATGTGAAACACTTGTTTTGGGCTGGCATGAAAACAACGCAGCGTGTCGAGAGTATTCACAGGTTTTTTATGGATACATGAGCAAGCACACATTGTTTTTTGAGTTTATAGAATGGTATATCGATGCCTTAGAGGTTAGATCCACTAGTGAGAAAAGGGCTGACGACAATAATGAGAGGTATGTTCGACAAGCATACAGTGATTTTCCAAAAATATACACGGATGTCAAATTCAAGGAGGTGCAAAGAGAGTGCAGTCGCATAATGTATGTGAGTGAGATTAGTAAGAACAAACTTTCTAATACTGTGACTGAACACGTTGTTTAGGATCGAGTGTGGTATAAGCCAAAAAACTCTAGGAAGGAGAAACCTTCAAAGAGAAAGAGGGAGTACAAGCTTGTCTATGATAGTTCCAGTAAAGAAGTTTTGTGTGACTGCCGGATGTTCGATTGTAATGGCATTATTTATCGCCATATGATAAAGGTGTACGAGAAGAGCAACTACTATGAAATACCTAATAAATACATTTTACGTAGGTGGAGGAAATATGTCATAAGAAAGCACACACGGGTGAAGGTTTGTTACCATGACCCTAGTAAAACAAAAAAGGTTTGTAGGTTTAACAAAATGATGGTTAGGTTTGGTTCAGTATGTTCCAAGGCATCGGCTTACCCTAAAGCAACTGCAGTGGTCATGCAAGCATTACATCTTCTGGAACTACAAGTTGATGTAAAGATCGCAGTGGTGAGTAAGAAGGGGTTACTTGGAACACCTTCATCTGTCTGCATGGAGAAGGGAAATGATAGTACACCTTCAACCCAAAGACAAGGTAGTTGTGAACCCCCAAGAAAGGGAAGATCCAGTAATACCGAAAGACCCTCCCCTTCCAAAGAGGCCTGCTCATCGCACCACCAATTCAAGATATAAGTCGTGCCTTGAGAAACCTAGAAAGACCGCTAAAACGTCAAAGAACACACAAGGAAAAAAGAACAAGGACTCACAAGCAGCCTTGAATACTCCGAGTTCTGTAGGTAATCTGTTTTAGCTATGTATTTATTCTAATTCCATATTAGTTCACAATTGATACCCTATGTATGCAGGCAGCTCCCTCCAATATGGTTAAGCACAACCCTCATTATCAATACAACCCTCATTATCAATACAACCCTCATTCTGCTGGAGGTATACAGATGGTGGATATGGTTGCTACCTTCCTTATCCGCAACTTCCAGTTGTTAAGGGTCCTTATCCGATGCCCATAGGTGGGTGAAGAAGCCTTGTGTCTCCTGTATCAGCTGCATTTAGGCAAGGAGGTTTCGTCCCCATACTTCCACGACCCCGGCTGCCTGCAACTCCAACTCTAACTTCGTCCGCACCTCCAACTCCACTTCCAACGGATGTCTGAGAATGATCTAGCATTCATTGCTGAATTTAAGTAGTGTTACTAATTAGCCTTTTAGAATTGGTACTTTGTAATATTCAATCAAATTCTTCAACGAAGAAAAATTTGGAATGTTACCTTTGAACTACTATCAATCCACTATTACAAAATATTATATGACTGAATCATTAAATAATTATATTGGACATTAAGTTCAGCATTTAATTCGATACAATGGTACATTCTTCGATACCATAAATAGTAAAATGGTACAAGTATTTAAAATAATTGTGCATTTGAAAGTATAAAGGTGTCTTACTCCTTTATAGGTACCAGTGAACTAAATAAAAATAGAACTATGACTTACAGAAGGTACCACTGAACAAATTATGAGCATAGTTATCACCATTAAGGTCTTTACAGGGTACCACTGACATTTAGAAGAGTTTCATTAAGGGGGTCAGGATAACCACTGTAAGTATGTTGCATTATGATCTTGTGGCTTAGGTTATGTCTTCAAGGTTAAAGTTATGTGTAAGGTTTAGGGTTTAGGGTTGAAGGAGGGGTTACAGTTTATAAATAGTAGGGTACCGTTGAATTAGTGATTTATACTGTTGTGGGACTCATATGCCTTATTTCATGTACCATTTGTTGTCAAAGTAGATTAACTATACTGTAAATGATACTACTAAAATAGTTAAGGGAAATGTGTAACTAAGTTAACGGGTTAATAATTGTTAATATTATGGTTTTGTGGTTTTATGGTCCTTAAACTAGATTATTAATTATAATAATATTGGTTATGGACATATATAAACTACATTATTAATTATAATAATATTCTACGTTGTTTGATTCTACAATCCTCAAATTCAATACTGTGAACTCTATGTTTATTCTTTTCTTGTTTTTCATGTTCCTTATGAGTTGTCAATTAATATTAGTTAGTTTAGATCTCGTTTAATTGTTCTTATATGTGGATTTAGTTGCATATCTATTTCATATTACTTAATATTAGTTTAGATCTCGTTTAGTTTTTCTAATTATATATCGATGTTGAGCTATTATTTCAATGATTTAAGCTTGTGTTTCTTGTTGATGTGTTATAGTGGGAATGTGATTCTTAATGTATGGTTGTTAATCTTACATTATTTTACGTAATTGATGAGTTGAATGAAAAAAAGTTTGTTTGATAATAGGAGGTTAGTCAATGTCCTATAAGTTGAATGAGATAATTATGTGTAAAAATAGGATGGGATGGGGTGATTCAATTATAGGGTACCATTGAATTGACTCCGGGTTTCACTGTCAATGTAAACGCATCAGTTATGTACTCTAAGGGTACTAGTTATCTACAGTAACGATGGCACTACAGGTTTTAGGAGGGGGGTGAAAAGTAAAGGGTGCCACCGAAAGGACAAAGGGTACCACTATTAATATAAATAGACGAATTATTTATTCCAAAGGTACCACTCGTCTAGGTTAAGGAAGGGATTTGGGTGTTTAAAGCCTTAAGGGTACTACTGAAGTAATGAAGGGTACTATTATGAATATAAAAAGAGCAGCTATGTATGTCATGGTTACCAATACCTTAACTAAATGGGAAGGAAGAACCTTATAATAGGACTCTTAATGTTATGAAATTGTACCACAAATGTCATTAGTTATTACACCCTATTAATACACTGACATTAATACACTTATAGTTAAAGGCTATGAGTAATTAAATGTAGCTTCATTGTTTATTACACTTACAAGAGGTTATCTTAACTTATGGATCAATATTGGGTGAGTAATTGATTACATGTGTAGTGTAAGGAATAATTACCTTCATTGTTCAATACACTAAAGCAAATCGTATTGTAAGTGTAAAGGGGTAATTACCTTCTAGAGTATAATGGAATACTACTTGTAGTGCTAGTGTTCTTACGTAACATTAGGTTAAACAACTATCATTTTCATCAGTTACAGTGACACAAAGGTACATGAGGCAACAAGTATTGCTATTAACGTTTTGAAACATCTACATAATCACTTAAAATATAGATGAGGTCCACTGAATATTGTAAATGTCTGTTTGACTTGTAAATTAGTCAAAGTGATAGCTAGAAGGGCTTCATTACCTTACCCTGTAATAGAGTGATTGATACAGAAATGATACCATTATACTCTTTATTTGATACGAGGACTGGCCACATATCTAAGTTGCACAATAACACTTTCAAAGGTCTTAATTAGTGTCCTTTTCAGTCTTGCTATATGATGGAAAGGTTCTACTGATACTACATATAGGCATAGTCCCTTTTCTGAACACTTTTCAAAAATTCAAAGTTGGGTGGCGGGAGTTTATTTGTGGTGTTACCGCCAAACCCAGATTTGTTCAGCCTTATAAATAGAGCTTCCTGAAGGCTCTATCCACACCCATACTAAGTGTCTGCATAAATTCCCACAAAAAAAAAGGGAGAGGCAGCAAGTTAAACAAACCAAAAACACCAAATCATTATGAGTTCGAATTCTGCATCCGTTGTTCGGGGAAACAGATTTCAACACTTAAACACAGACATAATATGGATTGCTGGGAAGAGATACAACTGCGGGGGGGGGGGATGTCTTGGCGGAATTTCAAATTTCCCTGTCAGAGGTTATCCTAAGGAGGCCTTACTACAAATGCGAATTCTGCAATTTCTGGCAATGGGCAAGGGAAGAGGACCTCCTTCGAACTAACAACAACAATGGGTTCGACATAATATGGCATAGGGTTGAGGTACTGGAGAAAATTATTGCAAAAATTATCAAGATCTCTCCGACTCTTGCGGTTGTGGCCTTTATCTTCTACATTAGGGGTGAAAACATGTGGTGGCTTGTTGTGCTGTTGATGGTTTAGTGGTTTCATATGGAGATATAGGACAACAGTGTAGTGCAGTTTGTAACAAATTATTATCTTTCTTCTTATGCTAGTAGTAATTACCTTTGTGCAATGAATCAATATTTAGAAATATTAGAAAACAAGGTTTTTTTTCATTCATCTAAGAACAAACAATGGTATACAATCAAGATCATTCTATACAAACATTTTCACTCATCATTCAAACATATTCTAGCATCATCAACATAAATTATATACCAAAACACAAAAGGGAGTGATTTGTTCATCGTACCATTATATATATATAAACATTAAAACCTTATCATCCAAAACCTAACCTGCAATGTTTTCAAATTCCCAAAATAAAACCAAAGCAACAACAAACTTAGATGATTCTAAAACACCATCAAATCCACAAAGTAATGTTTTCATATACATAAACCATTAAAGAGAAATGAAAGGAGGCCTAAACCATGTTGTAGTAGTTGCGGGGAGAGCGGCCATAAGCGTGAGAATCATCACTTGAATTGGAAGAGTCATCCTCAGTACCAGAACCAGACAAGTAATGGGGAAGAATGTGGTCATCTAGCTCCTGGCCATCCTCGATGTAATAACCATAATGCGAGAGTTTCCCACCACCACCACCACCATCCTCATCAGAGTCATCATCATTATTAGACCAACCATCATCTTTAGAGTTATCATCATCATTAGAGTCCTCCTCCCCTTCTTTAGAACCCTCCTTTTCCTCTGATTCTTCATCACCATTCTCAGGCACTATGAATCCAACTTCCCCGTTACCCACTTGTTCCTCTTTAGGTGCTACAACCCCTTAATCTTCCGGCGGTTGCTCAAGCCCGGCTATAACCCCTTGATCTTTCACATTTTCAATTTCCCCTACTCTGACCCTTTTACTATCACCTTCTTCTGAAACGTCTAGTCATCTCCCTCATTCTCCCTGCACTCTATTTCAATTCCTTGAGTTGAGATTGGATTTCTAAAATTTTCTTTTCCTTTTCTGCACGGCGAGCATCCATCCATTGCAATTCCGCCATGAATTTTTCCAGACGCCGCTACAAAGTGTCCTCGTCTGGTTGATTCTTCGAACTTGAAGCTCCATTGTTTGCCATTTTTGGGAAAAGATTAAGTTTTGATTTGCAGAAAATTAACTAAAGAAAGTAAAAATGAAGGGGTTTAAAATGGGGAATTAATAAAAGACATGCATTTATGATATAATGCTAATGTCAGTTGGAAGTGTGAAGGTTTTTTTGGTGCTTGAAACGAAGCAACTCTTCACGCTGAACGATGCCATTATCAATTTAATTGTTTTCTTACTGTCAGTTCTTAGCAATTAAAACGCTTCGTTAAATATGCACCCCATAAATTTGTTACAATGTATAAATCCTTTGGTATTTTTTGTTGTAAGAAACTTACAAATAATTATTGTAATAAACCCCTCCAAAATTAATCGAACATTGTAACGTTAATAATTATGCGCTTCGACTAAGTAGTTCAAGAAATATAAAAGAAATCGAATGCACAATTAGGAATTTCATGGCAAAGGGAGTACATTTACAAGCATTATAACGTTAATAATTAGGTCCCAACACGATAATTCATAATACGCATAAAATAGTTCAACAAACGTTCTAGTCACACCTCATAATACAAACTTAACAATATAAAATAATAAATCCATTACAACATAAGAAATAATACGCCGGGTGTGGGGGGGTTGGGAAACGTTTCACCACCAACAATTGACAAAAACAACGTCCAAGTTGTAGGTATCCGGATTCGATAAGCTTAAAAACCATCAGACATATCCTCATCCTCATCTCACTCGAAACCTTGCTCCAGCCTAATATATGTCAACGAAAAAGGAATAAGTGCGAATAATATAAGTTTCACCTTTCACTAGTTCAAAATTAGAAAAATTATTACAAAACCTACTTTATTTTTTTAACTCACTAGTACAAATGACTATGCAAATGGAATAGAAAATATATACAACTGTAACACACAATAACACCTATTCATAATTTAATGGAACATGAAATAGTTCAATGGTAGTACGATAGAAATGAAAATAGTACCACTGTAACACATATTAATTGCCTTAACGTGACATGAAAATAGGTGACATGGGCCATATACACGTTATCGTGGTACAGAGGTTCAAATAGGCCAAATACACATTATCGTGGTATAAAGTGTCAATTAGGCCAAAGAAACAATTACGTGTTCCAGTGAGTCAAATAATTATGCTCAGCTCCATTTACCAATGTTAGAAAAAATTATAGAGATAATACCACTGTAAAATAAAATTTGACCACTACAACATAATATTATATCACTATAAAATATAAATAAACAACTCTACTTCATTATTGAATAACTACCACCTAAAACATTAAACAAAAATGGAAGGCACATATCACTACAAAATCAAAGTAATACCTAGTAAAACTGAAATTTTAGACAAATTACCTCAATGGAGACACCCGTCTAGTGACCAAAAAAACCTTTGCCCCGCTTGAGAACCCATGGGTAGGCATCTTTCTAGGCCCAAATAAGAAAAACTCGATTGTAACCATTCACAGTCCCAAATGCATCAACATTATACACTCCATTTAGTTGTTCAATGATGTAGCGGAGCATTGAATTATCAGCCCTAGCCACAGTAATAATCACAACTTCTGGTGAGAAATCATAGAAGAGTTTTTCATATGTCTCTTTGAAAGTTGGTTGATGGATGTTTCTACCGTTCCAAGCAATTACAACTGAACCTATACGAAAGCTAGCAGAACCAAGGACGTCATCGTGTTGCTGGCCATACAGAGAAACGCGATGGCACCTTACTTTCCGAAGAGGGGTAATGCAAGAGAACACATCCATATTCAACAGCTTCACAATCCCTTTCACCTCCATCACATGAATGTTAGCATTGTTCTCCCTAAAGACGATGTGTCTTTCTCGAACAGGGAGATGGGAAGTTGGGCAGGGTTGACATATGGCTTCATATCAAAGAAAGGAATGATCTCCTGTGGAACAAAAGGACAGTCATCACTCCTTGTTTTCTCATAGAACCACTTAATGAAGGCAACTACCCCCTTGTGGAGGTAGCCATCCAAATCAGAAATGGCTGGGTAGTAAGTTGGTTGACAATCATTATCACCAACTTCCATGACACTCTCAGGAATGAAAGTTCTAGTCTTGTACTCAAGAGAGTTTACAAGTTGGTCACGAAGTAAAGTAGTTGGTAAAGGGGAGGCCATTTAAAACAAGTCCATGTGGTTAGCATAGTATGAAATGGAGTTAAAATCAAGCTTTGGGGTAAGTTGGGTGGAGATGCATTACCTTACCAGTAATATTGAAAATTTGTTTGTTGTTGTTGCTCATGGTTTCTTAGCTTAGCAAGAGAGAGAATTCAGAGAGAATGAGGTATTTTCAAAGGGAGGGGAATGAGGTGTGTAATTGGAGAGTGAAGAGTAAAAGGGTTTTTATGAAAAAAGGAAGGGTAAGATTGTTTCCTTTCAAAACTCTTTTGAATAACCATTGCAATTCCGCCAAAAATTCAAGATAAGTACTAAAACCCATCTCCTACTTTTGTGTAAAGGCTGCAACAGTTAAGTGTGGTCAGGCTACTGCTGGAGCTACATTTTACATAATTAAAAGGGTAAAACCTACTGCTTTGAACAAGTAACGACAAGACCCAAGGGCTAAGGCAAAGTACAACCAAATTACTAGTGTTTGGCTCAAGGCACCCGTCTTTACAATCAAATTCCCCCAAATCTTTATACACTAGTGTAGACACCTAAAATTGTCTCCCCAAAACCAAACCCGATGATGAATAACCTTTCACCGCCATTATTGGTCAAGTCAAGTATTTAATCTTGGGAGTGCATAAAACCCACATTCAGTCAAACATAGCCTGCAAATAAGTCAATAAATCAGTCCAAATGTTTATTCAAACTCAGTCCAATCCACATTTCAGCCCAAACCCTTTTTATTTCATTTCGTGTTATTTATTAATAAGCCCGATTAATAAATAGTAAAACCCTTAACTTGAAATAAGTCAGGAACAGCTGAAAGGGTGCCTAATTATCACGTGCTTAATGCTTAAGTAAAATATAAAAATGAATCTGGACGGAATTCTGGAAAACACAAATGGCTCAACACGGAAAAATCTGTCGCGTCAAAATCTTCCACGTCACGGCAATTTTGCCGTGACACAGCAAATTTCTAGGGTTTTGTTTCTCGACGCCTTCAATTCTAGGGTTCCGTACTTCACCCCTATATTTTCTCTATAAATACGAGGCTGATTTCTCGGTTTTGGGGCACCAAACAATTCTCTCTTTCTCTCTTATACACCAAATCATTCTCTCTTCTCTCTCTTATGCTCTAGCCTAAACACTAGCCTTCCCCATTCTCTCACCACACATCCCTTAAGCACTCCCCAGAGTCCATACAACACCCGAAGTTCCGTACTTTAAACCAAGGCGTGAAAGGTATAACCAATTGAGGATTTGGACCAAATCAACTCTACTTTTATTTAATATAATTTCAATTTGATTTATATATTTATTGAAGTTAATATCGTTTTAATTCATGATGTAGCAATTTAAAGAAGCGAGGAACGTGAGTAATTAATTCCCTTAATTACCCTTATTATTATTTGATTTGACTAACGTTATTATGGTTAAATTGCTTCCAATGTTGATGTTGGTTTTATTATATTTATGATCATCATATTGCATGTTTAAAGGGAATATGTAATTGAATATAACGCCTAATAAGATAATTTGGACGACGGTTTAAGTTCCTTTTTAATCTTGTTGTTTATTCAAAGTGATCAATAATTTCTTAGAATTGTATGTTGCATTAACATTCAACCAATTTAGCCTAATATTAGTTTGGACCAAATTGAATCTTTGTTTGTATGCCTTTAAGATCGCAGGAATTACTTTTCACAAAAAGAATCGTATAGAGGCCAATACGGGCGAATGTGTAATACCCCGTATTTTTATACGTATTTTTAATTTAAATAAGTATTTTCTTAAAAAGTATTTAAATAATTCAAAATGAATTATTTAGGGTTTTTCATTAATTTAAAAAGAATGATTTTTATTAAAAGTGTATTTTTAATTATTTAATAATCTTGAAAATATTTTAAGTTATGATTTGGAAATATTAGGGCATATTATTTCATAAAAGATAATTTTTAAAAGTCAAAGTTTTAAAGAAAGTCAAAATCCTAGTTTGATTAGGAATCCTAGTTTGAGTAGGAAAGGGATTATTAAGGGTAATAAGTAGGAGGTTATGAAAGAGGGTATAAATACCCATCATATGCCTAAGGTGGAGTGCACCCAAAAGTAAATTCTCTCTCTCCTCTTATTTTATTTTTCCCCTTAATTTTCCCCTTCCCCTTTAATTTATTTATTTATTTATTTAATCACCACACACGCCGGCCAGCCACCACACACCACCACTGGTCGGCGGCCACCACCAGTAGTGCTCGCCAGCAGCAGCAGCCACCAGGTGGTGGCAACAGCCAGCCTTGGTGGTTGTGCGCCGGTGGTTTACAAAAAAAATAAAAATAAAATAAAAATAAAAATAAAGATAAAAAACTTTCTTTTTGATTTTTAATTAAATCTAACTTTAATATAATTATTGTTTTTGGGTTTTGTGATGATTTTAGGATGTTTAATGATAAGTATTTTGTATATTAATTTTCAGATTTGGTTCTGAATTAAAAAAAGCCCCAAATTGAAAACTCTAGGTTTCTAAATTAATGTCTATTGATGGAATTTGATTGTAGTTAATTAAAACTATTAAAATTAATGTTTTTAAACTAAATTACAACAATTTTATTAGTTTTAATAATGCTGGAATTTTTATATATAAGCTATAATTAGGTTTCTTGAAAGAATTTTTAATTACCCATTAATTGGGAGTAAAAGTAAGGGTTTTAAATAAAATTTCAGGTTATTTTAGAGGGTTTATGAGTGATTTAAAGAAAGTATATATTGCTGGAAATTTGTGTGAAAGAGGTATTAATACTTCTTTATAATTTTGGTTTATAGGAGACTTCCTAGTGAGTGATTTTATTTAGTCGTGGCGTTTGAGATCATATTCAAAGTACATTCGCGTACTTGTTATTTATTTGAATGTGCAGAAGCATGCTAGGCTTTGATGAATTAATTCCAAGAAGTATCATGATAGGTGTTGATTGGAATTTGTGATTGGATTGATGCATGTTGGTGAATGATTTGTGATGTATGAATTATTTATGGTGAATTGGTGATTGGAATTAATTATATTGGCATGTTGGATATGAACCACGCTTTTATTATTGGCATGATAGAGAGCATGTTCAATTAAACTAAATGTTTAATTTGGTTTGGAGTATGAAAAGGGAATTTTGTTATAGTTCATATAATTTTTATTGATACTTTAATCATGGGAATTGAGCTATCAAGTATCTTAGTACACAGGAATGAATTATATTGCGGTACTTATGTGCACTTAAGGTGTTTCTAACACCGAGAGATAGGATTTGCGGCACATTATGCGTTTAAGGTGTCTTTGACACTTAGGTAGATTAAAAAGGGTTCAACTATTAAGTTTATGTGGACACTAATTATTCAGGAATTAAATTGGTATATTTGATTGCTTGAATGATTTATTATGATTGATTGTATTATGGTTTGAGAGTCATCACCAAGTCTAAAAATATGTAAACTACGTAAAGTGAAAGAGATTACACACCAAAACTCTTGGAACATATATACCTTGAGTATGAACATATGGGGGAAGTTATGCGACTTTATATTTGACCATAACTTCTACTGGGAGTACAAGACGCCGTATTTTCCTTTTTATTATTATTATGCGCAGGACGTCCAGTCACTTTCATGTGACATTTGCTTACCCGATTAGCTCCCGGTGTAGTTTACCTCAATTTATTTGAGACAGGGATTTTGTTGGAAACCCGTTCAATGTGTAATCAAAATTAAATGAACATTGGTATTGGTCTAGTTAGGTGTTGAATGTTTTGTATGCTTGTAAACAGGTGCTACACGGTAAGTAAAGTGATGTTAGGATGAAAGCATGTTAGTGTGTTTTATTACGCTTATGTACTCAGCTTTGCTGATTGTGTGTGTTTGTATGTTTGTTTGGCCTTTTCTTTACCTTGACCCTACGACGACCCATTTCTAATGGCGAGTAGTGGGGACATGTAGAGAGGAGCTTTACAGGTGATGGAGCATATTCATGGTGGGCATGAGTGATGAGCGAATCATGCTTAGTTCTCATAGGAATATGATGTGTTTTATTTGCTTTGAATATTATTTATTTTATTATGATCATGAGACTAACGCAAAGGTTTTAAATATTGATTGGGTTATAAGGGCCTACAATGGTTCCAAATTGTAGGTTCACTTCGTTTGACTTAGTTTGACTTTTACTTTCGTTTGGTTTGACTTTTTAAAATTGACTTGTTTTAAAATGGTTTTAAAAGTAGTCTTCGTCTGTGTGTGAGTCTATGATATTTTCCTTAGCCGTTTTTACGGTGGTGGTAATTTCTTAGATTTTCCTTTTTCGTATTTTAAAAAGGGCAAAATGGATATTTTAAAGGAAAGGAATTTCTAGGGTGTTACAGAATGTGACTCTATGACTCACTTTGTACGATCCTCCTTTCGTGGTTTCGAACCATATGGAGTTAGTAATCTCATGGATTATGAATGGGGTGTAACCTTCACGGGTCAATTGTTGTTCCCTATCGTTGTCCCTTTTTGTTGTTTCCTTAAATGATCCGTGAACGGTTTACAAGTTCCTTAAAAACTTGTTGGCGACTCCCTACTTTGCTTTTTCCCTAATCGTGTCCCTAAACGTATGTCAATTCCCACTTCCTATGAGTGCCAAGCATATTCACAACATGTTTAATGTAGGCGCGCTTCGAATGACGCCTACAATTTGGCGACTCCACTGGGGACGATTTCTAATTTTGATTCCCAAAATTTTATTTTGGCAATTGACTTTAGAATAAGTGGATGACACTTGAAAGATTCTAAATATTCATGTGCATAATTTTGATTAACATTGTGCATAAGCATAAAAAAGTCCACGTTGGAAAGACCATCCGAAATGCGTAAAAAACATAGGATTTTTACACGTAGGAAAAGCCGGAAATATCTTTCACAACTAGAATCGAAAAGATACTGTGAAAATCGGAATATCCTAAGAACACTGAAAACTGCCGCAAAGCGCAGGAACTATCGCGAGACAGCAGTGTCTATCGCTATGCGATAGCTCTATCGCGACGCGATATTGCTATCGTTGTGCGATAGACCCTGTTTTCTCACGCCGAGCTCTTTCGACATTGAGCCAGGAATCTGCCTTCTTGTTTTGACCGATTCTAGTATTGTCTCGCCGATTCTACTTCCTGATTGAGTTTTTCCTTCTTTTCCGAACCTATATGTGCTCTATATATGGTCTTAGCCCTTGGGAATTCACGCTCTATCTACCTAATCGAACGCTCCATGGAACGACGGGTACATTCGAGTTTGTGAATTCACTAAACCATGGAAGCAAGTCTGACTTGCGGGGTCCCATCCATACGCGTCAACCCTTCCAAAGGTAAGGCTTCTGCACGATGCATCCGGACTCATAACCATGGACCCTCTTTTGACTACCATAATCCTTGAACTTTAGAGAACTAGAGACATGGTTAGGTTGCAAACTCATTGCATCATATTGTGACTACTTAACTACTTGTGCATGTCTTACTTGTGCATACCTTGTTTGTGATTAAACTAACCCTTTTGTGTTGACTTGTTTCTTGTAAATATGTCTGAACATACTAACCAAGGACATGTTTCTCTTATTTAACCCTCTTCTTTTTTATCAAATTGAGTCATAGTTCTTTTTTTTATTATTTTTTTATTTTGAGTCAACTGGGATTTTTATTCCCATATCCTACACAAGCGTCTACTTGTTTTGTTCATAACCGAAGTTCTAGAAAGAGTTACGTGTTGTGGAACCTATGAATAATTAGTCCAGAGTTTTATCTTTCATTTGGCGTTGGTTTCGCCCTAATCAGAGTCACAGATCAAAAGTTATGACTAAAATAATACACCATGTCCAAGTTTAGGAGTTCTTTTTAGCGTCCAACCTTTTTTTTATTTCTTTCCGTGTCAAGCTAGTCTTAGGCAATCTTCTACTTCTCTTAGTCCTCTAATCCATGTCAACTGTTATAACATAGGATTGTAGATTTTATTTTATTTTATTTTATTTTTGTCCTTTCCCATGATTCCTAACTCTTCTAGAATTCTAGTCCTTCTTCCTAGGTAGTCTTTTGTGATTATTGTGCTAACCTTAACATGTGTATTTTGTCTTTGATTGTGGTTGATCTTATTTATGACTAACAATTTCCAATGGACGGTCATCACCTAGTAAATAGCATAGACATTAAAATTGGACAAAATTAATCAAGTTAGTTTGCCTTTTAGTCTTCCATGCTATTTGGTATCTGGGTCCTTTGTTTTCTTACAACGTCCTCATTTGTAGCCATGCGATCATATCACGAGTCTTAATAAACTCACCTAATCACACTTGTTGAGTCTTTGCACACACTTTGTCTTCGAGTCACGCACCATATTTTTTATGATCGTATACTAGGACCATGCATGCGTCGTTTTCCGTCATAATAGGCATGGGTGGAGTTTTTTTTCCTCACCTCAAAATTCTGTCTTTTCCTCTTTCTTTCCTTTTTGGAATATTGAGACAAAACATTAAGTGAATATGTTTTGTTTCACAGTACTTGGTCAAGGAGCAAGGGTAGATTAGTGCGGTTTGAGTCACTACCACAACAACCTCTTAAACCTAAGAGGTGTTCAAAGAAAACTTCACCATCTCCACATCAACTATCACCTTCAAACTACTTTTAATTCGCTCCAATGGCCACCAAAGAAGATATTGAGGGCATTCACAAGTCCATCGAGGCACTTTTTTCCATGATGCAAACCCTTACCACCAAGGTCAATACCATAGAACAAACCAAAGTCATTGTTGCTACAATTGACAAGATAAAAGAACAAGTGAGCAAAATTTCTAAAGAGTTCACCTACGTGGAACAAAATTCCACTGTTTTGGCTGTGAAGGACAAGCTCCCTAAAAAATTCTCCACTTCTGACATACCCAAGTTCAAACCTACTGACAATCCAATATTCCATTTGAAGTCCTTCTCTGCAACCATGGCTCTCAAGGGTTTGGACGTAGCCCTCTTCCCTATGGTGTTCCCTCTCTCCTTGGAGCATGCTTGCCAACAATGGTTTTATTCCCTAGATGCCAAGCACACCACAACTTGGCAAGATGTCACTGAAAGTTTTATGAATCGTTACAAGTGTAACATTCAAGCTAGAACTTCTGAACGTGAACTCTCTATTCTCAAATAGAAAGTGAATGAAGGCTTCACCGCTTATCTAAATAGGTGGAGGGAAACAACTGCACTCTTGGTGGATCCTCCCAAAGAAAAGGAGATGGCTCATCTCTTTATCCAAAATCTGACTCACAAGTACAGGCAGCATCTCAAATTCCTGCCATTGAACACTTTCGAAGTTGTATACGATATTGGCATCAATATTGAGGACGAGTTAATAAAGACTGCTGGTAGTAACAACACTTGGAAAAACAAGAAGAACGACCTTAATTCTTCTTCATCTTCTAAGCCCGAAAATACTACCAACAATGTAAGTCAGGTCGATATCAATGAAGTGCTAGCTCTTGATACTCCCCTTCAAAATAAAAGGAGAACTTACACTCCTTTGGGAATGACATACGACACCACCTTTGATTGCCTTTACGATCAAGGCTTGATTACACCTATTGGACCATTCTCAGAGCCAAAACCTTAACAAAGGAGTTTCAAGGAACCCCAATGCTCACTGTAAGTTCCATCAAGGAAGCGGTCACTCCACCGAGCAGTGTCAGAACTTAAAAGATGCCATCCGGGATCTAGTTGATGCCCACAAACTTCCTGTCCCTCCAGGCGGCAAGAAGTAGTGAAGATAAAGCGCGCGGCAAGTCCTTCGTGCAAGATTTCATGATTATTTTGTTTATCATTCATTACCTTTTCCCCATTCATGTCTAGCATAGATTATTACAATTCTGAGTTGCTATGTGTTTCTGTATGTTTCGTTCACCTCTTTTCATTAATAAAATAAGCATTTCTTTTACATCTCAATTATGTCATTTTCGCATAAAAAAAAAAGAATAAAAAAAAATCAATTGCCAAACCAAACACAAGGTATGCCAATGATTTGAGGCATCTATGCAACCCATTCATTCCCCTTAAACCATTCAAACATATATTCCATTTCTTCACTAACCATTTTGAGCCTCGTCTAATGTTTGACCTTCATTTCTTCAACCCACATCCACCTAAACTTGGTATGGGAAGGTGTGTGATTTTTGTAACATTCAAAAACAAGTCCAAAAAAAAAGGAAAAAGAAAAAAAGTAAATCAATAGTAAAACAATGTCTAAGGGCAAGTGTTCCAATGTCTTTGATATGAACACGTCTCAAATTGCGTCTCTCATCGAGTGCTTAGTACCGTGCTTGAGAAACATGAATGCTAAGTGAGTGATGGACCGCATGATCTGGGATTGCTCACATTGATTATAAAGAAGTATAAAAAAGAAATAAACATGCAAAGATGAAAAAATAAAACTTGCAAAGTTCAAATTTCAAATACACAAATACACATCTTGGGGGGCTTCTCTCGGGTCTTGAGCCTTTTTCCCTTTTCTTCTTTAGACCATAAGCCTTACCAGGTTACAACCCTCAAAAGACCACTTTGAGGTGTACACATACTTGTGCAAAGTTCGGTTAGAACTACGTTCAGCCTGATTCCTAACGGATACGTAGGCAACCTCACATTGTGGTGCGACCATATTCACATTCATAGTTATACATGATAGTGTCGAAGCATTTCTAATGCTCATCCCTATCCAATTAGAGATAGACTTGGGGGGCTTGAACCCACATCACTTAGCTTACCTAGCCTAAGGAGTCATCATCTTTGACTCTTCTCACATCTATTCCCATCGCCATAGCCTTTGCAGCCAGCCTTAGAATCACTTTCACACACTTCATTCACACACACATAACCATAATATCCTTCCCTTAGGAACCCTTTATCATGAAATCTTACTTCAACAATGCATATGCTTCATAATCTTTCAGGACAACATTCATTAAAAGAAACATGGCATAGTTTCTTAGCTTCCTGACCTAAGCAATTTTTGTTGTTTCATACATTACATGTTGTGCTTAGATTCCTGAACTAAGCAATACTCATCAAGATTCATTATTTCATGCAATACTCAACAATCACTTCATCTATATACGTGCTTAGCTTCCAGACCTAAGCAACGTTCATCAAGATTGTTTTTCATACACTATATGATGCTTAGCTTCCTAACCTAAGCAACATACAATGACAACAAACTATTGTGCTTAGCTTCATGACCTAAGTGCATTCATTGATTGTGTCACATGATGTAATTGTCCTTAGCCTCCTGGCCTACGAACATTCATCATGCATACATTATTTTCAAGACAAGCAATTTAATTTGATCCATGCGATTCATCTCGCTTTGCTCGACGAGGAAGTTCAAAACTTCTTATTTTTTCATGTCTTTTCTTTTGGGGAAGTTCAAAAACTTTTTCAAAATTTTCTCGACGTGGAAGTACAAAAATTATTCTATTCTTCAATCTTTTTTCTTTTGAGGAAGCTCAAAAACTTTTTCAAAATTTTTACTTTATTTTTTCACGTGTTTCTTTTTCGGGAGAAAGTCGGTACCCTCCACTCATGACAAAACATGAAAAAAAAATGACGAATTTTTTTTTGCTTTTGCATTTTCATTTGCTTGTGTCTTCGCACACACTCAAATCATACACATACACACAATCACTAAGTCATACACATGTCATGTCGTGTCAAGTCAAGCTTGGTCAAGTCAATTAGTCAATAAGTCAATCACAATTTATGCAAGTCCTTTGCCAAATCCCATTTTGCAGGTCTCAGGTATAGCCCACGTTCGAGGATAAGCGAACCATCAATAGCCCACGTTCGGGGATAAGCGAACCATCTACAGCCCATGTTCGGGGATAAGCGAACCATCTACAGCCCATGTTCGGGGATAAGCGAACCATCTACGGCCCACGTTTGGGGATAATCAAATCATCTACAGCCCACGTTCGGGGATAATCGAACCATCTACAGCCCACGTTCGGGGATAAGCGAACCATCTACGACCCACGTTCGGGGATAATCGAACCATCTACGGCCCACGTTCGGGGATAAGCGAACCATCTACGGCCCACGTTCGGGGATAAGCAAACCATCTATGGCCCACGTTCGAGGATAAGCGAACCATCTACGACCCACGTTCGAGGATAATCGAACCATCATCATTCTTCAAATACTTAGTGATCATCTATCATTTAGTAGGCTGCTCGAGGCGTAGTAGTCTACGTAGAAAACTACTAAACGTGTTTGTTACCATGTACAGGTGTCAGATATGCGTTCTATCTATTCACTCTTTTATCTGTGGAACTAGCACTTTCTTCAGGTATCCGCGTACACAGAGTGATTTAGGATCGCAGAACGTCATAAATCATTCTCCGTCCCAATCGACTACTTTAACTATCGGTTTCAAAACTTACGTTTCTACAAACTCAGTAAAAATGGGGGCCTTTCTAGACACCTAAAAATGTCTCTCCAAAACCAAACCCGATGATGAACAACCTTTCACTGCCATTATTGGTCGGGTCAAGCATTTAATCTTGGGAGTGCTTAAAACCCACATACAGTCAAACATAGCCTACAAATCAGTCAACAAATAGTCCAAATGTTTATTCAAACTCAGTCTAATCCACATTTCAGCCCAAAACCTTTTTAATTCATTTCGTGTTATTTATTAATTAAGCCTGATTAACAAATATTAAAACCCTAAACCTGAAATAAGTCAGGAACAGCTGAAAGGGTGCCTAATTATCACGTGCTTAATGCTTAAGTAAAATATAAAAATGAATCTGGACGGAATTCTGGAAAACACAAATGCCGCGACACGGCAAGATTTGCCGCGTTACGACAAAATCTATCGCGCCATGTCATAATCTGCCGCTTCTCAGCAGTTTTGCTGTGACACGGCAAATTTCTAGGGTTTTGTTTCACGGCGCCTTCAATTCTAGGGTTTCGTACTTCACCCCTAATATTTTCTCTATAAATACGAGGCATGTTTCTTAGTTTCGGGGCACCAAACAATTCTTTCTTATACACCAAATTATTCTCTCTTCTCTCTCTTATGCTCTAGCCTAAACACTAGTCTTCCCTATTCTCTCACCATACATCCCTTAACCACTCCCTATAGTCCAAACAACACTTGAAGTTCCGTACTTAAACCAAGGCGTGAAAGGTAGAACCGATTGAGGGTTTGGACCAAATCAACTCTAATTTTATTTAATTTAATTTCAATTTGATTTATATATTTATTGAATTTACTAACGTTTTAATTCATGATGTAGAAATTTAAAGAAGCGAGGAACGTGAATAATTAATTCCCTTAATTACACTTTTTATTATTCTTATTGCTAGTATCATGATTAGGTTTATTATTATGATTTGAATTGACTAACGTTATTATGGTTAAATTGCTTCCAATGTTGATTTTGGTTTTATTATATTTATGATCACCATATTGCATGTTTAAAGGGAATATGTAATTGAATATAACGCCTAATAATATAATTTAAACGACCGGTTTAGGTTCCTTTTTAATCTTGTTGTTTAATCAAAGTGATCACTAATATTTTAGAATTGTATGTTGCATTAACATTCAACCAATTTAGCCTAATATTAGTTTGGAGAAAATTGAATCTTTGTTTGTAGCCTTTGAGATTGCAGGAATTACTTTTCACAAAAAGAATCATGTAGAGGCCAATACGGGCGAATGTGACTCCATGACTCACTTCGTACCATCATCCCCGATCCTCCTTTCGTGGTTTCGAACCATATGGAGTTAGTAATCTCATGGATTATGAATGGGGTGTAACCTTCACGGGTCAATCGTTGTTGCCTATCGTTGTCCCTTTTCGTGGTTGCCTTAATTGATCCGTGAACAGCTTCCTACTTTGCTTTGTCCCTAATCGTGTCCCTAAACGTATGTCAATTCCCACTTCCTATGAGTGCCGAGCATATTTACAACATGATTAATGTAGACGCGCTTTGAATGACGCCTATAACTAGCCTCTCCATTTTTGTTATGTATGTACTACAGTGATATAATATTATACCACCACCATTTGTTAACACGAAAATAGTCATGTAATATTGTTCAACACTGAAAATTTTCTCTCAAACATGGGAAACAAAGGTCACATTAAAATAGGAACTAACTTATTGTGTTTTTTAATTTTTACTTACTAGGAACTAACTTATTGTGTTGTTATTGCAGCGAAAAGGAAAGCTAAAGAAAAAAGGAGGAGGAAGAGACTCTTAAGAAGGGTTCCAAAAATCAAAGATAATGGAAATCATGACGTGAATTTTGTTATTAGGAACTTCCACATGCCTAAACGGAGTAGGGATATGATGTTTAGTCATCAGCTAGCAACTATTGCAAGAGGGGGTTTAGTTGACGCGGTCACAGGTATTGACTTTCATCTCGATTATCCTTTCTTAATAATGTTTCAGATTGGAAGAGCAAGACATTTTCGCAAAGAAGCGTATTGTTTTATGTTTTATTTGGTAGATGTTGCCAAAATTACTGTAACTTCAACTTACGGGCCTTGAGGAAAACCATCCTGGAATGTATGGCATACCCAGAGTATTGCAAATGCGTGACGTGGTTTTTCGAGTTGTTCGACGACCACATAGAAGACTGGTACTACACAGTGGAGGATGCCATAAAGTACAAGTGCCTAAATGGAGAGCAATATGGTTTGGCCCTCCTTGGCAGGAGATTCACTGCTCCGAAAAGGTTAAACAAACCAGACAAGGTGAAAATGGAGATAAAACTTTAATGGCTTAACTTCTCAATTGATGACCCGATAGACCTCATCAGCAATGATAGTGAGGAAAGAATGAAATTTAGAAGCAAGATGCTTGCTGAAAATGGATATGACGAAATGGCTAATCTGCCCCTTGTCATTGCTGAACCGTTCACGTACGCATACTACCCGCCAGCTTATGTCCAACGTTTGGTGCATGCAAAATACTTGTACGAGAATAAGGATGGTTCCTCAACAGCTTCTAGTTGTGGTTAGAGTACCGCTAGCAGTGATGAATGGTTACCTTGAAGAATGTTGATGAATTACATGTTGTGTTCTTAACCAAAAAAATTGTGCTTCTCGGAAAGATATTACTTGAGTGATTCTAATTCTGTTCCTTGCTTAGGTTGCTACGTTTTCAGTTTCAAGATTGTAAGTTTCGGCTTCTATATATTAAGTTTTAAACATTGGATTGTTTACCGAGTGATTCTAATTGTCTTCCTAATATGTAATGACTTAGGATGTTTGTGATATAATCCAACAAAAGCATGTAAGAAAAATGAAAATGAACAACAAGAACAAGAAAACCAAATACAGAGATGTATTGAAGGTTGCCTAATAATTAAAGTGGCCCAAGTTAAATAGTAACTCTAATCCACAAAAGACTGGCCCAAATTCGACACGAGCCTAAATTCAACATGGGCCCAAATTATACACAGGCCCCCTACCTAAAATACACAATGTCTTAACAAATCCTAAAATCCTTCAACATTTCATTACAGACACCCAAAGTTAAAAAGTCGAACAACATAAATGAAAATATTATGCAGCATGAAGACTACTGAGTTGTTACAGACCCGTTCCTCTTTGGTGCTCTGCGTTCTTCAGGAGAAGGCCCTCCAGTTTTTCTTTGATAGCATTGAACTTGTTGTACGCATCTTCCAAGAACACCTTGGTCCTGAGATTGATAGACTTCTCCTGCAGTGAATTTGTATTTAGTCAACATATAGTAAGGCCCGTAAGTTTTAACTAAAAGGCAGGGAAATAAACATAACATCATACCAATGTAAAAAGGAGTGTCAAAATTTATAACACAATGTTTAATGCATGCAAGCATTAACACACCACAGGAATAACTATGCAAAGAAAAGAACCAACAAACAATAAATAGTTAACAACAACTCGAGTCAATATAAAATCACAATAGTTAAATGATCCACAACTTTTAACCAACATAAACATACGTGTCTGTTTGTTGTGCCATTTCCATTACTCTTCTAGGCCAATTGAGCATCTGATCAAGTACCCATTGCGGATGTGCACCAGCAAGCACATCCAGCCCCTGAACCTGTAACACATAACCGCAACTCACTAATCAATGTGCACAACAAATATGAATAGGTGTTGACTTTGAAGCTCTACACTCACCAACTCAGTAACTATGTCTGCGTGAGCTGCAAAGGGATCTTTAACCAAAGAGTCAAGCATCCAAATTTTCTTTTCCTTGAAATCCACTGCTAAGCACCACTATTGTTCCCCTTCCTTCTCCGAAACATCGAGGAATATTTTCATATTCTCTCTCCTCTCAACTATCATACTACCTTTGATTTTTTAGTTGGCATCATTCTATTATCACACTTGCCAATGCACAATTTAAATGATTAATATTATTAATCATAAACATTGTTAAATTATATATACATTAGGACGATTCAAACAAGATCTCACATGACTATATTTTATCGTACCTATAGATCACAAAAGTAAGTCAAAGTATAATTGGTGAATAGTACAACAATCAAATGGTGCGTGTCAACAAAAAAAATGGAGGAAGTATACAGAGTATACTTTATTCTTCCGCCAACCCCACTTCTTTCTTATTTTACTACTTTCGACTATTTTTCCTAAAACTCCGCCCATGGAGCAAGTAATAAAATACAAAGGGGGTAATATTTTATCTGAAAGATCCAAACATCTAGAAATAGGATTGGATATTCGTTTTGGATCAAATACTTGATTTTTAAATATCCGACAAATTTAAAAGTTGATTGTTTTATATTTTACTCTCATTTTTAAATAATTTAAAATTGGACATTTCAAATGACAGCATATTAAAAGAAATCTGAATCAAATCCAAAATATATATTGAAGTTATGAATTCAACGTGAGAAAAATAAAAGTTGTACCCGTAAATTAAATTTCGTATATCTTCCCTTCCCTTCTTTTCATTAATTAATCATTGAAGCTTAGAATAAAATCTATCTATGTGATACATGTCATCTCCTGGTTAAAAAAATTTCCTCCAAATGTTTTTTTTTTTTTTTTTTGCCAAAGCATCTGAGAGAAGTATTTAATACTTACAACAATTATATTTCTCATCCTACTTGGTAAGTATATTCCATCTATACACATTTAACTAAGATATAATTCTTTTAATTTATACAATACTATGCAAAAATATTTTCCTATCTATAACTTTGTGATGTAATCTATAGTTATTTTTATTAGTCGTGCATGTATTTGAGTATTTTTCCCTCTATTTTTTTTTAGTGAAATATAAACTTTTTTAAATTTTGAATTACAGAACTTTCATCCTATTTTGCAATTAGATATAAATTTTATAGTTTAATAATAGTGTTAAACTAATGATTAATATTGAAAATTATCGTGTATGGCACGGGACCTAAACTAGTTGCAATATTACAAGCAAAACCGATACTAATACAAGTAAAATTGTATTAGTTGCTGTTTTTGTAGGTTTATTGGGGATTAATCCCTTTTATGACCGTTGTAAATAAATAAAAAATAAAAAAGCAAAACCGATACTCAATGGCACGTTGGGTATCATTATAGTTTTCAGTTTTTTTTTTTTTAAAAGTCGACATAAGACTTTAAAAAACATAAAAACAAAAACAAATTAAAAAAACCCCCAAAACCGAAAATTACAATGATACAACGAGCCCTCAAGTAAAACTTATGGGGCAGAAATAATACCGAACGAGCCCTCAAGTAATACCTTTATACCGTTCAAAAGTTATGAATTTATTTTGAATACAACATTGCACTTGAATATGGAAAAATTGCCCGGAATAATCCCACCTTCCGCCCAAAATAATCCCACCTTTAGGTTATTTTAATATAATCCGACTTTATACCCAACACGCTCAAATGATCCCAAGTGACCTGTAATCGGTTGAGTAAGTAATTTTATTTTTTATTAAGTTTAATTTACACGTGTGACAAAGTGATTGGTCAAAAAAATAAGTTTTAACTTTAATTAACTTTTTTTTTTTACCTTTATTCTATTTATTAAAAAAAATAATAAAAAAAAAACAGTCATTCCCAAATTCCCCGATGCAACCCAACCCCCACCATAACGCAGCCTTTGGCGTGGCTAAGCACTTCGCCTGGCTACGCGTTTGGATATTGCTTCAGCTAGGCATGGTGCTCAGTCAAGCTGCTCTGGTGGTAGGACAAGAAGGGGCAGCAGGTGTGACAGTTTGGAGAGGGGCGGTGGCTGGCTGATGTGGCTAGGTTTTCAATCTGGGTGCTTTGGCCGGCGGTGCTGAGGCTGGGCTTCGGCCTGGCCTCGACGACAGGCTACTGTAGTGGCCAGGATGCTGCAAGTGGCAGTAACGTGGCTGGCAGCAGCTCAGTCACGGTTCCCGTATTTTTGAAACTCAATTAATTTATCGGAATTGGGGTAGTTTTAGGGGAAGAGGAGCTGGAATCGGGGTGGTTTTAGGGAAAGTGGAGGCGATTTTCGCTGGGTGAGGAATGGAGAGGGTCGAAAGGGGGTTACCAGTTGTGGAGGTGGGCTGCCGGAGGGTCGAATGACGGAAGTTAGGGTGGCGTGGGGGTTAGGGTGCCTATTGCCTAGTTTTTTTTTTATTATTTTTTACCAATCACAAGCCGCCACATGTCAGGTTACTTGTTATAACAAATTACATGACCGATTGGGACCATTTTGAGCGGAATGGGTATAAAGGTCGGATTATTTAAAAATAACTCAAAGGTGGGATTATTTTTAGAGGATGCTCCAAAAGTGGGATTATTCCGGACAATTTTTCCTTTGAATATTTGATGTGATGTTGATAAAGGTGATAAAAAGTTGGATTTTTTTTCTAGAAAATTTTAGAAAATAACACCACAAATTTCTCATAAAATTAATTATAACACCATATATTTTCAAACTTTTATTATAACACCACATAAAAACCCAGAAATTTGATTTCACCACCACTTAAAGGATTCTTGGTTGGAATCCGTTAGTGGGGCCTACAAAAGACACGTGTCATAAATGTATTGGTTAAGAAAAATTTCAATTAAAAAAAAAAACCTTAACCCAGCCCAGCTGCCACCTACCCCAGCCGTCGACACCCCCTTCCCCCACCAAAATTGGCGAAACTAGCCAACTACCCCTACCCCCCTTCCCCCTCCCCGAAAACTACCCCTTCCCCCCTTAATCGATGCTGCAATTGATGATTGTGGGTTGCTAACCACCGCAAATACCAACCACAATCCACCGGATCAGTGCGAATCGGCATTTGCGAAGGTGGTTACGGGGATTGCTTGGTGCAAATTCATGGTTGGTGGTTGCGGCGGTTCAAAGGGGTGCGAATTCATGGATCTGTGAGGGTAGGCGGAGCTGGGATGGTTTTTGGGGAGGGGGAAGGGAGTATGGGCTGGTTTCACCGGTTTTGGTGGGGTGCCGACGGCTTAGGTAAGGTTGATGATCGCTAAAGCGGGTGGTGCCGGTGGTGGAGCTGGCTGGGTTAGGGTTAAGGGGTTTTTAGTTTTTATTTTATTTTATTAATATATTTTTTTAAACAATAAGCTATTGACACATGTCTGTTGTGGGCCCCACCAACGGATTTCATCTAAGAATCCGTTAAGTGGTGGTGAAATCCAATTTCTGAATTTTTATGTGGTTTTATAATAAAAGTTCAAAAATATATGATACTAGATGGAAGCCCGTGCGATGCACGGTTTTTTCATCTAAGATCATCTAAGATTTTTAATTATTTGTTTATTGTATTTAATAATTTCAGACAAAATTACAAAAGTTTAATATTTAATTATTTTTTTACTATAATTTATAATGAATTTATTAAATATAAATAAATTGTAAATATGATTTTTTTCCGTTATATAACATCTTTAATGTGAAATGATAATTTTTTAATAATTTAAATCCTAAATCATTATTCATTATTTTACCATATATTTTATTTCGATAGAATCACCAATCTCGTCCACAACCAACCTACTACATTAGTAGTTAAATTGAATCGTGAAATGTTAGCCAAACTGAAATTGATATAAATTAAATCTTTACATTTATATAAAATAAATCAATATATTTACCAATAAATGAAAAATTGTTGCGATATAAAATCAAAACTATGCATTGGAATTTTTTCATCATCTCCAAAAATAATCAAAGCCATCCATAATTAAGTATACAACATCTAATCGTATGCCATTACATAAACAAATAATCGTTAAGTATCCTAAATAAATACAGTGTAACTAATAATTACAAATATAAATTTAAACATAAGATTTTAAAAATTACCTGGACATTGAGGACCTAAAACTAACACAAAATTACTAACACAAAATTCGCTTGATGGGGTTTTTTTATTAATACGAAATTTTATTTGTGTCGTATGATGTGTTAGATCTACATGTAAAAAAAACATTTAGTAAATAAAACATAAACATATAATCGTTGAGTATCCCAAATTAATACAATGTAAGTAATAATTAGAAATACTAATTTAAACATAAGATTTTAAAAATTAAGCTAAAAATTACATGGCCATTGATGACCAAAAATTAACACAAAATTCTCTTGATGGGGTTTTTTATTGATACGAAATTTTATTTGTGTCGTATGATGTGTCAATTTATAATGGTAGGTATCACAAATTTTAATTTATTATAATTAACGAACAATTTGTATTTTTTATCATAAATACTGTCAAAATTTATCTTATAATAATAGGTCAAAATTTAAACATAATAATAGGTATCAAAGTTTATTATAAGTATTTATCATTTAAATATTTCTTAGTATATTTTTTTTTTGGATTTCTTATACTTGTAGTATTGAATTAATAAATTTATCTTTTCCTATATTTTTACTTTATTTTTTTCATTAAAATAATTTAATTCGTGGATATAATCTACGTGGCATTAAAATTTTAGATATATCAAATCTAATTCGTTACTTTTATCTAGGTGGCGACATACTTTTGTAATTCAAAAATAAAATACAAATCTTTCTTCTTATTGGTCGAAATAAGTATATTTCTTACGTGGCGCTCCAAATACTCTCAAAAAATGCCTACTTCATATATATAATATATATATTAGATTATAATCCATTTTTAGAGAAACTCATGGTGTTATTTTCTAAGTTTTCCTTATACACTAATAACGCATTTCCTCTTCACAGTCGACAGTGAAATCGCTTTTCATTGCGACAAATTTCTCGACATTTCAAAGAAGACGACATTCTAAACATGAATTTTCTTTCCATTGAAGTATAATCAAGGTATGAATGTATTTCTTCACTCTCAAATATAATAAATTCTGCAATTGGAGGGTTTAATTGATTTTTTTTCAACTGCCTCATAAATTCTACCATTTTTTTTAATCATTCGATGATATTTGAATGCAATTTTTAAATGCTCAAATAATTTGTGAAAGTTTAGCTGCTATGATCTTCTAAAGTTGCTCATTTTATAGTTTAATACGATGTATTTGTTCTCATTTGGTCATTTTACCCTAATTATTGTCAGTTCCTTGTTAATTGATGATTTCCAGAATAGGTGTATAATCTGCATTTTGTGGAGTATTTCCATTATTTGGTAAAATCTCATGCATTTATCTCAAGATAAGTTCAAAAGGTGAAATTGATGAAGTAAGGTGAATTTTTTAATCTTGAATTTCAGTATAAAATCGAGTGCTTACTTCTGCAAGCAATTAACAATTAGGCTCCAGTTGTTTTGATGAAAAACATTTTTGGAAAATCACCATTGTATAAATGATTTTCACTCTTGGGAGTTAAATTTGGTAAGAATAGTCTTGGATTTTGGATAGTTGATTCTCTAATTTGTAATGTTGTAAGTAGATTTATTAAAGAAGATGTGCGTAGTACGTTGAGATTGATATGTGCCTATGTGGGAACACCTTAAGGGGTCGAAATAGGTTTGTTGATATTTGTAGGAAAGTGGAATTGTGGATAAAATAAGGGAGAATTAGTTGTGTTAGTTGGGGTAATGGGATTTTAAAAGAAGTATCTAGATTCTAGAGGCATAGGATAACTTTGATAAAGAGTTCAAAATGACTTGAAGAAAATGTCGTTGCAAAAGCATATAACATAATATAGAAGCGAATGGAGGAAGAGTCTTGGGGATGAACATGAGAGATAGAATCTTGAATATCATCCTTTTCAGAACATATGGCGTTGGTTTTGTTTTATTTTGATTTATTTGATAGAACATAGAACTGAAGCTTAGAAGTTTATTTTATTAGTAGTAAGGAGCCTATCCTTTTCTTGAGGTATGAATCAACATATTCATTTGTTTGTTGTGTACTTGTGTAAGTAGTCTAGCTTGAGAGAAAGAGGGTGATTTGAGTTTCTCTATGGCAGGTTGCATTTTTCCGTTTTTTAAGTCGAGGGTTGTGGATCTTATGGGAAGTTGGGAAGGACTTAAGTCTATAAAATTATGGGTTTTCTTAAGTTTAAATACGTTGGATAAGCAGGATTACATTTGTTTGCTCTCAAAGATAGCAGCTGAACATGTAATGCGCTGGCTGCACTTGAACTTCTGCAGTACTGCCTTTGGATAATTAGGCAATTTTCACATTCAAGCCAAAGCCATCTCATAACAGAGAAGCATCAAACCTCACTTGAATTACTTTTACAGCCAAAGACAATTGCTTGCACGCCTTGCAGTATAGTTACAACTGAAGCATTCAAGGCGTAACACATGTTTTCTTCATATGAACTGTTTTCTTGTTTGTGAAGTCCGGGAATCATGACAACAACAATAATAACAACAATGGCAATGAAATCAAGATAAGGATTATTATAATGGTGGCATAAACTATTGGGGAAGTCCTGGTGAAAATCTGCATACCTTTGCATTGTTTTGGAGCTATCACTTGACTTCTTATTTCAGTGCCCGAGTATGGGACGGTAATCTCAAAGTGGGAGAGGGGATATTTTCTCCTTGAGCCCTTGATAAATTTTGCTATGCTTGCTGTCAGTTTTAGGTTTCCTTACCTGTTCCATTTAGTTTTCGCAATTGCATTAAGGATAGTTAATGAGTTAGGGGGGACAAAGGATGAGGAAGTTGTATGGTAAATCTAGGGAAGTCAAAGAAAATCTTGTTCCTGATCCTTCCAAAGATGGGTTTGTGGTAGTTTTGTCATCATCATTAATGCCTTTATCAGCATTAGCTAATTGGATTTCTCAGTTGGACTTCCTAGTTTATGGTTGGTACCAGAAGCTTTTACTGACAGTGTGATGGGTGATTACTTGAATGTTTTGTTTAACTTATTTTGTTGCTGAAACAAACCTATTACTATGAGCTGTGGTAGAACAGTGCCTAAAAAATCCTTTTCTCAAGGTCTGAGTATTCTTTAGTTCTTTAAACCATACTTGGAACTCTTTGACTCCCTATTCCAATTTGCCCCTGTAATCTGTCTTAGTATAAGGTCTGAGTATTCTTTACATCCCTGCTCTTGGTTTAATGAAAAATCCTTTGCATTATGTTTCTTGGCATCTGTAGCTCCAATTGAAAAATGTAGGGTTCTAGCCTTCTAGGTTAAACTGCTGGGTTTAGAGTTTGGACCACCACTTTTCATCTTTTCTATACAGCGGTCTACTAAAGTGTTGGTCTCCATTCCCTTTGTTATCCTGTTGAAAAGTACTGTCGTTTTTCCCTGATTTTGAATTCAAAAGCTCATTCTCATGAGTCACCTATCTCCATTGCTGGTGTGTCCAAGAGTTGGAAAGTATGGAAACCTTTGCTTAGTCACTAGAAAACTAAACACCTCATGTATAGTTCCCTCGAGGTTCCTCTTCATAACTGAATGCTTAACATTTGTTGAAGGAACACTTTTTTTCTAAACTGCAGATTATATAAGCAAGCAAAAGTGAAAAACTATACCCCAACATTGCCTGACTTCTCAGACTAAGCTGTTACAATGCATTCCTTTATTATCCTATTAAATATTATATTTTAAAAATCCACTTCTTGCTGTATTGATTTTGGTGGGGGAAAGGGTGGGGAATGCAAAGTCTTATATGTTCTGCAATAGACATTTCATTGTACTCCTGGAAAGTTATGACCTGATTAAAAACGTTTTTTCAAATGTAACTTTTTTTTGTTTTCAACCAAATTCTTTAAATCTGTCTAATTGAAGTTAATACTGCAATTGTATCAACACTTTGTGATGTAATCTAGAGAAAGGGATGCCTACAGATTAACCAGGATAAATGTAAAATTTTATGTAAGCAACTCTTTGCATCCTTTAGCTATGTATTGGTCACTGCTTCTTGCTTATCGAAATGTCCTTCGCTAATTGTGCATTGTATAAACTCTTCTCTTGTGTTAGGCCTTTTTTTTTGTCTGACTGGGAATGTTGGACCATGCTAAACCTAATACATGGAGTCTTGGGTTCTCAAATGACAGCTTTATCAATGTTACTTTGACAGCACCAAGTAGATAATAACAATACATCATCTAGGCCTATTTTGAAATTGAGTGTTGCAAAATGCTTATATTATCTATTTTTCTCTATTTTCACTGTGCCATTGGCAACTTGCAAGCAATAATGCATAATCAAGTAATGAACTTATTTTCTGCATATGAAAGGGATCATTATTGGCTCAAACTGGAAAAAAGGTAGCTTTCTGCATTTTGACTTGCGTACTTTCCATTGTTGGGTAATAGAAATCCTTCAGTTGAATCATTTACATAAATTTACTCTAGGAACTAAAAAGTAAACAAAAGTGTACAGAATTACATCTATTGTATAAGACATGTACAGCTTTAGCATGGTGGGTAAGCGTGGAAGTTTCACTTTGGTTCCATGGACTGATTTGGCTGAACCCATGACAGTAGTACTCTATCTGCTTTGGTTTGTCAAACCCAGAGTCAATGCGCATGAAGTAATACTTTGATCAGTTGATAAGAGTATAATAAAATAATAGCTTTTGTTGATATTAATTCAATTGCTAAAAATTTCATATTTTAGCCAATCTATTAGAGTATTAGAGGTAATTGAATTCAATAAACAATTTGATGGAAGGTTTTAAGCAATGTCTTTCTATTCATTACATTCATCAAATTTGTCTTCTCACCCAAATCCAAATCTGAAATCATTTTCAGATTTGACATGAGTTTGCATTTCTCTATCCTAAAAATATGTAAGGCATGTCCAACTCATACACACAACTATCGAAGGAAGTCTAAGCCATTTCCTTGGCTATTTTTAAGCATCTCTTTTTACAGTTAAAACTGAAAATATGAGTGTACATACTTGAAGCAGCATAAGAAGCAGCTGAAGGATGAGTGAGTTGCTGTGAGAGACTCTGCTGTGCTCTGTGTCCATATGATCAGTACCCTTTTCGTTCAGCAACAGACCCTGCTGCGCCCTGTGTACATATGATCAGTACCCTTTTCTTTCTGGAATAAATGTGAGGCAGTCCAGGTCTCTAGGAGCAAAAAAGGTAGAAAATTGAGAGAGATTTTATATTATTATGGTTTTTTAAGATAGAATTGGGTTAAAGCAGATTAGTGATTCTACCATTCATTAGCTTTTATTTACCTTATTTTGGTTTGTGTAATTTTGAACAGAAATTCGCAATGATTGGAGTATATAGTTTTGGGAAATATATGTTAATTATTGTTGCCTTCCCTGCCACCTTAGATATTGAATACAGATTGACAGTACTTGGCTACATGTTTGATGCTTCAGCTGGTAACTGGTTCATCCGATTCGTGCCAAATTACTCCAAAGCCATTTCAGCGAATGTGTCCAATGCTACAACTAATTTTTAGCATGGCTTCCTGAGGTTGTCGTCTGGACTCTGAACTATGGAGTGACAAAATTTGTTTTGTAGATTTAAAGAGTTTTGACTTTGAGGACTTATGGACTATGTATGCAACATCCGCCACCCGCCACTAGATGGCGAGTAGAACTCCCCTGCTGTGTGTTTATTAATCAAATATCGGAAGCATGAGATAGGTTGGTCTCTTAGAGTTGTACTTGTATATTTTTTATTCTCTTGATCAAAATTACTTCCCAAAAAAAAAAAAAAAAAAAAAAAACATACTCTGTAACAACCATTTATAAGAACTGTTTAATGCAATTAAAAACTTTCATAATAACTACATTAGTATTCGTGTATCATGTGCATAACTTTACAAGATCAATATTTCTTCTTGTTCTGTTTCCTAGAGTACACCATACCTCTAATCCCATCAGGGTCTGCAACAAACCCTAACGGCCTATAAAACCCAAGAACTCGAGGCTCCGAATACAGCGCAATATTCGTAATCCCTTTCTGCATCAACTCCTCTAATATCCTCTCCACGACCGCCTTCCCTAACCCGACCCCTTGAAATACAGGATCAACAACAACATCCCATATGATAGCATTGAACACACCATCCCCTGTTGCTCTAGCAAAGGCCACTGGCCTCTGTGTTTTATTGTACTGCACCCATATAAGAGAATCCGTATGTTCAAGGGCAATTCGTATCTTATCGGGGTCCCGCCTCGGAAACCCCACGGCTACAAAGACCGAGTTGAGGTGATCAAGGTTGAGACCATCAGTGTTGCGGTGAAGGGTAAAGCCTTGAGATTCGAGTGCGTTGTCGGACACGGTGTAGGATGTTGTAGGGAGCTGAGCTGAAATGATAGGGAGCGTTAGTCTTTGAGGGTGAGTTTTGGTATGGCGGAGGGAGGGTGATGGAAGAGGGGTGAATACAATGCTAGAGCGGAGGAGCATTGTATTTGGGTGCCAAATTTTGTGTTGCAAAAGATGAATATGGTTGAAATTGAATGGTATGGGATGATGATATGTCTTGTGTGTTCATGGATTTTAGTGGAGTTATTTTTTAAAAAATAAATAATATTCCTTTTTTCCTTAAAATAAAAAAAAATAAAAAATAAAAAATAAAAAAAATGTGGTTGTTATTGTGTTGTTGGGGAAAAGCAGGAAAGGTGTGTTGAGCCAGTGAGCTCAATTGTCTGCGGGAAATGATCTAAGTGACAATCATTTTTGGCTTGGTGGATGTGTATTACTCGATAAACTCATAAAATGGACTTGGTTGGTTGTGTTTAATATTTGGCCAATTAGTAATGGACCTAGCGATTGTGGCTATTTAGATTACTCGACCCAAAGGCCTAAACCTATCCAAAGTTACATGACACTATGATAGGCCTTGTTTGGTAAATAGATGAGATTTCATATATTTGGGGGCAATTAGGTGATTAGACACAAAATTATTAAAAAACTAATAGAGTTTAATAAATTGATTTGAAAAAATGTGTTTCCAAGCTTTATTTGTGAAATTGTTTAGGCAATTTTTGTACTCGTAATAAGTTATTTTGGTGTTTGGTAAAATAGATTTAAAGAGCTAGAAATCATCAAATGATACCACCTAATCAATTTTGTTAATACAACCTGTAGAATGGTGTAATTCTCCTTAGTCGGAGTATTCTCATTAACTCAACATATATAGGTGATTACAAACCTAATGACGAGAATACAATATTTACTAATTTACACTTAGATATATCATTACAAAATATTAACAAGATAATATTAACCTATTATTTATCACACCCCCGCAGTCGAAGCGGGAGGAGGTCAAACGCTTAGACTGTCTCTGAAGTCTAAAAATAGTTGTCGGGGTAAGCCTTTTGTGAAAATATCTGCGTACTGATATGGAGATGGAACATGTATGACCTTGATGTGACCAAGTGCGACCTTGTCGCGAACAAAATGAATGTCCATTTCAATGTGTTTGGTACGTTGGTGTTGTACCGGATTGCAAGAAAAGTAAACAGCAGAAACATTATCACAATAAACCATGGATGCCCGTTGTATAGGACAATGTAGCTCGAGAAGGAGATTCCGGAGCCAACATATTTCAACAACGACATTAGCGACACCTCTATATTCTGCTTTGGCACTGGATCGAGACAAAGTAGCATGTCGTTTCGCAGACCATGAGACAAGATTATCACCCAAATACACACAATACCCGGAAGTGGAGTGACGAGTGTCCGGGCAACTACCCCAATCGGCATCTGTGTATGAAATAAGTCTCGTAGGAGTAGAACTGTATAAATGTAGGCCATAATCCAAAGTTCCTTTGATATATTTGATAATACGGTGAAGAGCATTAAAATGAGGTTCCCTAGGAGCATGCATGAATAAACAGACCTGCTGAACTGCATATGAAATGTCGGGTCTGGTAAAAGTGAGGTACTGGAGTGCACCTACAAGGCTCCTGTAAAGGGAGGGATCCTTCACTGGCTCACCATCGTGAGGCCCAAGTTTTGACTTAGTGTCGACAGGTGTAACAACCGGTTTGCAGCTGTCCATCTTTTCCCTGTGAATAATTTCCTCTGCATACTTACTCTGACTGAGAAACATAGTGTGCTGTGATCGTGTTACAAATTTCCCCAAAAAATAACTTAGCTTTCCCAAGTCAGACATGGAGAATTTAGACTTAAGAAGATCAATCATATCACACTTGAGTTTTTCTGAGGAAACTGTAAGAACAATGTCATCAACATAAAGCAATAGATAAGCAACATTAGCACCATGTCGCAAAATAAAGAGGGAATTATCCATTTTGCTGCATACAAAACCAATCTGCAAGAGGTAATTAGCAAACCGTTGATACCAAGCCTGAGGAGCTTGTTTGAGACCATAGAGGGATTTGCGGAGCCGACAAACATGAGTGGGAGCATTAGAATTGACAAATCCCGATGGTTGATGCATAAATACAGTTTCTTTGAGGTCACCATGAAGAAACGCATTTTTGACATTCAACTGGTGAATGGGCCAATCTCTACCCATAGCAATACTCAACACAGTACGAATGGTAGCCAACTTCAAAAGTCTCATCACAATCAACACCAACTTGTTGAGACTTGCCGTTGACAACAAGTCTCGCATTAAGTCTCTCCAAATCACCATTTTCCCTGTACTAAACAACAACATGCATCGAATAATATTTACCCCCTCCGGTCTTGGAACAAGATCCCAAGTATGTTGTTTAGTAAGAGCATTAAATTCCTCATTCATGGCGGCATTCCAATTTTGGTCAAGCATGGCTAATTTGGGATTTTTAGGAAGTGGAAAAATAGCTTGATACTTTGGGTTCGGTTTAAAAATCCCACTCATGGCACGTGTGTGCATGGTGTGAGATGGTTGAGGAATTTGCCTTAGGTGAGGAATTGGGCTAGGGTGAGGAAGTGACCCGAATTGGATCACATTTGGGGAAGTGGGGGGAGTTTGGGGCGAGTGAGGCGGGCTGATTAGTGGGCTCCGCAACTGGGTTGTGGCAGAAGCATGTGTGCCACAGCCCACCTACGGAGTAGACTGGTTGGCGTGATTTTGGGTGGGGGTTTAAGGAGATTGTGGAGTATGGGTGTGAGTTAGGCTGGATTGAGGGACTCTATGTGGGTCGGCCTGGCTTAGGGGTTGCATGAACATGGGGTTTATTCTACTGTTGAATCCCGAATCCAAAAAGTCATAATCATTCTGTGTAAAAGTTTGAAGAGTAGAAAAAAGAAATTGATCTTCAACAAATGTGACATGACGCGAAATGATTATTCTATTAGAAGACAAATCATAACATAAATAACCCCGATGATTAGACGGAAAACCCAAGAAAACACACGGATTGGATCTAGGTGCAAGCTTATGAGGCGCAACGACACTTAGATTTGGGTAACATAGGCAACCAAAAATACGAAGATGATCGTAAGAGGGTATTCTACGAGTCTTATTCTGTATGGTTGTGGAGGGAAGAATGTTAAGATATATATAGGAAGCCATTGACACTGAATAAACCCAAAAGGATAGGGAAAGAGAGGCATGGAAAAGGATAGTGCAAGACATATTGTTAATTGTGCGAATAATCCGTTCATCTTTACCATTTTGGGAAGAAGTATTAGGGCAACCGAAAAATCATGCCATTATCCACACAAAATTTTCGAAAAGGGGAATTATCAAATTCACAACCATTGTCACTTTGAAAAGTTTTAATGTCCTTTTCGAATTGAGTTCGAATATATGCTCGAAAATTAATTAAAATATCATAGACTTGAGATTTATATTTAATAGGGAACACCCATAGAAAATGCGAGAAATCATCAAGCAAAACTAAGTAATATTTGTGACCCAATTTGCTAGAAATATAGGAGATGTCCATAGATCCATATGAATAATATCAAATCATGAAGAAGTAACAGAAGTAGAGGACTTAAAAGGAAGTCGTATATGTTTTCCTAATGGACAAGAGTAGCAAAAATGAGAACTATTTCTCTTATTACAACGAATGAAATTATGTTTCCTAAGAAAATAAAAAACAGGATCGCCGGGGTATCCAAGTCTATGATGCCAATTAAGTTGAAGGAGAAATAGAGATAGATGACTATAGCCATTTGTAGCGCAAACTGATGAGAAAGGATAGAGGTACCCCACACTATTGCACCTCATTAGAGTTGTCCCCGAATAAAGGTCCTTCACAGAAAAACCGAGAGGGTCAAACTCAACAGACACAAAATTGTCACAAGTTAATTTCCTAACAGAAATTAAATTTTTAATTATGTTAGGAACATAAAGGACATTCTTGAGATGGAAGGGTGGATTAGGTGTAGGGGTAGTAGAATTTCCATAACCATTAATCGAAATGCGTTTGCCATCACCAACTAAAATATATTGAGGAATGCTCAAATTAAACAATTTAGAAATTTTACCTGAATCACGAGTCATGTGAGAGGTGGCGGCCCCGTGTCCATGTACCATTCATTGTCAGCAGGCTGGAGACTCATAAAGCTATAGGCTTGGTCCAATTCCTTAGGAGTCATAAGCTGGTCATAACTGGGTTGAGCATAATATGCTTGTTGTTGTACTAGACGAGGGCCCAATAGGGAAGGGGTTGACCCACAGTGTTGTTGCTGCTATTAGGTCGGACTGGTTGGAAATGGGCAGGGTGGTTAAGCCCATTGCCCGTTTGGAAGATGCTGCCAAGTGAGCGGCCCACCCTACTGAGGGGCCTGTTGATTTTGGGCTTGCCACCGTGGCCCAGATTGTTGATGTTGTTGTTGACTATTATTGTTCCCACGACCCTTTCCACGGCCTTTAGGCTTGCTGTTGATACCATCACCCCGCCCCCTTCCTCGGTTAGCACCACCATCACGCTGATCGGCTGCCGCCTGCTGGTGGTTGGGCTGTGACACAGCTGATATGGACTGGGTTTGAGAGGATTGGGCCACAAGAACATGTTGACTCGATTCCTTTTGCTTCTTTTGTCGAGTTTCTTCCAAAAGGAATATGGAGCGTGCTTTGTTGAAGCTTGGTGTGGGTTTGGTTTGGGAGATGTTTGCAGCGACGGTGTCATACTTACCCTTGGTGATTCCCGCAATAAGTTGCATAACCATCTTTTGATTGGAGACCGAACAATCGACGTTAGCAAGTTGATCTGCAAGGAACTTAATTTGCTTACAATAGTCAAACATATTAGCATAGTGTTCGAGTTTGGTGTTGGTAAATTGTTCCTCCAAGTACACTGCCCTAGTATGCTTATTATCATGAAACAACTCCTCAAGCCAGGTCCATAATTCTTGAGCCGTGGCACTCAGTTTCATGATGATGTGAACAAGGTCTTTGGAAATGGTTCCATAAATCCATTGCTTCACAATAGCATCCAACCTCTTCCAAGTTGCATCATCAATCTCCGTCGGATGAGAAACGGTAGTATCAATATGATCTAGAACATTGAAAGCACAAGCCTGAATCTGAAAAAGTTCAACCCACGTTGCATATTGTGCCTCTTCGTGATCGAGTGTAATAGACATGAGATTTTTATGTTTGAAACGGCAAAGGCCGGGTGGAAGGTGTTGTTTGAGGGAGGGGTGGAGGGGGGGAGGAGGAGTGTCATCGCCTGCCATGGAAAAAGGGAAGGATAGGCCGAAAGTTGTTGGTGATGTGCGGCAGTGGTGGTTCACGGCAAGGCCAAGGATCGGCTAGGGTTTGTAAGAGGAGAAAAAGAAAGAGAAGAGAGAAGCCCTAATTGGAATCTGATACCATGTAGAATGGTGTAATTCTCCTTAGTCGGAGTATTCTCATTAACTCAATATATATAGGTGATTACAAACCTAATAACGAGAGTACAATATTTACTAAATTACACTTAGATATATCTGTACAGAATATTAACAAGATAACATTAACCTATTATCAATCACAACCAACCAAATCAATTAAATTGAAAGACCAAAAATATTCATTTTGATGAGCAAAGTTTGGTTGGAAAAGTTGATTTTCAATTTCATTCTGATTTTGAATCAATGTTGTAACATTAACCCATTTTTTGAAATGGAGTTTCACTATTCTCAGTGTAATTTAATTTTTTTTTAGAGACAATCAATTATTCTGTGTTATTGAGAAGGTGGATGATTAACATAAGAAGTGGAGCACCATTGAGATCCCGATCCAATTCATCACTCATTTCTTATCTATTCAATTTGGGTTTTCATCCATTTATTTATTTAAAGCGGATGACTCGAATTAATAGATATCCATTAACTAACTCTACTGACAAATTGTTATAAAGCTAAAACCATCATCGCCTCATTACCCTTCTAATAACCATTTTATCACCCCCCAATGCCCCTACTAACGGATGGACTTAAAACTAAAACCATCGTTATCCATCTCACTACCCAAGATCTTACTTATCTCAATAACCAACGTATTTTACATGTCCAAATTGGATTTTGATTTTAACACATACAATTACCAGGTAGATTTTTATCTACATCCTCGTTCTTTCACTCACCAAACCTTCCCCATCGTCAACCGAAACAAGGGCAATTTCGACTATATGGGGCAGGTCTTTACTAAAACTCGTCACAATGACGTCCAAATTGAAAATTGCCGAATTGTGAAATAAAAAACAAATATAAGGGCAAAAAGTAGAAATATTGCCATGTGGGTAGGTGGTTGGTGAGACGCTTCAGGCTGCTCGATCTTTAGTGGGGGTGTTTGGTTGGTCCATGATGAGAACATAAAAACTTTGTAATAAACGAAATTATTCAATCGTGTTAGCCAATTTTGACCTGCTTCTGAGAGTTGTTAGTTTGTTACTTCCTAGGAAGGAGAGAGAAAAGCAGCATTTTTCAGGCTCTCAGTATTTAATCAAAGATTCAACATCGTTACATTTTACACCAATAATTCTATATTATTTCTATTAAACCCAAATCGTTATTTTTTATCTGGGTTTTCATTTCATTTTCTATCCACCAATTTTTGAAGCAGGTATATTATTTTTCTTTGTTATTCATATCATTTTTGATAATCTGGAAGCTGATGGATGGAATTGATTGATCTGGGTGTTTTCAATTCTTGTTAATTTTGTGTTTTTCTAGTGTTTGTTTGTGAAATTAGTTGGTAGAATTACTTATCATCTTTAGATATATGAAGATCTATTGTGATCTTCAATATTTTTTGATGATCAGTTTTGTGGGGTTCTTTTTTGATTCAATTTGTTTTGTGATTGGTTTGAATTAGAGATCCATTCGATTGCAAGGAGATAATATAATTTTAGATCAAATTTGGATGAATTTCTGATGGAATTGGCACAATTTCTGGTTTTTTTTGTCTGTATTTTGCTTTGCTTACTGTAAAATGAGTAAGCCTGAAAAGTTTCCTGCTTTAGTTTGATTAACTTTCTGGAGAAAGTTATAAGATTGTGTACTCCTAGTGGCTTGATGCCTTGATTCGATTAATGAGGATATACTCTTAATTTCGCCCCGCTCTTTTCCATCAGTGTCAAGGATCAGGCAGATATGATGTCATTGAATCTTGTTGGTGTTCATGGCGCTAGATGTTTTTTAATCAAAATTCTCACCCCTTTGATCAAAATTCTTTTGTTATAGGAATAGCCCTGTGTTTCGTTTCCATATGGCCGCCTTTTTGTGATATTCATGAGTTGTAGGAGGAGTTGAGTTTATTTCCTTGCTTAAGCCTTAAGATGCTATGTTAGTGAGTAGGTAGCAAATTACAGAAGTGTTGGTAGATAAGCAGTGTGGTAGGTTAGCAGTTTGCTGTTTGGATGTTATGAACTGATATAAGGACATGAGTGCATTTTGCAAAAAGTAGTAGCATGAAGAAACTAATTGATATGAAAAGGGTTAATTATAGCATGTTGAAAAATAATACTTGTTGATTAATTTCAATAAGCTTTAAAATCTATGATTCAGTGAACTCCAATAAATAGCAGATTGACTAACCTATTATCTCCTGCCTATTGTTTACCAAATACCCTCTAATGCTATGTTTGATATTAGCTGATACTCCGTAACATATTTGATGAACATATAGCTCATTATATTAGAGGTGTATTGAGCTTGAGTAAATAGCAGATAAGCAGATTGTGTTTCTGTTTGGTTGATTAGCAATTTTGGATGTATAAAATGACACAAGGACATAAGTACATAATATTTAATAATAGCACAATGTAAATAATTAGGAGTATATCCTAAGGGGTCATCGGGTAGATATAAAAAGTCAATAAATTCTTTATCAAATGCCAGTGGATAATAGCATGACTGAGCATATGAATATACTCAATTTGCCCCTATCTACTCGTTATCAAAGAATCCCTAAATTCCATCTAATATAGCAGTCCTTCCATTTATCTTCCCTTCTCTAGTTTTGATGTTTACTTCTCTATCTGTGTATGTTTAAAAAAATTATACCTTGATAATTTATATTTTTGGATAGGTATAAGTGATGGCTCCTCCAACAAGAATTGGTCTTGCTGGTCTGGCTGTTATGGGTCAAAATCTTGCCCTTAACATTGCTGAAAAAGGATTCCCCATCTCTGTTTACAACAGAACTACCTCAAAAGTTGATGAGACTGTTGAACGAGCCAAACAAGAAGGAAATCTTCCTGTGTATGGTTTTCATGACCCTGAATCCTTTGTCAATTCAATCCAGAAGCCCCGTGTTGTAATCATGCTTGTAAAGGCTGGGGCTCCAGTTGATGCAAGCATCAAAACTTTGTCTGCCTATTTGGAGAAAGGGGACTGTATCATTGATGGAGGTAACGAGTGGTATGAGAATACTGAGAGAAGAGAAAAGGCAATGGAGGAAAAGGGACTGCTCTACCTTGGAATGGGAGTTTCTGGTGGTGAAGAGGGTGCAAGAAATGGACCCTCTTTGATGCCTGGTGGTTCTTTTGATGCTTACAAGAACATTGAGGACATCGTTCTTAAGGTAGCCGCTCAGGTTGATAGTGGCCCTTGTGTAACCTATATAGGCAAAGGAGGCTCGGGCAATTTTGTTAAGATGGTTCACAATGGAATTGAGTACGGTGACATGCAGTTGATTGCAGAGGCTTATGATGTGCTTAAATCAGTTGGAAAGCTCTCTAATGAGGAGTTGAAGGAAGTTTTTACAGAGTGGAACAGAGGAGAGCTTCTTAGCTTCTTGATCGAGATAACAGCAGATATTTTTGGAATTAAAGATGACAAAGCTGAAGGTTATTTGGTAGATAAAGTGTTGGATAAAACTGGCATGAAGGGTACCGGTAAATGGACAGTTCAGCAAGCTGCTGAATTATCTGTTGCTGCCCCTACCATTGCATCATCTTTGGACTCGAGATTCCTCAGTGGTCTGAAAGAGGAAAGAGTTGAAGCTGCCAAGGTCTTCAAAGCTGGAGGGGTTGAGGATACCCTATCGGACCAAGTTGTTGATAAGAAGAAATTGATTGATGATGTTAGGCAGGCCCTCTATGCTGCCAAAATATGTAGCTATGCACAAGGAATGAACTTGATCCGTGCAAAGAGTGTTGAGAAAGGGTGGGATTTGAAACTCGGTGAGCTTGCTAGGATATGGAAGGGTGGATGCATAATCCGTGCTATATTTTTGGACCGCATCAAGAAGGCATATGACAGGAATCCAAACCTTGCAAACCTCCTTATTGATCCAGAATTTTCGAAGGAGATGATTGAGCGTCAATCTGCTTGGCGTAGGGTTGTCTGCCTTGCTATCGGTTCTGGTATCAGCACCCCCGGTATGTCCTCCAGCCTTGCTTATTTTGATTCATATAGGAGGGAAAGGTTGCCTGCTAATTTGGTGCAAGCTCAAAGAGATTATTTTGGAGCTCACACCTATGAAAGGGTTGACATGCCTGGTTCTTTCCACACTGAGTGGTTCAAACTCGCTAAATCCAAGATTTAAGTTGAGACTTCTGATTTCTATCCAAACTCGCTAATAATCAGCTTCCGGCCACCAAATTTGAGCTGTGCGTTTCTTTTTATGATTTTTATTTTTTACTCTATTTGTTAGAGAATATTTTTAATCTTGAAAGGCTTTCTTAATTGTGTTATATAGATTCCCTTTTCTCTTTAGCTTTCATATCTTTTGGATGTCGCTAATCTTTAAGAACTCAAGTTTAGAAGCTTTTGAAATCTGCTGTCTTAAATGGAAACACATTGCGAATGACAAAACTCCCATCCTGTTTAAGGGGTGTGAGTGTTCAATGGATCAATTCTTTTATACATGATAGAATCTTCTATATACTACGACATTGTCTGGCTGATAACACATGTACCATATTGCATCCTGCGTTATATTTTTGTACCTCTATCATCTTTAAGCTCTACTTCTCGGTGTGCACCCTCAGGTGATACAGAATTACAGCCCCTTGATTACGCTAGTACTCTATAGTTTTTCAATCAAAAATTCCTGCTCCATTAGAAAGCTTTTGCAAGTCCCTTCAGTTTGAGGTTGTTGTTAGATACACCGTTGAAAGTTTAACTAGGATAAAATTAGCTGTAGCTACTGAATACTGCCTAAAAAGTTGAATTTGGTTCACCTCTTGGTTTCTAGGCTTATTTCCTGCAATCAAGCTCGCTCTTCGTGTCCTCCCCGTCCTCTCCCTCTTCCATTTCCCCATGAATGGCTGTTGTGCACCTTACCTCAAAAAAAGAAAAGAAACAAAATTACTGAACACTGCTTAGTTATAAATGTGAACTCTGAATTCTGGCATTCTGAAACTCACAAATAATATCAAATAGTATTTTTAAAAAATGCTGAAGGATAAGGTTAATACAGAAATAACTAGTACCAGATTGGTGGTTAATTTTACCCTGTAATGTATATTCTTATTTTTATTTTGATTTCCTGCATTTTCTTCTTTTCAGAAATTCAATATTCTTTCTTTGATTGGTTCATCCTTCCATTATATTAAATAAATATACAAAGGCTAATTGATAAATAAATACTACTACTAGCAGAACTATGCCGGCAAATCAATAAATTGACTGTTTTTGACTGAAGTGAATTCAGATGTGTACAAGTATGAATTATAAATAAATGTTATTTATCTACAGTAAGAGTACATTTGTGGCTCTATCAGTTTATTTTGGAGCTCAGTTTGCACGAAATAAGACTAGACCATATAACATTAGCTTTCTCACCCCTGAAGCCTGAGGTCCTGTTCTCTTACACCTGCACGGCCTTGAGCATTAACCATGATTAAAATTTGATGCTATGTTTCTTGGAGTTCTTGAAGTCTTCCTCTAATTTTCTCATCTTCGAGTTGAGGTTTTTGGTACGACTTTGTCTAAGCTAGACTTTGATCACCTCATTTGTTAAAGCATTTGACATTTGCTAAATTTCTTTCTTGTGCATGATTTTGCTGAAGGATCGGATAATCTTATGCCTATTTCCCTCCTTTACCTCCAAGATTATATATTTAATTAGGATCTTCTGTTCCATTCTGTTTGTTATCTTATACTTCGTAATTTATTATCTTTGGTTGTAACATGGCATTGCATCCACATATACCAACATCTAATATTTGATTTTAAGTTGATGGGTCAAATCGTCAAAGTGATGCCAAGGTGGGATACAAGATGAGACATAAAATCCCAACTCTTAGTGTGAATTTTAAACATATAAGATGGTGAATTTCAACTACATGAATGAAATGCCACCATGATTATGAACTTGCCTAACCCCTGTAAAACCTATTTACTTCTAATAATCCCTTTTGTTTTAAGAAACTGATTTTCAGATATTTTATTTCTTAAAATTGAATGCTGTATGTAGATGAGCTGGCATTTGAACAGCGACAGTAAAGTAAATAGATTTTGTTTTAAGAAAATTAAAAGAAAATCTTTTCAGATTTTAGCTAATTTGTCTTTTTTTAATAATAATTCGACAGATACCCTCATACATTCCTCACTTCAACTTCTTTTTAGTTTTTGTTGGATTGCAGGGTTGCAACAAACGCTATTATATTCTATGTTACTAGCGCTCTTCATTTCTCCTCAACTACTCGTGTCAAATTTCCATTAAATATGCATAAAACACTTCAACCCGTCATTTTCAACTAAAAGCATGGAGTTTTTTTTCACAAAATAGCTGAGTCAAACACTTGAATACGAACATTTGTCTGACATTAGTACCCGAGTCCGAGCAACATTGTTTGTGGTAGTAATAAAGAAGCGTTAGCAAATGGAAAGAATTAGATTGGCTAGATCAAGAAGGCTATGTAGGTGGTGTGGTAGTAATTGCACTGGTGATGCTTTATGAACCTAAGTAGGCAAATCATATATAGGCAAGCCTGGCAGTAGTAAATTACAAGCAGCTGCATCTTTCCTATACAACATGTGCCTACGGTTGGAGATTTCTGTCCCAATTTTTCCAGCTGTTATTTACATGTTTAATTTCTGACACTCCCCTGCTTCTGTTGCAAGTCAGACTGTCAAAATAATCCATTTTCCTGCTGCCTGAAATTTTCATTAACTACAGGTTGCTAATTTATCTGCTTGTTTTGTTTCAATGTCTGTTTCTTGATTAAGATTTGAGAGTATGTTTAATAACATAGCATTGAATTCTCCATAGTCGACATGGGTACTTGAGGTGAAAACAGAACTTCGATTGATTTTTCATTATACCCTTTAATGAATTAAGCTAAAGTTCGCTCTGAATACATAATAGAATACATGATAAACTTTTCACCACCCTGTTAGTTACCGTAACTGACAATTTTTCACATACACATGCTACTTAAGATGTCCTGATGTTTTGAGAACATTCTTTCATAGATAATTTCATGATTTATAGTAATATCTATTTACTATTTCCACTATTGCATTTGTGGCACAAAAGCCATTTGTGCCACTAGCATACATATCATTTAAGGAGCACTATTTACTTATAGTCTTATACAGTGAACTCAAAAATGTGATTGGTCCAACAAGAGTAGGAAAAATAGTAATGTATATTTGATCTCATTGAGATGCTAAATGAACTCTGCTTTTACTCTTACTGTCTACCATATTGGTTTACTGCATCCCAAGGAATTTGTTTTCCTGTTCTACTTCTTAGAAACTTCATATCCCAACAGATTACATTGAATGTTATCTTCTCTGTCTCAACTTTAACCTGTTACTGTCTTATTTCACTTTTTTGGGTGTAAACGGCGAACCTATTGGAGCGTAGCATGACTGTTGTTTGATTTTATCTATACCTGTTATTGTCTCTCTCTCTCACTCTCTCTTTTTTTTTTTTTTTTCCTCCTCACTTTTTTCGGGTGTAAATGAATCGACTAATCAAGTCGAGTATTTACCTGTTGGAGCGTAAATGAGTCGAGTCGAGTATTTACATGGTGGAGCGTAGCATGACTGTTGTATAATTTTCTTTACATTTTTAAATGCGTTTTTATATTAACTACTATTTAAACTAAACTGAAATAAGTATTTTGTCAAAATGATTAGAAAACTAGATTCTTTGAATATAATAACCCGTTTTTTTGCAAGACAAAATTATCTTTGTACACCACTTAAAACCATGGCATAAGTAGTCTTTAGAGATTGAATGGTGAGTTGTTAGTTTCCCTTTACTTGTGATTGATGATAATACGTGAGAAAAAGATGCACATTTCCACAAGCTTGAAATTTGCTGGAATTGTATTATTGGTGTCTTTGGTAGATATATTCATGTGCCAATTCTTTCTAATTTCCTAGAACACACATATCAATTTTTGTCCTACTCCACATTATTTGCAAGAAGAATTGTTAGTTAATCTACTTGTTGGATCCTTTACAATCATTGAATGGGAAACTTCTCATTAATTCTCCTCAACCAACCCTCATATCTATTCTGTATTCAACAACACTCGATAAAACATTACTTGTAATAAAATTTATAAATTCAAAAAAAAAAAAAAAAAAAAAGTTTATTGTTCTTGACCTACTTCGAATCAGGTGAACATGAACTATATAACTCATTAATAACCAATAATTAAGCTGGTAAACTCATACATTTTTCTCATTATTATCTTTCTAATGATTGTCGTTAACCCTACAAAATAGTCCAACAATTTCCTTAAAATTGTAAAAATTCCTTGTATCTATGACTTGTTAAAGAATAAAGATTCTAGTGAAATTCTAGGACCCCTTTACTAAAAAAGATCCATAAGTCAATTTATTTAATCAAAATTGTGATACATTTTCTTTCATGTTGTAACATCAAATTCCACGTGCATGAATATAATTCTGCACATGAACCCTATCTTCAAATTATGCAATATTTCCCTCAATACCAAATATTCTTTACTTCAGGGCATGTTAAGATGATGAATAGTGCCAGCCTAAACAAAGAGCTTCCCACAACTCTTAACATTACAGCATGTCACCATCACCACCCCCACTACTTTTGGTTTTTCTACGAGGTTAAAAGTTTTTTTTGCTAACAAAATGTTGCTGTCATTTAAAAGTTCTTTCATTTGCACATTCTGGTTGGTAGCTAGGTAATTACATTACTCCCTTCGTTTCCATTCGGATTGATTGTTACGGGTTTGAGGTATAGAGTAGTACTTCGAATTTATCTCAAATCTTAAGTAGTCAAATTGAATGTGATAAGAACCACTATTCCTAAGAATACATTTGGACCTTTCCATTCTTAAGACGAAGATCATATTAAGTTCTTATTGTACTATCGGTATTGTTATACAGCAATATTATTCCCTTCATAATAATTGTCATATTATCATAAATGGAAAGGGACCACTGTTGTCATGACACCTAACACGTGCTTACTACGAGTATTTTTTTAAAATAATATCTTAGAAAGTGTATCTGTTATGAAATAAAGGAATTTTGATACACAAATATAAAATCATCCCTTTAAAAGATTCGAACTCTATATTTGGCTTTTAGATACACAAATATAAAAGAAATTTCTAAAATAAAATAAAGAAGAGGGAAGAAGCTGATTATGAGATAATAATTGGACATCACATCATTATGAATTATACAGCTAAAAATCTAAAATAAATGCCATCATGTCAAAAATAGTAAAATTTGACAGCTTTAACGTATTAGAATTTAGAACCAAAACATGATTCTTAAATTATCTACAATGGTGACCTGACCATGTGAGATTGTGAGGTGTGAAGCGATCTTGTACTAAACGAAACTGTTTTCACCATTCATAGCCACAATGAGAGACTAAGAGTGGGGAATCAAAGTAGAAGACTTTATATTCTTAATGACGAGTTAGGAATCAAACAACGAAAGAGAAAGGAGAAGACATATTTGATCTTCTCATTCCTCATGACCTAATGTAAAAATCGCGAAAAAACAATAGTGAATGATGTTTAGATAGCATAATCTAAGTTACGGTAGTCTAAGAAAACCTTATACCTCTTATAACATGTCTAATATACACTCCGGACTTCTAGTGTGCCTGGTTAGGCAAAGGTGGTGTAACGCCTTAATAATATAATCCGTACTCGTAAAATTTAAGTACACATATTATATGGATTGAAACAATTACAAAAAAAAAAAAAAAAAAAAAAAAAAAAAAAAAAAAACAGAAAATCACACATCAGTGGATGCAGGCGAAATTCTTGCTGTTAAACAAAACAAAGCAAAACTAACAAGCAGGATTTTTTTTTCTTCTCCTTTTTCCTAAATAAAATATAATATAAACTTAATTGCAAAGGAAAAAAGTTGCCTACAAATTTGATATTTGGTCTTTACCCTTAACCCAACCTTTTTACCAACTCCCCCTACCTAATCTAACAAGTAAATTAAAATAACTAATTTGGTTTTTATTTCTTACCTTTTCTTTGTTTCAAAACAAAAGTAGTACTACTTGGTTTATTTGTAGTTTCCTTTCCTTTTCCACTACCATATTTTGTTGTATGATTCTTCTTTTCCTTCACTTCTTTGCTAGATTTCTTCCCTTGTTGGTGATTATGATGGTGGTGCTGGTTTTCGGGTTCGGCGTCATGGTAATGACCCGGACCTGATGATGCATCCGAAGTAAAAGAATCATCATCATCATCATCATCCTTATTTTTTTCATATTTGTAAGTCTGACGATGTTGATGACTTGATGATGAAGATGATGATGTTGATGATGACGACGATGGACTTCATCATCGTCGTCATCATCAACCCCGCTGTAGTTATAATTCTCGCTTGGATCAATATACTTGGTCCATCCCGACTCGTTGCTGCTACATTCTTCTCCGCCTTCCATACCTCCTTCGTATGAAAAACTTAATTAAAATACGATTGTTTTTAGGAGAGAGAGAATAAAAAGGATAGTGTTTTATTTGTGTTTATGAGTTTTGACCTGGGAGGATATATAGTAGGAGCAATGAGTAATAGAGTGGGTTGAAATAACCACTAAAATGTAATGCAAACTTTATTTATTTAATTTACCTCTCAAAAAATAAAAAAGGGAAAAGAAAAAAATAAATAAAAAAGGAAGTGAAGAAGCAACAAAACAGCAAATAGCTAACAATCTTTAAACACATGCATGCCCATAAAAGCTTTATTAGCTAAACTTACATTGGGAGTATGTTTTGACTTGTACTCAGGATTTAATTCCTCCACCTGGCACTTCTATCACCCTATTTATTCCGTCCTTTTGGTTGTGACCTTTTTATTCATTAATTATTTCTATGTTTTCTTCTTTAATTAATATCTTAACAAGAAGTATTATTAGCCATTCACTTTTACAAATTAAAACACAAATGTGTGTTTGATAAGTATTAATTATGTGGCTTATGTTAATATGTATGTCACAAATGACACTACTGTTAGGGTCCATTATATTGACCTGATTTTTATATGTATATCTAAATTGTCTAAACTTATTTAATATAAATTGAAATTTAATAGCCCTTTATCAACTCTTATTTAAAAATGTTTGACTCGTGGGCATTTAAGATGACACAAATTCGATCAAAAATGAAAATTGCTTTTTTTTTTTTTTTAAGGAGAGAGATTCTAATGAGCCAAAACCTCTCATTAAACAACCTAATATGGGTAACAATATGATGAGCAAAGCCATTATATTTGGAAGTAAGGAGAAGGGGTAAGGGAAACCGCACCTCAAGTAGAGGTGATCATGGGCCGACCTGAGCCTTGGCCAAAACAGAGACCCATTTTTTGACAAAGACTTTGAGCCGGCCCAAATTCGGCTATTTCGGGCCAAATTTTGAGTCAGCCCAAAAGTTTAACTAAATTTAAAATCAAGTCAAATTTGACAGTTTTCGAGCCGAGCCAGTGGGTCGAGTTGCTTTTGATCAGGCCTACGACTAAGTCTATCCTTAGCTAGAGGGGTCTGATCTCCTTTCCACTAATCCAAATCCAAAGTAATATATAAAAAAAATTTGACTTGACCATAATTTAAGTATAGCTTAAATTCATACATATAATTTTTTTTTTAAATACTGAAATATACTCAAAATGAACATGATAGACTCATTACACTCATATGTGCCACCTTTAGATGCATGGTGGAATTGGCACCTTATGACTTTAAAATCACAAGTTTGAGTCCCACCAACTATACTTGTTTGGGAGTAGGGGAATTTCCTTACCTCCCCCCTCTACTCTCAATCGTTGACCTGCATAGCTGAACTCAACAATGTTAGTTTAGTCAGATCCCTCTTTTTAGTAATAAAAAAAACCTAGCTACTCCATTCGTATTTTATTACTTGCTCCTATTCCTTTTTTGGAAACTTATAACAATATTTACTATTTTTCTCCCCACTAGTAGTCCCCTTATATCTTTTCATATTCTCTCTCCTTCCCACTTATACTCACTTTTGCTTTTTCAAAATTTTTTATTCTTCAATCAACCTTATTTTCATCATAAAATAATAATTTCTACTATTCCTCCTAAAACTCAATATTTAGAGAAATGAAGCAAGTAATAAAATACGGAGAAAGGACCTTTAAACTCTAGTACTTTTGTAGGGGGGTGAAATGTATAGCAAAGAGTTGAAAATTAATTATAATATGTTGTGGGTGTAATAAATTTATTTACACTATTTCAAGTTCCAAATACTTTGTCTTTAAAAAAGAATTTAAAAAAAAAAGTTCCAAATACTTATGTTTGGTAATCAGTTTATCGAATGATAGATTTTAAGGTCAATAAACTAGTTCCCATAAAGATGGGTATGTGATTTTTCCCAAGTGAAAATTGTATTTTTGTGATTTAATAGACAATTTTGTCCAAAGTAAGTCAAAATATTACTTATGTATCAAACGATAAAGAAGAAGAAAAAAAAAAATCAGCAAAGCATCAGTCAATTTATTAAACAATATTGACCTAACTTTTAGTTAAAATTTGGGAGTACTTTGTTGTTTACTACTTTTCCATCAGAACAATTTTATATGCTCATCGCTCATTGGATAATATAGATATAGAATATAGAAATAATAGTTTGTTGGGTGTATAATCCATTCAATTGACTGAACTAGTTGTATTCAAGTACTTGTATTTACTAAAAGTAAAATCAATTGTTATTTAAAAAATAGGGAGATAAATACGTTGTGAGATACTCATGTATCATGATAGAGTTAAAAACGACCTTGGTGGTTAGACCCATAATTGATTTAATATTTTATCAACTCAAATGTAATAGTATAAAATTTAATTTTATTAGGGTTTAAGGACGGATATACGTTAATTCATTAATTAGGTTATGTATTATTCAATATATACAGAATGTCCGACTCCCTAATCAAGAGAGCCACATTTACCTAAACTTCATACATATGGTATTAGAGCCCTAAGCTAGGTAGTGGTAAGCTAGCAAAGAGTATAGCTAACAAAAGAAGCAATAAAATGTCGTTATATAGACAAATAAAAAAAAAAGGTTAAAGAATTAAGTTGACTTTAGGCAAGTCAACATAAGGAAAAAAATTAAAATTTAAGATTTAGCCATATATAAGTAGCTAGGATTGTTCATCGATGGACCAAAAATTTAAATTTCAAGAACCGAAGACCAAACTGGCTAAGCTAGGACCAGACCTGGACCAAAAACCGGTCCAAAATTCGGACTGATTTTAAAACTTTTTTCAAAATTTTAAATAATTTTATGAAAAAATTGAAAAAAATAAAGGAAAGCAATTATTTAACATATTTTTTTTTTATGTTTAGTAAAAATAAAAAGCTCATATGATTAAAGTTTTTTAAACTAGTTGAGAATAATCTAATCATTATTAATGGTTTTACGCATAATTTTAAGCAAAATACCGATCAAGTCCAAGACCGATTTTTAAAGGGTTTTGGACTGGATCGGACCGAAGACTGGAAAAATAAATTTCTAGACTTGAAGATCGGACTGGTTAATACGGTATGGACCAATTTATGATATAAGAAAAATGAGAAAAAGAAATTAAGAACGTCTTAATTTAATTACCTTTGAAAACTGTATGATGATGGAGTTGTACAGAATCGAAAGATGAAGAAAAAAGATTGATTGTGTTTGGTGAAAAGCTGAAAGCTGAAACCGATTGTGTTAGCTGATTTTGACTAGCTGATTGTATTTATTGATTTGACTAACTTATTTTATTAGCTGATTATACAAAAGTGTTTGGTAAATAGCTAATAGCTTAAATCTGTTTGAGTATGTGAAATGACCAATAAGCTAATTGTGGGAGTAGGTAATTGAGATAGGTTTATAAATTAAATGGTGGTATAAGTGTCATTTGACCTTAAATATTGAATAAGCTAATGGAAAAAGCTCCTACTAGGAGCTTTTCAAAAAAGAGCTTATTTAGTGGAATAAGCTCTTTAAATAAGCTTTTCACCAAACACTTTGAACTAGCTTATTTAATAGTTGATAAGCTAATGTTAATCAAATAAGCTATTAACCAAACACAGCCATTGGCTATCAAATTGAATTATAAGGGGCAAGGTAGACGAGGTTAGGCGTGGTGAAGTAACAAGTAAACAAAATTATATGAACAATTAAATAATAAGTGCAAAATTCAAAGATAAGCTAGCAGGGAAAAAAATGTCAAAATGTCACTAATCAATTGACAATTATTAGCAACCTTCTCTCAACACACATGTATTGCAACCCTTCACATTGATCTCAAGAACTCTATGTGTGTATGTATCTCTCACAATGTTTGACACCCATCTCAAGCATCATTACAACCCCTAGCTTCCCTTCGGACCAACTACATCTTGTATTATTCTTAGTGTTTGTAAACTCTCTCTCAATGTTTTGTGCGCATTGAAAAGTGAATACTCAAAACCCTTATTACATAGAGTATAGAATCATAGCACCTATATAGTTAACATTGTGTGTTTTAATATGTAGTTATTAAATTAATGATTGACGAGCTATTTATTAATAATCAAATCCAGTAATGAATTTAGCTCAATTATACATCTAATATGAAACTTATATAATTCTTTTTTTCTTTTTTTTTTATAATTCCATTTGAACGTATTCATTATTAGTGCTTCTTGAGTTGATTTTTTTCATATTTAAGAGGAGTGCCTATCTATTTTGTTAGATACTAATATTATTGAATAGCACTATAGTGAACAATACTGCTAAAAGAAGAGCAACAAAAATTGGAAAAATATATAAGATTGCAAAAAAGGAACACATGTTAGCAACGGTTTGTGTTTATCAAACCTACATAAATACAGATAGATAGACAGTACTCATTCGCCCTAAATTATTCATCATCATACTTGAGAAAGCCCAAGTTTATCTCGGAAATAAACAGGGGAGTCAAGGACGTTAATCTCAGTGGCAATCTCGTAATTATTTTGACAATATGAAGTTAGCAAGGACGTTAATCCGTTAGTTAGCGTCATCTATTGTACCTTTGACGGGATTGTAGCAGCAAATTGTAGAAAAGGTGTTTGTAAACTCCAGAAGTTCATTTCCAATCATCAGATCGACAATCCTCCAAAGTTTCTTTGGTGAAAAGAAAAAATTGGGACCAAGATCTACCTCTGCTGTGCGAAATTACAAGATTTACAACAACACCGCACCTGATAAATTTTCTATGTTTTTCACGGAGTGAAACTTGGATTTTCTCATCATACTTTGACTAGCATAGACAAGCATGCACAAACAGCACAAACTCTTATCCGCACAAGGCATATGCCTTTATTGCTACCTTAGAGCCTTAGACAATAGCATGACACATAATCTGAATTCATATACCACCACGCGATAATATATATACCCCTATTACTTTGTATCCGTTCAGGAACTCATAACGTGGTGTCACACTTTAGAAAGCCCTTAATTTTCTTACTTAGGTCCTGTTCACTTCACCTTAAAAAAATAATATTCAGTAAAAATAAGTTCAGTTCAGTAAAAATCTGTAACTTTAAAGAAGAAATATAATAGAGAATCAGTAAATATAATTTCAATTCTATAAAATTAATTTAAGTTCAGTAAAAATAATTTCAGTTCTGCAAAAATAATTTCAGTTCAGCAAAAATAATTTCAATTCAGTAAAAAAAATTCCAGTTCAGCAAAGATAAGGTGAAGTGAACAAGGCTTTATATTAGAAATAAGAATTTATGACTGATTTTATTTTTTAAAATTGTGAGTCGTCATTTACTTTATTTTGTTTTTTAAAAAAAAAGAAAAAAAAAACTTTTTTAGTGTTTTTTTAATTAAAAAAAATAGTATAGATAATCAAAATTTGGGTAAAAAAAAATTGAAAGGTTGTAACTTCTTATTACATGATTGCTAAATTCAAATACGTTGTTTTTTTTTTATAAGAGACAAAAGAATGAAAATATGATTAGTGCACCACCCACGGTGTTTTGAGTGCCTCACCAATCTCTCGTTCCAATAGCATCCCTCGTGCCCATATGGTGGCATAGATTTCCCTTGAACAATGTTGAGTTAGGTGTAATTCCCCTAGCCATAATTAGATAAGTGCAGATAATATAAACCGTCCATACATGTCACCTGAATCCTTAAAGTTTAATCCATGATATCCGGCTCCCAATGCCCATCAACAATCATATAAAACACAACTATATATATGAAGAATACAACACATAATAACACATTAATTAACACAAACTTATTTTGGTGGTTTATTTTGTTTTTTTCCTCCTAAAGGGGTGAGGGCAAGAAAAGACACAGATGGAAAACTAGTAACCATAAATAAAATCTGCCTACTATCATTGAATGAGAAACAGTGTTATGAATGCACCCTAGTCCCTCTCTTACCTTCATTTCCAACTGATTATATTAGCCAACTCATAACCAAACCCCCAAAAGAAGAGTATCAAAGTGGGGTGTATAATATTGAAAAAAGTAGGGTCGGTCCAAAATTTGTCTTAAATAATAATTAGAAAAAAATAACAATAAGTAAGAAACAGCTAAAAGTCTAAAACCTTGAGACTTTTAAAATTAAGTTTGCATCTGTCATAGTCATCAAAGAATGAATGAGCCCCATTTCCAGCCTTTCCTTGAGTGACTGGCTCTCTTTGGCGTTTCTCAGGTTTCATTGTGGAACCTTTCCTATGGATCAGCTTGTCATTGCCTTTCATTTTCATTTTTTCAACTCCATTAATTTATGGCCTCATTTGGTTTACATGCATGGAAATTAAATTTTTGTAAGAGATTGTATTTTATGGAAAGTTATAATCACCACGAATTTTCTAAACTTTTTTGATGTACAAATTTAAGAATTTATAATCCCCATAAATTTTAATTGACATTGACTAAAAGAAGGCTTAATAAATTACTTCCCATATTTTGTGAGAAGCTGAAATTATTATGAATTTTCACTTTCTCCATTTTTTTTCTGTGTGTCCACCAAATAATTATCCATTTTTTAACATTTGGTGCAATATTTGGAGAAAACTCACACTTATGTAATAATATAATATTACAAGAATTAGTTAAAGTTGTCTTTCTAGTGATACATAAAAAAGTTTTGGTATGCCGCTTGTAAAGATTATATTCTTTGCTTTTTGAATTTTTTTTTTTACAATATTCTAAAGTGATTAAATCTAAAATGCCTCATCCAAAAATAATCCATGTGATATTGGTTTTCTTTGAAATGCTTCGATTAAGGAAATCCATTTATTTTCAGTATATTTCGTAAAAATGGTTAAGCGTTAGTTATCTATTAGTACTCATTTACACTATTGTTCCATGTTTTTTTTTCCCCACTTAAAATTCAAGTAAGTAGCCAGAGTTAAAAAAACTTTTAGTGTATTTGATAATTTATACTCATATAAAAGACTAATTTAAACATTATCTTGTGAGATCTCCGTTTGATTGTTAGAGTTATTTCAATGTGAATTTTTATCATCAACTTTTTCATAATTAACTATTGATATCATGGTAAAAATGTACATTTAAGATCATCTAAAGTGTAAATGAGAACGAAGGACATAAGACAACATATTCCATTGTAACAAATTAAACTACTATAAAGAGAAAGTATGATACTTGTAATTGTTAGCATAAGATTCTTATTGACTTTCAAACTCATAGTCATTGAAGATAAATAGAGTTATGGTTGGAATTATTATAATATGATAGCTTAGACAAAAGTATCTTATTATTGGAGAAAAATTAATGTACTTTATTTAATGTTGAATCAAGCTAAATTCCACTAGGATGGAAACCAATTAAGCATTGCATGATATGGGTCAAACCGTCTTAGGTACTTTTTGACAAGAATATATGTTAGGTACTTAGGTAATTAATAGTATTAATTAGATAAACTCTTAAAAAACTGAAGTTAACCTTTCAATATATATGATTCAAATTCTTCATGATATTATTCATACTTGAGCGTTGAACATGATCTAAAATAAACTTGTAAAGCCAACCACCGCCACTTTAATAGGTAAAACTTGTAATTAAATTTTGATTCTATAAAATTGAGTTTGTTTTCCTAAGTACTTCGTATCTTTTGTACTGTATCAATTAACTCTGGCTAATGGGAAAAAGCGTTAGCAATGGCATAAAGATATGAGCAAGTTTGCTGATTAAAATATATAGTTTTTTAATTAGTTCAAATATAATTAATAGATCAGACAGTCAAAACAATACTCCGTATATAGTTGTCCAATAAAACAACACAAAATTAAATATGCAAGGTCAGGTGTACCATTCAATATACATTTCTTTCATTATATTGTTTTTTTTCTTATATATATCAACTAACACGTTAAGTCGTTAACCAATTCTAGCCTAGTAAGTATCTGGTATCATCGAGTATTAATTATTTTTCTCTCTCTTATATACTAAGTACGGAGTATATATTTATATGGTATGGTAGAAAAAGAACAAGAGATATACTATTTCTGTTTCTGAAAGTTTGACTCACTTTATTATTCATGTTTTCAATATAAAATAACTTTGACCACAATTTATGAGCTATACAATATAAATAAATTAGCATGTGAGATCACATTAAATTCCTCTTATTATAAATAATCCAAATATCAACTTTTTACAAATTTCACTTATACACAACCGGAGTTATTCATGGTCAAAGATGTTTATTGGAAACCGTGCAATTGCAAAGTGAGTCGAACTTTCAAAAATGGAGGGAGTATTACTCCGTATAAATTAAACAGGGTAATTGGTAGTCTAATCAAAGCTTAACTATGTTACTGTTATTCCTGTGCACAATTCTTCACTTTATTGTGTGTATAGTATATGACAAAATCTTATAATTGACAATATGATTAAGTTCATTGCATGGGCATAGAAAATAGCATATAATATACACGAGGACGACGACGAAGACGTCAGTTTATATTATTATTATAGCATTAATTATTATTATTATTTGTTATTATTATTATTATTATTATTATCATGAAAAAGAATTGAAAAATTGAAAGAAGTATGTCATGCCACCGTGCACGTACACTAGGAAAATTATACTGATAAGATATAACATATCCTAGAGTACAATAATAATTGTCAACTTTAAATTTGGCCAGTTACATGAATGTTCCAAAATTGACCAAACATTATTATCACTATACTTTTTGGTTGCTTCTCTTATTTATTTATCTAGTACCTAACATAATAACTAGCTTTGATGCTTATTGATGGTGTTTTTTCTTTTACTTTACGTAGTTGTAGTACTTTTGGGATAAAACCAAATTATATACAACCAAATTTATTAACTTTTTTAAAAAATTATTTTAAATGGTATATTATTGAATTGATTTTGACTACAATAGACTTGAATAAATATGGTACTATGATATGCCTTCAACTTCTTATCGATTAGGCCTGTTTCTTTGACCCTTCTTTTTTTTACGATAATGATACATGTAATTTTGAGGGTCGGGATGCTTGTAAAAGCAAGCTAAAAGTCAACATATAAAATACTACTTATTATATTGATCGATGCATAATATTATTATGATAATTATATTTTAGAAAATACATTCAGTCTTGTATGTTAGCCTAAGGGCCGCATGTACATAAGTACATAACTATTTTTTAGTGGCTTAGCTTAAGAATTGTGTGTTATTTTTTTTTTTTTTTTTTGTTCCTGCCATTTAAAACATTTCATCTGAATAGAGAGAAAGGATCACCACAAGCCACAACACTCCCTTTCTCTCTTTTCTCCAGCTCCCACCACCTAGATAAGCCACCACAACAAAACAGAGAAAATTAGAGTTTTACTTGCAAGCTTACATTGTGTTACTTGTAGCGTCTTGTCGGTGTGGAGCTAGCTTTCCTTCTCCTCCTAGTATTAAAAAAAAAATTGTTATTTGACCTTCTTCTAGGAAAACAAAAAAGCAACAATTAGGGCTATATAGGAAATGCGGAAAAAAACATATTAAAGTAAATATATTAAGGATCTTGCTAACGAACGCTCCCAGGACATTGGATAACCCTTTAAAAAATTTCTTAATATAGTGTTAATTTGGAAATGCATGTCAAATTAATGTTTATTACAAGTTAATATTTCTACTTTTAATTATCTTATCTAATGTTCCTAGGGTGTTTGTTAGCTTTTGCCATATATTTATATTATTATAATATTGTCATTTTGACAAACAATTTTATTAAATATCCTAAAATTAATGCGGAGTAGTATTTTAGAAAATATACTACGTCATAACCGCTTTTTAGGGTTTTTTTTTTTTGACAATAGCGCTTTTTAGGGGTCAATGACAACAAAGTGCTTGTTTGATTTGAGTAAGGAAGTAGTAATTTCCATAAAATTTTAAATGCACATGAAATTTTGTTACCTAGAATAATATGCAAACATTTGCTTGGTGGTTGGTCGTAGGATTTTCTACTTCTCATTGTCATTTGTCAAGCACATTCACACGTGCTAGGGTAGGCGCACCTTCAATTCAATCGACACCTACACAAGAGAAGGTATAACTCATGTAATTGTAAGGGGCAGGTCGTCGTGTGGGTGGATTGTGCGTGGCGAGCGGATAAATGCGGGGCTATGACTTTAAATTCATCACATATCTGCTGCCTATGATAGGCCGGTATGACTTTTATACCCATATTCGCCTACATACATACCCACCAAAATTATACCTATATCTACCCTAATTAGGTAGAGTGCGACGTGAAACCCATATTTTTATACCCACTTCCATTTCTACTTACTATGGAGGAATGTAGGACCTTAGAAGACTTAGAAGTGTTAGAACAAGCGGATTGCTAAACATCGCCCGCAAATCTCCACATAAAGCCCACAAATTTTCATTGAATTGACACTTTTTCCCTTAATATATATATATATATATATATATATATATATATATATATATATATATATATATATAAACCCTCACACACTCTCATCACCCAACCTCTCACCCATCTTCTTTCTACCGCAAGGAATTGGCGGCGGTGGAGGCGGAGAAAGGCGGTCACGGTGGCAAGGAAATTTTTTTAAAAAAAAAACCTCGAAGAGGGCGGGGCGCGTGGCCAGGACGTCGTGGCTGCAGCGCCCAAGCCAGACGCCAGCCCCACAGCGGCGGCAGCTAGGCGGAACGCCAGGGCCACGGTGGTGGCGTCTTGCGAGGGCGCCACCGCCGTGGCTTTGGCATCCTGCCCAACCGCCGCCACCCTTTTTTTTGTTTTATTTTTTATTTTTTTTGTTTATGTTTATATTTTTTTTTTCAGTTTTCTGTAATTTTTTAATTTTTTTTTTCAAATTTATATTTTTTTTTCATTTTATTGTATATTTTTTGTATTTTTTTATGTTTATATTTACTTTTCAATAATTTTTATTTTTTTGTTTTTTTTTAATTTTTTTTCCAATTCTGTTGTATTTTATTTGTTTTTTTTTTTTGTTTTTTTTATGTTTATATTTATTTTGTATATTTTGATAATTTTTTTCTTTTTATTTTGTAATTTTTTGTTTTTATTTATTTTGCAGTGTTTTGTTAATTTATTTTCTGTCAATTTGTTAGTATTATTTTTGTTTATTTGATATTTTTTTTATGTTTATATATATTTTAATTTTTTTAATGGAGTTAGGTATCGCATTTTCGACCTGGTGCGGGGAAGAGTATGGAAGTTATTAGAAGTAGAAACTATTCAATGGAGAGCTCGGGGCCCAGACACGTTAGATCGGGTGGTATTTCGGCCTCAGCTCGTAGAGAACGGGTTCACCATCCTAAGGAGAATGAAAATGATGATGGTGAGAAAGAGGAGGATGTGGACGATCAGAGTGAACCATATGATGATTACAGTCCATTCAATCAGAGGCTTGATGATATGTATGAGACGCATAGGGTAGATGTGCGTAAGGGTATAGATGGTAGATTTGTTAGTAGATCGGACACATCATCTACGTCCACTGTGTCTGCGGTAAGCAGAAAACGGTCGAGGACCTTGCGCAGTGGCAGTGGGCGTCAAAGAGGGATTACTGATATATGTTGGTAGTTTATTTATAGAACATTTTGTACATTATCATAGTAGTTTGTAAAATCTGACGTTATCGTTTAAGTTTGTAACATTTGACATTATCATTTTAAGTTTTTAAAATTTGACATTATCTTTTTAGTTTGTAACGTGCAAATACTAATTAATTAGTATGCATGCAAGATATAAATTTAGTCAAAATTAGAATACAAAATATAAATAACTGGAATAAAAATAGCAATACAAATACAAGGTTACATAGAAAAGGTATGCGCATGAAAAACTAAAAGGCAACTAGGTTGTTCCATTGACGTATCCAATCACGATACAACACATCACTACTACAAATCCCTTACTTTCTAGACGTTGTTGGCTCGATGCTGTCTATGAGGCTTTAGTGGAAAATATATTTCCGCTTTTTATCGACGCTTTTTTAAGTCGAACTAGTTTCTCGACATGGAAAAGCGTCGAAACGCGGGAAAGGAATGATTGGGGGGCGTAGGATTACATCACAAGGATGGGACCCATGACTTCAAAAAAGCGGTGTATGAAATTTTAAAACATAAAAAAAATAAATAAAAATAAAAAAAGAAAAGAAACCGCCCCTGCTACCCACACACGTAATAGAAACCCTCTCTCTCTCTGTCTTCTCTTTCTCTAGCTTTCAGATCTGAAAAATTCATACTTTAAAACTAATTGTTTATCACGATCCTGTATTCTTATATTGTTATACAATCGTAGTTATCTTTTGAAGCCGCCTGAAATTTATCGAATTTGGGTCGAAGTCGTGTTAAATTTCTTCCGCTGCTTGTTAATTTCTTCAATTTATGGTAATATTGTTCTTTTTCTAATCAATTTCCTTGCTTTTATGCTTGAATATCATTCAGATATACTTGGTTTTATTGATTTGTTGTTAAATTACATTGAATTTTTATTTATTGTGTAGTAGTAGAAAGCCATTTTATTTAAATCTAGGGTTTAATTGTATGGCATGTTGCGTGCATGGGGTTTATTGAGCGTTTTAGTTGATTTATGTTTCAATTATTTTGGGTTTTAGTCTAATTGACTGACAATCTCAAATGTTGCAGAATTTCACTTAATTTGGTTTTGTTTTATTAGTCAGATCATCCCTTTTCATTTTCCCGGCTGGGTTTTGCGCTATGAACTCAATACATCATACCATGTCGCCGTCTAGAGTGCTCGAGAGATTTATGACTTGCTACTACTAAACAAAAACCAGATCTATTTGCAACCTTTTTCCCAATCAATCGCTTGTTGAGCATCTTCGAAGGGACCATCATGTATAAAAATCCCAATATAATCATTTCCGTCTCCACCATAATCCTGCAACAATGCCATATTATTTTTAAATACATATAATTGTATAAAGATTAAATTAATACATTTAACACATAAGTAATTTCTAAATTTTTTATTTGTAAATTTCATTTCTATATTTAACGCATAATACATTTAACTTCTAAATTTACACATAATTAACACAAAATTAACACATAATTATGTATAAAAGTATTCATACACATACAAAATTAAAACATAATTTTTTTTTTTTGAAATTATAACACATATTTAATTTACACATACAAAATTAAACATAATTTTATTAACACATATTTAAAACATAATTTCAAATTAAAACAAATTTTTTTTTAACTTGTTAACACAGATTTAATTTCAAATTTATCAAAGTTAAAAAACCAAAAAAAAACAATAAATAAAATTATAAAAAAAAAATTTACGAAAAGTAGGAGTGGCGTCTGGCCAGAACGCCGCTACCGTGGCGATGGCGCCTGGCCAGGGCGCCACTACCATGGTGGCGGCGTCCTGGCCAGGCGCCACCGCCACGATTGCGACGTCCCGACCAAACGCCACTGCCACAGTGGTGGCGTCCCGGCCAGACGCCACCCCTACTTTTCGTAATTTTTTCCCCAAATTACCTTGCTTTCCGGCAATGATGACGGCTCTCCAGTGTCCCTCAACGATCCACTCCGACTCCATATTTTTCATGAGAGAGAATTACATTTTTTGGTAAAAATTAGAAAAAGGGCAAAAGAGTCAAAGTAAAAATAATTGTGAGCTTTATGTAGAGATTTGTGGGCGATGTTTAACAAACCCCCAGAACAATACCCTTATCTTACGATTTTAAGTCTTGTCCTTATGAAGGCCACCACATGGCCTTATTGGACAATTATTGTTTGCAAAATGCTATATATGATTTGGTGTTAAGACTTGGCATGAAAATGTGACCTAAACTCACTAGTGTATTTGCAACATTAAATTTTTTATGATATTTAATAAATTTGTAATTGCTCTACTCATGTGACTAATATGAGCCATGTTCGCAATAATAAGGCACCATGGTCAAACGCAGTACAATCAATAACTATATACAAAAGCGAAACTAAGGATGACATGTCATTCTTTGGTTAAAAAAATTTCCGTCACTTTCACCTTTTTTATTTTTTTTATTTATTTTTTTTACCAAATCTTAATGAAAATTAATTTATTTCCTTCAATATTTAACTTCTAATTTATACGAAGTATATTCTATATGCATTCAATGAAAAAAATTTAACAAATCTTTCATATATTTTATATTAGGTATTTTTTTTTATAAAAAACAAACATATACTTTATACTACGTACAAAGTAATATATTAAAATAACGTACTATCATTCTAAATCGTTTTTTTTTTTCTTTGAAAGTTTTATTGCTGCAACTAGGATTGACACTTAGTTTTTAGTATATATTTGTTGATTTATTTATAATAATAACACTACTACTCAATAACTATATACATTTTAAAACTTGATTATTAAATCTAACAAATAAATAAATAATCAATTAAATTTGTTTAAAACATTGTGCCGATCAAAGTATGCCAACAAAATAGGGACGGATGGGGTATATAAGTACACTGCACGGGTAGAAATTAAGATAAATTTTTATTCTTAAATAAAAACCCATATTCACTAAATTTCGTTTATATTTGTTTAAATGTTTAATGATCAATAACTACTCCATCCGTCCCACATTATAGTTCCCGTTTTCCTATTTTGGAGATCCAAAATGTTGTTCCTATTTCTATTTTTGGATAGTATGTAAAGACTATTATACCCTCATTTTTTTAACTTTATTAATTGAACTTTCTAATTTATCCTTAAATTATCCACTTGTCTTGTACTTTTTTCCACTTTATCTCTCTAACTTTTGTCTATAATTGTACTTTTCACTTTTTTCCCCTTAATCCACTTGTCTTGTATTTTTTTTGTCTAACTTTTGTCCCTTTTAATGTACTTCATCCACTTTCTACTCCCATTTCTTAAATACTGTGAAAAAACACAAACTGGAACTATATATTGGGATGGAGAGAGTATATACTAAAGGCAAAACTAATGCAAGTCATCCGCTGGTTAAAAAATTTCCCGCCAATTCCCCCCCCCCCCCAAATCTTAATGAAAATTAATTTATTTCCTACAATATTTAACTTCAAATTTATACGAAGTATATATTCTGTATGCATTTAATGAAAATATTTTAACAAATCTTTCACATATTTTATATTAGGTATTTTTTTTTTATATAAAAAACAAACATATACTTTATACTTCGTACAAAGTAATATATCAAAATAACGTACTATCATTCTAAATCGTATCTTTGAAATTTTTTTTCTACAATTAGGATTGAGACTTAGCTTTTATTATATATTAGTCAATTAATTTATAATAATACCACTACTACTCAATAACTAACTAACTAACTAACTAACTAACTATATATATATATATATATATATATATATATATATATATATGTATGTATATGTATATGTATATATATGTGTATATATATACATATATAAATATATATATATATATATATAAATATATATATATATGAGACCACATTCCTTATGTGAGACCCCTATTACATCAAATGACCACGATTAACTCTTGGTCAAACAAAAATCCTGCGTTTTTTCTCTCTCCTCCTTCCTCTTTCACGCGGTATTTTCTCTCTCCTCACTCAATTTCTCTGTTTTCTACTCTCTTTCTCTTTGCTATTCTATTTTATTTTTCATCACTACTTCTTCAATCTTCATCAATTCTTCGTCAAGGTGAGTTTATTATTGTTTAAATTTTTGTGTTTTTCAATTAATTTTAGGTCACATTCAGTTACATTCACCGTTGATTTTCGTTTGATTTTCGCTGATTTCAGCTCACATTGTTTATCAATTTGTGTTGATTATGTTTTAATTTGTTTTTTTCATTGATTTTAGTTTATTTTCGTTTTTTGAGTAGTTATCAAGTTGATTTTAGTTTTATTTTGCCTTATTTTCGTTATTGTCCAGTTTTTTTGTTTTTTTTTGGAAACCTAGAAATCACTGATAATTTGTGCTATTATAATGTTGATTTTAGCTTGATTTTAGGTATATTAATTATTTTGTCTATTTTAATTTGATTTTTCGGTTTATTTTAGTTCTCAATTATGTTTTATTTTCTGGTTTTATCTTATTTTTTGTTTGATTTTAGCTTTATTTGAGTAATTATTAGTTGATTTTAGTTTCAATTTTGCTTCATTTGAGTAATTATCTTACCATTTCTTTGGTTTTTTTGGAAACCTAGAAGTAATTGCTATGGATTCTGCAAATGCAAATGTTCTTCAAGAAAATACAATGTATGTGTTTCTGCTCATTTTATTTTTTAATTTTATATTTACTTGCTCATTTTATGTTTGTTGCTCAATAAAATACTTTGTGTTTAGCTTTATTTGAGTAATTTCACATACTTTTTGGTACCGAAAGTATAATATTCAGTTTTGTTGGCTATGATAACTTGGCTAGACAGTAGGAATGAAATGAGTGTTTGGTTTTACTCACTGCTGTTATAAGGTTTGCATTTGTTAATATTGGGTTCCCATTAGTACATGATTCCGACACCAAGCAATTAGATGAGGCTAATGAATTGCAATTGATACTAATTAGATGAGGTTAAGATAATAAGTTCGCTGCCAAATTTCTATTCCTACCTATGTGATTGCTACTTTGCTAAGATTGAAAGGGATGTGTAAGTCTAGTGTAGAGATATTGCAATGTTGTATAGCTATGCAACATTGCCACACAATGAATATTATATTGCTTATTTGGAGGGGGGAAAAACACATATTTAGTGATAGAGTTCTTTTGACATGGTAATTGCATAAATATTTCCTAGCAAAATTTCATACAAATCCATTACCATTCCACTATATAGGACCGTTTACCAAACATGGTTTAAGTAATTTTCTTAAGTAATAGAAATAGGTTGTGGTGTAAGGTTGGAGGGTGGGAGGAGGGGGATTTAAGTTCACATCTTAGTATCATACTTTTGTTTATTTGCCTCATTGGATATCCATGGGATCACTTCCATCACGATCAACAAATAGATGACTGGATGTGAATTTCTGTCTAATATTGGAGTGGGGCTATGGGGGTGGGATGGATGCTCAGGTAGAGACAGGTGGTCTAGAGATGTTCTGGTTCTCGTCAAGTAATTGGCTGAAGCAGCCTGGTTCATTTCCATTTACAAGGTGTGTTCACACTTGTTGTAGCAGCTCTGTGGAGCAGTGGCTGATAATAAGCTTAAGGGGAAAAGCAAAATTTATTGTAAACTGCTAACCATCTAACATTACTTTTTGATTTTCATAAGAATTAAGGGTCACTATGATCTGCAAAGCATCTGCGACTATTTTAAAGGACGATGTAGTATTATTGCATATTACTCGGTATGAATTGTAGGCTGATGTTTAGAGATATTTTGAAATAAAAAAAACCACAAAATTTTATGTAGTTGCTTCTCATAAATTCATATAATCTGGCATTCATTGGACTGAGATTCATATTTCATCTCTTACTGAATTCAATGAGCAATTAATGTACTCCTTCCTTAGTGCTCTTTGGAATTTGTGGGTTCACTTTATGCTGAAATGAAGCATAGGTTGTTTGTTATCATTTATGCTCATGCATGAGCAGCAAATTACTCTGCTTGAATTATTAAGCACAACCCACTTTACAGAAATTTGGTTTACTGATTGTTATTTTTGGATTAGATTTTAAGTGAATGCAGACACAGTAATTTTTCTCTACAAATAATTATTCTTTTATTTTTTTATTTTTTATTTTGTGTGAGCAGGACATCTGTAGAAACATATTATGCTGCTAATGGTGGTGGTGACCAACATGCAGCAAGGGTTGCTATTGATTCCACCAATGCAAAAGATTCTTCGGTTGCTATTGATTCTACCAATGCTAAAGATTCTACGGCTGTACCTTTGGAAAGGAAAATGTACCTGTTTTCTTATTTGCTCATTTTATGTTTTCTTGGTCAGTATAATAGTTATGGTTTGGATAAAAATTACTCATTTTATGTTTTGTTGCTCATTTATGAAATATCAGGTTTTTTGATTTTGTATAGCATATTTGATGAAATGTATGTTTTGTTTGTAGTTGTAGTCATTTGTTTAATTAGCACTAACTATTTCCTCATTTGCTAAATCAGCAAAAAATTGATTGCTCATTTCCTAAATGATCAAAGAAATGTTTGCTTATTTTACAAATGAGTAATTAATTATTTGCTCATTTGACAAATGAGCAAACTAATGTTTGCTCATTTCAAAAAAGAGCTAAGACATGCTTGCTGATTTAAGAATGATTAAAGAAATGTTTGCTCATTTGACAAATGAGCAACTAATTAAATATTTGCTCATTTGCTAAATGAGCAAAAAATTGATTGCTCATTTCCCAAATGATCAAAGATATGTTTGCTTATTTTACAAATGAGTAACTAATTATTTGCTCATGTGACAAATGAGAAAACTAGTGTTTGCTTCTTTCAAAAATGAGCAAACTAGTGTTTGCTCATTTCACAAATGAGCAACTAACTATTTGCTCATTTGACAAATGAGCATCTAAGTTTTTGCTCATTTGTTAAATTAACTACTAAGTATTTGCCCATTTGACAAATGAGCAACTAATTATTTGCTCATTTGCTAAATGAGCAAAATATTAATTGCTCATTTTAATTGTTCATTAGATAATTTATCGGCCTATGCTTCTCTATCATAACATACTCCAGACCCTCCACTAAAGTATCCTCTTCACTACACCTCCAAAAAAAATCTATGTGATATTTTACTTTTTTTTTTTTATGATTTTGTATGAGCAGGAACTCTATTGAAAAGGAGTGTGCTGCCAGTGTTGGTTCATTAGGGGCTGTAGTGGCTGTAGAGTCTGAGAAGCTCAGTGCATCTATAAAATCAGAAAACAAGCAGAAGAGATTAAAATCAGTCGCTACTAAGGGTAAAGTAAAAGAGGTTGAAAAAGGAGTGAAAGAAAAACAGAATGTGAAGTTCGAGGATCCTGAAGGTGAAGATAGAGGATTGAATTTAGGGGATGTTGTTGATGAAGTGCAAGAATCGAAGTCTGTTATTTATGGGACGTTCCGTAATAGGATGTTGCCTTCATCTGTTGTTAATGTTGTTAAGAAGCTTTCGGAAGATCAGTTGATTGCTATTAGAGCTATAGGATTTAGGTCCTTGGAGTTTTTGAAAGTGTCCCAACTACCTTTGTAGTTGGGTTTTTGGTTGGTCAAGCACTTTGATGCTCAGAGTTGTTCCTTGAATATTCCTAATTCCGAGCCTTTCAAAATTACTGAATAACATGTACATGAGGTCCTAAGGTTGCTAGCCGAAGGCATGAAGATGGATGCAAATGTTTTTTCCAAGGATAATAAAGTCATTACCCAATGGAAAAAACAGTTCAAAAAGAACTCATTATCTGTCAACATTATTGGGGAGCTTTCGATGTATTTGAAGGACCATAAATCAGCTGGGCCAATGTTCAAACGCAATTTTGTAGTTCTTTGTGTTTCCACTTTAATGTCAGGTAGTCTTTTCATTTTCATATTGCTCATTTTACTTTCATTTTTATCATTTTAATTTCATTTACTTTCATTTTGCTCATTTTAATTTAATTTTGTTATTTTATGTTAGGAGGACAAATCAAGAATGTTAATCATGACATTCTCAGATATTTGACTAATGTTGATAAAATCAAGGATTTAAATTGGTCGAAGTTTATCCTTGATTCTCTTGTGAAGGTGAAGATGAAATGGGATGAGCTTCCTACTCGATACTTTCCAGGATCTTTATCATTTCTTTTGGTAATTTTTATGTGTTGCATCTTATTGTTTGAAAAAGAGCAGGATCCCCTGCAATTTTGCACCCCCATTCCTCCCTTAAACAAGAACACACACACACACATACACACATACATACACACACACACACACAAACACATATATACACATACACATACACACACGCACACAAAACCTGTAATAGAATTTGAAATCAGATTCTGAAATTAGATTCAGAAATCAGACTTTGAAATCAGTTTCCAAAATCAAAATTTGAAATCAAAATTGATATCAGCTACTGAATTGAAATATGACCAAGGAGAAGGGGGGGGGGGGGGCAGGTTTGTGTAGGCAGGTGGCAGTAGGGGGTAGGGTTGGTATTTTCTAAGATTTTTTTTTTATTTTTTATGTATTAATTGTTATTTATTTGTTTAATTTTAATGTACTAATTTTTCTTATCTTACTTGTTTGTAGCTTGTATATGTTGATCAGTTTCTCATTGAGGATGTTAGAGCCAAACGAGAAACTCCAGTTCTCAAAGGTTGGACAACCAATATGTTGTCCAGTCGTGAGAAATTGGAAATTTATAAGGGGAGGCTTGGACTTGTTGATAAAAATCTGAAGGTTGTTGGTCCTTCTGGCAGCAAACAACCAAAACTGGTTTTCACTTTCAAATAATTAATATTAATTATTTAGGACATCTACTTAGATTTTCTGTGCCTTTGGCATTGCTTCTAGAATAGAATTGGTACAAATCTTGCCTTTGCTTGTAGAATAGAATAGGTACAAATATTGCTCATTTGTTAAATGAGCAAATAATTTATTGCTCATCTCACAAATGAACAAATAATGCATTTGTCTATATTTGTTTGAGGTATTTGGTATCAACATGTTCTTACTTTCTTTTTCTTTTTCTTTTTCTTTTTTTGTGTTTTGTTTTTAGGAAACATCGGTTCTAGTTGGTCCACAAAGTGAACAAAATGAACAAGATCCAAAGAAGGTAGTTAAATCAATTTTGAAATGAGTTTTTTTATATCAGAATTTGAAATCAGAACTGAAATCAGATTCTGAAATCAAATTGTGAAATTAAGGAAATGAGCAATAACTTTTCTATTCAATGATCATTTGTCAAATAAGCAATTAATTTTTTGCTCATTTGTTAAATGAGCATAAACTTTACTATTGATTTGTGTAATTAAATTTAATTTTCTCATTTTATATGACTTTGATTATTTGATATTCACTTTTCTTATTTCTTATTTGGTCTTTTGATTTATATTTATGTTTTGTTTTTTTTTTCCTAGAAATGCCTTATGGATCTTGCAACAGGTTACGACTAACCTGGTGTTGGGATACATGGACTTTAATGAAAAGCATGAACAAGCTGTCAAGTATTTTCCTCACAATGAGAAAATACGGAAGCTGAAGGAAGATGCCATGGGTATTTGTGACGAGCAAAGATTGAGTTCCCAAGCTACGCCGGAAAATCATAGCCTTTCTTTTAGCCAAGACGATGACTATTGGCAAGATCCGGCTGTCATTGAAGCTTGGGATAGATTTTCCAAGATTTCAACTAATGAGAAGAATGCTGAATCCTCAGTCTTTGTTAGGGCTGATTGTCCAACCATAACAGAATCCATTGATGTTACAAAGATTGTTGCTGAAAGTGTTCAGATAGCAAATAGTTTTCCTGAAAATGAAGGTATTACTATTGTAGTTGAAACTGAAAAGCTAAAGGAGGTTTAAGTATTCCATTTATACCTAGCGTTTATTTGAACTATTTGCTCGTTTTACAAATGAGCAACGAACTATTTGCTCATTTGACAAATGAGTAAAGAAGTATTTGCTCACTTGTCAAGTGAGCAAATAATTGATTGATCATTTCACAAATGAGCAAAGAAATGCTTGTTGATTTAATGAATGATTAAAGAAATGTTTGCTCATTTGACAAATAAGCAACTAACTATTTGCTCATTTGACAAATGAATAACTAAGTTTTTGCTCATTTGTTAAGTTAGCAACTAAGTATTTGCTCATTTGACAAATGAGCAACTAACTATTTGCTCATTTTCTAATTGAGCAAAAAATTGATAGCTCATTTTCCAAATGGTCAAAGGAATGTTTGCTTATTTTACAAATGAGTAACTAATTATTTGCTTATTTGACAAATGAGCAAACTAATAGTTGCTCATTTCACAAATGAGCAAAGAAATGCTTGTTGATTTAATGTATGATTAAAGAAATGTTTGATCATTTGACAAATGATCAACTAACTATTTGCTTATTTGACAAATAATTGAAATCTCATTTGACAAATAATTGATTCTGTTAAGAAATATAAAATCAAAAAAATTTCAACAAAATTAAAAACACAAAATTTCTATATGTTCGATAAATAATGAGGGGACGTGCTAAAAATATTAAATCTTATATGTATATAAAAGTATCATTACACTTTTTTTGGACAATTTCTAATATCATGATGACTCAATTCACCACAACCTCTGCATAATCTCTTCTTTTTCTGGTTTTGTTCTACAGCCTTTTCTTTTTCTCCCTTCAGCCTTTTTGCACTTCTACCTCTTGTTTCAACATTTGACACATTAATCTCAGCCCCTTTCTTTTTTGAAGTCTCTTCATTTGATACATGAACTCCAGTCCCTTTATTCTTTGAAATTTTTTTAGGTTTGACAATTATTTCAGTTGACACACTAGCTCCAATCAATAGCTCAATGTCTTGTTCTTTGTTTTTTGCACTTCCAGCTATTGTTTCATTATTTCTTGCAATCCTCTTAGCTTCCAAATCCTTTCTTAATCCTTGAAGATTTATCACAAGGTCTTGAATATCTTCATCACTGCCTTCTGCCAAACTTACACAAGTGTGTATCTCTGACCATAAATCATTTAACAATTTTTTTTCTTGTCAATTATATTAGCACATTGCTCCAACAGATTTCCTCCTAAGTCAAAAATTGGTTTCTTCAGTGCCAAAGTAGTCCATCTGTGTAACATATACTGCTCAAGAATAGTTTCAAACCTTTCTGCTTTCCAAACCCAAATCATATGTCTACATGAAATTCCTTGCCTATAAAACAACTTGCAAGAACATGTGGTGTCATAGTTAGTTGAATTAAACACAACATCAAATGTTCTAGTCCGATTTCCTTCACTTAATTTTGCAACTTCCAATCCATTTACTTTCTTCAATTCATCAACACCACAAGAAAAACATGCAATTTCAACTTCATATTGAAATTCATAAAAGACAGTGTTAGTATATAAATGTGAGGCATGCTTTTCTATCCCTAGTGGTGTTTTGCACTCAGGATATTTGTGCTTTGAATCATTATCATTCTGACCTTGAGTGTGTCTCTGGGCATCAATTGCAGCTTCATATCTCAAGTAAAACTCAACAAGTGACACATGAGGATTGATAAAGGAGCTAAAAAATGTTGTTTTCACTTTCGGATCTTGATGTTGTACGCATTATTCCTCCAAGGAACACATCTCTGAAATATGCCGGAATCCACTTGTCCCTTATCTTGTACATATAACCTAACCACTCATGTTGTTCCAAGTGGTATTCAACCATCACCTTGTTCCACCTTTCTTTAAACTCAGCGGGTTCAATTTCAAGATGCCAAACACAGGCACATAATTTTTTTAGGAAACCAGTTTCTTCCTGCATGATTGTTTTCTCCACCTTATCTGGTAACTTCTTCATTATGTGCCACATACAGAACCGATGCTTAGTCTTCTAAAACACACTACTAACAACAATTTTCATTGCTGGATCCTGATCCGTGTTCAGATAATTAGGTTCATTCCCACCCATTGCCCTGAGAAATGATTAGAACAACCACTCAAATGACATAAGATCTTCCTTTGCTATGAAACCAACAGCAAAAGTAATGCAGCTCTTATGATGGTCAACCCCTATAGATGGAGTAAACTCCATGTTGTACCTGTTTACACATACAGATTAAATTTTAAATGAGAAAATAATTCAATGTTCATTTAACAAATGAGCAAATAATTGATTGCTCATTTGTCAAATGAGCAAATAATTCAATGCCCATTTGTGAAATAAGCAAACAATTTTTTGCTCTTTTGTCAAATGAGCAAATAATTGAATGCTTATTTGTCAAATGAGCAAATAACTCAATACTCATTTGTGTAATAAGCAAACAATTCTTTGCTCATTTGTCAAATGAGCAAATAATTTAATGCTCATTTGTCAAATGAACATGCAATTCAATGCCCACATACATACTCTTATCAAAATATTAGACTTAGGGGGATATTCACTTTTCACATTGAAGTAAGCAAACAACTATACTAAGTTCATTTAAAACAAAGTCATTAAGTTAAGCCATAGTTATAAAATAGAAATGAATTGTGATTATTATGAATTACCTATTGGTTTGGTATGTGGTATCAAAGGATACCATATCACCAAATAGAGCATAACTCTTTTTACAAAGGAGGTCTGCCCACAATTCTCTACAAAAGCAATAATCTTCATCCATCTCAAAATCAAAGAAAAAAGCGCTCCACATTAGCTTTTTGTTGGTAAAGTTATCCACGAACATTTGAGCATCACTTCCTTGAATGTATGCTTTTAAATCTCTATGAAATAATTTGAAATCTTGCTTAGATGCACCAATGTTATCATATCCTCCAACAATTTCCTTCATCATTCGAAAAGTTGTAACGGGATCAATATTCACCTATTTAAAGAACAAAACAGTTTGTCAAATGAGCAAATAATTCAATGCTCATTTTTAAAATGAGCAAACAATTGAATGCTCATTTAATTATTTGCTTGCTCATTTGAACAATTTAATGCTCATTTTTCAAATGAGCAAACAATTCAAAGCTCATTTTTCAAATGAGCAAATAATTATTTGCTCATTTGTCAAATTAGAAAACAACTTTTATTAGAACATATAGAGAATTCATGAAACATAAGAGACTTTGAAAGTGTTACCTTAGAATTATTCACAATTATTTTTTTTTGTGCAATATGTTCATTTTCCTTCCTTCTTTTTGGAAGAGATTGCAACTACCTGTATAAAGTGCATGAGTATGTCCCTCTTGAAATTGTGTCGCTATGAATTTGTTATCACCACAATTCTTTAAGACAATATGTGCCTTGCACCCAACACGATAACGAGTCTCTTCCTTTTGATTGAAGCTTTTTCTTCATTGCTTTCTCCTTCCTTGTTATTTAAAATTTTTTCAACAGTAGCCTTTCTTTTCTTTTTGTATCCTTCCTTATTACATAAGATATACTGTGATATCAATTCTTTGCTTCTTCTTTGTCTTTTAGTTGTAGACTTCTTCGTGTTGAATCCAGCAGCAAATGCGTAACTTTTATAAAATTCAAGGCCCTCTTCAAGATTATTAAACTTCATCCCTATAGCTGGTTTCAATTCATTGGGGCATATTGGAAGTCATTCTTTTGTTCCTCCAGGAGTGAGCAAAGATGCTACTTTAGGAGAAACTACTATTGTAGGAGTAGTTGCACATTTGTGATGGTACTAGCTAGAATGACTCTCAAGTTGTTCGTTGTTCCTCATCATTTCTGTCATTAAACATAATAGAAATAACAAGTCATTAACAATTCCACAAAATAGTAACAAGTGAATATGCACCCCCTTAAACACACACTCTCAATAATTAGAACTGAAATCAGATTCTTAATAAGAACGTACATGGGCAGAAGCAAATACACTCACTTACACATACACTCTTACACTCACACACACACACACACAATAATTTCGGAATCTAAAATTAGAAGTGAAATCAGATTCTTAAATAAGAATGTACGCGGCCAGAAGCAAACACACACACTAACACATACACTCTTACACTCACTCACTCACTCACTCTCTCTCTCTCTCTCACACACACACACACAATAATTTCAGAATCTAAAATTAGAACTGAAATCAGTTTCTGAAATCAGAACTGCAAGCAGAAAGATGAGGGGGTAGGGGGGATAGGTTTGTGCAGGGAAGTGAAGAAGGGAGTGTGGTTGGTGTGCAGGAAACAGACCAAGAAGAAGGGGGTAGGGCTTGTGCACAAGCAAGCAGACCAAAGAACTCATAATATGTTTGCTCATTTTGAATATATTTGCTCATTTTAATTATTTTTGCTCATATTGTGTATACTGAGAACTTATAGATCCTTGAATTACTTGTGAATCTCATTAATATTTGCTCATTTTAATTCTATTTTGCTCAATAAGTTTAATATGACATCATTACAATCACTATCAAGTTTAATCTGCTATTATTAAAATCTCTATCAAATTAATCAAACCTAAATAATGGATTCAATTCAAAAAATTTCAAAGAAGTAAATTCAATCAAATCAATAGTTGATACAATTAAACATGCAATTTAATGATTAATGCAATTCAAAAATTAACATGTAATTCGATAATTTTAATGAAAATTCTAAATCAAAAGTAAATTCGAAAATCATTAGAATATGAAATTGAAAATTCTAAATCAAAAGTAAATTCGAAAATCATTAGAATATGAAATTCAATAATTTCACCAAAAATTCAAGAGTAAATTCGAAAATTATCAGAACAATAAATTCAATTACTAAGATTAACATGCAATTCAATAAGATTAGATGACTGACATCATTAAATTTTAACGAAAATAATCCAAAATCGAAAATAATCAGAACAGAACAATTGGAAATTTTAACCAAAATAATTCAAAACTTAGAGAATGAACAAACCTCAATAATTGATGGAAATTGTGTACTTGTGAACAAGCTAAGATGAGGAGAGAGAAATTGTCAAGGTGAGTTATTAATTAGACGCCATTGATGAAGCTCCGTGGTGGAGAGAAGTCAGTTAACTGTGGTGGAGAGAGAAGACAATTAGGCGTGGTTTTTAGGAGGTTTATGTTATTAATCTCAGCTGTTGGATTTAATACAATTTAATAGCCGAGATTTGTTATCACATATGGGATGAATTCTCACATATAATGTGATTCTCACCGAATCCTGACCCTTTATATATATATAAACTAACAAGAACCGTTGGATCTAACTCAGATGCGGGTTCGATGAGTGGCCCAGATTATTTCAAAAACTAAATTATGCGGGTTCCCTTTCTTCTACCTCTGTCACGCCATTTTCTCTCTCCTAAAGTAGTTTCTTTCTCCTTGCAACTTTTCGCCGAAATCTGCCATTGTTACTCTACTATTCCACTCAAAATTGCAGAAATTATCTGTTTATTGTTAAATTTCTTCGAAGACTATTTGTTTTGAAATAAATTGGTCATAGAAGTTTGAAAATTAGGTATATTTAAAAGTTTTATAATGCAAAATTTATAAAATTTGTGATAATTTTTGTAGTTTATTGTGCTTGAACAGGTATAATTTTTCAATAATAGCTGTAATTTGCAGTTTTTTTTGCTTCAATTTTGGATTTCGGCACGATTTAATTAGAGATTCGAAAACTATTTTTAAATTTGGTGATTCACTGAAAATTTCGTCCGCGACACTCAATTCTCACCCAATCTGCAAATTCGTGCTTAAAATCAGGTATAAGTTTTTAACGATTGAATCTATATAAATTTTTGAATGTTTTTAGCTTATGATTTTGTTGAAATTTGGAGCTCGATTCTAAACACTAAGTGAATTACTATGTACTGAAGCTGAACCTATTATTATATCAATCTCAAAAGTAGATTGAAACCAAGTAAAAGTATACTAATTGTATGTAAAAGTAAATTGAAAATCTAAAACTATGATTTATATGAGAAATCAGAGAAATGAAGATTGTGTTTGCTCTTATTAAAGAAGAAAAGTGAAACTTTAATTTTGGTTAAGTACTCTGTAGCGCTGTTATTTTGTCTAATTAAGCTTTCTAATTGAATTTGGTGTTGTGTGTGATTGAATTAATTTATCTGATTAGAAACAAATTCTCAATAAATTAATTTTTAGGGTTTGTTTTATACGACCATCAAATTACATGCCTATTATGAGGGAGTATTTGTGAGATTTTCATGCCTGAATTTGTCTATTTTTTTACTTTACATTGAATTAATTTTGATTATTCAATTATTGTTGTTGATATCTTTATGCACACTAATTGTTTGACAAAAGGCCTCAATGAATCCTATTAATTTAATCAATTTCAAAAATAGATATATATGGTCCTTTTATGGATGTGGCAGGTGCAATTTTGTTTCTTGTGGTGACAGGAAATTATATAGGGATGAGTGGTTTGAGGTTAATAACAAAATGATCAATGTCCTCTTCACACTTATGTATCTCTATCTATGTCTTTACATTTTGCTTTATTTTCCAATCAGGTAAGAGCAAATATTTTCCCTCTGTGAGCTTGTTTTAATTTAAGCTATTTACTTCTTTCTTCACGGACAATGTTCTTGTGAGTCAATGAAAGTATATATCTTATAAAAGTAAATTAACCCTCTCTTAAAGTAAGCATATGCTAGCCTAACTTGGGTGTGAGTCGATTTTCAGAATTAATTACAGAAGCTCCCAACTCTTCTTTTCTGGATTGCCTAAGCTGGATGGTAGAGAGACTATCAGGGGATGAGATTTCAGTGTTTGCAAACTTATGTTGGTCCTCTTGGACTAGCAGGAATAACGTCATTCATGAGCCGTCAACACACAATCCTATAATGCTAGCTACAGGTTTCACCAGGTAAGTCTATGACTATAATTCATATGCTGCTAGTCTTTATCAAGGTGAAAAGAAGTGATGCATAGTCTGCTTCTGCCTAGGTAGGTAAAACCTCCTATTAATTTGATTAAAAATAATGTGGATGCTGCAATCATGAATGGGAAGGAAGTGGGTCTTGGGGTGGTTGTCCGGGACTCAAATGGCAAGGTTTTGAACACTTCAGTAAGGAGAAGAATTGGCGGGTGGGAACCAAGTGTTGCTGAGGCTGCTGCTTTGTGTTATGGGGTTGAGATGTCCTGGAGTTTTGGCTATAGCAGGGTGTGGATGGAGAATGATGCTCTCACAATTGTTGAGAAAATTAAGGGGAAAATGTCAGGACTTAGCTATTTGTTTCTCTTCACTTGTCGTGTTGTTGATTCGATGTCTTTGTTTGATGATGTTCGGTGTATACATGTTAAGAGAGTGGGTAATACTTTAGCACACTTAGTTGCTAGATCTTCCCAATAATTGAATTGGGGCGTTTTCTATTTATAATAATTGAGTTGTTCAATCCTAATCAAAGCAATCAAGCGTTATATGCTCGACAGCTTGAATATAAGTTGTACTCAGCTTTATTGAACTAATAATGTCTCCTATGAATATTATTTTATCAATTTCAAAAGTAGATAAAAACCAAACAAAACATTCTTAAGTAAATCAAAAAATTGAACCTATGATTTATAATATGATCAATCAAAAAATGTAGCTTGTGTTTGCTCTTATCAGATTAGAAAGTTGATTGGGATGATTTACTGCCTCGTGTATGGTATAGTTTAAACTCTAGCTGCATTCTATTATTTGATAATCTTATTCTCTTAAAGTATATACAAATTTTATAAAAGTAACCTAATTGGATTCAAAAGTAAAAGCTCAATCAAATGCTAAATATACAATCTCGAGTTTGTGCTAATTGGTGCTAAAGGATTTTTGGTGTGAAAGTTGAGGATGTAATCAATAGGGCTATGATTCTGCTGCTTTCTAAGTACTGTTTACCCTAGAATCAATTGCTATGGCCTGATCGATGTGATCATACAACACCAAAGCTTCCTCATATTTACCCTGCTTATACTAGTCATTTCCCAAGGATTTTAACTCCTCAGGATCCATTTACTCAGTGAACTCTGAAGCTGCGTTTCATCTGTACTGTTTCTCCGTAGTATATTTCCCATAGTAACATTATTAATTTCCAAAGTCTTATTGACAATGGTGTTACTGTTAGGAGTAACACACTTCTGTTTCAGGCTATTGATTTGAGCCAACTGCAATATGTTCCCTGAAGGAGCTCGTGGAGTTCCAGCCTCGCTTTGATCACCTGACGACTGTCGTTCCTGAATTTTGTTAGTTGAAGAAGAGGAAGAAGACGTGGTGGAAATTCTTGCAGCATCAGAAAGTCTTCTACTTTGATTATGTGAAATCGAACCCCTCGGACTTGCCACATTAGACTTTACAATTGGAGTAACAGATTTTTCTGTAACTTTTTCAGGTTTGCATTTAGCAGCACCAACAGCAACAGCAGCAGAAGCCTCAACTGGCTTGCCCTGATCTTTTTTCTCAGTCACATTCTTACTGTTCGTAGTCGAAGGCAGAGAACAGACCGAGGACTTCCTAGAGCAAAGACTATGACGTTGAAATAAGCCGCCTATGAAGAATGGGCTGTCAATATATGGAGTTTAAGTATGATGTTGTGTTTGTTGTGCATTTGAATCATAGGTTTCCATTAAACCTTTTGTCCTCAAGACTAGCAATTGTCTAATTTCATAGAGCGATCATAATCCTAAGTGATCTCTAAAGTAAATAAAAAAGAATATAAAGTGAATAAAAAATACTTAAAGTAAACCTATTAGCTCAAGTGGTAGAGCACTATGCAAATGCATAGAGGTGTAGGTTCGATTCCTACATAGGTTATCTCTACAAAAATATAAACCACACTAGAGTAACTCAAAATTTCTCAAAAGTAAATCAAAATAACTAAAAAGTAAATCACATAAGCTCTAAAGTATACGGACAACAAATTAACTTGAAATGATTAATAACTATAGAAACTTTGTTATAGCACAAAAACTCTAAGTCATTGACTTTCTTACAAGATGAGTTAAGTTACAAGAAACAAATATATTGAATTCAATGTAGAGGTTTTCAAATTAAAAGTAAATAAAACTATATCGAAAGTAAACAAAAAAAGAAGAAATCTAATAAAACATATAAATAACTAAATTAAACTTTAATACATAGTACAAAGTTGAATCTTTAGATTACACAAATGAAACTACGTGGAACATGAACCCACATCTTTTGTAAATAAAACAATACCAAAAGTAAATAAAAAAAATTAAAGAGTATATATATTAAATCATAGAAAGTGGTAATGAGCATTGAACCTGAGTCATTAACTTTGATAAAAACCTACGTGGGATTCGAATCCACATCTTTTGTGCAATTGCACAATGCTCTACCTTTTGAGCTAGTAGGCTAACGTATAGTAATAAAAAATTGCTCAAAAGTAAATAAAAAATATTCAAAAGTAAATCAAAAAATCGATGCCCCATTTTATAATTGTGAGGGTCCAGGGAGAAGTCTTTGTATGTAGTACAATGTACACATTACAGTGAAGAAATGCTAGCCTCTCTGCACTTGTTTCTAGCATTGACTACCCTGTACCACATCACCAGTCTAGCTCTGTCATCCACCCAAACAACAACAACCAACACACAGCACCACACCCTTTGCCCCGTGCTCCTTGACCACATATAGCCACACCATTAACACAGTACCCAAGGCTACAAAGAAAACCCGTGACATCCTCACGGCTTTTACCCACACATCAACTCCCCACGCACTCACTACCATGAACACCATGCACACAATTATATACCAAACCAAGTCACTACCATCAACTCAAAAGTAAATAAGACAAACTCTAAAGTAAATAGAATTTCACTAACATCAAGGCAATTCTTCAAGCTATCAAAATTTAGCAGATCATCCAATTTTAAGAGAATGACACCACTTCGATAAAATGAGGCATAAGCTAGGTAGCTGGCCAAACTCTACTCAACATTAGCAATTTGTAAACTTCCGAGCAACAACTTATATAATCACCTCATTCAAGACCCTTAGTCTTATAAAAGCTCTTTGCACGATTCCGACTGATGAATCCTTGAATATTAGTCCATAAGCTCTAGTCTTGCCTTCCCAAACACTGCAACACTGATAAAATGAAAAAATGCCGCTGCCAATGGATATTTAATCAGTAAGGATGTATATTATCTTTGATTTATCTATTGCCTATGCTTAGGTGTAGAAAACAGAAATATGGCCTAAAGTATCATGTCAAAGCTCCTCTCCAGACTTAGTCCTATATTGCAGCCTCTTAATATTCTATAGAAGTAATACAAATGGACTCTCCAATACAATACCATACACAACTCCAACTTCACTCCTATACACTCATAGAGAATGCAACGCCAACAAATCACACCCCCCAAATATAAGTATAATGTAAGGGAAAGTGAAGGTTCTGAAATTTAAAGTAAATAAAACTACCATAAAACTCTAAATCGAGAAACACAAAATAAAATCAAAATTATATACAATAAATTCAATCGAAACCTGGTTAAAGAAACCAACAATACAATTGAAATTAAACTCTCCAATCAATCGTGACAAAACTAAAACAAATCGCAATAAAATCACAACAATAATAGATAAAATTGCACATTACTCAAACATAAAACAGCAAAAACCCTAAATTTCACAATCGAAATCGCATAAGTTTGATTAAAAGTCAAATTAAATAGAAGACTACAACAAAAATCGAAATCAAATTAACTTACTTGCTCATAAATAGTCGACAACGAAGATCCAAGAACAAATAATGAACGAACTTGATATGCGAAAAGCGGGGAAAATTTGTGAAGAAGAGAGAGAAAGTGTGAAGAAGAGAGAGACTCTAACGAAAATGCCTAAGCTAAGTCAAATGAAAATGACCTGGTTCATTTTTGTTGGTTCGGGCTCACAACAAAAAAAATCGCAGGAGGAGAGTTCGCAAGATTAGAAGAGAGAGAAAGTGTGAAAAAAAAGCGGCGACGAAAATTCCTGAAAGTCATTCAAAGCACCAAATTACAATTTTGCCCTTAATGAAGCGGGTGAAGTATAGACCGTCAGATCTAACGCGATGGATGGCTCGGATTAGTTCGCAGTTCGTATTATTCGAGCTACTTCGCACGGGATTCTATATATAGGATTGTGATCCAATGAGGAGAATCTTAAAATGAGAGAAAGATGAGAAGGAATTTCAACCATGCAAATCATTTACTCCAACGGACTAAACAGGCCCAACAATTTCTAAACACCGGCCAAAAAGTAAAGTCCAACTTTCCTATTCTCTACTCCGTAATTTGCTATCTTCTTCCATGGAAACAACTCCATGACTTTCTTTCTCACTCCTCAAATCTCCTACTTCTTTCAAAGAATTATATTAATTTCGTGATTTATCAAGAACCCTAATTTTATAGTTGATAAATTTTACTCGTGGTTCCAATTCTAATCTGGAGAAAGTTCTAATTGGGAGAAATTCTCGAATCAATGTCGTCAATGACGCCACATCAAAAAGGTATTACTCCAATACTGTTTTTTTAGTAGTTGGTTGGTTTTCCCAGATAATTTGTAACCTAAATACGAATTACAATGTTAATTTTTGATTTACTAACATCAAATTTGGTAATTGATTATCTACCTAGGTCAATTTTTCCTGTTGAAGTAATTGTAAAATTGTTGAGTAGAAAATCATAAATTACTGCAATAGAAATTTTTATTGGGTTTGTTTTGTTGGTAATGATCCATGACTTTGTTTAATACGTTGGTTTTTTGCTGTGGAATTTGATGGATATATGTAATGTGATCTATTCATGCTGCTAAAAATTTGCATATCCAGTTCTAAAAAAAATGCACATTTAGGTAAAATATATGCATATTAAGTTTAGAAAATATGCACAATGAATTGAGTTTTAATTTATTCGATGCAATTTGAATATTTGTAGCATTAAGAAAACATAGGATGTAGGGTAGAGTAAGAGGATCAAAATTATGCACATATATAGAGGATCAAAATTATGCACATATAGCTTAAAATAAATGCATATTTAGGTTAGAAAATATGCACAATTATTCTAAGGTTTATTTCATTGCCAACTTGAACACATTTGCTTTTGTCAAATAAAAAAAATACTTAGACACATTTAGCAGTTTAGCTTATTGTATGTAAACAGATGATAAGGGAGAAGAGTATGAGGGTCTCTTAGGTAATTGAATAAGTGCAGTAAATATTATGCATGTTTAGAAGTTAAATTATGCATATTTAGTTATAAAAAATGCACGTATGTATGAAAATGTATGCATATTTGATGATAGTGATTATATCATATACATATATATTGTCTCATTGCATTGGTCCCATGTCCTGTAGTACAAACTCCACCTATAATCCAATACATCCGTAGTCCTAGGAGAGAAACAAAGGTAACTCCATGTGGAACTAAGGAGTGGTATCCTGATTGTGAAGATGATACAAAGCCTTGCAAAGGAATGATATTTGAAAATTTAGGGAAAGCAGTAGAATTTTATGAAAATTATGCTAAAGTATGTGGATTTGACACACGTTTATCTACTTCATACACGAATGCCAAAGGGTTCATTGGCTTGAAGTATTGTCTTTGCAATAGAGAGGGTTTCTTAATACCTAAGAGTCAAATACGTATTGATGGGAAACAACATCGCAGAAAAAGTACTAAGCGAATTGGTTGCAAAGCTAGAATAGTATAGAAAAACAACCCTATAGATGGAACATACATTGTGGTCAAATTTCATGAAGACCATAACCATTGTCTTGCCACTCCTACATCAAGACAATATTTAAAGAGTTCAAGAAACACAACAAGAAAATGCTTCACTCGCGACAAGTTTTCTGGATGTTGTTAAGCCCATTTGGTCGCAAAATGTCTTTTACGACGAGAAACACGTATGGTCATGGGTCGTCGCAATCGGCTTGGTCGCAAAAACTTTACGACCAGTTTGAAAGACTTGTCATAATTATATTCTTACGATGATTCAAAATCTCGTCGCTAATGTGAACAAATTACGACTTGTATACTTGTCGCGATTCCTTTTTAAAATAATTCAAATTGCATTTTGTAATTCTTCACTTTATTCCATTAGTTTTATATTTATCTTTTGTTGCATATATGAAAATAATTCGAAACCAAACACACATTATATAAAATTGAAAACAAACAATCATTGCAACTCTTTTATAAATTATTAGGAGTAACATTTAATTTAAAAAGGAACATAGAAAATTTACAACGTCCCTTCAAAAGTAGAAATTTAAAAGAATAGAAAAATCCTAAACAGTTCATTTCCTTAAGACTAGAAATTAAACTTGAAAATCTAAATTACAATGCTATCTAATACTCCGTATAACTTCAACAACTACAGCCATTTTTGGTCTTGATTTGGTTTCCTTTTGCTCTCATAATGTGCAATTCCAAACATTTCACAACCCCTGTATACATTTTAAAAAATTGTAAATATTAGATGATTAAAAAGAATAAAAAAAAAAAAACTATGCTTAACCCGCCATATCTGATTTAATAGCTAAAGGAAATCCTTAAATCAAAATTGTTAAACATAAATTCATTAAAAAGAATAAAAATAATGGTTTTATTTTTAATATTTACATAAATTTTTAATCTAAAAAAAGTAGGATAAATAAAGAAAAAAATGAAAACTAAAACAAGAGTTAAGATAGAGAATTAAGAGTCATACTATCCTAGATCGAAATTAAAATAAGTAGAGTAGATATGTAGACATGATACTTGAAGAAAATTTCACATCAACTAGTAAGAGAAAGATGGGTAAGAATTACTTGAAGCTAGAAATAACGAGAAAGGCTCAAGTAGAAGAAAGGTGAAGAGTGTTGGCAGAAGAACTAAGTGAACAAAAAACCTAAGTAGCCCTAGTAAAATTCCTGCTCCAGTTTTGGGTGAAATTTTCGTTTTTTCGCGACCAGATTTTTACTTTGTACGAGGAGATTTTTGTCATGTCGTAAAAAGTTTCCAATATTTACGACTAGTTTAAAAATTCGGTCGTTGTTCTTGTTAATTACGACCAGAAATGCGTATGGTCGTAATTTTTGGTTGTAAATGAGCCATTTCCTTGTAGTGAAAAATGATTACAGTTCATAAGAATTTTGTTTCTAGAAACTCAAAAGTGAACGCCGGGGCTGTGAAATCCTTTAGATTGTTCAAGAAAAATGTAGGAAATTATAATAATGTTGGTGCCACAATGCAAGACTTCATAAACTTTCATAGGGATTTGAAAGAACACTTCAAAGGTGATGATGGGAAGATGTTAATTGAAAATTTTATACGAAAAAGAGATGTGTTTGATGGATAATACTTTGACTATGCCCTTGATGAAGAAGATCACATTTGTCACTTGTTTTGGGCAGATGCAATCTGTCGTAAGAACTATGCATTGTTTGGTGACATGGTTTCTTTTGATTGTACTTATGACTCAAACAAATATCCAATGGTTTTGGCGCCTTTTACGGGAGTTGATCACCACAAGTCTTGCATTACCTTTCGGGTTGGCTTACTAGTAAAAGAAGATACCAAATCATTTGAACGGTTATTTAGGACTTTTCTCAATGCTATGGGAATTGTGAGCCAAAATATTTGATAACAGATCAAGACACCGCAATGAAAGCTGCAATAACTGATGTGTTTCTCATCACTCGTCACCGACTTTGTATGTGGCACATAATGAAAAAAGTTCCCGAAAAAAAAAGCCTTCAGCTCAAACAAGATGAAGACTTCCTTACATCATTGAATGCAAATGTATGGGACATGGAGCAGGAACCACGAGAGTTTGAAGCCACATGGAACTCTATAATGATGAAATATAAACTTCAAGAGAATGAGTGGTTCAAACATATATTTTCAATCAGGAAACATTAGATACCTAGCTACTTTAGAGATCTCAGGTTAGGGGGCATTTTAAGGACAACGTCCAGATCTGAAAGTAAAAATAGTTTTTTCAACAACTTCACCAATCTGCATGTGACACTTGTTGAGTTTTACATGCGTATTGAGAGTGCAATGGATGCATAAAGACACAAGCAAGATAAGATGAATACAGACTGAGTTCACTCTGTTCCTTAGTTGCAAACTCCGTTGCCTTTGGAGAAACATGCATCTGAAGTTTATACCCGTACTATGTTCTATATGTTCCAAGATGAGGTGTATAAAGCTTGTTTCAGATGTGAAATAGTTGATATAAGAAAGGAAGAACATATAGAAACAGTAAGTGTCATGGACTCGGCTTGGCAAAAGACTCATGAAGTAATATATAATTCAGGAAATCTAATGACATCATGTTCTTGCAAGTTGTTTGAGAGATTGGGAATTTTATGCAAACATGCAATTTGTGTTTAAGTGCAAGATAGATTAGAAAGATTCCAAAGTACTACATTGTTGATCGTTGGACAAAAGAGGAAACAAAAAGGCCAATTTTTTATATGAATGGTAACCTCCTTCAAGATTGTAGAAAGATGAACATGGTAAGTAAGATGTTAGGGGAGCTTGGTCAGAAATTTTTAATAGTGTAGGCCTTGCAGAGAGAAATGAGGAAGATTTGCAACATTTTGTTTTTAGGGCTTTTTGTAACATGATAGTCATAACTGTCCAAACAAAAAAGTATCTTAAACATGGTAAACGTTTTTTACTCTCAATTCTCATATCTATAAACATGTTATTTTTAGGGTTTTTTGTTTAAATATTAATATAAATTCTCAAAATATACTCTTTTTTTTTATTTAAAAAAAAAGTATGCAGGTTTGATGATTACCGGCTTATAATCATTTTTATGGAGACAAGAGTGACTTCAAGCTAGCATAAGATATGAAGAATAAAAACAATACGATGTTCATGTTCATGTTTTAGGATGAATTAACTCCTTATGTTTTAGAAGGGTATTTTGGATGATCTCCACGAAAAAAATGAAGCTTATTGGTTCCTTTGTTCAAGGGTGTCCGAAATCAAGGATGGCGATCGTAATTCCAAATTCTTTCATCATAAGGCAGCTCAAAGGAGAAGAAAAAATTATATCAAAGGCCTTAATAACGGTGATGGTGAGTGGTGTTCAGGGAAGGCGGCTAATGTTGAGAGAATTGTTCTTGATTTCTATAGTGCTCTATTTGCTAGAGGCGAGCTGAACGAGTCGTTGATGGAGGAGGTCTTGGCCAGCGTCCCAATCATGATTACGGATGGTATGAATTCTTCCCTATGTCGCCCCTTTCTTAAAGAGGAAATACATATTGCTCTCTCACAGATGGGTCCTTGTAAGGCCCCTGGGCCAGACGGGCTCCATGCTATTTCTAACAGAATCCTGGCACATTGTAGGGGATGATGTTACTAAGTTTGTTAATAACATAATCTCGGGAAGAGTCCCTTTGGATAATATAAATATCACAAATGTTGCCCTAATCCCGAAAATTCAGAGTCCTACTTGTATCTCTCAATTCCGGCCTATTTCCCTTTGCAACGTGCTCTACAAATTAGCCTCAAAATTTGTGGCTAACAGATTAAAATCTCTCCTCCATGCTATGGTTACAGAAAATCAGAGCGCCTTTGTCCCTAAACGTTTGATTACAGATAATGCCTTGATTGCTCTTGAACTATTCCATACTATGAAGAAGAGATCTAAGAGCCGTCGTGGGTTGACTGCTATGAAGCTGGATATGAGCAAGGCGTATGACAGGATGGAGTGGGAATTTTTTAGAAGACTTTTGACCAAGTTGGGGTTTGCTAGAGCCTGGGTTGATACTATTATGTCTTTTGTTTCCACGGTGCGATACTCATTTATTATCAACGGAGTCCCTTCGGATCTCCTGACTCCATCTAGAGGTCTCCGCCAAGGTGATCCTATCTCCCCTTACCTGTTCATTCTGATTGCTAATGTCTTGTCTAGAATTTTACAGGCGGCTGCAGAGAAAAATCTAATTCATGGAGCCCGGGCTAGTAGAAATGGCCCGGAGATTACTCACCTGTTTTTTGCAGATGATAGTCTTTTATTTGCTAGAGCCACCTAGCAGGAATGTTCAGTCATTGTTGACATTCTCAACAAATACGAAGCAACTTCCGGGCAAAAAATCAATTTAAAAAAGTCGGAGGTGCCCTTTAGCAAAGGGGTCCATTTATCATCTCGGGTCACTCTTAGCTCGATTCTTGGTATGGAAATGGTGGATAATCATACCAAATATCTTGGTATGCCGACTGAGGTGGGACAATTGAAGAAAGTGGTTTTTGCTTTTGTGAAGGATCGAATCTGGAAGAAGGTCCAAGGTTGGAAGGAGAAACTTTTGTCTAGAACCGGTAAAGAGGTCCTTCTCAAGTCCGTAGTCCAAGCTATTCTGACATAATTGATGGGTGTGTATAGATTCCCAAGTGCCCTTATCTAATAGATTCATGCTATAATGGCTCGGTTTTGGTGGGGTTCAAATGAGAGGGGTAGAAAGATCCATTGGAAGAGCTGGGCTTCTTTATGCCAACCTAAATGCCTAGGAGGTATGGGCTTTAGAGATTTGGGGGTTTTCAACATAGCTCTCCTTGGGAAACAATTGTGGCGCCTTGCAACTCATGAGCATTCCCTGGTAAGCCGAGTTTTCAAGGAAAAATACTACCCCCAAACGTCTATCTTAGAGGCAACATTAGGTCCAGCAGCAAGCTACTCATGGCAAAGCTTGTGGAGCTCAAAAGCGCTTGTGAAGGAGGGTATGCTGTGGAGGGTGGGTAATGGCCGGAATATCAAAATTTGGTCGGATCCTTGGCTCATTGATGATGAAAGTCGTTTTGTTACCACATATGAGAATGTTGAGCTTTGTCAATATGTGGAAGAGCTCGTTGATAAGGAGAACCGTAGCTGGGACTTGCAGAAAATTGAGAGCATGTTCAACGATCGAGATAAGTAGGCTATTTTAGCGATCCCAATAAGTGAACATTATTGGGTTGAAATATGGAAGGCGAAAATCACACCAAAGGTCAGACACTTCCTTTGGAGGTGCTGCTCAAACACCTTACCCTCCCGAAGTCTTCTGCAATATAGACACATTGCTGATGACCCTCGATGCCCTTGCTGCAGCTCAATCAATGAGACGGCCATTCACGCTACAATTCTATGCTCTAGCTCGCATCAATTGTGGTTGAGAAGTGGCTGTCACGATGCTCTCTCCCTTGTCTCATCGAACTCATTTGGAGATGTAATTCTTAATTGGGAAAAGAACCTCTCAGCTGAGGTGTATCAAAGGAGCTTGTTCCTTACTTGGTTTATATGGTTTCGTCGCAATAGATGGGTTTTTGATAATGTGTGGGATCCGGATGAGGCTCTCCTCCTCAGACACAGTAGACTAGTTGTCGATTTTGGCAAGTATACTGAAAGGGTTTATGGGGGAACTTCTCTTCCCACTGTTTCAGCTGGCAATCCGATATGGGAGCCTCCCTTAGTTGGCCTGGTGAAGGTCAATGTAGACGCGGTGATCTCTGATGATGGCTGGGTAGGGCTGGGTGTTGTTGCCCGTGACTGTACGGGTAGTGTTCTGTTCTCGGCAATTCGCAGACATAGAGCTAGATGGGATCCTTTGATTGCCGAAAGCAAAGCGGCTTGGTTTGGGGATAAAGAAGGCATTAGAGCAAGGCTTGAGAGACATTATCCTTGAGGCTGACTCCCTGGTGATGGTTACCGAGCTCAAGAAGAAATCCTTTTCTTTAGCGGCTGTTGACAATGTTTTAGAGGATATCACTTTTGTTAGCTCGGGTCTTTCTTCTATTATTTGGTCTCATGTAAAACGTGATGGGAATTTTGTGGCCACCACTTAGCGAGGTTAGTGTCATTTGGTCATGAACAGTTGTGGGAAAATTCCGTTCCGGCTGAAATTTCCTCGTATGTCTTGTTGGATTCTCTTTCTATGAATTAATGCATTAACCGCTTTCTTAAAAAAAAAAAAAATCCTTATGTGACTTATTAACTATTTATTTATATTTAATTCTTGACTTATTGAATCTTTGAACAAGAGTGTTTTTTATAAATAGAAGAGTAGAATGCACATTTTATTTAAAAAATACACACATTTGGTATAAAAGTAATGCATGTTTAGTACAAATAAAGTTTCTTGATGTATTAGGTAAAACATTCAGGTTATTGGTTTGTCTTTAACTTACATTCACGGAGAGAGTGATTGAGTTGAGGAGAAGAGTGGAACTTTTTGATTTGGGTGAGTAGAAATGGTGGGATTTTTAGTTGCATGATTTTAAGTGTGATTATTGTGAGGAAAAAATTGGTGGATGAAGAGGAAGATTTGATTTTTATTTATTTATTTGATTTTATTTTTTTTATTTTTTTTTTAAAGATCAACTATATATTTAATAAGAGGTGAAAAGTGAGCATAAAGAATTTTCTTGTAGAGTATGATTTAAAGGTTCAGTGAATATAAACCTAATTAAATTGATATCTTTCAATTCCCTTGCCTTTTATTTTTACTTTTTGGATATAATATTGTATGACTATCAACTAATATATAAGTAGAAAAAAAAAATGTGATACTGAGTCAGAACGCAAATCCAATGTAAATTAAATCCGTAAAATATAAGTTTAACGCTGTCCGAAGTCAAGCCCGTCTTTTAATCTGATATATTGCAACCAAAGTTTCATAGTAAGAAAGTTGATAAGAGAAAACATCAAAACAAAAGTACTCATTTCATGCTCATACAAAACAAAGAACTCTTGTAAATCAAGGAACTCCTTTCTTACAACATAACAATATTTGCATTATTTACATCTTCAGAGATATAAGATTCATTATGACATCTCATTATCTACCAAGGCAAAAGATCATGAATCATATATTCATGTCAATATTGTCACTTTACTACACATCATATTCCCAGATCTATCAACAACAAAAATAAGAGCATCACTAAGAACAAGCATTTTTTTGGCCTAACTGGCTGAATTTAATGTTCTAAAGATGGGAAGAGTGTGATAGGTTCACCTAGTGCTTCCTAATCTAAGATTTAATTCTAATATGCAGCTACCAGATATGAACAAACAAAATTATGGAGATCCTATGACAGTCTGAGTAGAGAAATAAAGCAACTGGTTTAAACAATGACAATTCTCTGATTCCTTCTCCAAGTCAATCTTGCTAGCTAGTTCTTCGTCAAGTGTTCCCTACCTTTTTTTATCACATATGTTCTCCTTGCATTCAGCTGACTAAGAAGAATTGTGCTGCAATATTTGGCTCTTAGAGACTGTAATGCTTGAACCTGGAAGATGTTTATTTTGTTATAAAAAAATGACATAAACTAAAAAGAATTGAACATGTAACATACAAAATAAAAAGTTTTCTTACATTTTCTTTAGCTTTTTTTTGGAAGCTATACTCCCAATTGCCATCCTGCCCAAGTATGTTTCCATATACCTCATAAGAAAACCCCCCACAATCCTTTAAATTTGATCTGGATTTCCATGGAAGTTTTACATTTTTATTTTTTCAGACAATTTTCCAGCCTTTAGATGTTTGATGGTTAACAGAAAACCTTGAAAAGCAGTGTCCTTTAAGGAAAATAAATGAAAGTGAGCATTATAGAGAAACAATAACTAGATAGGATAAAAATTAACTTATTACTATGAAAATGTGCAAACAATATAGATTACAAACTCACATTTGATATATAGCCTCTTACATTTAGATTAATATAAATGCACATTTAGTTCAATACATATGCACATTTACTTTATAAAAGATGCATATTCATTTTGAAATTCATGATTTCAGTGGCCTGGATAGTCTAGTAATGGGTAGGCTCAATACATTTAGTTCAATACATTTAGATTAATATAACTGCACATTTAGTTTAATACATACGCACATTTACTTTATAAAAAAAATTGCATATTCATTTTGAAATGCATAATTTTAGTATGGTGGCGTGGACAGTCAGCCACAAGTGTTCTTGGTAATGGGTGGGCTCAGCTACAAAAATAATAACATATTCACAAAATGCAATGAACTAAAATGACACATCCACTCAATCTGTTTTTTATTCAATAAAAATATGCACATTAAGTTAAAAAAAATGCACATTATGCTTAAAAAAATATGCATATATATATATTTAGCAAATTACTAAAGTTACATGTTACACCTCCTTCAAAATATTATTGCATGTTGCACTATGGATAATGAATAGGGAGCAGGGAGATTAGAGATTACCAAAAGCTCATAAATAACTCCATATTTTTTCTGAAAAGAAGAATTTGCAGGTAAAGATCTGTTATCAATGTAGTATACTCGATCTTTCACGAAGTTGAAGCACACAAGGAAGAATTGTTTATCGACGCATATAGGAAAGAAAACCTGAATAAAATGATACGAAGTATTAAACAACTAATAATCAAGGAGAGCATATATAAATCCATATAAAGGAAACAAAACTATTGTGCAAAACAGAAATAAACTACTAGACTTCTAACTTTCTAAATCAGCTTTTTCCAAAGAAGAACTTTTATATGTATACAACTCATTTTGTAGCCTAGTGTGAATAGCCTATTGTGAAAGTTGGCGATTCTATTAGCATCCGTTACTTGACCAGTAAAATCATGAAGTGTCAGAAAATACTGCAAAAAGAAATAAATTTTTTTAAACTGCACTTCATACAAAAAGTTTAAGATTAAAACACAACTACAAATGGAAAAAAGAAAACCTTACGGCTAAATTTGTAGAAAAGAACACTCTATGAGGTTTGTTTTCTCCACGATGCAAATTTTGGATATTTAAGATCAAACTCCAAATATCAACGACTGATGATGAAACGTCTTCATCAGTAGAAAGTGAATACATATCTTCCCGTGTTGCAAACATGTCTTTATACATAAACAACTTTTCACTAAAAAAAAAAAGTAAGCTTAGTATAAATCAAATGTAAGACGAAGAAAAAATATTGAAATATATTTCGATAAGAAGGAACTACATACCCTCTTGGCTCTTTCTCAAAAAAACAATAATATGACAAAATCCTTTCTTTTTCTCTTACATCACCTAACAAATCCCCATAACGTGTCCAATATGGAGAGCGAAGATACTTTGAAAGATTTTTTACTGATCTTTTCTCTCTCCAATGATTAATCCATAATCATCAACTCGATCCAAAATATCTCCAAAGATACTAATAAAAATAAAATAAAACAAACATATAAGTGATTTCCCAATAACCTTATTTAAGTAATTTATCCGTAAAACAAATGATAAACATAGGATAATGAAAATAAGTACCATATTAATACATTTCATCTATATCTCCACAGAGAGGTGTAGGAGGAGTAGGAGTTTGATTCAATCCCAAGGAAAAAGTAGGAGTAGCGACAGTGGAAAGACGTCTCTTATTATCAAGGGGAGGAGAGCTTTCTTTTTCTAATAAGAATTCATCCATTAATAACAGATCACCAGCAATTGTAGCACACGCTAATACCTCGTCCACAACATCCATGACTCTAGGTTGTTGCCAAAATTCATCATCTTGACTAAAATAAGGATCAGATCTAGCTGCATTCATAGAAAATTTGCAACAACTTGAGCATTTATTGAATAAATCAGAAACGCACTTAAATGCTTCAGCTGCCTTTTCGGGCTTTTCATTTTGGAAAGCATTCGGTCCAACTTCTGACATTGTCTTGAGAGAGGAGCATAATATATCCGACATTTTTTCCTTCATAAATAAAAGAAATGTTCAAACCCATGCAAGAGGGGCATATCTAGTTGTGCATCAGTTTAAGTTTGAAGCTAACAGAAAGAAATCAAAACACATATGTAGTTATTGCTTCTGTTATTGAGGAAGAGAGATAAAAAGGAGATGGGAGTTAGAGGGATCACAGTCATCACACGGCTGAACTCAATAACCTAAATAATCGATAATAAACATATATACATAATTAGCATGTGAGACAAGTAAGATACCTTTTTGAGATCCTCGACAGGACCTAAACGACCAATAATATGACCTTCTATCTCCTCTTCAGTTGCTCTCTTCTTCAAAATCTTACTTGTCCACCCACATAGAGTAGGAAATTTCCTCTCTACTTGCCCTGCCTTAAACTCTAACTCTATCCACGTAACATAACTATTTAACAAAAAATAGTTACAAACTCAATTAGCAGTGCAGCTAGAATGTATAATTTTGAATCTTAGTTGCTTATAAAAATGAATAACTTCAAAATTAAAAAGACCAAATATACCATAAAAGTCTTATTTAATTACCATCATTCTTCTTCCAATTCTCCACAGAAGACACGAGGCTACAAAATGTGTACTCACACCAATCTAAATTCTTTATTTCTCTAACATCCATTAGGGAGTACAATATTTTTGAGTTGCAAAAATAATTTTGCTGACCTTTAACAATACTGGAGGTTAAACATACCATAAAATCAAGAACGAACTCATCACCATGATCATCTCGTTCCATCTGCACACATAAAACTGGTTTCAGGCTAGTCATCTTCCTTTTTCTCCTTTTTAGTTCTCTTTTTTTTCCCCTCCTTCCCCTCCTTTGTGGTTTTCTTCTCAAAGACAGCAATGTTAAACCATCGGAGTTTGAATGATTTTACAAATTCTAAATAAGAATCATTTTTCTTTGATGGAGAAGCTTCTTCTACACGTGTCCCTCCAAAATGAAAGCCTAAGGTACTGTGGACATCATCTTTAGATATTGTCAAATTCCCTTTTTCCAAAACTAATGAATTACAATAATTAAATTTTTCCACAAGAAACCTCCCTAATCTTCTAGGGAGATCCATAACCTCCAAATCTAGAATACTTCCAAACCCAATATTTTTCAATGCATTTTTTTGTTCCATGCTCAACTTCAGCAACATTTTGTAAAAAATTCTTAGTGACATTTTACTAGGCAAGACATTTGCATCATTATCCATTTTACTTGCTAGCTTCCTCTTTTTCTTAGTGTTAGTAGCATTCAGTGTGTCATCATCACTCTCATCATTTTCAAGTTCATTATTATCTTCGTCGTAACTATCATCATCCATGGTGATTTTGAAGGATTTGCAACACCGAAATATAATACCTGAAAAAACCAAAAAGAAGCAAGGAGAGACACAAAATTTGTGGAATTATGCAAGTATACAAATCATCAATGCTTAAATACATTACCCCATGTCATGAAAGCAGATTTCTATACCATAACTTCAATTAGAATATTTCATTGTACATCTTGCATATTACATCCACTGACCAATGTACCCAAAATGAACATAGCAATTATTTACACTACTATAAGAAGAATGATACACCTGCTAATCAATCTCAATAATTTGAATTGAACCTGCTATAACAAGCAGGTTAACAACACCCTCCCCGAGTACAGTACCCCAATTAATAAGATGCCACTTCTTTTAATCATTAGATCAATAGCAAATTAAACAAAGGTAATGCTAAGCTAAAATATAAATCTAACCTATTTAATTTCATCCGAGCTCATAATTAATCACTAATACACTCAGTTCAGGTATTTAGGAAAGTAGATCTTCTTTAAGAAGCTAAAAACAAGTCAAGTACTAGAGGAAATTGTAAATGACAGAGACAGAGACAAAGATCAAAGCTTATTTCAATTATTTAACCTAAATTTTCATCAAAAATATGGTCAGTCAAAAAATAATCACGGAACTAATAATTTTGATATGTTAAGGTTAAAATTTATAGCTAGTTAGAAACAATATGAGAAATTTAAACAAATCATTATAAAAAATAAAAAAAAAAAAAAAAAAAAAAAAAAAAAAAAACAAACGTAAACACCGTAATGATCAATTATAAATTGATTAGAAAATCAAAGTATAACATAATTAACTTGTAGATTGGCAAATTTAAACAATAATTGCAACAAAGACGACAACAAAACTCAAAATCATAACCCTAAATTACATAATTGAAGAAAAAATCACTTGCCAAATTATGAGCTGAAAAAGTGAACAATGAACAGATCGAGAATTCAAGGATAGAAGCACGAAAAAGGATAGAGAAGACAATTTGATGAGCAATTCAAAGATTTTTGATGGCAAAATCACTTGTTTGCAAATTACACAGTGAGGATGCTAGAATATGGAGAAGGAGAAGGAGAGGAAATCTGACGCGTTAATTTATATATATATATATATATATATATATATATATATTGATTATTAACTATCACAAAAAAGTAAGTCAATTAAATTTGTTTAAAACATTGTACTGGTCAAAGTATGCCAATAAAATAAGGACGGATGAGGTATATAAGTACATTACACGGGAAGAAATTAACATAAATTTTCATTCTTAAATTAAAACCCATATTTATTAAATTTCTTTTATATTTGTCTAAATGTTTAATGATCAATAACTTTTGACATTAATATATATATATATATATATATATATATATATATATATATATATTAAATTCGAGTTAATTTTTTTTATTGAAAAGAAATTTTAGTATTTGTTTTAATTAAAAACATAGATTTTTTTTTTGAAAATTATCGTTAAATTAACATAGTAATGCAGGTTAAGTGAAACCGTGCATTACTCGGGACTATCCTAGTTTAATATATACTCGTATTACCATGTTAAAATATTAATGGTGATAATTATAGTGATTGATTAGGAAGTATAAATATTTAACAATTAAGAAATTTAAAAGTAAAGGAGATGAGACAAGAGTTGGGAGGGGAAAAAAATTCTTCAAGCAATTAGCTTGAAGACTAAAAACCCACCTTAACAAGTAGACTAATTATATTCGTATTTATGATGAATAATTGATGTTAGTAAAATTATTTTCCTCTCATTTATTCTTTCTCTCACAAAGCACAAAGGTCGACCCAAAAGAACTTTTTCTCAAACTCTACTTTTTTTGTGTTTAACAAAATCAGCTACAATCGACACTTATATTATGTCTCATAAAATATTAATGAGCCAGAACATTTTTGACATAAATGTATCGACGATTTTCCATGTGGTAAGGGCATGCCATGTCACAAAACTCTAAGTAGCTAGATTCTTGAAGTCAAGAAACATAGGTTGCATTGGCATGGGAACGTCAACCTTGTACGAACGTGCCAAATTGTGTGGCACTTCGGTACAACTTAGGATAAAACATGTGGCTTTCATTATGCTCACCTGTTAATACGCCTACATGAACCTGGAAGACATGATATGATGTGTCATCCTTATTTGAGCATCTCCAATACATATTGTTGCTTTGACTTGTGTAATAACCATTGGTCAAAAAATAAATGTATCCACACCAATGGTACATTGAGTCATGTTTAACATACCTCTAAGAGCATCCATACCAATTGTACAAAATTATGCCAAGGCAAGGAGAAGTGGGAACACTAGAAGAAAAAAGGTAATGCGAAGCCCCAAATTGGAAGCGGTTCTTGAAATCCGCTTCCTATTCCTTACAAAAACCCGCCCAAAATAAAATATATTAAAAAAAAAAAAAAAACAAGGGATAGAAATGGAAACGGTTTTGGTTGAACCGCTCCCAAAAAGTAATTAGAAGCGGTTCAAACCGCTTCCTTTTCTTTAAAAAAAAAGGTGGGATCTAACCTCCTTCATTTCCCCTTTATTTCGCCCAGTACTCCATTTCGCGCACTCCTCCTTCATTTCCCCTTTCACTCTCACACACCGGCACTCCACCACCACCACCATTGCTAATGTTGCTGCTGCTTAACTTAATCCCCACCACCACCAAGTCATAGACCCGCCGCGACCACTATTGTTGCTACTGCTGCTGCTGCTCTGACGCTACTTGTGGACGTATTGTTGCTGATGTTGCTTATTGACGCTGCTCGCCGCATCCAGCACACTCGGCCTCACCACAGGCATTGCTGCTGCGACGCTGCTTGTGGACCCCTCTCACCTTGCACTCACTCACTCCATTGCTGCGACATTGCTCCTGCTGCCCCTCTCACCTTCACACGGCACCACCACCACATCTCTCCCTCTCACAACCCCGCATTCCTTCTCTTTGTCCCTCTCAAATTAGGGTGAATTCATGCTTATTCTTATTAGCTTATCTATTTTTTCTCAACAATTTACCAAATTTTAGGGTTTCAATTTTAGTTAATCATATTATATGTTAATTATTTTATTAAATATTTGTATACATAATGTTAATTGTTACCTTAATTGTATAATGTTATATGTTGTTTGAATTTGAGTAGCTAAAAAGAGATGAATTAATGAATGGATTGTAAGTAAGCTTAGTTTGCTTGTAGGTAGTCCAATTAGCATTATATGAATGAATGAACTTGTGTTTTGTTAAATGTCAAACAAATGCAAATTATTGAATGCTTGCATCGTCATTTGCCTAGATACCCGATCGAGTCTATCTCATTAGGAGGAAGTCTTGAATAATCCCCGGTTGGGACTGTTCTTGGACGTTTAATCTCACTTAGGTAGTAAATGTATGTCTCTTTTTCGATTTTAAGGAATATCTCGGCTTAGTATTTTGTCACCATGTTCTCTTGGTGCATATGTAGGTAAGTAATTACCTACGTTGTGTACTTGGAGAATTGGGGGGAAATGCTGCCGGATTTTCCTTAAAATTGGAAAGTTGACATACATTCACTAGTGAGATTAGACGTTCAAGGATGGGTTAGGTTGGAGTGATAAGGACCTTTTGGGAGCATTCATTTTTACACTATATGTATGAACGATATAAATTATGTTCGATCAGACCACAATGAGGGAATACTTGAATGAGGTACTTTTTTTTATGCATCGTAATAACAATCCTCATTTACGCCATTTTGAACTTCGTTCACTCCTATAACCTTGTATTAGCATGAAATCAATGACTTTTAAGCATTTTCAACTTGTAAACATGTTTTGTATACCAAATATCAGCTGTTAGAAGGATTAGATGTGAACTAGTAATGAAAATACAGAAGTTGAGAAAGTTAGGACCTCATTTATGCCATTTTGAACTTCTTTCACTCCTATAACCTTGTATTAGCATGAAATCAATGACTTTTAAGCGTATTCTTGTATTTACTGATGACTAATTATTTGCATTGCTTGTGGTGGTAGGTGTGTACATAAAATGGGTGGTGATGAGTACCTTCACCACGAAGAGGATATGGATGATGAAGACCGTAGTAGTTCTCAATCTGATGACGAGTTGTATGATATCAATAAGGAGCCAGATTTGGTTGAACCAGAAGACCAAGCTCATGATGAGTTGCAGCGTAGGCTTGACGATTATGAGATAGCAGCTGAATGTGCCCCCCTATTACTGATAATGTTGTTTCCGAGTTTGTACGAGATTCACAAGGGCAAATGCACACGCAACGTCAAGTGAAAACCACCGGTGGTGGAGAAGGGTTAAAGGCACCAGTGAAGAGAAAGGTTAGGGGTGCAACAAAAGCTTTTAAGAAACCCGGGGAAGCCATGGTTCTTGAGTTTGACGAGTTGGGTCAACCTACTGGGAAATGGCGCAGCAAATATTCCACTCACATTGGCATACTGAGTCGTAAAATACCTATTACACTTGACTGGCCCGAGATACTTAAAGAGTTGCTTCAAATGTTTTGGGATGATACGATGGTAAGTGTTTTTTATTTGAGTTTAAGTCCAAAATATTTGTACCAAATATCAATGCGCATTCACCGAAATTCACTAAAGTCACTAAAGTCAGCAAAATTCACCAAAGGCTGGCTGTGCAGGCTGCCTGGTCTGCCTGTGCAGCTGCCTAGGCTGCCTGGGCTTGCTGTGCAGGCTTCTTGGTCTGCCTGTGCAGGTGGCTGGCCTGGCTGTGCAGCCTGCTTGGGCTGCTTGTGCAGCTGCCTGGGCTTGCTGTGCAGCCTGCCTGGGCTGTTGTGCAACTGCCTGGGCTAGTTGTGCAGGCTGCCTGGGCTTGCTGTGCAGGCTGCCTGGGCTTGCTGTGCAGCCTGCCTAGGCTGCCTGTACAGCTACCTGGCCTGGCTGTGTAGGTGGCTGGCCTGGCTGTGCAGCTGCCTGGCCTGGCTGTTCAGCTGCTTGGGCTGCTGTGCAGGTACCGGGCATGTTTTTTGGGTATGTTGTATTTGCATGAAAATGAATACTTTTAAGCTATTTCAACCTATAAACATGTTAATTACACTAAATATGATTTGTTAGAATTAGTAGATGTCAGTTTATAAAGAAAACAAAGAATTTGGGTATGTTAGTAGCGCACTTATGACATTTTCTCCTACTTATGCTCCTATAACCATGTATTTGCATGAAAATGGTTTATGTAATTTCAACCTAAAACCATATTAAATATAATAAATATGAGGTCTTAGAATAAGTAGATGTTAGTTTACAAAGAATATAAAGAATTTGGGTAAGTTAGAAGCTCATTTGAGCCATTTTTCACCTGCTTATGCTCCTATAACCTTGTATTTGCATGGGAATGAATACTTTTAAGCAATTTTGACCTATAAAAATGTTAAATATACTAAATATGAGTTTTTAGAATGACTAGATATTAGTTTATAAAAAAAAAACAAAGAATTTGGGTAAGTTAGAAGCTCACTAATGCCATTTTCTCCTACTTATGCTTCTATAACCTTGTATTTTCATGAAAATGATTAATTTTAAGCTATTTCAACCTATAAAAATGTTAAATATACTAAATATTATTTGTTAGGATGACTAGATTTCAATTGATAAAGAAAACAAAGAATTTGATAAAGTTAAAAGCTCATTTGAGCCATTTTCTCCTACTTATGCTCTTATAACCTAGTATTTGCATGAAAATAAATACTTTCAAACTGTTTCAACCTTTAAACCAGTTAAATATCCTAAATATGAGTTTTTAGAATGAGTACACGTTAGTTTATATAGAAAACAAAGAATTTGGGTAAGTTAGAAGCTCATTTGAGCCATTTTCACCTACTTATGCCCCTATAACCTTGTATTTGCATGAAAAGGAATACTTTCAAGCAATTTCAACCAATACACATGTTAGATATACTAAATATGAGTTTTTAAAATGACTAGATATTAGTTTATATGGAAATCAATGCAGGCTGCCAGGCCACTGCAGCAGCCAAGGCACGCTGCCCAGGCAGTTGCAGCAGGCAAGCCAGGCCAAGCCACTGCAGCAGCCCAGGCAGGCAGGCCAGGCAGCTGCAGTTGCCAAGGTAGGCTGCCCAGGCACCACTACAGCAGTCAAGGCAGGTTGCCCATGTTAGGCAGGCAGCTGCTGAGCAGCCTCTACATGCACGTGATTTTGGTGCATTTTGGTGATTTTCGGTGATTTTGGTGCATTTCAGTGATTTTGGTGATTTTCGGTCAATGTGTTGAATTTCGTGCCTAATTGTTTGGGAATTTTGATGCCTAAGTGCTTGCGTATTTAGGTGATTAATTTTGAAATATTTGACATACTTTTGTTGTGATACTCATGACAATGTTTGGTTTTTTTTTTTTCTCTAAAGTTTTGCAAGGTTCAAAGGGAAGACCCGTTAACAAGCAAGGAAATCAATGAAGTTCGCGACATGTGGGCTTTTTTCGTGACATTTGATTACATCTAGAATTGTCGTAGTGGTTATATTAGTTTGTAAGCTTGACTTTATTAATTAGTTATTATCAACATTATTTTAAGTACGTAGTTAACAATTATATTAATGATGTTTCTTTTTATATATATAATTATTTCGTGTTATATATATCATTGTATTATTGTTTGTAATATTAATTTTATTATTAATTAATAATAATTTTATATCGATTAATAATAATATTTTATTATTAATTAATAATACTAAAATTATTGTGAAAGGTCACTAATAATATTATTATGTTTATATTATTAAAAATAATAATTTTTAAAAAAACAGGCTAAATTGGAAGCGGTTTGGCGCCAAAACCACTTCCAATTACATTATACATTTCATAGGGGGAAATGGGAATTGAAAGCGGTTTGGCGCCAAAACCGCTTCCAATTCTCCACAAATTGGAAGCGATTTGAACCGCTTCCAATTTAAGTTGACAATGGCAAGCCCCCCAAACCGAAGCGGCTCAAAACCGCTTCCAATTGGGGGGGGGGGTTGAACCGCTTTCCATTTAGTTTTTTCTACTAGTGGAAAAATGTATACCGTTGAACTCCTATCAATGGTATAATTTTATACCACATCAAGGTATATGCCACTTCATCGTGACATGGTGTACCATTCCTCAATCCATTCAAAATTACTATTGCGTTTTACTTTTAAAAGTCATTTTATGAAAATTAATAATTACAATTTTTTTAAAATATTCATGATTATGTGAGAGCTATACAAAGACATCCATAGAGACATATTTGAAAAAAAAAGAAAGAAAATATATGGGAGAAAGGAATAGATGTACCATTGGTTATTACCACTTTAATTTCAAAATTACCTCATCCTAGTGACTATAATGAACATGAATACTCTACTTACTTACTTATTTAGGTATGTAATTGGACTATACACCATTTGAACATGCAACAATTTCAACTTTCTACACACGATGCCAACTAAACAATGTCATATTATTTTATCACTTTATTTTTGTAAATGCATCACTTTTTGTATAAGAAAGTTTTAATTTAGATGCATCCCTTTTTTTTTCTATCCATTTCATCTCAAAAAATTACTTAGGAGTCCATGATTTTTTAAGTGATGCATTAAAAAAAAATACTAAGGAAGAAGTACTATTTTGTTTTGCAAACAATAGATCAAAATGCATTGAATGACCATATAAATCAAACATATACTATCACCATATAAATCAAACATATACTATTACTTTCTTCTTATTGGCAATTTAATTTTGTCACTTATTAATTCATTTGTTTAGCTAGTCTAATATCTTCATGACTTCATTAAAGTGCGTGACAAAGTATTACGTTGAAAGTTAATAAAAAATAGAGAAAGTAGTGGTTAGTTCTCTGTAAACAATATTTTGTATCTCAAATTATATTTTACCTTTTGTAAAAACAAAATATTTGATCTTTAATGTTATTCACTAGATTTTAATAGTAACCAAGTTATTGTAAAAAATAATAATAATAATAAATAAAATAAAATAAAATTTCTGTGTGGTAGGGGTTACTTGTAGAGATTACTTATTCAAAATTTACTTGTAAGTAGAGCTGGCAAACAGATCGGGTCGGGTTCGTGTTTAGGTCACCTAATTTTGAGTCAGCAAACCCACAACCCGACCTGATCCATTTAAGTTTTTCGGGTTGAAACTCCTGACCTAGACCTGATATTTTCGAGTTCGGGTCAACCCGAATTTGACCTGATGTGACCTGACTTTTGTTTTGGGTCTAAATGTAAAGGATCTGAAATGGACCTAAAAAACCTGATTTTTTCAAGTAACCCAATAAGCTTCAATAATCCAAAGTAAACCACAAGTCTAAGTACCTAAATTACTATTACAAATCAAAAGTCTTCTTAACACATTAGAAACAACAAAACAGATTATAAAGTTGTAGAATCGATCTCTTCCTCCTCTCCCGAAGAAAGTTGTTGAACATCCATTACTTTCCGCCAAAAAATTATAAAACAGCAAAACAGATTATAAAAAAACTCTCTATAAAAAATCAGTTTATAAAACAACAAGAACATATTATAAAACAACCAGAACAGTTTATAAAACAACAAGAGCTGATTATTATACCAACAACATCAACAACAAAAAATCAGCAAGAATAAAGCAATTAACCGTATAATAAACACGAAAAACAAACATAAACAATAAAAATTATCCTGGTCAAAGACCGCTGTGTTCGCGCCGGCGGTCCAAAGTCTATTGCCTTGCAGTTGCAGAGGAGAATCCCAAAAACAACCGTATAGTAACATAAACATACAACAACATTTAACAACAGAAATCAGCATGAACATACGAAAATTAGCATAAACATATGAAAAAATTATACAATTGAACAGATTGATGTATCATAAGAAAATAATGTTATTTTAAAAATAATTCATGGAACTCAGCACATCACAAATTGTATAATAATATTGATGGATCATTAAATTTAAACCGTATTAAAAAAAAATGAAAACATGCAAAAAAAAATGGAGAAGCAAAATACCTTGACTGATGAAGGAGAGGAATGCGTAGTAGGTGTGAAGGATTGAAGGAGTGTTGAATTGTTGATACTTTGAACTTTGAATTCTTCAGAAGGATTGAGAAAGAAAGATGAGAAAATAAGAAATATGAGAGAGAAGAACAGAGAAAGTGAGAAACGGCTCTTAAAGAATGTGAGGAAATGAGGAATTTAAGGTTTTAAATACGACTATTTCACTAAATGGCACTGAGCAATTACAAAATTCACCTAATGCCATGAAGGTTTTCAAAATTCACCAAATGCTACCGAGTTTAAAAAAAATTTACTGAGTGCCATTAATGACTGACGGCCGTTAGTTGACCCCACCGCTTGCCACGTGTCACCTTCTGATTGGTCTGTTTTTTAAAAAATAATAAAAAATTAAAAAAAACCAAAAATAATTAAAAAATAAATAATTTTTTTAAAAAAAAACAAAACCGGCAGCCTGAAGCCCAACCCACCACCCCTCCCTGCCACAGAACCCCGATCCCTAGTCGCCGGCGATTTGCTCCCTCACCAGTAGGCGCGCCGGCGGCCGCCAACCCCCCTCCCATTCCCTCCTCTTTCCTCGTCGCGACCCACCTACCCTTTAAACCCAAAACCCCACTTTTCAACGGTCGTTGTTTGATGTACGACCAGCCACTGTTCTTGTAGGATTCCGGCGTGGGTGGGTCGGGATTCCTTCAGAACTCACAACTTGGTCTCACCCCGTCACGGGTCGCAAACCGGTGGAAATCAAAGTATAGCTTGGTGCCGGTGTTGACCCCTGAGAACCCTAGGCCTGGCCTGACCTCGTACTTCTTCGTTCTCTTGAAGGAACGCAGGTAACGACCTTTGGTGGCCTTCCCTAGGTCGTTCGGAATGGCGATGGCAGAGACTCAAAGGAGGAGGGTGGGGTTTCGGGTTTTGGATTTAAAGGGTGGGTGGGTCGCGACGGGGAAAGAGGAGGGGGCCGGCGGCCGTCGACGAGATTGCCATTGCAGGTCCCAGCGGCATGGCTGGGGTTTAGCCGATGAGGGTGGTAGAAGGGGTGGTGGGTGGGGATTTGGTGGGTTTTTTTTTTTTTTTTATTATTATTATTATTAATTTTTTAAAATTTTTTTGGTTTTTTTAAAATTTTCTTTTTTTTAAAATAAAAAACAGACCAATCATAAGGTGACGCGTGGTGGGGTCAACTAACGGCCGTTAGTCATTAATGACACTCGGTGAATTTTTTTAAAAACTCGGTGACATTTTGTGAATTTTGCAATTGCTCAGTGGCATTTGGTGAAATAGTCGTTTTAACTAGTTTTTATTAGGTGACTTGGTTTTGGTTTGGGCTTAGGCTGAATATAAAATGTAATCCGTTTTTTTTAGGTTTGTTGATGTGTATATTTTATATGCTATTTTATTCCTCATCCCATGGTCATTTTTATGCATATTTGAGCTCTTCGGAGCTATTTTTGGTACTAATGTGTGGTTTCGAGTGTTTTGTAAAGTTGGCATTTATTTTTTAGGAATTTCCTGGTTTTTGTTGATTTATATGATTTTTCTGCCACTGCGAGATATCGAAGCTTATGATCACATTCATGACTGTATTGCGTAGCCCAAGACCGAGGATTTCGGTGACTAAGGGCTTGGTTCGTGGAATTGGTCCAAGTAATAGACCAAGGAAGAAAAAGAAATTGGGCCAAGAGTAATTGAAGCCCAAAGAAAAGGAAAAGAGAAGATCGACCTAGAAAAGACCGAGCCTGATCGGGCGGCTCATTGCCCGATCGGGAGGATGCTCAGCAGGACAGAGAAAAGAAAAAAAAGGCAGAACCGATCGGGCGACCCTTTGCCCGATTAGGCGCGTGTTTTTCTTGGGTTTTTTAGGACTCGTCTTTTTGTTAATTTTCGGGCTTAGTATTTAAACTCTTTTGTAAGATTTTATTAGACACGTTTTAGATTGCAATTTCATTATTAAGTTCTTAGAGAGATTTTTAGTTGGAGATCATTGTTGAACTCTTGTTTCCCCTTTTAGTGCAATTTCATATTTCCTTCATTCGGTATTCTCCTCGTTTCTTTTATTGTTTTAATTATTGCTTTGATTTTAATTGCTTTGATTTTAATTGCTTTGATTATTATTGCTTTGATTTTAATCATGTTTTCTTTATATGCTTTGATTAGTTTAGATTTAAATATGTGTGAGTAGTTTAATTCTAGGGTTCTTGGAGGATCCATAATTAATATGAAGGGATAATATGTTATTATTGATGTTAATGTTGCTTAATAATTTATTATTGAATTGTTTTAATTCTTTGCAATTAGATTATGAATCGAGCACATGTGATTTTTGATTGTGAAAGTATAGCAATATTAAATTGATGAATCGAACAGATGTTAATTTGATATTAAAGACTATATTTTCAATAGGAACTTAGATCTATGTTGATTAATAAATTGAAAGAGCCTATTAATCATGTTATGTTTGCAATGTTAATCGTTGATTGTTATGTTTTACCTCGAAATATTAATTATTGGTGAACCTGTGATCCTAGGCCTTTAATTATTGATTATTCCCTTAGTTTAATTATTGTCATAGTATAATTACCAAAATTTTACTTGTTGCCTGATAATTCGGATTATAATAATAGATTAGGAATAGAAGAACGATGTTTCCCTGTGGATTCGACCCTGCTTCCCTATCTATATTAGTTAGTGGACTCTAGGAATTACTTTTGATTAGGTGATACAGCTTTAGCCTTTCATTTGTTTAGCTGTTTAAGTTTTTTTTTTTCCTTTTTTTTTTTTAATATTGTTGGATTCGGGTTATCAGGTCGGGTTCAGGTTGACCCGATCTAATTTTGACCTGAAAATATTTTTGGGTTACATGGGTCATTTTCGGTTAAAATTTTCAACCCTAACCTAACCCATTTAATTTTCATGTCGGGTTCGTGTCGACCCATTTAAGTTTTCGAGTCAAAAATCTCAACCCAAATCCACTATTTTTGGGCCGTGTTCGGGTCGTGTCAGCTTTTGTCAGTCCTACTTGTAGGAGTTACTTTATCAAGGGTTACTTGTAGGGATTACTTATTCAGGGGTACTTGTAGGGGTTACTTATTTAGTCGGTTAGCGTGTTTTCTGTGTGAGAGTAATCCCTGATCGACCGAGTAACCTCTGATCAACCGAGTAACTCTTGAATAAGTAACCCCTATAATTTTCTCTGACCAAACGAGTAACCTCTGAATAAGTAACACAAAATAAATAACCCCTACAAGTAACCCCTGCCAAACGAGTAACTCCGGCCACACAGTATACCCAGCCACATACAAAAAATTGTGAAAAAAATACTAGTAACCAAGTTTGGTTACAATTTCAATATTTTATCTTTTATTAATTTATTTATTTATTTTGTCCAAAAAATCAAAGTGGTAAATTTAAGGATGAATGATGATTAACTTTTTATGATAGCAGTCGAACTAGTAGCCTAGCCTAGCCAAATCTTCCACTAATCTGGCAATTTTGCAGAATTGGTATAGAAGAGAGAGAAAGAAACAGAGGAGACGAAGACTTATGTCAGCCTTCTCTTCTTCTCTGAAGAAGATCTCTCCTTTCTCTCTCTAAATTCTAGATTAGATTCTCCCCTAAATCTGATTCACAAAACTAATCATGGGTTTGATCGAATTCTTCACTTCCATTGATTGGCAACAAGAATCTGACCCCACTTCTCATGATTTCGTTGTTCTTCCCTTTTTTGCTCTCTTCTTCCCTTCCGTTCGTTTCTTCTTGGATAGAGTTGTTTTCGAGGTATAATCTAATCCCTTTAATTTTATCTCTTCAATTTTTAGTTTTTTTTTTTTTTTTTTTTTCCATTTATTTTATTATTTTTTGTAGTATGCTTTTGTCAATTGAGTGATATATTGTATTGATTGATTGGGTTAACACTACATTATGATTGACATTATATGTTGGAACTATTGGGTTACTTATTTGATTGTGTTCGTGGTATGTGGTTTTTAATTGTTAGACCGTCTGATACAAGAATTGCGAGTTTTATTAGGGTGGATATTGACTGTTAGACCGTCTTGATACAAGAATTTGCGAGGCCCCGAATGCCCAAACTATCCAAGTATTAGTTTGAAGTTAGTCTTTCGTAATTGGCCCGGATTTTGTAAAGTGATGATGATAATATAGAATTCTAAAGTAGTCTTTTTGTGTAATTTTATGGCCTGAGTGTTGAACGAACATGTTGACATGTTTGTGTTTAACTGAATTGTGGGTTGTGAAAATTCAGTTTAGTTCAGCATTGCTGGAATTGTTGCTTAAGTTGGCGTTGCCTAAGATTCCGTCTACCTCTTATGGGGATCGAATACACAGTTCAACCACTCCGAGTCAATTAGAAAAGCAAGGTCTTTATGTGATAACCCATGCTTTTGCTCTTACTTACTGCTGCAATGCCTTCCTGCAAGAAATGTAGTTTGTCTAGCACAAAAATGATAAGGAGTGTTGCTATCTTTATTGAATATTTTATAGATGGGAAAACTAATATCAAGTTCAGAGTAATGATCATCTTTCTTTGAGGCGTCCTTATCTCATATAGTCATATGCTGTCATAGGATCATTGGCTAACCCCTCCTGTCTTTCGTATAGGAGTGATTATCAGGAAACAATGAGATTACGATGTACTGTATTGAGTAAGGATTAGATGGATATTCGATACCAATGCTATAAGTCTCATTGTGTCTAAATTTTAAGCTACTGTAACGCGATCTTTGCATTGTCTGGCGATAGTGTACTTTAGGCTATTCAAAGAGGTGGCATGGTATGTTTTCTTCTAAAACCATTTTCCAAACCAAAAGCTACAGGTTTTTGCTAGGCATCTTGTCTAGATCAAACCTCACTGCCTTACTGGGATCCCGAATTATCTATAAATCTATAATACAAAATTTATGAAGGGCTTAGCAGCCCTCTCTTGCTGTTCCACCCTTGCCAATCATTTTAGTCTCACTTTTACCTAGTCATCATTCTAATTCTATCACGTGGATCCAGACTTGCGATTCTGGAAATCATGCCAAAGAGGAAAGTTAGTTGCTAGTGGTAATTCTGTAGTTATGAGCTTGAAGTTTAATTTGTAAATTGAAGGGGTTTGATTCTGATTTTATCTTGTCAATGCCTTCTGAGGTACTTCAGTAATTATGTTTATGCTAGCATCTACAGTTGTTCCATCTTGATCTAGCATTTGTTTATTTGGTGCAGAAAATTGGGAAAAGGTTGATTTTTGGAAAGAATTATCAGATAAAAGATGGTGACACTGACGGGAAAAAGAAGCTAAGAAAGTTCAAGGAATCAGCTTGGAAATGCATGTATTATCTGTCTGCAGAAATTCTTGCTCTTTCTGTGACTTATAGTGAGCCTTGGTTCACCCAGACAAAATATTTTTGGGTGGGGCCTGGCGATCAGGTCTGGCCTGACCAGAAAACGAAGTAAGATACTGTACTCTCTTCTGTGGCCACTTTTCTGCTTACTTGTCAAAGTTTTGAGTTGTATGCATTTTCTCTTAATGTTCTCTATGCAGGATGAAGTTGAAAGGCCTTTATATGTATACAGCTGGGTTCTATACATATTCAATCTTTGCACTTATTTTTTGGGAAACAAGGCGTTCTGACTTTGGTGTTTCGATGGGGCATCATTTTGCAACTGTCATTCTTATTGTTCTGTCTTATACAGCCAGGTATATTTTCTGACAGTTTATTCCTTACATACATATTTGACGAAAGAAGTTAATTGTGCTAGGTTATATTCTGAGTATGCTGTGATATCTTTGCTAATCGTGTTCTGGGTACTTGGGTAGTATGTTCTACTCTACTATATAAAGTGTTAGTTTGTTGAAAAATACTTATTTAGTTCTTTAGCACTACTTGGGTTTATGTTGAAAAGAAATGCTAGGATTCTTTATGCTTCAATGATAGGTTTTTGTAGAAAAGCATATGGCGTGCTAAATCTTTTCACTAATTTGTTAGCAAAGCAGGTGTTGCGTTTCAGACTGTTCAGTCTTATTGAAATGCAGTATCTTGATGGCTCTGTTGCATGAAATTGATTTGTCAAATTATAATAACTTGGTTCATTTTACAAACCACCTGTAGTTTATCATGTTTATTCTTACTGAAAATAAACCTGTGTTAGTTAGACACTGTCACTTTTAGGTGAATATCACTGGGTTTTTTCATATCTGTAGTCTTTAAGCATATCAGAAGGAACAATGTCATTTTGGCACAAATATAATTAACTTTTATAGATTTTGTTATTGGGTGGAATTGGAGAGACGATAGTATATTAATAGGTAGCTGAAGGAGGTGAGTTAAGGGTGGTTTTGAACAAGATTACCTAATGTTGTTATAATCAATAAACTTTATTGATCAAGACTTGACTAAGGAAGATGTCTGATCCTCCACTGCATTATGTTCTTTGAACTGTACTTTTCATATTGATATCTCTTTACATGCGTGATATGTCTTAGATGCATCCACACCCCTCTCTGGATTACTTGAAAAAGGAACAGAAAACAAGAAAAGGTTGAATTGCAGAAAGTAGGAAAACCTAAACAATTTTTTCCCAACTTGTGGCTTTGGCTAGACCATTTTATTGCTGTTACTCATATTAAAATTCGTAAGGGGCTATATTCCTTAAGAGATCAATGATGTATGGGTGTATGGTCTAGTCCATCTTTCAGCCTCAAGTTTACTGCATATACTTAGGAGCAATTCTGGTTATAAATAACAACAACAACAACAAAGCCTTAGTCCCAAAATGATATGGGGTCGGCTATCATGAATCTTCATAAGGAGCAATTCTGGTTGGCATTTCAAATATTCTTGCTACTTTCAGGATATCTGCATTGTTTTTTCCCCCTCCAAGTCATCTCATCTGCCACCATTTTAAAGTAATCATACTTCCTTGTTGTCTGAGCCATTGAGCTCCGCAGTATTCTCTGTAGTACTTTGAAAGCTATATCTTTTAGTAGCAGACTTGCAGCTGCAACGAACGACATATTCTTCTGTGTTTAATTTCCACTTTGCCTTACTTTGATAAGTATAGTAACTGGTGCAAAATTATATACCTAGTTTTCTAGGTGCCATATTACGCTTCTCAATCTTCACCTCTTTGTTGCTTACCCTCTGAAATACTCGAATTGTAGTCCAAATTTGATAACTGTTTTTAATTTTTTTTGCTTCTAAAGCATGTGCTTCCAAAATTGCTGCCTTGAAATTTTTGCTCCAGATAACATCAATTTAAAATTTCATGTGATTGATCCTATTGAGTGTCATGCATAACAACCATTATTCATTCTAAAGATTTATATAAAAATGTGTATAAAATTCTAGAGTAGGAAAGTGACTAAGCACTTGGCCGGTTGGCCCTATCTATAAGGCAATGTAGCAACAAAACTACCATTGAACAGAAAACCTCAAATTCTGATGACAAAGCTTTCTCTTCATAATTTGTTAGTATTTTCCATCCACATGCATCACTAGATTGAAAAGAAAATTTTCTTTCAAATTTCAATGAAATGATGCTCCAAACTTTTATGAACAAAGACATATACCGTGCTGACCTGATAATCTCACGACAGGAGTTTCCATATGAGTTGAAAAGGGGATAACAGGTTATGAGACATACAACCCTCCCAATTGAAGGTCAACAAATTCAGGGTCTAAGTGCTTGATCTTCTTTTGACATTGTTGATAGTTGCCCCCACTTCAAGCTTCTCACAGACATTTTCTACTTGTCTTTATCTACCGTCTTTTCTCTCTTTCTTTGATTATACTTAGGCAGTTAAGGGGTTAGGGAAAAGGAAGAATAAAATTGCAGTGGGGATCTTATGCAGGCTCAGCTGTCAAAAAGTAAATGTCTTTGATATTATGCTGGCTTTTAAGCTCCTTATCTCCATCAGCACCTGTATGCCATTTTGTTTCCATCCTTATTGTCCAAGGCAACAGAAAAAGATTGGAATTTCTGGTCTAACCCAATCAAGTCTCAAATGAAGAGAAACTCTAATAGCTTTTAATTTCTGTACTAATATCTCCATCTTCTTGCTACACTGAAATTCTTTACATGGAATATTCCCCGTGGCTGCTACCTTGGAGAAAGGTGATCTTTAGCTGGAGCTGCAGACCTCAAATATCCTTGGTAGGAAAGAAGTTCTAAAATGAATCTGCTTGAACTCAAAGCTTAAAATCCATCGATCAATTCTAATAAAATCTTCCCAGCTTAACATTTCATAATTTTCTTATAATGAATAAGCTCCTTTGATGATTGACCCAGCGTAATACCAACTTGCTATTGGAAAGGAGGTTCTTGAACTTTGCCACTCTCTCCACTAATTCCCTGACATTTAGTAAGAGTTGGCAATTTTAGTGAACTTTTGCTTTTATAAATTAATATTTTTATCTTTTTAAGTTTCACCAATTTATACCACGCTTCAATATTTGACTTTTTAGATTACTCCCTTAATGCTTTTGATTTGCTCTCCACAGATGCATTTTTAATAATCCTCAGTCTCCTAAAGTCTAACTAGTACTCCCTCCTTTTTTTTTTCAAGTGTTACACTTATTGTAAGAAAACTTGGAAGAGGGTGATTGAGAGTGATACGAGTGTTTTCGGGATTGAGGAAAATATTGTGTTGGATAGGGCGGTGTGGAGGTAGAAAATTCACGTCAACGCATCATGATTATATATATATACTTTTGTTTATTATATCTTAGCATTTATTTTTGTTATTTTACTCAATTTGTGTTTTATAAACTTTATTGATTTCCTTTGCTAATTTTTTCTCAAACCATTATGCATTTATGCTTTTTACTCACTCGTTTTTACCATTCTTTTAAAACTTTCTTATATTTTATTCTTTGGTACTCTTTTAAAACTCTCTTAAATTTTACTTGGATGCTCTTTTTTTTTTTTTTTTTCCTCAGTTTCTACACCTTTTTCCAACTGGTTATATTGTTATGTCCTTTTTTCATTGTCGGACGGTTTCTTATGACTATTCATGTTAGTCGATCCCAATTCATTTTGGGACTAAAGCTTTCTTGTTGTTGTTGTTGTTGATGATGATGATGATGATGTTGTACACTTGTCGTAGTATATAGGAGCATATATTTTAGCATGAATGAAGTGGAAATTAATATGACTTCATCAAAAGGAATAGTGCTCCATGCTGCTGTTATGAACTACTCCCATCGTTTTTAAATACTTGCTCCACTTTCCATTTCCAGCCGTTTTTAAATACTTGCTCCATTTCCTTATTTGGAAAGCTTTTACAATATTTAATTCATTTCTCTCAACTAGTGGACCCAACATAAATCATATTTTATTAATTTCATATTCTCTCTCCTCTAATTCTCTCAACTGGTTTTGCTTTTTACAATTTTTATTCTTCCACCTACTCCACTACCTCCATATTTTATTACTTTCTCCAATTTCTCTTAAAACGGAGGGAGTAGAAACATTATCATTATGTACTTCAAAGGGACTACCATCTTGTAAACATTGAGAATTAATTATATCAGAGTATCTTAATATGAATGTAGTAGATACAGCTTTGAGTACATTTTAGATGTGCTTGAGCATGCAAATCTCATGTTTTTGTGCCAATTTTTTTTTACCTTTTTGAATGTACAGATTTGCTCGAGCTGGTGCGATGATTTTAGCTCTTCATGATGCAAGTGACGTGTTTCTTGAGGTTGGGAAGATGTCGAAATACAGTGGTTTTGAAGCAATTGCTAGCGTCTCTTTCATTTTCTTTGTTATATCTTGGATCCTGCTCCGCCTCATATACTACCCATTTTGGATCCTTTGGAGTACAAGGTTAGTTATTTGACACATTCACTTGTTTTGAAAACCAGTCTTCTTTACCTCATTTCATGAACTTGTTCTTGTCATAATCAGATCAGCTTAGGCAGACCAAAAAGAATTACACCAGAGCTTCAATCTGGTTTAGTTATTACTAAATATCTTTAGTTGGGTAACAATATAAATTGTGAATATTAAATATTTGGAATATACATACACGAATCCAACATGATCCCACTTGATATTGTTTTTTTGCGTTTTCTTTATTTTTCTCTGTATACACGAGTGTAAAAATATGGTCAAAATTTAGTTAGACCAGGACATCAGGTCAGACTAAACCAAAGCAGTATGATTCAGATCAGTCCAGAATCAGGACACCTTATTAAGGTGAAGAGTACATATCCTTATTTACTGAATATAAAAACCTCTTGACCTATAATTATGATTGAAGTCCAATGGCCCTGCCATTTTATCTGGATAAAGTAGCCGAGTCATTCACTATCTAAAAAACTCACCTTCTTTTATTTTATTTATTTCTATTTCTCCAGTTCTGTCTACTCTATTCTCTTATGGTTTAAATTTCAGATTCCTTGTTTTCTAACTTATAAAGAGTATATCTGGAGCACATATTCTGGACTGATGGCAGGAATATTACTGAATCTTTACTATTTAGTTTTTACATATGTTCTGAAATTGTTTTCTTTAAGGGACTTTTGGGAGATGTCATAATGGGTGCATGTTTCTTGGTCCCTATACCCCATAATATGTTATGTTGTTGCTGCTTTGTTATTGTTGTAGCTGCTCTTGCTCCAGGCTTCCAGCTACTTATGTATATATTCATCTGTTTCCCTCTATATGTAGTAAATACATTTCTTTTTTGTATGACAGCTATGAAGTTATCCAGTCAGTTGATAAGTCGAAACATCCAATAGAGGGACCCATTTATTACTACTTGTTCAACACTCTCCTGTACTGCTTGCTTGTTCTTCATATTTATTGGTGGGTGCTAATGTATCGAATGCTTGTGAAGCAAGTCCAAGCTAGAGGTCAGCTAAGTGACGATGTTCGTTCAGGTAAGCTTCTTGCTAAATTTCTTAATCTAATTTTTTCCTCATTCTCTGAAACTGTAACCAAGCCAGTGTTTCTATGGTACTATGCTGACTAGCTATGATGAGCACCATTACAACCACCTGATTTGGTTTTATTTTTTATTTTTTTATTTTTTTCTTCATGTTATGCTTTTTATCTTGTTCCCTAGAAACCTTTTGAGAATGACAGCCTTTCTTTTGGTGAGTAAAAAATGGAAAATAACACTTATGAAACTATGGTACTTTTACACTTGCAGATCTGTGTTATTTCGCATTTAGTTATATTAAGAAGTTAAGAACATTTCTCATTCTTGTCCTTGTATTCTTTGTCTAAAATATTTCACTAGAGGGTCTGTGTTATCATGCATTTATAAATATGAAGAAGATACTGTTTTTGCCATGTTCATCGCCATAATAAAATTAGTAGCCATCAAATACTTTTTGCTAGGTCAGATATCAACATTCAAGTTCTAACCCACAACTTGGATAGCTGCAATAATGGAATTACAATATGCATTAATGAGTATTTCTTTGCTTTCTTTGGTGCATCCACAAATGTTTGTTTCTATGGTTAAGTTTCTAGCCCCGTCAAAAAAAAAAAAATAAATAAATAAAAAAGGATACGAAAAAAGAATTTCTGATTGAGCTGTTTGGGTATCTGGATGAGATTCATGCTGAGAATAGTAGAAATAAAATATTACACATAAGATGTTATCATGGGGAACATGAAAGTTGTTAATGAATAGTCCAGAAATATGACCTGTTTTATAAAATAAATAAATTATTGGATTCATCTTTTTAGATTTCAAGTATTGTTTTGGAGTAACCTTGGAACCCTTAGTTGTTTTTGAGTATGAAGCATTGAAGCATATTGATGATAATACTGGGTTAATGACAGTTTATGGTGATAAATGGATAATATTGTTTATCATTTTCTATAAAGATTGTCAATGCAGATGGTCTGTATCTATATATTTGGATTCTTATTGCATGACAAACTGTCATCATAAAGCTCCAGTATGCGAGATTGCTAAAGTTGGATCAGTGAGATTTCCCACAACCAAATGGCTAATTGAGGATCAAATTTATACATGTTACGTAGGTGGATAGGCATTTCTTACAGAGATTACTGATTTGTCTTCAAAGTATTCAGAAGTTTTAAATGAAATTTTACTCATCTTATGTTTTATTGGGGAAAGTGATTTGGCTTCAGGGCACACTTGTAATTTTAAATAGAAAATACTGTCATACTATTTATTTTATTAAATCATCTTCCTATACAGTTTTGGTATTCAGATCAGGAACTATACCCATCTCATTTTACGTAGATGGACTCCTTGCTATTAATTCTTTGCTTGTAGAGCACAGAGGTCTTTCAGCATATGCATACGTATTTTGAACGAGCATTTTGCTGATATTTAAACTGTGATTTGGAGGTCCAGTTTAATTCCTACTCCCTTTTGTGCTGCCCATCCTTCATTTCAATTATTGACCATCAAAAGCATGCTTAGAAGCATGATAATGACATCTTTTTACCTATTTCCCGTCATTGACCCTAACTCTTAATCTGGCAAATCAAGACGGGTAAGTCTGGGACTTTGGGGTGATTAACGAGTTGTAGTGTGTTGTGTGATCTTATACTTCGGTCAATTAGATTGGCATTATTATTGGTGGCTAAAATATTGAGCTTCTAAGGAGCATTTCAAGAAGATGAGTATATCAGAGTTGTGTATGTAGATGGATGTGTGGGAACACCTTGAGGAATAGAAAATGTAGATATTCAGGAAATCTGGAGTTACAATCTTGCATATTGAGTATTATAAAAGGGATAATTAACTATGTTGGTTTAGGTCTTTGAGGCAGTGGGATGTCAACTAGGGGATGTGAAGAGAAGCCAGGGGAGGTTAAAGATGACTTGATTGAAGGGCGTTTAAAGACATGAATAAAGTGGGTTTGCAAGAGAATGTAGCAGTCAAAACAAACAAATGCAGGAAGACTGTATTTGTAAATGACCATAGGGGATAAATTCTTGGTTCATGCTGCCGACCCCATCTATTTTGAAATTTTGGCTTTGTTTTCTTTCTCCTCTCAAGTTGTTGTTTCAATCCTACAAATGCCATCTATGCTCATCTTTAGTTGCTATGTACTCCCTCGGTTCCTATTTGTCCCTCTTGGAAGGAATGTCTCGATTACAAGCAAACTGTGCACCGATATATATAAAGAAATTTTATCATGTCATCATGTAAGATATTGTCAGATCCGTGAGTTGTGACAAATGCATGATTAAAGTTGGCATTATTGAAAACATTGAAGGAAGAACAACACGGAACGAAGGGAGTATCAGTTCTGGAAGGCAGTCTCTCTTTTTGACCAAAATACTTCCACTTATTTGCTTATTTACCTTTTATTACTTTTCAAACGACCCCACCCATTCCCCCTTTCCTGATCACTGATGAACGGATTGTATTACCTACCAAAGTTAGCTTGCTGTTGTTCCCACCGCACCTCTATTACTGCCCAGGTTCCCCCTCCCCCTTCAAGTTCCATTGTTTGTCCCTTACCTTCTCAAACCCTCCCCCTCTCCTTCCCTTTGATAGCGTAGACAGAAAAGTTCAGAGCAAAATTCTGAATAAGCTCCAACCACATGGGTTTCTAAATTTTGCATCCTAACTCATGCCATCAAGGGAAATTATTTGTTGTGTACGACTTTATAAATTATTAAATCTATCTGTATTACTTGTTTGATTATCACTGTCAATGATATTCTGATTGCTATTATTGTTATTCTTTAGATTCTGAAGATGAACATGAAGATTGATCTAAAAGGGATTGGTATAAACAACCAGATGTTGCAGAGGTAGCATGTATGCTGTATATCCTTTCCCTTTTCTCTCCTCTTTCTGTTCTCTTTAATTTTTTCGTGGACTTTGGGAAAGGATTGCCACTTTAGCTGTTCACCATCTTGCATCATAGTCAAGGGCTTATGTTGTAAGCATATGTTTTTCTTTGAAAAATCATTTTCTGCTTAGGGTATTATTTACTGAAAACTTGCAGTTTGCTATTCATGTCCAGGGCGTAGTGAAGTGGCAATACGATTTCATATTAGCCAGAAAACAAAACTAATGTAACCCTCGACTTGAAAAGAGTTTGAGACGCTGCATTCAAGGGATTCTTTTCAACATCTAGGGTTCTCAAGATGCACCTTTCTTGTAATCTTTTGTTCCAACAGTTGAGCAATTCATAGCAATATTTTTTGTGGTAGTAAACAGTTTTCCCACATATAACCATATATATTCGAGGTCTCAGCCATTTTGTGCAGTATTCAAGTGTAACATAATTTAGAGTACTCAAGGTCTCTGGCATTTCAAGAAACTTAATTCTATTATTTGGACTGAATCGAATAAGATTGTCGGACAGCGTGTAAATTGCTAATCTATTTCCGTCTTGCACTCTTGCGCTCTCTCTTCTGTGTTAGGCCCCGTTCACTTCACCTTGTTTTTGCTGAACTTAAATTATTTTTATTAAACTGAAATTATTTTGGCTGAACTTAAATTATTGTTGCTGAACTTAAATTTTTTTTACTGGATTTCTGTTATATTTCTTCTTTAGAGTTACTGATTTTCACTGAATTGAAATTATTTTCACTGAATTGAAATTATTTTTACTGAATTGAAATTAATTTTAATTAACTGAAAATATTTTTACTAAATATTATTTTTTAAAGGTGAACTTAATAGCGGCTTAGTGAACCTTAAAGCAACCAGCAAAGGTCGAATATGCTGATATGCATGCGTCTTGATGAGGTTAGTATGACATGGATTGCCTTCTTAAGCTAAGATGAAAGGGATTGTAAGATTAAAAGCCTGAGGATGGAGTGTGAAAAGTGTTTGGGTCCCTAAAAGAGAGTAATGAAGATGGATTTATGTGAATGTCTACTTAGTTTGGTGATAAACATTGTCACATGTACTATTTTAGGAGCTTTTAACTGTCTTCGAAAGGAGATCAAATATCAATAATTTAATACTAAAACAGACACCGAAAGTGACACGTGTCACATTCGGGTGCTGTTTTTTCCCTCTAAAATTCTTTTTCCCTTTTTAACTATTTTTTTTTTGTGAATATTTGATACAATTATAATAATATTATTCAAATCTTGTATATTATCTTTATGACCAAAATTTTCCTTTTTATTTGGTGCTTATAATTCTTCCTAAAATATTAATCTAACTCCTTTTCAATAATCTGATAGACGGAGTAAAATTAGATTTTGCTAAAAAAGTAATGCTCTGTAATAAAATTGATTCATATTATTGATATTAAAGAAATTACTTTAAAGCATCACTTTTATTTGTTAGACATAGTAATTTTCTTAAAAAAAAATTACACTTATCGTGTATGACAGAGGGCCTAAGCTAGTTACATAACTATAAAGGAGCTTTAGAATTGGAATAGGGGATGATGATCCTTGGATTTTCTCATGTCTTTTCGTTAGGAAGCTAGGCTTATTAGTCACATGCACTTCTATTTATAGAATGCCTTGAAAAATTGGGGTATTTCCTAAATTAGTTGTTCATGTTTATCATCAAGAAAGGCAATATACTCCTGCATTTCCTAAATATAATAGTTGTTCATGAAAAATTGACATGTCTCTTTATTTTTTTGTAATTTATTTATTTATTTAATACACGTAAGCATACTGGTAATTAGGGATTTAGGGATGGCAATGGGACGGGTTGGATGCGGAGAATGGTACCTCCACACCTCTTTTGAATTTCTTTTGTGATTTATCCGTTAGAATATCATATTTTTAAATAGTTATATGTAATAATTTATTGCATTCGTCCCTTAATTTTGCGATTAATCAATTTATTACATGGTTATGACACACACAAAATGTGCATAATTACACTTTTACATTGGAATCCTTCTTTGACTCAACTCATTCTATGAAAGAGTATTAAATTTACTTACTTGTCCCAATCTATAAATATGTGTGAGAAATATATAATAATCATGTTTCATAAATAATAAATGTAGCTCTTTCTTATAAAATTGAATTAAGGTTACATTAATTTTTTCTTGTTACTTATAATTATATAATTACATGATTCAGTTCACCTTACTAAATGTATCATGTCATAATTAAATTATCAGTTCTTATCATGCTTGTAAACAAGTCATTAAATAGAATTTATCAAACAATCAAAGAATCATAATCTTCTTATATTAATGTCACTTCAAATTTCAAAGTATATAAAATACCTAATATGATATTATGCGAATATTAAAATTCATACATGCATACATACCAAATAAAATTATGGTGAATAGTCACAACCACTAAAAATCATCTCACTCGAATTCTCCTATATTGTAAAAATAATTATTGTCAAAATAAAATTGTATAATTAAAATATTCTAAGCCTAAAACAAGAAAAAACCTTCTCATGTGAGAAATAAAAACTTGTAGGAAAACTTCTGAGACAACTACTATCATTAGTAACACATACACATCTAAATCCCTTCCAATTCAAAGTGGAATCTCGATTTTGATAACTTTGATATAAATTATTCCTATAAAAAAAATAACATTCATTAAGATATCTTTATTTAACTACCATTATAATAAATCATTTTATAATAGATAGTACTGTCAAAATGGTTTGATAGTTTGGTTTCGGTTCAGTTTGAAATCAGTTCGGTTTGAAATGGGGTCGGTTTGAAATCGGTTCAAATGTCTTACGAGCCGGTTTCAGTTCGGTTCAAATAATTATCGGTTCAATTCGGTTTCGGTTTATTCTTGAATGGTTTAAATTCGGTTCGGGTTGTAAACGGTCCGGGTAGTAAACGGTTCGGTGCAGACGGGTTGCGGTTTGTTAACGGTTCGGTGTAAACGGTTTTTATCCCGGTTTAAATTCGGTTCGGGTTGTAAACGGTCAGGGTAGTAAACGGTTCGGTGCAGACAGGTTGTAGTTTGTTAACGGTTCGGTGTAAACGGTTTTTATCCCGGTTCAAAAAGTTTCGGGTTAGAAACGGTTCGGTTCTTTTTTGGTTTAGTTTTATTTTAGTTCGGTTTATAACTGGTTCGGTTCGTTAACGGATTCGGTTCTTCTACGATTTAACATTATTTGGATCGGTTTTATTTCAGGTTTACTAAATTACGGTTCGGGTCTGTTTTTTATTTCAAAAAATCGGTTTTTTATCGAGTAGTTTGGATACGGACAATTAAATAGTTTTGGTTTGAAATTTTATACTACTTTCTAACTTTTTGCTAGTTAACAAGTTTTATATCAAGCCGAGACTTCATCACTTCATATTGAGGCATCATATTATATGCAAATTCTCATTAATTTTATAAATACATATCACGTTATGTTTCAAGTTTAGCCATACTGATCTTACTAGTTTATTACGAAGTAGATTATAAAAGTTTAGTGCATTAATTTATTATTGTTTACTATCAGATTATTATCTGCTTCGTATTTGATCATTTAGTTAATAGTGTCATAATCATGATTTGATGAGTTGCTGCAAGTGGTTTGTTAACGGTTCGATTTATAAGCGATTCGGTTCATAAACAGTTCGGTTTATAAGCGGTTCGGTTTATGAACGGTTCGGTGCAAACGGTTGGCAGTTTGTTAATGGTTCAGTGTAAACGGTTTTTATGCCAGTTCAAACGGTTTCGGGTTAGAAACGGTTCGGTTCATTTTCGGTTCGGTTTCCTTTCATTTTGGTTTAGATTTGGTTCAGTTCTTAAACGTTTTAAGGTTACTCGGATCGGTTCGGTTTCGGGTTTACTAAAATGTGGTTCGGATTGGTTTTCGGTTTCAAAAAATCGGTTTTTAATCGATTCGGTTCTCATTCGGATCGGTTTGAATCGGTTCGGTTTTTGACAGTACTAATAATAGATCATTTTATGATAAATTCAGACATTTAATGCAAGAAAAATAATCCCTCCAGTTTTTAAAGTGTGCATCACTTTAATCAGCATAATTTTTTAGGAGATTGACTTGAATTCTATAAATAATATGCACAAAAAAATTGATATATTGTATGAAATTTCATAGTATCAACTAATTGTAATAAATATACGATCAAAATTATTAAAGGTAAAATAATGTTATGTATCAACAAAATGTATATTAAAGTATTTCAATTACTTTAGGATGATTTTTTTTTTTGACAAAAACTTTAGGATGATTAATTTTGTAGGGTACCCCTCCGTTTCTTTTTATTGGTTATGTTTAGATTTTAAACATTATTCATAATACTCCTTCCGTCCCAAAATATATGAGACGTTGGACTTTTTTCACTATTTATGTATTAGTTTTGATCTTAATTTTTTACTAACATAATAAAAACATATTTTATCATAAAATATGTTGTTAAATAGGTATATATATAAAGTTTCAAAATATAATTTTAAAAACAATTTTCATTAATATTTAATTGTATACAAATAAATTCAAAGTAGTGTATTGACATGTGTGCAATGTTGACTGTGTCATGTATTCTGGGATAGAGGGAGTATTAGATAATCTTCAAATTTACTCACAAAAGTAAAAGAGTCATGTGAGATCATGTTTAATTCGTCTCAACGAATGCTCTATTAATATTCAATCGTTATAATTTTAAAAAGTATGTAATGAATAATAATCAAATAAGTGTATTGACAAACCTGTAAAAGTCAAAACGTATCCAATAAAAAGCGACGAAGGGAGTATTATACTTTAGATATATGGTAATTTTGTGAAAATTTAAGAAAATTTTACCCACAACTACCATTATAATGACTACTTTGAGAACAACTACCATTTATTTATTTATTTTTTTTTGTAAAAAAAAAAATCTAAAAAAATTTACCACAAAAACCTTGAGTAACACAACTACATTTAATTTCTTGGCAATAATCTCCAATTGAGGGAGCTAAAAAATCGGTCGTTTCAACGACGAGGGAAGGGAGGTGGGCGGTTTCATCGACCTGAGAAGGGATGAGCTATTTTGGGATAGGGGAAAGGGGGTGATTTTGATGGTGTAGGTGGGTCGCTCGAGTGTTTTTAGGGGTAGGGAAGGGCCGACCGACTGTTATCGGATGCTAGGGGAGGTGGGCGGTCGAATTTCGGTCAGGCTGAGGGTTGGGGCTAAGGGGACGAAGGATGGTGGCTGGCTGGGAAGGGTTTTTAATTATTTTTTTTTCTTTTTTTGCAAAATAAATTTGGACCAATTATGTTGCGACACATCACACATGACTTTTACAAAATAAAAATCACCCTTTCCTTAAGTCACTAGTAAATCGACCTAGTGGAAGAAAATCAACCCAAAAGTTCATAGTGCTCCCTAATAAATGTAAGTTGGGATTATTGAGAGTAAATCGCTGAAAGTTCGGATTAATAAATTAAAGTGAATTTTTCTAAAAAATAAAACTTAGATTTTGAAAGCACCCAATATAATAGTTCGAAAAACGAAGACAAGTCGAATTCAGGGTTAATTAGAGGATGAAATGGAGTCGTTTTACTCTTGGAATTGCCCTTTTTAATCTCTTTAGTTTTAATAAAAATGTGTTCTTTTAATGGAAGTGGAGTTACTTATGTTTGTTGGGAGATGTAGCAAAATTTCAATTTCAGATTTACATAAACCCTTGTTGAAGGAGGATGGTAGTAGGAGTTGTTGAACCTATTTGTATTTGATATCGGTAAAAGTCATTACAACATCATGACCTTGTATGAGAATATATACCCCCTCTGTCCCACAATATAGTTTTTGTTTTCCTATTTAGAAACCCAAAATGTTGTTCTTGTTCCTATTTTTGAATAGTATGTAAAAACCATTATACCCTTATTTTTTACTTTATTCATTGAACTTCCTAATTTACCCTTAACTTATCCACTTGCATTGTACTTTTTTCACTTTCTTACTCTAATTTTTGTCTATAATTGTACTTTTCACCTTTTTCCCCTTAAATTATCCACTTGCCTTGTACTTTTGTTTAACTTTTGTCTAGCTTTTTTCCACTTCTCCTCCCATTTCTTAAATACCGTGAAAAAAACACAATAGAAACTATATTATGGGACGGAAGGAGTATAAGATATGGTTTTGTCAGATCACAAAGAAATGTGATTGACATGTATGAAGCATAAATCTCAAAAGGATTTTATCCATTTGAATTATTGGGGTTCCTTAGGGTAAGACATACTGATTTTGGGTTGTCTTCGTCATTTCAGCAACATTCATAAACTTTTAATTGTATGTTAGAAATTACCTTGCACAAAACAAAACATCATCACCAACTTCCCTCATTTTATCAATAGTCTCATCGCATGTTTAAATGTATATTGGTAAGCCTTATATGCATTATCCTCACTCGTTGTAATAGCTAAAAGGTAAATATCGTTAATGATCTTAATTGATATTGTGTAAGGCTTCTTATACCAATAGTAACTTATGTTACTTACTATCCTTTCGTTTGTTGTAAACTTAGTTTAACTAATGTTATTTCAGCTGTTTTTTTTTTGTTAAAAAAAAAATTCTAAAAAACTTAAAAGAATTGATACGTGTACGGAAATATTTAAAAATATTTAAATCATTTTTTTATCAGACGGATCTAACCCCTATTATAACTATGGCGGGTCATGGCTTTTAAAGGCCTCCATTCCTGTTTCCTACCTCTCTGAGTTATTTCATTGAAGTGCACTCAACGTTCTCCATTGAAGCGTTCTCCGTTGAATCTAATTCTTGTATCCCCCATTGAAGCAGCTTCTAAGGTAAGTTGTTTGTTGTTGTTATCATCATATCAATTTCACAATTTAGGGTTTATATTTGATCTGATCTAATTTAATTATGTGCTTTAAGTTTAGGGTTCGTGAATTCTTAGATTATGAAACATCATATCCAAAAGAAAAGAAAATTATGAGCGTAATTTGATTATTGAATCAAATATCCCTAAAATTATGTATTTTTGTAGATAATTCAATATGAAATCAAATCTCTTTTCCCTGGGCCTAGGGCGGCCGCCCCTCCTGCCCTGCCTCAGGGACGGGCCTGGTTTTAATCATTGAGAGTAAAATGTTGGAATCTGTTGATGACAGAATAAAGGGTTTGAAATGAAATTAAGAGTTAATAGAAATGACCCGCCTAAGGCTTCCAAATCTCGATATACGCCTTTGATTAGGTTCCATATGAGGTGGTTTAGAGGAGGAATAAGAAATTTTAGAAGCGTTGAAGATGAAGTTTTAGAAGGTATGGAGTTATTATTTGTCTGTCTATTTCACTAGTCGCGTTGAATTAAGGAGTATAATTACAATGAATGATCTCACGTTTTGTGTTTACTTTTGGAGTGAGTGTTGTTGGTGTGTTCCTACTTTTTTGATGAGGGTGATCAAGTTATAAGGAGCATATTGATTTGTACACACACAATAAAAAGCATAATAGAAAAGAGAGAAAACCAGTATTGATTTCATTGTTGATATCCCTGGTGAGGATGATAGTGGCAAATGTGCTACAATGAATGTTACTGTTGTCTTGCATGTAATGGTAAAGTTTCACAGGTTACAACATGCATTGCCAGTTGCAAGTCTAGTGTTACTGTAGTGGTCAAGGATGTTGTAGGCCTGGAGGGTGGTATCTGTTTGCTCACAGATTCCGTTGCTCTAGTACACTTGATTTTTTCGACAGAATTTTCTCAATCAAATCCTGTTAATAGGCTTCTAGTCATCCACCAGGGTGATGTAGTAGGGGATTATACGTGTGCAGTCTGCACTGGCAAAGAGTCTGTTCCCTAGGGCCTAGGTACTTGATTTATATTAATTAATTAATGAGATAAGTATGAGACATAAGTCAAAAAGATCATACTTTAGGCTGTGATATTAGGTTTGTTAAGCTGCAAATCATAGAACAAAGAACTTCAAGGGCATATAATTTTGATGAGAATTACAAGAATTGTTGGAAAAAGAGGATGTATGGGAGATTCACTTGGTTATTTTTGCTACAGCATTACTAACCACAAGGTTCACCGTCCGCAAAGTTTGATGAAGTTATGATTGCAGAAAAGGTCCAGGGATGTGATAATATATGCAAATTTATCCCTATTGGGTGGAGGTGCTGTTCTAAACAAATTGCACAAGTTTACTGCTCTTCCTTACAAGTGCCCCAACCAATTTTTTTGTAGATATAATGTCTTTCTAAGATGGTTGAAATTAGATAGTTATTGTTACAATATAGAGAGTATCTTTTATAGATATGAACACAAGCTGCCTATAGAATTTATGAGTTTCTTAGATTAAGAATTTGTGTGTCATGACTTTATAGTTTATACCCCTTAAATATGGCTGGGTGGCTGCCATCAAACCAGAATGGATACTGGTTACATTAGACAAGATATAGATATTCAAGATGAGGTTCCATGGTGTATGTTGTTTGCGGATGATATCGTTTTGGTGGATGAAACTAATGATGGGGTTAATGCCAAATTGGAGCAATAGAGACAAAGGTTGAAATCTAGAGGGTTTAAGTTAAGTCGGAGTAAGACTGTATATTTGGTTTGTCGCTTTGTTACACAGCGGGGGACAAACAATGATGTAGTGAGCTTGGACGGAAAGAACTTGACCATGAGTGAATGTTTTAAATATCTTGGGTTGATCATCCATAGAAATGGTGACATTGATCAAGACGTGACCCACAAGATTAAGTCGTGATGGCTTAAATGGAGAGCAGCCACGGGAGTGTTATGTGACCGTAGCATTCCCCTACAGTTGAAAGGGAAATTCTACGGGATTGTCATACGACCAATGCTCTACTATGGTACAAAATGTTGGGTTTCTAAGAAGGAGCACATTCAAAAGATGGAGGTTACGGAAATGCACATGTTAAGATGAATGTGCGGAAACACTCTAAGAGATAGAATCAGAAATGAGGTTATTCGCAAGAAAGTGGGTGTGGTAGGCATTGCTGACAAACTAAGGGAAAATTGTATGCGTTGGTTTGGGCATGTACGACGGAGACCCGAGGAGGGGTTAAACGAGGGGGAGGGAGACCGAAAATGATTTGTTTGGAAGGAGTTAGGAAGGATATGAAGTATATGAATTTGCATGAGCATGAGGCATTTTATCGTAAGAGATGAAGGAGAAAGATTTTTGTGGATGATTATACGGATTACGGAATAATCATTTTTGGTTCATGTAGCCGACCCCACTTATGTGATTAAGGTTTTGATTGATTGAGGACGTGAAGAATAATATTGAGATTTCCAAGGAGGAGTCAAAAGCTTACTGCAAGAATACACTTTATTGATTGAGTCATTGAGGTTTATTTGGCTGTATTTCTTCTCCGGGGCCTAGGTCAACCAAACAACTAGGTTTTGCATTCACAGTAGTTAAGGTATTGGGTTATATCTTCTGTGTTATTAGTCACCACTCACCAGCCCTGAACCCTGATATGTTCACTCAGATAAAACAAAAGAAAAGGGTATTGGAAATTATGAACTTTATTGTGTTATACTTCATCAAATGACTATTTGTGAAGTTTTCCAGTTTTAAACCTTGTCAAAGAATTTTCAGGCATGTCTATGGTAATGTATGAAGTCAGTAATTTTAAAATGCTACAGAGTACAGATTAAATGATGATTTGGTGGAAGTAAGAAAATAAAGGTGTGAAACAGAATTTAAGCTATGTTTGCTTATTCTTTTTATTTCTAACTTGAATAAAAGTTGACAATGAGAGTACTATTTTAGCAAAGGCAACTATTTTATATAGTATGTATACTTTTTTAACAGTTGGAGGGATTATTATAGCAAAAGGGAATGATTAATCTTTATTATATGACCATTGCTACTTTCTGAAATCTGAATTATGCTATAAATTTAGTGCTTTATTAATTACTTTGCTAAATCCCTTAGCCACTAAGTTTTCGAGCTTTGCTAACTTTCCAATGTTGCAATTTGCAGGGTGACCATTTCAAGTTTTATAAGGCATGGATGATGTGCTGACTGACATTCCCCCACCTTCAAGGTTCTCTGACGAGGATCTCAACATCTTTGTCCCTCCATCTCCTTCACTTCCAACTCCATTCATCGTGCTCACAGATCCTTATACTAATGAAACTCTTCGTCCTTCACTTCTTATCTTTGCCATTTCACCCCCATCTCTTCATATATTTCATCATGTGTCCTCTAAAAAACTCATAGGAACACTCATTCTCCCTGAAATTCCTTTCTCCGGAAACACCATTGCGCCCTCTTTGAAGAATAAATCTTGCAATATTTACTCACTAAATGATAATGAAAAGCTAGTCCTCCTTGTTTGTGTCCAGTTTAATGTACCTGCAGAGAGATGTCACACTGTTTCAAAACTGTTTCTCGCTGAAAAGATTGTTCCAGAGAGGGTATTGGTCTTAGATTCTGTTCAGATACAGAAGTTTCGTGGGAAGTTATCAAGGGATGATACTGTGGCCTACAAGCTTGAGACATCCTCGGAAAGAAAAGGTTCTGGTGAAGCCTCTAGTGGACCCTCCCTTCTGAAGGACATGGACTACTTCCCATCAGGAAGTGTGGTGGACGGTCTTGCTGCTGCTCTTTTGGCTCGATGCCAGATCAGGAATATCCGAGGTATTTTGTGCATTTCCTGGCCTGATTATGGTGTACCTGTGATGCAGTTGGTTAGATCTCTTCTGGTAAAGGATATCTTGCCTGGTTTTGATTTCTCTTCTTCAAGCTATGAAAATGAGATGAAGTCTAGTTGGCTTAAGAATCCTCTGCTTGATACAGAGTTGTACACCTGATAAGGTTCATTGTAGTTGTTATAGACAGACTTCATATTGCCATCTAAAAGAAAGTGCTTATTGAGAAAGATGTTATTACTTTGAACAATTTTATGATTTAGGTTGAAAAATTGTCCCATTTTGAGGATACATGCAGTATATGCACTGGTAATGTTGCCATTCAATCTTTTTGGCTCAGTATTTTAGTAATTCTGCTTAACAAGTACTTTGTTCTTGTAAATTTTTTGTCTGCATAATTAAGAAAATGAAACAACTAAAGATAGATGATGATCCTAACAAGTACTCGTAGTGTGGAACTTCTATGCTTCTGGCTCCATCCATTGGCACCGGTTTTTTTGTGCAAGTTCTCGGCTTTCGCTTTGATGACCATGGTCTAACAACTAATTAGTTTGGCCATATTATTCATTCTCATTTCTTTCTTCTTTCCTTCATCTCTAAAAGTTAACAGCATAAGAAAATTGATAGCGAAAGCGACTTCTATTTGGGCTGCTTCTAGATAAAACTCTTACGAGTATGTTTGAATAGTTCTACTCTCTTAAAGTCTAATTGAATTTTGTAGTAGTAGCAGGATGAATATGATAGGAACAGCAGGATTGATTTCCATTAGCAGAGCAGTCAGGTGACCTACTTTTGGGAATCTATATTTTCAGCTCAGTACTAGTTTCTTCACCATAATAGTACGTCTTTTACTTTGTTAACTTTCCTGTCTAGAAAAGAAAAGAAAGAATGCTAATTATTGGTGCCTTTAGCTGGTACATTAATGAACCAATGAAAAATAATAACACAAAATATACATCCAAAATCCAAATTAGGTATATTTGAAATTTGGAGTTAATTTTGAAAGAAGAATTAATAGATAACAAGATGGTGAGACTTTTAACTTTAATTTTCTTTTATCTTTGATTCAAAATCTATATTAAGCATTTTTAATCTTTAAAAATTACTCATCATTTTTTTTCACCCTCTTATTTTTTGATACAAAAATAACGTTCATAGTTGAGTGAATATTAAAAACGTGTCCTGTGATATTTGTACTTTCTTATGAACAGTTTTTAATATTTTGTATATATGTTAGTATATATATTATTCAACTACACTAAAAAACCCTATCTTGCATAAAAAGTTATAGATCCCATCCCATGATTATGAGGTGGTAAAGTTGAGGATGTGAAAACAATGAAATATTTTAGATGTTAAGAAAATCATTATGTATTAATATATATAGAATCTTAAATTATGGCTAAAGTTTAAATTTTACTCCGTAATATCTTACATCTACTTAGATTTAATCGTCACCTTACTATGGAGTAGTATCAACGAAAATTTATTTCGAATTGAGTGCGAATTGAATACTCATGAGTCAGGACATAATTTCTTAAGTTAACACGAGTATATTACAATATTAATCATATTGAAAATTTGAAAGTAATACAACTCTTCTTTGTCTTAAACTTAACTCATTTGCATCATATTTTCATGCAAAATAAAAGCACTAAAGTAAAAGTAAGTTTTTATGGAGTAAAAAAAAAATTCAACTTTAATTAGTCAGTGATACTTCAGTGATTCAATAACCTTTTTTCACATGATCCTCAGACAACAAAACGACGAAGAATTTGAAGGTTTTCTCAAAATTTGTACTACTTCATAATCTTAACTAATTATCTAAATCATATATTTAAGTTGGTGGCTTACCCTCAAATAATTAATTAATCTTGGACATTCAATAATGCTCTTTTTTTTCTTTGTTACTTTTGATCTATTTCACTTTTGCACATATAACTTGAATTAGGGTGTTCTCAACTACCTTAATATTAGTTGCATCTCCTCTTGACTTTAACTTTAGCTTCTAACACGACAGTAATTAACAATTACAAGACAAACTTAGTTGTATATAAAAATAAAGCATGGCCGCCATTCTTTACACTTAAATACTTGTACACTCTCACACTCCCTCTCATTCTTCCCTAGAGAAAACAAAATAATAGATTTTGTAGCGAAAATGGCGCTAACTGATGTTTCGAAAAGTGTAGTCATGTTGTTTCTTTTGGCGGCGATAAGCTTGATTAGTGCTGATACATCTAGCCCTCCTTTAACATTGGAATATTACAAGTCTACGTGTCCTCGATTGCTTAGTATTGTAAGGAAAGAAATGGAATGTGCTGTTCTTTCTGACCCTCGTAATGCAGCTACTATAGTACGGTTACACATGCATGATTGCTTTGTCCAGGTTGGTCTAGATTCGAGCACCTTTGATTTGAATTTTTATAAACTAAATATTATGTTCAAGTTTGATGAAAATTAATAATGTATGGATGGACTTTGTGTTGTGAATTTGGTTACAGGGGTGCGATGGATCAGTGCTATTGGATGATACCTTGACATTTAAAGGAGAAAAGAAAGCTAGTCAAAATAAGCATTCCTTAAGAGGGTTTAAGATTATGGATAGGATTAAGATGATGGTGGAGTCTGAGTGTCCCGGAGTTGTTTCTTGTGCTGATATCCTCACTCTTGCAGCTAGGGATGCGGTTATTTTGGTAACTGATTTAGTAAAAGTGATAAAAGCTTACAAATTTATATCACAATATACTGATAATTGAGAGTTTGTGACTAGTTCATTTCTTTGGAAAATTAGTTTTTAATATCATTGTGCTGTTTTCTGAAGGTTGGAGGGCCGTATTGGGATGTTCCATTGGGAAGAAAGGATGCTCGAAGTACAAACCCTGAACTAGCCGAGGCTAACATTCCTGGTGCTAACGAAGGCCTTCTTTCCCTCATCTCAAAGTTCGCTTATCAGGGTCTGTCTGTCACTGATATGGTAGCCCTCTCAGGTTAGTTCGAACTTTGAATAGTGCGATACATTCCCTGTGTACTACTGCCTGCTAATTACTAGTAACAATGTATTTTACAAATTATTTGGTTAAAGATCCCAAACAACATAATAAGTTGAAATTTGATCATGATAGCTTATGAATTGCTACTGCTATGCATTGAATCTGTAGGTGCTCACACCATCGGAATGGCACGATGTGAGAATTTCAGGGCAAGAATCTATGGAGACTTCGATTTGACATCAGAAAAAGACCCTCTGTCAGAGGCTCACCTTAGCAACCTAAGATCTGTTTGTCCTGCAGTTGGGGGTAACAACAATAATGTATCAGCATTAGATTACGAAACTCCTGATCTTTTCGACAACTCATACTATCAGATCCTGCTAAAAGGTCAGGGGCTCCTGAACTCGGATCAAGAAATGTATTCGAGCATGTTTGGGATCCAAACCAAGTACCTTATGCGAAAATATGCTGAAGATCCCTTACAGTTTTTCAAGCAGTTCGCTGAATCTATGGTAAAGATGGGAAATATTACTAATGCTGATAGTTTTGTCAATGGAGAAGTTCGGAACAACTGCAGGTTTGTTAACTCATTGAGCCACACTGAATGAGTTTTCGGTGTTAACTGGACCTTGTGGTCATGTTTTGTGACTAAGTTCAAGAGTTTAATTCAATGCTCGGAATCAATTCAGTATGAAATCAGAAATGTGTACAAGATGTTAAAATTTTGAACCTACAATGCCTGGGTCATGTTGTATTTAACTATATCTATATGATCATTAATAACTGCTATGCTACTCCTTTTGTTAATCTACTGTCTGTTAACTCAACTCTTTCAACTCATGCACAACTTGTGAATTCAGAAGGCTTGAATTTACTGGGTCATGGATGTAAATTTGATTTTCAATGGGCACGGCGACGTTGAATCTCCCTGCATCAACCAATGTTGAAAGAATTCTTATTTACCTCCTTTTGTGTGGATAACAGATGCCTTTGACAATTCAATCAAGATGATAACAAAACAAAATTTAATCTAGACAGGTTCAATTACAAAATATTATATTATGGTAGATTTCACAAAATTCTCACCTTTTTAAGTTACCTTCAAAACCTTTTCTTCTCCTTCTTACTCATCATCCTTTGCCTTGTCATTGCCACAAGAAAAAATGATGAAACAAAACAAAATATTTTCCAAACAAATAGGTGGAATTTTCCAAATTATGAGTATTTGATCAATCTATAACGAACTATTTGTACAAAATGGTAGATGGTGGAATTTTTATTATAAAAATATATATGTTTTGAGACTTTTTTTTTTCCCTCATCAAATCAATAAAAATAATTTTTGGAAACCTTAAAATCAATATAAATCCAAGATATTCTAGATAATCTTATTCCAATTAAGGCTTACTGTGTCAAAGTAAGATAATTACAAGTACGTACATCCAATAATAAAATTTTTTATCATATAAATTTGTGAATTATATGCACATATAGATATTTTTAAAGCCACCAATTTGTTACTTCCACTCTCTAATTAGCTAAACTCGAGATATCGTATACGTTAAATATATTGTACCTTTTAAAATGCCCTAGTTATTGAGATCACTCATCTACTCCCTCTCCCCAAGATGTATGGATAACAAAACCTTAAGGCACAAAATCATATATTTCCATGTATAGAAAGAAAACAAAAATAAACCTAAAAAATACAAGAATTGCACATTTATTATTGTTCCACGTAACCCAACCGCCCTTGATTCTCAACTCTTAATTGATAGCTTCACGATGTCCTTCCTCCTATGAAATGCTGAAACATCAACACTCATATTTTTTATTAAAAATTTAATAAACTCCCCAAAAAAGCAATATTTAACTCACCAAATAAATTAAATTTATTATTTTTCAAATATAAAAAGTACAGATTTTATTGGATTTCAAAAAAAAAAAAAAAAAAAAAAAAAAAAAAGATTCTTTTTTATTTTTGATTATTTACACCAACGCTTTAAATAGGCTTAATTTTTTCTCTCGCCTCTTCGGCATTCAAAGCCCAAATTCTCCACCCTTTTTGCCTCTCTTTCCTCAGTCATTTACTTAACAGAATTTTTTCGGCATTAATTTATAGATTTTTTTTTTGCAGAAATATCTCACAATATCATTTTTTTTTTTCTCTTAGAAAAAAAAATAAAATAATAAAAGCCCAAATCCCGAGATTAATTTTGTGAACACAACTTGACTTGCTAGTGAATATCCCTACTTTGGTAAGTAAATTTTCGCTTGAATTTGTAATTTTTATAATCTGGGTTTTGTTCATTACTTCATTATATTATTTGGGTATGCTTTTAATTTTTAATATTTTTTTAATGGATTTTTGGAGTTTTTTAGATCCTTATTTTGTATTTGAAGCTGGCTTATTTTTATGTTTTTAGCTGATAATTCCAATAATTGTGAATTTTATGCATCTGGGTGTGTTTATTTTGGTCAAATTTCATCTGGGTGATCATTAGTTTTGTGTTTTGGTAATATAAGATCATTTAGATTTATTTTAGACATTTAAATGTGGTTATCACAACAGCCTGATTAGTAGAATGTTGGTTTTGGTGATCATTTGCTGTTGTTATTGTTGTTGTTGCAAGTAGTCTAGTTGGTATGTTGTTGTTTGTTATATGTAAATTTGTGTTTATTTAATTGTTTGGGTATCATGATGTGCAGCTTGTTCTGCATTGTTCCGAGGTCATAACATGTATGCACCGGTTCTCTATTGTTTATCTCTGAGCTTTGTGGATGATCTGAGGTATCGGTGCAGAAATAGCGCGAAATTATAATATTTTGTAATGCCAAAAGCAATCTAGGAAGAATATTGTTGATTTGGTGGTTGCTTAGATTTATTGCTAGCAAAGTATTAGCTGATGAGTGATGAAGCTGGTTTTACAATTAGTTGTATTCTCATTAAGCATGCTATAAATGGTGATATTATTTTTAATTCACATTTTTCGTATGTGGGCAACCAAGATTGTTATTCATATAATATATTCAATTTTGGATGTGTGTGTCATTTTGTAATTATCTCAGGATTGCAGGAAAATTTGATTATGTCAATGGCTGAGGATGGTTCTAATACTGGGTCACATCATAGAAAGGCAGGCTTGTTAAAGGATCAAGTTCGATTAAGCAAGAGAAAAGATATTGGCCGTTATGAGATTGTTCCAATTAAGGCATCATTATCATTTGAGAAAGGATTTTTTGTGGTTATTCGTGCATGCCAATTGCTGGCTCAAAAAAATGAAGGAATAACCCTAGTCGGATTAGCTGGTCCATCTGGAGCTGGCAAAACTGTTTTTACTGAGAAAATTCTGAACTTTATGCCAAGCATTGTTGTCATATCAATGGACAATTACAATGATGCTAGTCGAATAGTTGATGGCAATTTCGATGGTAATATTTTTTTCCACTATTTCCATGAAATACCTACATAAGTTATGAAAGGTGAATAACTTATTAACAAATGCTTGATTAAGTTCTTTGGATGTCTTAGTTTTCCATGTGCTTAGAATGCATCTTGTTCTTAGTAATCATTTTATGCTGATAATATATGCCTCCTCAGCGAATACGGTTTCCAGGTGAGTTACCATCTCCATCCATAATACTAGACACTATTTGACTGGGTGTTGAATAAAATTTTGGCTCATCTCATCTTGTTTTGTTGCAATACATTGATCTTGATTAGTTTGTCGGTTCTTTGCTGCATTATGTTTCTGCGTACCATTTTGTTCTTCTATCCCTGCACGAAATAGAATATACTATGAGCATATTGTTCATATGGTGTCATGTGTAGTGAACCAATACTTTCTGTCTGTCTGACATGATCTTGAACACCCCTTTATTGGGGACTGTATGGGATGCTGGTTTAAATTTGTTAAAAATCCTGAAAATGATTACAACCTGATCCCTCTGGGATATGTATAATTGGGATCTTGGGAAGATGTAAGTTGATGTAGCATAGGTAGAAACAGAATTTGACATGGCTCAACATTGCAACTCTTGGTTTACATTAGAGGGAGGGGGGAAGATTGCTTGCAATTTGCTTTAGATAGCTAAGTATTAGTGTGAATTTTAGTTCTAGACCTCTGGTAAGATCTTTCTTTTCTGTGCGTGTTGTGTGTTGAAAAATACAGTCTGCAGACAAACATAGAGAACCTATTGGTAATAGCAAAGTATTAGAGTAAATTTTAGTTTTAGACCTCTTGTATGATCTACTCTGTGCATATCGACATATATTTGGAGGACAATCAGTGGTGATGTTAACTTTTGTGGCTGTCAGTCTTCAATGACTTCCAATTTGTCACATTATTAATTATGTTTTTAGCATTGACAAACATTTTGCTCTGTAGTCGGGACTAGCTGGTTGACACTTGTCTTTGTTCTTACGTGGGTATTTTTCATGAACAGATCCACGTTTGACAGATTTTGATACATTGCTTCAGAATATAAATGACCTTAAGGCTGGAAAGGCAGCCCAGGTGCCCATCTATGATTTCAAAACAAGCTCCCGTGTAGGATACAGGTTCTTTTCTAAGACTTTTTTTTGGGTCTAGATAACCTGTTACTCTTATGGCAGGATTTTTGAGAACTGTGGTTTTTTAAATATATATTCAGGCTTCCAACCAGTGATCCTATAATAAACCCTTATATGATCAATCTTCCGATGTTTAGTGTATGTTCTGTTGTGATATCATGCCAACAATTTTTTTAAATTTTTTTTTCTTCTACTTTTATAATTAACTTGAGTTTCATATCAGATAAAAAAAGTGCAATAATTTCTCTTAAATTTTAAGCTTCTCAATTGGTAAGGGAACATAATTAGCATTTAATAAAAATGGGGGCTTAGTTTATCCTGTCTGAGGTTGTTGTATGATTCAAGTGAAAAATTTGTAGAAAAACATGACATAATCTTTATTCGCCAAATCACTTTCAGTGGAAATACATCAAGCTGTGTAATTGCATCTACATCTCCTTTGTTTACAGATTACTTTATTTGTTTAATATACTATTGCTTCAACATGAAATATCTCATAAGAGAGTCATCTTTTCTTTAAGTGTACTAGTTACATTTGCCTTCTGCTTCACTATTGATGCCTCTAATTGCTATTCGAAGGCTTGGACTTGTAGTTGATACACTTATATCATGATGTGGCACTTTCCTCTCCATTCCCCCAAGTTCTTGGCTGTTCATGTATCAAAACTCATAAAGATGCAAATTAATGCAGGACAGTTGAAGCTCCTAGCTCGCGCATTGTGATAATCGAGGGCATATATGCTTTAAGTGAAAAACTGCGTCCTTTAGTAGACCTACGGGTCTCTGTGACTGGTGGAGTTCACAATGACCTTGTTAAACGAGTTTTAAGAGATATACAACGTGCTGACCAAGAACCAGAGGAGATCATCCAGCAAATATCTGAAACAGTTTGTTTACTCTGCCTTTATATTGCACCTATTTAAAAATCTGTAAAGACCCTGCATTCTGAAGTATTAATGTCTTCCTGTACAGGTCTATCCAATGTATAAGGCTTTTATCGAGCCAGATTTAGAAACAGCACATATAAAGATTGAAAACAAATTCAATCCATTTACTGGATTTGAGAATGCTACCTTTATCTTAAAGGTAAATCCTACTTAGCAGTTGACTATTGACATACTGCGATGCTGGACTTAGGCAATGCCTGGATATATTTATACTGCTGTATGTTAATCACTTAAGCCTTTCCCTTTCTACAGTCGTTGAAGTCTATTTCAGAAGATCTTATTAAAACTGTTTTGGCCGAGAATCTGAAGGAGTCTGTTGAGCAGACCTATGATATATATCTTCTACCGCCTGGTGAAGATCCGGAATCATGCCAATCATATCTTAGAATGAGAAATAAAGATGGAAAATACAATCTTATGTTTGAGGTCTGTTATTCCAACCTATTTATCTTAATATTGGTGACCTATGTCTTGTGTGAAATTATGAAACACTTGTGAAGATGTTAAAAGTATATAAGGTGGCATGTTAATTTGGAAAACTGAATACTGTTTCAAGTCATGTGCACTAGGTGTCACTTGAAGAGTTATGTGATCTTTTTCTATTGTTTTTTTTCCCCTATTTTCTCACCCTATATGAACTGCAATGACTATATGGATTAAATAAAGTTCATTTTAGCTATTGAATTTCTTACTTTTTGATGCGTATTTTTGACTTTTTGTTTGATGCAAGGATTTGAGTGATTTTAATGGTGGAAATTCGAAAGATAGTCTTAGAAGGCAATGACTTCTAAGTTTGATCTTCGGAGCAACGATTCGAAAACCCTAGTTAACAACTAGTTTGAACCTTAACAAAGTTCTCTTAAGCAAAAGCTCATAAATCTCAACTTTAATTCATAAAACATTCTACTAAAATAATTGACATACAACTAGTATATATAGGAAAAATAAATCTACCCTACTTGCTCCACAAGAAAACTAAATAAAAAGATCTAATAATTAATTAATGAACCAAGATAGCCCACTAACTAATCAACTCAACTTTGGTAGCCCAAGGCCCCATAACTAGTACGAAGACAATAACTAAAAACATTAATAAAAACTCACTTGTAAAACCCCCACTTTAAGAGTAAGGTAAAACCAAGAGAGTACCTAAATAAAGCAATAAAGATACTTGTGAGAAAGGGTTACTCGATTTACATCACTTTACGAATGTCTCTTTATAAAATTCAAAAGTACCTTGCTTGGCATTAATCAATTTGGAAGTACAAACTGATGAGAGGAACTGGGAAAAGTGATATAACCTGACCGGAAATATATTTCTTGTGCTGGAGACAGTTAGATAGTTGTAGATTCTATTTCTTGCTGGTCATTAGGGATGTGGCTTAAGACCTTGCATGGTGGGTTTGTCTTTAATACATTTTTGGCAAAAGACATAATTCTGGCACAGACATGAGAACTTATATCATAATACAGGAATAGGAGTCAAACTGAAGATGATTGCAAATACGGCCTATGTATTGAGTATGGACATATGTGCATTTTTTGCATAGGCTTGTACTCCTCTTTTTCCACATCTACTTGCCTCTGTTTATCTCAGCTGTAATGTAGACAATATTGCTATTGTGTTATATTGATTGGGTTACCCTTGGAAAGACATTAAGATAGATGGCTATGTACCGTTGCAGTCAAAAGAAGTGGAAAAAACAAAACCAAAAAGATGAGATGAAGCATCAAAGTGAACCTGAATTCTTTTGTTTTTTTTCTAGCTCTTCTGTTGTCTCGCTTAAATTTATCATTAATTTTAGGGAAGTGAAAATGAGCATTTTACAGGGTATACCAGACTACATGATTATTTTACGCATATAATGTGAAGTAAATTAGTTAAATTATGTGATCCTGAAAACAAAAGCATTGGTTATGGGATTGTATCTTTGGTGTTAACGGCCTGCTAAAAGGATGTGTAGAATTTTCAAATGCGTAAGAAGAAGGGTTGAGGACAGTCAAGAAACATTGAGTACTTGATGCAACACACTTTTACATAGATATAAGTTCGGATATGGTTGTCTGGCAAGCGAGCTGGGTTCACTTTTGTCATCCTCTATTCCTCATAGGACTTATGATTCTCTGATTTAGATTTCATCTTAAGTTTAGTTTCTGGTCCACCTTAAAATTTTATTTGTGTCCTGGACTTTCTGACCGTTTGAAATTCAATTGATTTGTGAAATAATAGAATAAAGTGACTTTTGTATGTGTCATTATTGAAATTCTTTGTGTTTTCTCTTCTAATTGTAAAGAAAATGTTGAATTTGGGGGATTGTAATCTTTTTTAAATGTATTTTCTGATGAGATAGTTGGATACTTCAGGAAGTATTAAAAGAAAATCCATTCATCATATCACCTAGGATAACATTTGAAGTCAGCGTGCGTCTTCTTGGTGGGCTCATGGCCCTGGGATATACAATAGCAACTATTCTCAAAAGAAACAGCCATGTGTTCACGGATGGTAGGGTGACTGTGAAGATTGATTGGTTGGAACAACTCAATCGTCAGTATATCCAGGTACTGTCTAATAAAATATTCGTATTCTTTTTTACTACTATAAATGTCTTTCCCTGACTACCAACTTTCTGAATGAGTTTCTGTTTTATTTGATGTTCTTTTTAATTAATATAAAAGGCTATCTCAACTCTTCATTGTACTAACCAAGATTAATAAGTAATTCCCAACTCAATGGAATTAACATATCTTGTTTTGAAACTAAATTGTTACTTTAGAGTTTAGACATTCATCAACTATTATCTTGAGGAATTCTATATAATTTAAAAGGTGGTAAAAGCCTCTAAACCACATGTACATATAAACATATATGAGTGGGTTTTTTTATTTTTTATTTTATTTTTTATTATATATATATATACGTGATAGATCAACAAAGCCGAATTTGAATTTGTAGATAGATAGATAGATATAATATCGTTACTGATACTTAAAATATGTAGATATATATAGTCTGAAATTCTCATTTGATTTGATTTCCAAATTAGACTAAACTTGGATCTTATTTGTACGTTAATCCTTATTCCTTACGATAATCAAATGAGATGTCATTAGATTCGTATTAATGTATATTAAAGATATTTAGTGATAAGTATTTGCAAATAAAAATAAAAAATCTGATATGGTATGGTCTGATTATTCTGAAATAAGGAAATATTTGCTTAAATAAGCTTGAACTGAACCCTAACTGGGTACACATAAATATTGCTTCTCAGCTCAATTGGATGTTTTATGTGAGGATTTTTGTTTAGAGTTTTGTTTTATTATCTGTTAAGGTGCAAGGAAGAGATCGCTTGCTTGTAAGATCTATTGCTGAGCAGCTGGGATTGGAAGGATCCTACATTCCTCGCACTTACATTGAGCAAATTCAACTTGAGAAGCTTGTGAAAGAAGTCATGGTATGGAAATACTAGTCGTGTTATGTATTTCTTTTAATATGTTGCTAGGTTTTAAGTTTGGTCTGTGCATCTTTAAGGCACTACCAGAAGATTTAAAAACAAAGCTCAGCCTAGATGATGATTGGGTTTCTAGTCCCCAAGAAGCCCTATCTCGAGCATCTGCTGATAGGATTGCATGGAGGCACAAGAACCTTAAAAGGTGTGGTATATTTTCTTAAAAAATGTTGCTCATCCTGGTGTATGTGTTGATAAATGCTTCACCTAAACAGTTTTATTACTTGCTTATTGTGATTTCTTGGGAGTTTTCTTTCTCATGCATTTATGTCTACATAGCCTTCCATTTTTTTCTCTTTGCATTTTGTGTGTGTTGGGGAGAGAGGGATGAGGAGGGAGGGTGAGATGTTGCTGCTACTAATAAAATTGCTGACTCAGTTACTATTAACAGTCTTAAGGCATGTAGATTGTGCTGAGTTTTTGCTATCAATTATCAGCCATTCTCGCCTTGTCAAGATTACTTTCTTTGGGTCAAATGGTTTTGTTATTACCAGTTCAGATGACTGCTTTAGTGTCACAATTGTATTTAGTTTTTTTTTTTTTTTTTTTGGCTTGAATATTCACGAGGTTTTTGGGGCTGCAAAATGCAGATCCAGGACTAAAGCTAAATTTAAGTCTGACACGAGCCAAAGGGTTTTATAACAGGGGAGATAATAATGCTTTAGGAAAAAAGCTGAAACTTTTGAAAACTACCAAAGTTGCGTCTGAATGTTTATGAATGCATTATAGGTTAATTATAAGCTCCAAAATACAAAGCAATTACTTAGAACCAGTGTACTCTATGGTCTATTGGATAGACACTTACATTGAAATATTTAGTAAGGGGTAACAGACTTTGGAGTTTTGACCATTGTGCATCTTACGGACTTTCTCGCTTTTTTCTGTGGGTGAAAATATAATTTTTATTACTACCAACTGTTTTAGGCTGTGTACCAAAACCGAATCTGCAACCTGTAAATGGAATCAAACGCAAATCACCTTTTTATTATATGCCCATTGGACATTTGTTGTCAATTTTTGTATTAATACTATTCTGTGACCTATGAAGCATTGATTAGGAAATAATTATAAATGAAGAGTTTTCTAGCAATTTTCTTGTTGATAGACTGATAGAGATTGTCGAAGCTGAACACAGCATTTACTTTCTGTAAGAGCGATATGCTTCATAATATGGGACGGAGGGAGAGGGGGAGGGGGGGGGGGGGAAGGACAATTGATGGATTTGTATTATGGACTTTGCTCTTTCTGTTAGCTAAGAAAGCATGGCCATTTTTTACTAACGCAAAATTCAACATTGGTGCAGTGGTATGTCACGCTCATACTCTAATCAAAGAGACAAGAATTCTTCGAAGTATGATGTGGGTACCAGAAGATATGATGAGAGAAATTGTGAGTCAGTGGCAACTTTGGAAAATAAGGTTTGTGGATGCGTGAAGTTTTTATAAGTAATGGTCAATTAGCCTGATATTATTCCGCAACTTAATTGTATTTTCTTACATTATAATTCTTGTTGATTGACATGTCTTTTAGGGTGTTGCTACACAACTGTCAGATCAGATATCAACATTAAATGATCGGATGGACGAATTTACATCAAGGATTGAAGAGCTGAGCTCTAAATTGATGGTCAAGAAATTGTCTCCCAGCCAGCAAAATATGATTCTGCAGTCTGAAACCTGCAATGGCTCTGCCCCAACATCTTATTTTGTATCTGGCTTGAGCAATGGCTCCTTGACTGGCTCTATTTTGCCGAGTATCTCATCATCTTCCCAGTTGAATAAAGAGTCACCTTTAATAGATGAGGTAAGTTGGCTATCCCTTGTGCTTTTCAGCTTTTTATCTGCAGATTCCTGTTCTGCTGGGTAAGCTCTTTTTTTTTTTATTTTTTATTTTTTTTTTATTTTTTTAATCATTACTAATTATGGGTTAGTATCTTTAAATGATGTTGATGGCTTTTTTTTTTTTATTCTGTTTTGTTCTACAGTCGGAATAGTTGTGCATCTTTCCCCCTCTTCTTTTCTTTGTGTCAGATTTTAAGTGACAATTGGTTCAAGTTCTTTTGAACAATTTTTTGATTTTAATGTCACATGTTACCTACCATCCATTCCTTGTGTAAATGAATTTTTGTTTTGTAAAAATGTGGAGCAATTCTTCATCAACCTATATGAAAGTACCTTATGGAGAACATTTTTGTTAAATTTGTGTTTGCATAAAATGCATTACATGCTAAGTAAGGTTAGACTTGAAATGAAAATGCTTCTGTCAACACTTTTCTGGCTCACATGATATTTTTGTAATCTGGTTTGTTGTCCTTTTTATCTTCAGCTACACGGAATTGCACGAGGACAGCGACAAATTATGCATCAATTGGAAAATCTTTGCACTCTTTTTCGAGAGAACTTGGGAGAGAGGGAGAAGACTCGTCGAGGAAGAAATAAGGGAAAAAGGAACATGGCAGCTGATGCTGAACCCATCAGCCTTTCTATGGCTGTGGCCTGTTCATTAGCTTTTGGTGGACTAGGAATTGCCCTATACAAGCATTGGGCTCGAAACTGATCCAACACTAATTGCAGTATTTTACACTCCTAAACATTTTTTGGGTTCCCTCATAATTTTTTTATTCAATACTAATTTTGACATTTTTGCCCTTCTGCTCGGGAAAAATATTACTTGAAGATCATGTAATTGATCGGTGTTTTTGAGATCTTGAAGGCATTGAATAGGTCCTTTAAGGTTCTCTGAGAGTAGTTGAATTAAAAAGAAGGGCTTAAAGAAAAATTTTGTAAGCTAATTGATAAGTTAAGTAGGTCCTAGAAAATTTTCTACAACCATATATTTTTGTTGTTAACTAAAGTGGTCGCTCACAGGAATTTCCAGTTCTCCTGCATTGAACAGTACCTAAGTTCTAGATTTATAGTACTCTGGATTAATGGTTGATGTATAGATATATTTCCAGTGTTATGTCATTGCTGGGAATAATACTAGCTATTTACTCGTTAATGCTTCGTATTAGTCTGTCTATAAGATGTCATTGACAATATAGAAAAAGTATGCAAGCCTTTTGGCCCGTGTGTTTACATGGTTTGTTAATACCGAGAAAAAATAAAAAAATAAAAATTTCTTTGCTTTTTTTTTTTTTTTTTTTTTCATTTTTTTTTTTATTTTTAACAACTCACTACTTTGACACACAATTTAAAAATATATACTCAGTGTTATAATAAGTGTGACACCTTAACTAATATAGTCAAAGTAAGTATATGTATATTATTAAAATAGATAAATAGACAAATTAATTGACAAAATTTAAGAAGAAAATGTGAGTTGCTACAATTTAAAGTTTGAGTTTTTGTTTTAAAACTCCCTCATTAATTATACAGAGCATCGAAGAGGAAGACCCTAACTTGTTTCTCTCTCCTCACTCTCATCGTAGAATTATACAGTCGTCGTTCTCTGCTTCTAACGATGGCCGGCGAACGACACAGTCTTCGTTTGTTCGTCACTACTATAGCAGGTCAGCTGCAGTCTCAACTCTCTCCATTCTTTGGGCGATTTTCTGTTTTTAATTTTTCAAGTCGTTAAATTGTTGATTGAATGCTTGAAGTTGTAAAATTATTTAGCTAAGTTGTAATATTGTTGAGAGGGTCGTTTTTGACATTTTGGAGACTTGGGGTAAAATGATAATTGAATAAATCATTTATTTTTATAATTTTTAAATAGTTATGTATTTGTTAATTCGTAAATAATTCTATATAAATTGTTAAATACTTTCTCCATTCTTTTAATTGCAGCATTTGGACTTTTTCACTATTCACACTCCTTATTTGACCTTCTTTTGTGATTTATCCGTTAGAAAAAATATAATTAAATATTTTATTTATATAATTTTTACTTAAATAAATAACTATTAATCATAAATAAATAATAACCAATCAATAATCTATAAGTATATATTTCAATAACTATATACTTAAAGACACACTTATAAAATAAGGCGTGTTGATTCTTGGTATGATAATGCATCATTCTTTTTTTTTCCTTTTTCGTCATTCTCGTATGGAAGATATTTGTGTAAAATAGAAATGCATATACATATGAACTATTAGTAAAAAGAAAGTCTAATATAATAAAATAAAGGAAAATTTAACCACAATAAGTCGAACATTAGGTGGTCTTCCAATATTAATTTAACTTTAATAAATTCAAAAATAAGTCTAACATTGATACCTGTGACCGGTCAAATAAGTCATCAATTGACATATACCATAATTAACTATCAATTAAATTAGAATTGACTTCATTAAATACAAAATAAAGCTTAATATTAACTTTAAATACAAAAAATTAATTTTGAAATACCAAATAATTTTTTAAAAAGATTAGGGTGTCGGGTTTGGTGTGGAGGGTTGGATGGTCATAACTTCGTGCCGACTAGGGTGGGTGAGGGTTGTGTGGGTTCAATCGATCGGCTAGGGTGGGGTTTGATGGGAGATCACCGCATAAGTGGGGTTCGAGAGTAAGGGTTGGGGTTTGGGTGTGAGTTCGCCACATAAGTGGGGTTCGAGAGTAAAGGTTAAGGTTTGGTTGGGTGTTCGCTAGATTGGTTGGGATCGCCGACTAGGGTGTAAAGTCAAAACGTATCCAATAAAGGAATGGATGGAGTATTAGAGCAGCTCCAATGGTAAGCTAATTAGCAAGCTAGCTTTTTAGGCCACATAAGATTTTTAAGCTAATTTCTTTTGTAGTTACTTTTTACCCTAACAGTTAGCTACTAGCATTTTGCAAGAGAGATGAAGAATATGTCATGCATGAGTTAAAAAGATTGCAGCTTAGCCTGAGCAATTTGGAGTAAGTGCGATTATTCTAGGGTGTTGTCTCACTCTTTTGTAGTATAGTTGACTGGTGGGAGCACTGTTTTGGTAATTTTGGGGAAGAGGATATGGGTAATTTAACTTTCATGTACTCTGCTGGGCTATTTACGGCTCAAGGAACAAATGGATGATTGAGGGTGAAAATCCGAATGTTGAGCAAATTGTTGCCTATGCTTTGAAGATTAATAGGGAGGGCGCGTGAGGTGAGAAAGTTGAATAACATGGGGAATGGAGGGGGTGGAAAGAGTGTCTCGATGGGCTGGTCTCATCTGGTGTGGTTAAAATTATTATTGATGCTGGTGTTTAGGGGGAGGTGGGGACGGGGCTGGGTGCAATTTGCAGGAATAGTGAGGGGGTGGTGCTTTGGGGAGCTACGGTGCAGTGGAGTGAGAAATGGGAGACTAAGATTGTGGAGGTAAAAGCGGTATTTTGGGGCATGAAGATTGCGAGACATTAGGGTATGAGCTACATTGAGATCGAGAGTGATAATCTGGTGGTGATTGAGGCACAGAGGAAGCGTTTGTATGGCTCCAGTTCCTTTCATCTGATTATAGAGGATATTCTAGATTTTTTTTTCTTCTAATTTTACCAGTGTTCATGGTCTTTTGTAAAGCGAGGGGGTAATAATGTCGCACATGAATTGGCTCACCTTCAACCTTGGAAGTTTGGCCAACGGGTGTGGAGTGATGTAATCCCACCTCGCATCTTGGAAATTTCTTCGGTTGATATAGTATTTTAATGGCACTTGATGAATGTTTTTTTTTTAAAAAAAAAAAAAAGTATTAAAGCTGTCACTTCTAAAGTTATTCACTAATAATTTACCGTTTTACACAAATCACTAACCAACTCATACAATTTTACACTTAGTAGTCTGCAACTGCATTCAATATAAAATGTAGGTGACTATAAGTTGATGTTAAAATCGCAGAGGTAACAGTACTTATACAATTGCATAGTATAAAGGTCACGACAAAAAAGTCATCCTAACCACTTTTTTTTTAGGAAAACTCATCTTAACCACCTTTAACACATGATAACTTGTAATTGACTTATGTTACCATACTTTCTTTTCGTTTGTTGTAAACTCGGTTTAATTAATGTAATTTTAGTTGTTTTCAAAATTTTTAAGAAAAAACCATAAAAACTTACAAATAATTTATACAAGCTTTGGTGTGTGAAGATAGTATTTGAGAAATGGAAGTGTTAAATTTTAACTAATACTTGTACTTTTCAAAAATAGGTTTACTTTAAACCCTTATAAGATCCGCCCCGTCCCATAATTGGACGATCATATAAAGAAATTTTTACTTTAAACCCTTATAAGACCCGCCCTGTCCCATAATTGGACGATCGTATAAAGACCCAGCTAGGGGTGGGACTTCGGTCTGGCGGTTCGGTTTGACCTCGGTTTGAGTCGATTTCGGTTTGGAGCGGTTCGGATTGAAACGGTTTAGTTTAGCTGGCGGGTCGGTTTGGTTCGGTTTGGGTTAGTCACGGCTCGGTTTGGTTCCGGTTTATTTCTTTGCGGTTTAAATTCGGTTTGTCATAAGCGGGTCGGTTTATAAACGATTCGGATTATGTCGGTTCGGTTTGATACGGGTCGGTTTAGGGGGCGGGTTTACCCGGGTCAATGTCAGTTCGGTTTACAAACGGTTTGGATCAAGCCGGTTTGGTTTGAAATGGGTCGATTTAGGGGCGGGTTTACCCGGGTCAATATCTGTTCGGTTTATAAACGGTGCGAATCATGTCGGTTCAGTTTGAAATGGGCCGGTTTAGTGGAGGGTTTACACAGTTCAATTGGTTCGGTTTATGAACGGTTTGGATCATGTCGGTTCGGTTTATAAGCGATTTGGGTCATGAATTCATGATTGTTTTAAAGATCGCGTCATGACCATAATTTAATGAGTTGATTCTTATAATACGATAAATCGATAATTAAGAATGTACAAGTATTCAATTAGATTGATCAACAAGTGTTTTAAACTTTTAAGTTTTAATAATCAGATATGTAAATATGTTTATCGATTGTAGTACATACCAATAATTCAATGAGGCAATGATACTTATGATAGTATGATAATGATACCAACCGTACATTCGTACGATATGATATACATAATAATTAATCTATAATTACATATACATTAACAATATCGTATTGAATCAATTTCCATTTCCAAACATTGCATTTCTTATAAATTATAACTTACACGAGATTAAATGGATTCGTTATTTAGTTTGTTACTTTATTTAGATTACTAACTCAAACAACTTAATAAGTTAAATGGACGAAATCACGAAATCATGAACATGATTTAATGAGTTGATACTTATAATACGATAAATCGATAATTAAGAATGTACAAGTATTCAATTAGATTGATCAACAAGTGTTTTAAACTTTTAAGTTTTAATAATCAGATATGTAAATATGTTTATCGATATAGTACATACCAATAATTCAATGAGGCAATGATACTTATGATAGTATGATAATGATACCAACCGTACATTCGTACGATATGATATACATAATAATTAATCTATAATTACATATACATTAACAATATCGTATTGAATCAATTTCCATTTTCAAACATTGCATTTCTTATAAATTATAACTTACACGAGATTAAATGGATTCGTTATTTAGTTTGTTACTTTATTTAGATTACTAACTCAAACAACTTAATAAGTTAAATGGACGAAATCACGAAATCACTAATTAAAGTGGTGATGAAATCATTATGCAATACTAATGTACGAATAATCAAATATACAACGGTTAGATTGAATGCCCATGAAAAACAATGGTTAGATTTTCATTACTTTATTAGTTATTAGTATTATTACTTATTAAGTTATTATTAGTTTATTATATATACTGATATACAGTCACAGACTCACAGATATATATAATATACATATAGAGATGTCAGATATTGATGTGCATTAACTCATTAAGTCATTAACTATGTCGTATTGAATCAATTTCAATTTTGAAACATTTGCGTTTCTTACAATTTATAACTTATAAGTAATAAACTAATAATAATAATAATAGTAATAATAATAATTATAATAATAATAATTATAATAATAATAATAAATAATAATAATAATAATAATAATAGTAATAATAATAATTATTATAATAATATTATAATAATAGTAGTAGTAAACTAGTAATAATAATAATATTAACAAATAATTATACTAACAATAATAATAATAATAATAATAATAATCCCTCAAAATAATAATAATAATAAATAGTTAAAAAAAACGGTCAAAAAGACCTAGAAAAGCACAAAGAAAAATCTAGACCGTTAGATCTAGATGAATATTCTGGAATCTACAAAAAAAAATGAACGGTTAGATGTTGAGATTGAATATGGACGGTTAGATCAACTGAACAAGTAAAACCTAAACCTAGAAAAAAAAAAACCCACTCTATCAGCCATTCAGTCGTTTTACACTTTTACTCACTCAATCACTCTTCTATTCTCAATCTATCATAGTTTCTCTCTCTAACTTCTCAGTTTCTCACTCTTTCGTTCTGAAATTCTCAAGAATCTCAACTTCTCAACTTTTAAAAATCCTAATTAGGGTTTTTGTTTTCGTTTCATTTGTGTTTTGGATCTACAGTTCTGATTTCTCGCTTTACATTCTCGTTTTTTTGTTTTTTCAAATCTTCCTCTCCTTCAATTTGAAGGCTTCAAGCCGTCAAAAGTTCAAAACTCAAGGTAATTTTTTGTTAATTTTTGTTGTTTTCGTTTTGATTTTTTTCGTTTTTGTTTCGGTTTGTTTATTTAGGGTTTTTGTTTTCATTTCATTTTTGTTTTGGATCTAAGTTCTGATTTCTGACTTTTCCATTCTCGTTTTTTTTTTCAAATCTTCCTCTCCTTCAAGCCGTCAAACCTCAAGGTAATTTTTTGTTAATTTTTGTTGTTTTCGTTTTGATTTTTTTCGTTTTCGTTTCGGTTTTTTACTTTTTTTATTTAGGGTTTTTGTTTTCGTTTCATTTTTTGTTTTGGATTTAAAGTTCTGATTTCTGACTTTTCCATTCTCATTTTTTTTTTCAAATCTTCCTCTCCTTCAAGCTGTCAAACCTCAAGGTAATTTTTTTGTTAATTTTTTTGATTTTTTTCGTTTTCGTTTCGGTTTTTTTTTTTTATTTCAAGTTTTGATAATCTACATTCTTGATTTTTTCTTTTGATCTCCAGTTCAGGCAGTTCTCCATCTTCAAATCTCCTTCAAGCCGTCAAAGGTAATTACTTTTTCCTTTTCGTTTTTTTTAATACAGTTTTTCTGTTTTTGTATTTGATTATTGTTGTTGTTCTTGCTTGAATATAGTCGAAATATGCCTAAAATCTGTTGTTGATTGTATTTTTGTTTTTTACGGGAAAATGGTAAATTTGTGCTGTTTTGTTGTTTATTATGCTCGATTTAAAAGTAATGATGATGGGTTGTTCAGATTATGTGATTATTATTGTTGGAATACATGCATTGTTTATTTATTGGAATACTTGTGCAGTTGTGCTTCATGCTTTGGTCCATACTCCATAAAAAATGATGGTTGACCATACTGTCAATTGCATACTTGTAATAATTGGCATATTTTGTACTCAAGAATGAATTTATCCATTGAAATTCAATTGTGGGTCCTTATGCCTTACTGAAAAAAATGACTTACCAGGGAAATCATGCATGCTTAAAATGTATACTTGTATGATTGGCTTAAAGTTGGCTTAAAGTTAGTACTTAAAATGTACACATATGTCAGTCACATGAGACAATGCATGCTTAATTGCTCACTATTAGTAGAATCTGTCACTTAATTTGGTACTTATAAATGCTGTTTTTTTTTTTGTTTCAGTCATGTCTCGCGAGTATGATGAATTTGACTAAGAGAGGCAATCAAATTTTGATACTGTTAGCTCTCAAGCTGCCTCTGTCCCGGATGATGATTCTAGTAATACCGGCATTATCAATCCTTCTGTTAATAAACGTCAAAGAACCGCATGTATATGGAAGCATTACACTTTTTTTGTAAAGACGATAGGTAATAAAAAGGTAGATTATGCTCGTTGTAATTTGTGTGGCAAAGAATATAAAGCACCTGGTAAAGCGGGTACTTCAACTTGTAGAGCTCATATTAATGCATGTTTGGAAAAGCATGGTCTCCAGTCCGGTAACGAATCACAATTTGATCAAAAAACTTATTTACAAAAGTTTGCTAAAGCTATAATCTGCCATGCATATCCTTTAAATATTGTTGAGCATGAATATCTTAGGGAACTTCATGCATATTTGAATCCTAAGGTGCAGCATGTTTGTAGAAAAACTATGTTAAAGTATGTTATTGCTGAGCATGATAAATATAAATCCTTGTTGCATGAGTCTTTGGCTAATGTTTCTAGTAGAGTTAGCTTTACATGTGACTTGTGGACTGCATGTACTAACCGAGGCTATCTCACTTTGACTGCTCATTATGTTGATAACAGTTGGTCTCTTAGGTCTAAAATTTTAAATTTTAGATATTGTGGCCCTCCCCATACTGGTGTTGAGGTTGGAAAGTTTGTGTTTAAACTGATTAAAGAGTGGAACCTTCAAGGTAAGGCGTTTTCAATGACCGTTGATAATGCTCGTTCTATGGATGTTATGGTTGAATATTTGAAAAAAGAATTAATGCAATGCTCTCCTCTTCCTTGTAATGGGAAATTCTTTCATGTTCGATATTCAGCTCATGTTTTAAATCTTATTGTTCAAAGAGGTTTAAAAGAAGTTCATGAAAGTGTTGAAAAATTGCGTGAGGTTGTTAAATATATTGATGCTTCTGATTCTAGATTAACTCAATTTGAGAATGCTTTGTCTGAGTTAGACTCTGCTTTTAATGGTAAGTTATGTCTCGATGTTGTGACTCGTTGGAATTCCACTTATACAATGCTCCGAAAAGCCTTAGAAGCTAAGGATGCCTTGATTCTATATACTAGTAGGTTTTTGGGTTTTTCTTATAGACTTGATGCTGATGAATGGGATACCATTCAAAAAATTTGTGATTTCCTTCAGCCATTTAATGATATAACTGTGTTATTTTCTGGTACCGAATATCCCACTTCTAATTTGTATTTTGTTAGTGTTTTAAAAATTGAGTACGCTATTACTCAAGCCTTTAAAGACCCTAAACTTGCACCCATGGCAGCAGTTATGCTTGAGAAGTTTGAGAGTTATTGGGAGGATTATAGTTTGATACTTTCAGTTGCCATTGCTCTTGATCCTCGTTATAAGTTGTTTCGAGTGAGACATATGTTGAACTCGTTGTATAATGATGAGGCATGCGACGAAAAGATTATGATGATTAAGGAAGCTTTTTATGACCTTTATAAATTTTATTCTACTGCATCTAATACAAGCTGCAGAAATCCTGCCTCTTCAAACACAGCTCAATCTGAAAATTCTAATCGCACGTTGAGATCTCAAAATATTTTCACGGTATTTATGTTATACAATATACTCAATATTAATGGTAGTCTTCTATTTTTATTTGTAATGTCATAATTTAACTTTTAATAAAAAATCTGTTTCAGTTGCATGAGGTTGATGACGAATGTGATGATTCAACTAGATGCCCTCTGGCTGATCTTGAGGCATATTTGAATGGACCTCGTTCGCGATTAATTCAAGGGGAACATTTTGACGTTCTCAAGTACTGGGAATCTCAAGCTTTTTCTCTTCCTATTTTAGCTAATATGGCAAGGGATGTTTTGGCCATTCCTAATAAATCGATGGCCTCTGAATCTTCTTTTAGTTTGGGTGGTCGTATTTTGAACAAATATAGGGGTAAACTTTTGCCAAAGAATGTTGAGGCATTGGTTACCACCCAAAATTGGTGTCGTGGTTATCAAGCGGATGTTGAGGAAGACGTCCTCCTTATTGGTAAAGAGATTGAAGCCGAAAGTGCTTCATCTGCATAACTGGTATTTGTGTCTCATTGTGGTTTATTTTATCTTGAAAAATCGTTGCCCTTGTCATTTATTTTCAGACTTGCTGGCAGCATTTTTCAAGACTTTTAAAATCGTTGCCCTTGTCATTTATGTTGAGACTTAAATAGTTAAATGTATTTGGTACTTGCTGGCAGCATTTCTCAAGTTTTTGTTAAAACAACCATTTCTCAGTGATGTAAATCTGAGAGCAATTTTAAAAAACAAAAGCTATAATTTTGAAGTTGCTTGAGCTTGTTATGAGCTGCTACCTGCTGGTAGTGCTTTTGCCTTTTGGTTGTTGTCTCTGAGTTGTTATTGCCTATATTGTTGCCTGCATGAGCTGGTTCCTGCCTCCTGCCAGCTTGAGGTGCTGTGTTGCTGCCTTTTGTGTTAGGAATTTATGATAAGTTTTGTTGCTGCTGTTTCTTATGCTTGCTGTTTTAATTTTTCTTGAATCATCGTTTCCCTTGTCATTTATGTTGAGACTTCAATGTATATGTACTTGCTGGCAGCATTTTTCAAGTTTTAAGTTAAAACAGCCATTGCTCAGTGATGATACGATAAACGTAAATCTGAGAGCAATTTTGAAAAACAAAAATAAGTTCCTGCTGAGTCCCTTCTGCTTATATTATTCCTTGCTTCTGATAAGTTGCTGATCTGTTATTGCGTGTGCTGGTTCCTGCTTGTTGCTGCTATTTCCTCTGCTCTTGGGTGCTGTGCTGCTGCTTCAAGATTCTGCTTCAAGATTCTGCTCCCAAATCACTCACATTCTCACTCCTCCCTTCATCTTATCATGTATCATTTTTTGCAACCCTAAACTTGATGATGTTTCAGTTGATAAATCTGAAATCTAATCTGGGTAGTATTGATAGTAGTTTCATTATGTATTGGTATATGTATTGTGAATTTTAATTAATGAAAATGGTGACTTTTTTTAATTGCTTGTTGATATTACTCTAATTTTAATGCTATTTATCTGCTGGATTTGTGGTAATGTTATGAAATAATTGTGGCTACAGATTTGGGATGCCTCCGTATTTATTAAAATTCTTTTACTTAATATCTGGTTTAATTTAAGAAAAGCTAAAAAAATGTGTATTATAAACATTTTAGTCCTCCCCTTTACAAAATACTTGTATAAGAAAGTTTTATAAAGTGATAATGTGAATGATTGTACGCCTTATTGACTAGTACAGTAATATTCTAATGCTTATGCCACTTGTGTAACGCAATCTCATACATCTCCAATCTTATGTTACCTTTGAGGCTTTGAGTGTTATTGGATGATCATGAATATCTTTATGAAGGAACAATGAAGATAATTTGGGTGGACTAGCATTACTGGAATGAAAATGATACAAATGATATATCTTGTAATTAAAATAAATAAGTAATCTGAAACGATATTAATAATGCCGTTGGCCTAGATCTAGGTGATATAAACCTTTGTATAAACCTACGCCGTTTGATTAGATCTACATTTATTAACATTAATTGTATTTACTATTTAGCCATTTAGGTTGTAAATAATTCAATTTGAATTAAGCAGTTTGTAATCGGATCAGTTTAAACAGGTTGCGATTCGAAAACAGTTCGATTTTAACAGTTTAACGGGTTATGGCAGTTCAGTTTAGACGGTTAGCGGATTATAACGGTTCGGTTAATACGTGAGGTTTAAACGGTTTCAGTTCATAAACGGGTCGGTTTAAGCGGTTAGCGGGTTACAAATGGTTCGGTTTAAACGGTTTTTTTTTCGGTTTAAACGGTTTCGGTTTATAAACGGTTCGGGTCATTAACGGGTTTATAAACCATTCGGTTCGGTTTCGTTTCGGTTCAGATTTGCGCAGTTTGGTTTGTTATCGGTTTACGGTCCGTAACGGGTTGACATTCAGCGGTTCAATTCGGTTTCGGTTTGATATTGAACGGTTCAGTTCGGTTTTCGGTTTATAAACGGATCGGTCCGTGATGGTTCGGTTTGGTAACGGGCGGTTTCACGGTTCGGTTTGAAAAGTCCCACCCCTAGACCCAGCCCATTTAATTATCACAAGTGCTAAATGTAGTACAAAATAACCTAAATACAGGATTTAAAAAATGAAACTTAGATATGTTATAGACTATATTACCCTTTTTATAATCCAACTTAATTCCACTCCTTATTACTATTAAGAATCCCTTTTTCATCTCCTATGATACATTTAGGAACAAGCTTGAAAGCTTTCCTATTGTTGAATTTTTTAAGTTTGATATTTTGGCAATTATGCTAATTAGGAAATCGAAAACTTACAACAAAGAGGTGTTTTGTATTTTTAAGGTTGGAAGTTTTGAACAATGAATTTGATTTTATTGTCATACAATACAATGAAGTTGTAATTCGATCGGAAAAAAAATGAAGGGTCCCAGAAATTATAACCGGTAGGCAGTGAAGGGCCCCGAAAATTATAACCTGTAGGCAGTAAAGGGTCCCAGAAATTATAACGGGTAGGTAGTAAAAGGCCCCTGAAATTCATTCCGATAGTAAAATGAAGGTCTCGGAAATTATAGTCGTTAGTAAACTGAAGGTCTTGGAATAGTCGGTAATAGGATGAAGGTATTGATTTTTTTTTTCTACAAAATTTATCAGGGTCTTGAAAATGAAGGTCTCTAAAAATATTTTACAGAAGTTAAATTTGTCCAATAGTCATATTAAAGTTAGTGCCTTAGAAAATCGTCAAAATGACATCATCATCGTTCATCAAGCCTTACAAAGTTTGAACTGATGAATGGTTGAAGAAGACTTTGAGATTTGTTTACGACCCTTTTTGGTGGAAGGGATTTGGATGGAAAAGAAAAGAAAGGAAAGGGTTTTAATTATGTTCCCATATTTGGTTGAATTAGTAATATGAGAATTCAAAGGAAAGGAAGGGAAGTGGGAGGAAAGTTCCATTACAAATTTTTAGCTTTGCTTTCCTCTCCAAAACGGAGGAATTCAATTGGAAAGAGAAAAATAAAAGTTATCCTTTATAAGTTTTCTTTCTTTTCCCTTCATTTCCTTTGATTAACCAAATATTGGAAAATAAAAACACAACTTCCTTTTCTTAATTTTTTTTTTCCCTTCCCTTTCTTTCTCTTCTTTTCCTTTACTAATATTGAACCAAACAATATGTACAAGTAAAACGTTAGGGGTGATTAAATAGATATGGGGTGGAAAGAGGGTAGATTAAAACAAGGGTAACATTGGAAATATAAAATTCATTAAAAATTAAGTTATCCTACATTTAGGTAAAATCATACCTGCATTTAGTACCTTCCTTGATTATTAGACGGATCTAACTCATTAATAATTGTGGTGGGTCATGACTTTTAATAGGGCTCCAAGGCGTCCAACCCATTGAATTGCTCTCTGTCAGATCTTGCGCACTCAACGTTCTCCATTGAAGCGCAGTTGACATTCTCCATTGAATCTAGTTCTTGTATCCCCCATTGAAGCAGCTTCTGAGGTAAGTTGTTTATATTTGTTATCATCATTTCAATTTCACAATCTAATGGTTCGAAAATCTGAACTACTGGTTCTAAATTCTAAGATTATGAAACCATCATAACCAAAAGAAAAGAAAATTATGAGCCTAATTTGATTATTGAATCAAATATCCCTAAAATTATGAGATAATTGAATCAACTATCCCTAAAATTATGAGATAATTGAATCAAATTTGGTTGCTAATGTATTGCACAACCCTTTGATGTTAGGATTCAACTATGAAATTAGAGCTCTTTTCCCTGGGCCCAGGGCTGCCCCCCTCCTGCCCTGCCTCAGGGACGGGCCTGATTGTTATTGAAGCTGTGAAATTGTTCATTGTTGATTGAAGTTGTTAATTTATTGATTAAAGTTGTAAATTTGTTGATTGAGGATTTGAAGTTGTGAAATAGTTGATTGAAATTGTAAAACTGTTAATTACTTGATGGGTAAATCACATGAAACTGTAAATGTTAATTTATTGAGTGAAGTTTTTAAATTGTTATTTAATTAATGGGTAATGGTGTGAAACTATGAATGTTAATATGTATATTTTGACGTTGTATCCATTAGGAGATGAAAGACCGCTTAGAATATTTTTGGAAAGATCGTGTGTCAAAATCATAAAATTCATCTTTGTTCCTCTTCAAATTTCTATTCCAGTTGATCAACCGCCTCAAAATGTATTTTAAAATTTGGACATGTATTGTGCACACCTGAGTTATTTATTTAAAGTATGATATGTGATTCATTATGCGTTTAGTGATTCCAAATCCATAAGGACAAATTCCTGGATACGGATCTGATTTTTCATTCAAGGTTCAAGAGGATTTCACTAGATTTTCTCCATTTAATTAATTATGCTCATTGCAAACTGATTATTTGATTGTGCTCATTTTATATTCTTTAGTTGAATTTCTTGATTACGCCCATTCTTCTATATTTCTTGATTAGTAATTCCATTTTATCGGTTAGATTTTAGATGTTAAAAAATTGAATTTTTTCATGCTTTATATAGAAAATGAGTAATCAGTTTACATGGTTGAGTATAGTTTTATATTTTTGCAATGTTTGTTGGATCGGTCAATTCTATGATCCAATTTCACAACTCTTCCCATCTAAAGTAGAATTTTGATTCTGGTAACCTTGTATGTATATGTTTCATATGAATTGGTGTTTGATTTGAAGGTTGTGTAATGGATAAGTTAATGAGCCTGCTGCATAAGTTACTTGGGTTTCTGATTCGGATGTTGTGATATGACTGATGCAACAGATCGAATGGCAAAAGGTCTGATATGGGCAACAACGGAGGATTTAATGAGGAATAAGGGTCGAGTTCTATCTTTGTACAGACAAATATTGCGGAGTCTTAATTCTCCAGACTTACCGCTGCCCTTTGCAGCAAGAATGGCCAAGAAAGCTGAGGTTCGTGCTATCTTCATGCTGGGATCTGAAGAGAGGTCTCTACACAATGTTGCTGACCTCATTGATGCTGCAGAGTACTCGTTATCTCTCTTGAACAAAGGCGAAATCCCTAAACACATCCAATGAATACTTGAGAAAATGTACGTCTTCTCTTAAAAACCAAACAACCTGCTGCCTGTAGCTAATCTTTTGTAGTTTCTTGTATGTGAATCTACGTATGCACTTGTCTTTTCGAGTTTATATTGCATGCTTCATTAAATTTTTGGTACTTTGATTAATGAAAAGTTTGCCCAGCTTTTGCTTACTTTGTAAATAACATATCCCTAGGAGAATGGTGTTTTAAAATCTGATGCTTGGGTTGATAGTGATATTGTGCTGGTGAAGCGAGGAGAGGAATGTTGGAGAAGTTCATGCTAAGAAAAAGAAATAAGTAAAATCTAAAGGAACGAAGAACCTTAATGGTAATGTTGTTTATGTTAATTTTCTTTTTTCAAAATCATCATGATAATACTGAGAAGGGTGTGTCTATCAAGAACAAGAGAGTGAAGAATGAAATTGAGGATATGGAAGATAGTTTGTTATGTAAAGAATATTTGAGGTGTACACCGCATAGTAGCCATTTGCATGCAGTTAGTGGTAGAGAAGATAAGAGCTTTGGCAATGAGCAGGTGCAGAAAAAGAAAAGAGAAATAAAACTGAAAAAATAAACATGCTGGTTTTCCTGGTGTAGATGATACTGTTGGTGATGATGGATTCCCTGATGTAGATGATACTATTGGCGGTACTAGTTTTATTGAATTTGAACTAATCATGAGTACTGAGAAAGTTGAACTTTTGGTGATTGAGAAGTAAAAAATGAAAAAGGTTGGGGAGGTTTCGTCCAATTCATTTAAAAAACTTTTGGTGGTCTAAATGACAGCCATGTCAATGCAATCAGTGATGCAGAAGGCAGCAGGATTGAATGCTGTAAAAGGAGGAAGAATCTGTTGGATCTAATATGAAAGGAGAAACTACTGTTTTATAAACGCGGGATATGTATGTATTGGTCATGCTGGTTTGTTTGAATATCAAATGTGTGTAATGAGGTTATTGAAAACATACAGTCTGTGAAGAAGAAGAAGAGAAAAAGAAGGGTTATTCAGGAGCTGGAATTATTAATGAAGAGCTTGTGAAAACTGATATTGCTTCAATTAGTGATACTAAATAAAAAAGCAGGGATATAAGCAGAGAAAAGGAGAGATTTGCTAGATCTAATACTGTTAAAGATGGCTAGGATGAGAGAAAGTAACTCATTGATCCTTCTGACATAGAAAATAAAGCGAGGGTAATGTTGTAGTCTTTAGGACGATAATTTTTGTTATGTAATTTGCGTCTCTGTTGGAGGGTGCTTTGTCGAGAAAATTGATGGATTCTTCATATATGTAAGTGGAGGTCATTTATCTTTGTGATCCTGTTTGTTTGCTTGCTTGTTATAAGTGTGTTTTTCTTTCTTTGTTGACCCCAGTTGGTATTTTAAGAATTCGTGATCATCTGATTCAGGCCTTACTTCCATATGCTATGATTAAAGCTTGATTAGTTACATGATATGCTTCTAATCTCTTAAGATGATATGTTACAAACCTCATTTTACATAAATGAAATGTGATGCTAGTTGCTGATAAGGCCATAGAGGATTAGTGGTGGGATGCTTGGAATCTGGAAACCTTCACTGTTTGATGGTGTGGGAGAAACTATTTGTCTGCAAATTGAACTTCGAGATGATCGTCATTGAAATCTGTAAACACTGCCATGTTGTACAGAATTTTGTAATATCTTTTAGACGGCCACATGATAATGATCCTTTGGATACATACATACTCTAATAAAATGGCCTTCATGTTGCTGGTCTGCTTACCCAAAAGTCAAACTTCAATTATAGAGGCTTTGTGCTCCTTTGCTGCATTGAGCTTATTCAGTTTGAACCTTCTAGCTCCATTTTCTGCCTTCTACCATCTCTCTTATATGACAGAATATGAGTGTGAAATTTAATTGCGTTTCTGGCAGATTCATCTAGTTTATTCTGAGTTGCCTGCTGCATGAGAGAGAAGTTTGTAAGTGCAGTGTGTAAAATCTGACGATTTGTAACTAGATATGCAATGTGGTGTACTGGTTGGTTGAGGGATCACATGATGTTTAAGCTTTCCGTATCTGCATCGGCCCTGTCTGTGTTTTAGTTCTCGTAACTAGCCATGTAGGTGTCGTGCTAGATTGTTTGCTTCGACCTTATACACCTGAACAAATTAGTCTTTGTAAGGATCATATCTTAGCCTGTAATTCTGATGTTATTTGAACTGTAACTATCTTCTGCTCTGGTCGAGGTGTTCCATATTTGCTAGATCATGTTTTAAACCATTGAAAAGCCATTAAAGTACAAGATTCTATTTGCATTACAATCTTTCAAGTACAGTCTAGAGCTGAACTCGTCCAACACATAAACTAGTAGACTCCATTATTACTCGTAATATATTACTCGTATCATACAACTTCGTATTAATTATTGGGACCTCTTATGGACCATCTTGTTACAACAAACTAACAAAGCCAGTTCAGTTGATAGTAGGAGACAAACTACCGACACAAACAATATTGCATGCGGTGCAGTATCACGGGTTAAAACAAACCATCACAATTTGTCTCATTTCTCCATCTAGAAACTCTCTCACGTCCCACAGGATCTTACTCTTGATATCCTATCATCCTTAAAATATGTATTTTTGCTATATTTATATTACAAAGGAACTTTCTACAAATCAATAAAAATAGATCAAATCCATGATTAATGTAGTGTTACTGTGTTAGTATTATGATGCCTCTCTAATTATAATTCAAGTACTATTGTAATAGTACAGAGTATAAACTACTTCTTCCTTCCCTTAGTGGTCTCTATTCTATTTTTGAGTAGCCAAAATTAGTGGCCTATTTTTATTTAAAAAGTGTACATTTTGATAAAATTACACTTTTTTTGATTTGTTATCATCAATTTTTTTTATGTACTTTTGACATCATTTTTTAACACTTTTTTTTTTTTTTTTCTCTCCCTCTCTCTTCAATGATAACCAATTACTTTTTTTTTTCCCTCTATATCTCTCACTAACCCCATTTGCATATTTGTACTCCCAATCATTAGTTTAAGGAATTTACAACTTTCTTAATTCTCGTGAAAAAAACCAAATAGACCACTAAATAAGGGATGAATAGAGTATTGTATAAGTGGAGTTTGTTGGAGAATTAAAAATTATACAAAGTGTAAGTGGAGTTTGTTGGAGAATAAAAAATTATACAAAATAGAAAATAGATTTTTTTTTTAAAGTAAAGGATGTGATAGGAGATAAATAATATTAATTAAAAAACAGGTGGAGTTTGGACATGTGAGGAGAAATATATAATTAAAATAAGACTTGTCTTTTTTTTTTTTTTATTGTTTTATTTTTTATTTTAGGAAAAGAGAGATGTCTTAAAGAGGAAATAATGCACTTAAATTGAAACGATTAATTAAAAAAAGTGATGTATTAAAAAAAAAAAAACAGGAGTAAGTATTCTTTTTTAGAGAGAGTATCAACCTAGAAGGCTAGAACTCTGCAGAACTCTTAGATTCAAACATAATTATCATTTATGAACATTGAATGACTACATAACGACAATTAAATGGAATTTCACTAAACTAAACATCCATTAGATGAACATGCATGCAAATATCAATAATGACTTAATGTGTGGACAAATATAGTAACGTAGGGAATGACATACAATAATACACTAGATCGAATTATTTCTTACACTTTAAATAATTGATTAATTGGTATATAAGTAACCAACTTAGCTTGTTCATATGTATCCCACAAACTTAATAACACCATCAAAGCTTAGCTTAAGATAAAATTCCTTGATAAATAATGGGTGCCGAACCACAAAGGCTTCGTGTAGTCCTCTTTCCGCTTATGGCTGCTGGTCATATGCTCCCAATCATTGACATCGCGAAGCTGTTTGCAGCCAACCATGTCAAAACTATCATCATCACAACCACTCTCAACGCACCAACTATTATTAAAGCACTTCAATCGAGGGCCTACAAAAATGTCGGTCTTCCATTAATTGATGTTGAAATTGTACCATTTCCATATAAGGAAGGTGTCATTCCGGAGGGAATAGAGAATTGCGGCCAAATAACTTCTGATGAATTATTTATCAAATTTTTCAAGGCCACTGACTTGCTACAAGAATCACTTGAGCAAGTCATGGAGAAATACAAGCCTAATTGCCTAGTCGCGGATATGATGTACCCTTTTGCAACTGATGTTGCAGCCAAATTTAACGTGCCAAGGTTGGTGTTTCATGGAACTAGCTACTTTGCACAATGTGTGGGGCACGCGATGATGAAATACGAGCCTCAGAAATTAGTCTCATCTGAAGATGAGGAATTCGTCATCCCTGAAATTCCTCATGAAATAATACTTACAAGATCTCAACTAAGTCCTATTATGAATGGGCACGTAAAAGATAGGACCACGGAAGAATGGATGGAAATACTAGGTCGTGTTATGGAGGCTGAAGAGAGGAGCTATGGAATCATTATGAATAGCTTTTATGAGCTCGAGCCTGATTATGCAAATTATTATACAAAGGTTATGGGTAGGAGGGCATGGCATATAGGTCCTGTGTCACTATGTAACCGCGAAAAAGAAGCTAAGTTCCAAAAGGGGACCATTCCTCAATTGATGAGCGTGAGTGCTTAAAGTGGCTTGATTCGAAGCAGCCTAATTCGGTTGTTTACATTTGCTTTGGTAGCATAGCCAAAGTCTCAACATTGCAACTCCAAGAGATTGCGATGGGCCTAGAAGCTTCCGAGCAAGATTTTATATGGGTGGTGAGGAAATGCAATGACAATGAGGAGGTGAAAATTGAAGATTGGTTACCAAATGAATTTGAAAAAAGGATTGGAAGGAAAAGGACTGATTATAAGGGGATGGGCACCTCAAATGCTAATTTTGGACCACGGAGCTATAGGAGCATTCGTGACACATTGTGGGTGGAACTCGACATTAGAAGGCATATCATGTGGGGTTCCTATGGTAACTTGGCTGGTCTTTGCTGAGCAATTTTTCAATGAAAAGTTGGTGACTCAGGTTTTGAGGACCGGGGTTTCGATTGGAGCTAAGAACTTCTATAAAATAGTGGAGAATGTAAAATCGGAAGATGTAAAGAAAGCTATAAGAAGAGTAATGGTGGGTGAAAAGGCCTTGGAGATAAGAAGCAGGGCAAAGAAGTTGAAAGGATTAGCAAGGAAGGCTGTTGAAGATGGTGGTTCATCATATTGTAGTATGAATTCCTTAATACAAGAATTGAGCTTCGGTGTACGGGATGGGGCTATTAGTCACACGCATGCAATAAATCGGTTGACAAATTAAGTTGTATGAGCTCATCGATTTATCTTAATAGAGCCAACTTATATATTTTACATTGAAATCATTAGTATGAATAACGGGTCTTCTTGTGCACTTGCTTAAGATATTACGAGTAGTTTTTATACTCTTCGATTTATTCTTAAATGCATCAAATTCCTAAAAGTTGCCGTTGTTTTTAAGTGCATGTATGAATGGATAAAATTAATCTTTAATATGAGATTGAAAACACTAGTCACTTAAAATGGCTGTATTTTTAATGTATCCATTGAAATAGCTTACACGAAGTAGTATTTGATGTTGAAAAATTCGAGGTAGGTTTTAGGTATCATATGAAGAGTATTTCCTCCGAAATGTATTTAGATCAGACATGAAATTTTGACCGTAATTAATTGAATAAAATTAATTGCTCATTTGACAAATGAGTAAAAAATTAATTGCTCATTTTGACAAATTATTTGGTCATTTGACAAATTAGTAAAGAATAAATATTAAATTTTGACAAAATGAGCAAGAATTATTTGCTCATTTGACAAATAAGCATTAAATAGTTTGCTCATTTGATAAATGAGCAAAGAATTGTTTTGCAATTATATAACCTGTAATTATTTGCAAATATCAATGAAAATGATCAACTTTTAGAAAATGTTTACCATTGCAAAACATACCAAAGGTTATAAGAACAAGATTAACACAGACACATTTATGCCATTGAGAACATCATAAAAACTAATACTAATACTGTTCTATATGTAAATCCTAAGAACATTATAACAATTGCCTGACCTCCTAATCTGCCCTCCTTCCCTATTTTTCCTTTACTCTTAGTAGCAACTGATTTGAATCTCTTCTGCTTGTTTTCTAACTTTATAGATGCAATGAGCTTCTCAGACTTTACAGCCACTATAGCCCTTGATGAACCAACATCGGCAACACACTCCTTTTCAATAGAGTTCTTGCTCATACAAAATCATTAAAAAAAAAGTAAAATATCACATAGATTTTTTTTGGAGGTGTAGTGAAGAGGATACTTTAGGGGAGGGTCTGAGGTATGTTATGATAGAGAAGTATAGGCTGATAAATTATCTAATGAATAGTTGTCAAATGAGCAATCAATTTTTTGCTCATTTAGCAAATGAGCAAATAGTTAGTTGTTCATTTGTTAAATGAGCAAATACTTAGTTGCTAATTTAACAAATGAGCAAAAGCATTAGTTTGCTCATTTGTCAAATGAGCAAATACTTAGTTGCTCATTTGTAAAATAAGCAAACATTTCTTTGATCATTTGGGAAATGAGCAATCAGTTTTTTGCTCATTTAGCAAATGAGCAAATAGTTAGTTACTCATTTGTCAAATAAGCAAATACTTAATTGTTAATTCAACAAATGATTGCAACTCCTAACAGAACATACATTTCATCAAATATGCAATACAAAATCAAAAACCTGATATTTCATAAGTAAGCAACAAAACATAAAATGAGCAAGTTTTATCAAAACAATAACTATTATACTGACCAAGAAAACATAAAATGAGCAAATAAGAAAACACGTACATTTTAAATTCCAAAGGTACAGCCGTAGAATCTTTAGCATTGGTAGAATCAATAGCATAAGTAGAATCCATAGCAACCGAATAATCAATAGCACAACAGTTCTACAATTATTAAAAGAAAAAAAAAAATCCAAAAAAAATGTAAGCTAACTAAAACAAAGGAAAATCAACGTGAAATCAAGTTAATAATTAGGCAAATAAAACTAAAATCAAACTAAAGTACCTGCTACTTGTTTAAAATCTGAATAAAATTTCACGCTGTAGCTTTATCATGATCTCAAGAGCCGAAACAATATCATCATGGATGTAGTAAAAACGGTGGAGTATGATGTCAACCAACCTCGAGCTCGTATATCCTGTCCATCATTGTAAATCAAGGAATCAGATATATACCTTTAATTTAAATTTTTACACCTTAAAAATTTCAGGAAATAATTATTCGGCAAAGTTGGGATGAGGGTCATGTCAGGGACATTAGATTCATATAAAAGTTACTACATTTAATTAAGCAGTTTCAAAGTGAATAGAGTGAAGACAATATGATAATATGGGCTATTTAAAGTGAAATAAGGTAATAGCTGGAAAACGACACAATATCATATCAGGGGCACACCTCTAGGCTTTAATGTATCTGAAAGTTGAATTTTAGAAATGAGGAAGAAGAGAATACAGGGAGAATGAAGATGATCATAATTTGATGTGATTTGATAAAAAGAAAGGTGGCTACAATCCTTAACCTTCATGTGGCTCCGGACAGAAAACAAAGCAAGTAAAATAACTCCCCATAATTTTTTGATTATACCTTCTCCAACTGATCTCATCTATATTTTTTGATTGCCACTTTCCTCACCTCTCTCTCTACGCTAATCCTAACCAACTAATATTGTCATAACAAACTACTAATAGACCAAACCCCTAGAGTACGTCTTAGACTAAACATTACTCCTGAGAAAAAAGCCCTTTCATATTCCAAGTGAAACCATAATTTTTAAGGATAGATAGACCAATACTATTCATACAATAGTCACAAGAGTCACCCGCATTCTATTTGGCACGTTGAATCCTATGCATAAAAAGTGTGTCGCAATATTGTTTCCCTTAGCAAAGACAATTCATTACAAGAATTAACCTGAGAGAATGACAAACCATACCAAATTCCTCAACCTTATGCCTCCAAGTTTATTGGAATTGAACATATATGAACATAATATGAACACAAGCTTATGTTCAGAAAGTCTTACAGATATAGAGGTTACAAATGAGCTTGCAAGGACACTTGGCTACCTTAGTTTGTCAAGAATTTTCTAATTTCTGCTGTCAGAGAACAATAAAATTTAGGTCGATTTGCTGAAAGAACTTAATCAGGAAGCAGACAACTTTAACAATTTAGATCGAGTTGTTGAAACAATTATGCCATGTTCTCAGAATACATGTATGACAACGAAATCAAACACAAAAATTTCAGAAAATTGACGAAGAAATTGAAAAAATCTAACACAAACTGATAAAATTAAGTTGAAATAATCGAGCACAAACTGATACAATTAAGCAGAAAATTAAACACAATTGAAGAAATTAAGTTAAAAAATCAAACAAAAATCAAGGTAAAAACACAAATAAAAAAAAAAACTCAAATAAAACTAAAATCAACTTAATAATTATTCAAGTAAACCTATAATCAAACTAAAATCAATGTAATAGCACAAATAAGCAATGATATCTAGGTTTCCAAAAAAACGAAAAAATGTAAGATAACGAAAATAAAGCAAAAATAAAACTAAAATCAACTTAATAACTATTCAAAACAACAAAAATCAAAGTAAAATCAACGAAAATCACCTTGATGAAGAATCAATGAAGTTTGAAGAAGAATTGATGAAGAATCATAGCAGAGAGAAAGAGAGCAGAGAACAGAGAAATTGAAGGAGGAGAGAGAAAATAGCGTGTTAAAATGAAGGAGGAGAGAGAAAACGCTGGAATTTTATTTTTGAAATTATGTTTGACCGGAATAAATGGTAGCCGTTGGATGCAATTGATCTAACGGTTGTAATATGTCCTCACATATAATAGGTTCTCACATAAGGGATGTGTTGTCACATGATCCCATATATATATATATATATATATATATATATATATTTATTAAATAATTAATCAAACAGTTAAAAAATATTAATTCTTGAAGTAGTAACACATCAAAAACCAAGTTACTAGATTTAGTACTTCAAGAATTAATTTTTATACAGGCGACTGTATATTCCATAATTCAAGTCAAGGAATTGAATATTTAAATCAATTGTTATACAAGCAATTGTTTAACCTAAGTTTTATGTAATTTCCTTAATGTTTATCTCTGCATGAAACTAATTAAAAAAATATAATACGGCGATTTTACCAAATGCCACTGAATTTTTCAAAAATTTACCAAATTTCATGAAGTTTTCACAAATTCATCAAATGCCACCAAACTTTTGAAAAATTCACAGAATTCCATTAATGACTAACGGTCTTTACCTCCATTAGCCATTATGATTAAATTATGACACGTGTCATAATATGATTGGTTCATTTCAATTGTTTATTTTATAATTAATAAAAAATCATTTTTCTCGATTTTCGTGACAAAAATTGATCGGGTAAGGTTTTGGGGACTCATTAAAATCTTTTATGGATTCAAATTAAGCTCAAATTGACAAAAAAATAACATAAATGCCCTGTTTTGCCAGTTGAAAAATATCTCTATTAGCGTGTCGTTATTTTTTAACCATGAAAATTGATTGGGTAAGGTTTTGAGGGTCATTTTGACCCTTTAAAGATCTAATTTAAGCTCATATTTGGCAAAAAAAAAAATAACGTAAATGCCCTATTTTGCAATTTTTACGATAAAAAATTACGATCTTAACACGCAAAACTAGGCATTTATATTATTATTTTTTGCTAATTTCGAGCTTATTTTGGACCCATAAAGGGCCCAAATGACTGCCAAAACCTTACCTAAACAATTTAAATATTTGAAAAACGATACGCAAATTGAGATATTTCTCAGCACAACAAACAAGGCATTTACGTTATTTTTTTGCCAATTTCAAGCTTAATTTGAGGCCATAAAGGTTCAAAATGACCCCCTAAACCTTACCCGATCAATTTTCGCGGTTTAAAAATAACGACACGCTAATTGAGATATTTTTCAACACACAAAACGGGACATTTATGTTATTTTTTTGCAATTCTGAGCTTAATTTGAATCCATAAAAGGTCAGAATGACCCTCAAAACCTTACCTGTTTAATTTTCATGGTTAAAAAATAACGATACACTAATTGATATTTTTTCGACACACAAAACAGAGCATTTACGCTATTTTTTTTTGCCAATGTCGAGCTTAATTTGATTCCGTAAAGGCTCAGAATGACCCCCAAATCTTTACCCGAGCAATTTTCATCATGAAAATCGAGAAAAAAAAATGTTATTTTTATTAATTAAAATAATTTATTAGAATGAACCAATCATATCATGTCACGTGTCATGATTTAATCCTAATGACTAACGGAGTTAAGGGCCAATAGTCATTAATGGCAATCGGTGAATTTTTTAAAATTCGGTAGCATTTGGTGAATTTGTGAAAATTTCATGACATTCGGTGATTTTTGTAAAAAAAAGTGGCATTTGATGAAATCGCCGAATATAATAAAAATGAAATAATGATGTTTAGAGTAAAAAAAAACAAATAACAAACGGTTACCCACAATTCATGTTGCTAAATACAAAATACTCCCTTGTGTTACCAAAATTTATATAAATTAACCGTAGTTTCATATACTATGGTTTATTGCTTTGGCGGATACCGTGGTTTATTGTTTCGTTACTAATCTAAACAAAAAAATGGCAAATCAATAATATCGTGGAAAACTAAAACATAAAAAATGTTTAACAAGTTTCGAACCCGAGACATATGGCATGCAATAAGTTATGTGTGTAAGCATCTGTAACACATATTAAGGAATATTCACTACACAAATAATTTGTGAAATATATCTATAATACTATGTCGTGGCCTTAATTTTTAAACCAAAATAATTGAAAATGGATACTAACCCCACAATTGTTGTTACTATGGAGACAATAAACTTATCAAATAAGACACGTATGATGCAACAATTCTAATCTAATTATTTGTCTATAAATAATAATAATAATAGTAATTTATTTATTTATTTCGTTCCTACATATGTTCTCTTAATACATATATCCATCCAAAAGGTACAAAATAAAACACATTCCTTTGGAATACATACAACTATCTACTTACTACATAATCAGTGGCGGATTCAGAAAAAATATTTAACGTGGTCAAAATACATTTGATAAATTTTAATGGGGTCATTTGATCAAAATACAAGTATTTTTTATAGGAAAAAAATTTAATTTTATAGGAATTTTTTTGTTTTTCATGTTCAAGTGGGGTCAAGGGACCTCACTCAAACATATATGCAACTGCCACTGTACAGAATATGCTCATGTTTCTAGTATTCGAATCAAGTGCAGTTATGTTTACTTTATGCACTTAGAGTGTACAAGTGCTCATGTTTTTAGGGGTTTTGTCCCTCTCCTTCACCTAAAAATAAAAAGCAGGTGTACTAATGTTTACTTTATGCACTTGAGGGTACGCATAAGTCAAATAATTGAGAGATTAAAAACCTAATAACAAATGGTTACCCACAATTATTATTTGCGTAATACAAAATACTCCTTTATATTAACAGCTAATTTAATTACATAATTTTTTGTGACTAGCTGGAAAAAATTTAAGTTCGTGATTAAATAAATAATGGTTACTCACAATTATTATTTCGAGGATGGATTGAGATTGATCATGCGATTTCTGTAATCACTTTATGAAAATATTTTGAAATTTAATATGAATGTAAAATTCAAACATAGCAAAAAGCACAAAATTACAATTAAATAACATACAAAGTTCTTGTGACACTCAATTGCCATTTAGTTGAATGAACTTACTATTCACAATATTTTGACTACTTTAATTGCATATTATCTTCGTTTCATATTATGTGCAACATTCGCAAAATCAAGTTGATACAAAATAAGTTTATTTCTCTTTCCATTTAATAAATACAAACAAATATTGTTTACGTTTCCATGTATTTATTTTTACTCAACGTGATATGAATTGAAGTTAGTAAATAAAAAACATACGTATTATATCATAGAAAACATGATTACATGTAGTTCTACCGCATCAATGAACATTCAATATATACATCTTGAACAACTGCTTAAATGATCGTCTCAAAATGAAATTATACACATAATATAATGGACTTTCACTATACACATAACCAGTCGTATTTTAGAGGAGGACGCTAGGGGTGTGGCTTTACCGTGCCTAGTCCCTCCGTTGCTTAGGTTTCTTTAGTTTGGTTTGTTTTTTGCTTTTTTTGTTTGAACTTGTTTGTTTTTAGCTCTGCTCTTTGGTTTTCTTTTAACCTCAATTGAATCAAAAAATATATATATACACATAACGAAGACGGTTATAAGTACTAACGATCAAAATAACGTTCCAAATTAAATTTTATACATAGAAATTGAAATGTATTGTGTTAAAACCAAGTTTTATAAGGATTAATTTATACTAGATTATTTGTTTATGTTACTATATTTTCACTAGCTAGTTGTTACTAATGTATGTGAAAAATTATAAAATGTCATATTAAAGGACTACGGGAAAAGAAGTAGCAATTATGGTTTAGTTTAGATTTGTAATTGATTAAAAAAAAATTAGTAACTATTTATCAGTAGTCAAAGCAAGCTATTAATATTTAGCAATAACAAATATTTATTGTTCACTTCGATGTCGGTATTGATCATCTTATTGTTTTCCAGTTTTTGTTACTAATTAATTACGAAATTACAACGTTTGACTTATCTTGTCGTCATCTTGCCTGAAAATCTACATTTCAGTCATTTTTTATGTTTGAATGTTACCCTTTATTGACGTTTTTTTGTCCTTTGAATCAAGAATATAGAATATGTTTTAATTCAGAATTTATCTTTCACTATTCAGATTAAAATTTCTCCATTGAATTTGAATTTTAATGGATACAACAAACATTGGCCTGGGACTGGATGAAAGGAAAGACGAAAACTAACCAAGCCACAATAAAACTAATAAATTAACCTTTAGTTTTTGTTCAAGACCAGATTCAATTGTTATTTGGAACGTAAATTTTGTTGATTAAACACAAACAAAACTTGAATTATTCGAACTGAACATTGAGAAGAACGATGAACAAAGTATTTGCAAACCAGAAAAAGTAAATAAAGTATCAAAGAAGGACGCTGAACAAGAAGAAGAATGCTGAACAACATCTAGGCGAAAAAGTTGAACCAAAAAAAAAAAAAAAATTATGTTTGTTTTTCTGGAGAAAATATCAAGCAAAAAAGATGAACAAAAATGTGATGGTTACAAGAAACAACCATCCACTCCCATAAAAAAATATGGTAGTAATACAATACAACCCCAAATAAAAAACTTATGATATGTTGGTGATGTTCCTTTCTTCACTCCAATAAAAAAGCAAACAATTTATAAAAAGAAGGATAATTTGTAAATAACCATTCAAAAATGGGTTTATTTTAAAAATAACCACCCATTTAATATTTATTTTTATTTAATCACCCCTTAAATTAAATAATCGCACAGATCACCACCCATTTCTAATTTCTAGTGAAAATTCCGTCAGTGGGCCCCACTTTTTTTAATTTTTTTTTCCTTTTTTTTTCTTCGTTTCTCTGGATTTCTCACTCTCTCTCCCCGATTTTATTTTATTTTAAATAAAATAAAATTAAGCTATGAGTACTAAATTACACCTTACATAATTTTATTTTATTTTTTTTTAAAATAAAAAAATCTGATTGTGGTGGGGCTTATGCTACCTAGGCTTACTTTATGTAGATCCGCGATTGTTTCTTCCGTTCATTATTTTTAGTAAAAAATTTCATGTTTGTCAATACATAATTTATGTCATTAATATTTTTGATTGTGTTTAAGTAAAATAAAGGGTCAATTAAATTTATATAAAAGTATATATTGTGACGAATTTAATAAGATCCTACGGCCACATACAAGTATATTTTTTCCAATGGTTATATCACTAAAGGTCATTAACATTGCGTAAGTAGGGTAAATTTTAAAAAAAAATGATAGTAGTAAACCCCTTAATTTGGACCATTTTATTACAAGTTTACAGCAAAGCCAAAACTACTTCGTACTCCGTATAAGATAGCAGAAGACAAACAAGAATCCGCCACAAAATAATGAGTTTATCAAATCGGCCACCCATTTGCAAATTGCAACATAGCATGCAGTACGTATTCATCTTCAGCATATGGGTGGTATATAATTTAATTGTGTTAGGGATAATTAGTTTGTCTTATCTCTCCATCTAGAAGCTTTTGGACCCACCCACTATCCTCGAGGTCTCACATCTAAAGTTTTAATCCAAACTTTTGATATCATCCTTAAAATTTTTATCTTTTTATATTTATTTTTTCTTATTAAGTAGTATTTTAGATTAGTTGAATTTCCGCTTATTATTGTAGATGAGTTGAATTCCTGTGATTTTGGAATCAAATTTAACTAATGTAAAATGGGTTAGTGGTGTTCCTTTTGGAATGCTTTGTAAAAGAGGTTGCAAATTTGCTACAATATCAATCAATAATATAATACTAAAAGCGAATATGATATGACATTTGTCATGTTTTAAATAAAAAATTTCCCGTCACTTTTACTTTTTTTTTTTTTTTTTTTTAATATCTTTTTTTACAAATCTTCATGAATATTAATTTATACACCCTATAATATTGAACTTTCAACTGACAACTATCTACAAAGTATATTCTATATGCATTCAATGAATATATTTTAACATATCTTTCTTATATTTTATAATAGTTATTTTTCTATAATAAACAACCACATACTACGTATAAGGTCATGTATTAGAATAATGTACTACATACTCTCGTACTCTGTATCCTTCTACATTGTATTTTTTTCTTTGAAAGTTTTTTTTGTTGCAAACTAGCATTGACACTTTAGCTTTTATTATATATTTGTTGATTTATTTATAATAATAACACTACTATTTAATGAAATAAATATTAAATAAAAATAAAAAAAACCTAGATTATTAATTGTCACAAAAAATAAGTCAATTAAATTTATATAAAACATTGTGCCGGTCAAAATATGCCAACAACATAGGGACATATGGGGTATATATAAGTACATTGCACGGATTATAATTAACATAAAATTTCATTTTTATATAAAATCCTATAAGCATTAAATTGTTTTTTTAATTAAAATGTTAATGATCAATAACTTTTGATATCAATATAATATAAAATTCAAGTTAATTTTTATTGCAAAGATATTCAAATATTTGTTTCAATTAAAAACATTGATTTTTTTTAAGAAATTATTGTTAAATTAACATTGTAATTCCTAATTAGGTTAAGTAAACACCGTACGTTGCACGGGACTTAAACTAGGGATAAATTAATCTTCAAACAATTGCAACATCAGCTATTTCATAGAGTAACAGCAGAATAAGCTATTTTTTTAACTAGAAAAAAAAAATTAGAACTAAACATAAACAAATAAAATGAGAGTTAAGATACGAAGTAGCATTTTGTTAAATAACTAGATAACGTTTTTGGTAAATAATTGTGGTTTGCCTTAAAAAACAAATCTCTTTGTTAAATACTTCGTAAGTTTTAATCCAATGCAAAAAATGTAATTAATTTATAGGTTGCCTTCCTTTTTTTTTTTTTTAAAAAAAATTGTCCTACATTTTGTTAGATCCAAAACTACACCACGTGCTTGTCACATGACATCTAAAGAATTGCCAAATATAGTGACGTAGGGAATGACATACAAGAATGCACAAGATAGGATTTTATTCACTTCCACATATAACTCCGTATATACTAATACCCAAACATCAAAACTTAGCAAGGAAGGCTGTTGAAGTTGGTGGATCATCGTATTGTGATTTGAATTCCTTAATACAAGAATTGAGCTCGTATAATGCTATAGCCTAGAAGGTATAGGATGGGGCTATTGTTTGTTAAAGATAGTCCTTCAAAGTTAGTTATTTAGTTTTAATATTGTTACTTAAGCCTTGTTTAGTTCAACTTACTTTTCCTTATTTCAAAAAAATAAGTTCATATCAAATCATCGTTTTATGTGCGGTTTTTTATCGCTAAATATCTTTAATTACGTACTCCCTCCATTTTTAAATACTTGCTCCACTTTCCATTTTCGGTTGTTTTTAAATACTTGCTTCATTTACTTATTTGAAAAGCTTTTACAATATTTAATTAATTTCTCTCAACCAGTGGACCAACATAAATCATATATTATTACTTTCATATTCTCTCTCCTCACAATCTCTCAACTACTTTTGCTTTTTACAATTTTTTACTCTTCCAACTACCCCACTACCTCCATATTTTATTACTTTCTCCAATTTCTCCTAAAACTCCGTGCATGGAGAAATGGAGCAAGTATTTAAAATGGAGGGAGTAATAAAAAAATTATAAAACTTACATATTAATACGAATCTAACAAGACGCCACTTGATATATTTCTTCTTTATAAATTATCGTACACATAAGGTCAAAGTTAGGTCAAATCAGACAATTAGATCAGATCAGACCAAATCAGATAAGCAAAAATAAGGTGAACTAAACAAGCCCTTAGTGAAATTAGAAGTTAAGTAGAGTAATAGTGGGCTATAATCATGGAACATTTTCAACAACTACTCCATGTAGATAGTTAGTGGCTTAGCGCATGATCTTAAATAGTAGGCGCATTCATCCCAAGTAGCATTGCATGTTTTTTAGTTTTCTATTTTTTAGTGAAATTCTTCCTATTGTAAGCCTATATAATAGGCACCTTTGTTAGTTTTCAATTGAATGAGGAAGCATTAGTTTAATTCAACGTTTTTCTTCTATTTTTGATTTCTTATTTCCAACAAATTGGTATAAAGAGCCATTTTGATCCTTCGGACTTGTGAAGTTAAGAAAAAATAATCATGAGAGTTCATAAAAAATTTCTAATGTCTATCCCAAACAATTTTTCACTTTCCATTCTCACATTCAAAGCAACTATAATACATGGGTTGACAAAATGAAATCATATTTGAAAGTCATGAGTTTATGGGAAGCAATTGAGAGTGATGTTTAGCCAACTCCTCTTTCACAAAATCCAACCGTAGCCCAAACCAAAAAATATGATGAGGATATGACAAAAATAGCAAAGGCACTTTCGTGTCATCTACATTCGGCGGTGTCGGAAGAAATCTTCATAATTATTATGGGTTGTAATACTCCAAAAGAAGCTTGGGAACAAAATTAAGGAGCTGAGGAATACGAAGGAAACCATCAAATCAAACTCATGCAAGTTTTGAAATTTTAAAGGAGAGTTTGAAATGATGGGGATGAAAGGTAGTGAAGGTGTCAAGAAATACGAGAGTCGACTAATGTCCATCGGAAATCAAATCAAATTACTCGATGGAGAAACAGACAATCAAAGAGTGATGGACAAACTTCTTTTTAGTCTTCCGGAAAGGTATGCGAAACTAAATTTTCTTCAATTGAAGATACTAAAGATTTCTCAAAGTTGACAGTTTCGAAGTTGATCAATTCACTACATGCGGTGGATCAAATGAGGTCCATGAGAAATGAAAATGGTGAAAACAAGAGTAAAAAAGTCTTTCTAGCAAAGTCTCCTTATCAAAAAGGGAAAAGGCAAGTCCCTCAAGTGCAACAATTGTCACCAAATTGGTCATGAGGAAAAAGATTGTTGCATAAGGGGAAACTAAGTGTTTTTAACTGTCAAAAATTTTGGCATATGGCAAAGAATTGTAAGTCCAAAGGTGAAGAGCAAGAGACCATGGCACAAGTGGCGCTGGAAGAGAATCAATATTAGAGTTGTGGGTGAGAAGTGCACCATGGAGAGAAACATGTACTTCAAAATCCGAAAAGTATGTTGGTGAGATGTGCATCAAGAAGTAAACATTGATGGTTGGTGATAATGTGCATCAACAACTTTGTGCGAGATGAGAAGTGCATCATAGTTGAAGAGAAGTTCTTCATTAATTTAAACTTTGAAGCAAAGGGGCATGTTAAAGTTAGTGCTTCAAAGTTAGTTAGTTATTTAATTTCAATATTATTACTTATTCAAATTAGGTAGTTAAGTAGAGTAATAGTGGGCTATAATCATGGAATAGTATCAACAACTACTCTATGTAGATAGTGGCTTAATGCATGATCTTAAATAGTAGGAACGAACATTCATCTCACGTAGCATTGCATGTTTTTTAGTTTCCAATTTTTAGTGAAATCCTTTAATTCCTATTGTAAGTCTAAACGGTAGACATCTTTGTTAGTTATCTATTGAATGAGAAAGCATTAGTTTAATTCAATGTTTTTCTTTTAATTTTGCTTTCTTATTTCCAACATTGTTAACACTCACTAAATCGCATGATCAAATTTATCACTTATTCACTTCTAATGTAAAGACGCGTTTGGTATGAATATTGGAAATGGAGTGGAAAGGAAACAAATAAGAAGAAGGAAATAAATCATTAACCGTTAGTTTTTCATTTGTTTAGTTAAAATAAGAAAAGGAATCACTTAAACCTGGTAACATTTATAATTTAATTGAATCCGATTCTAACCTTAAAATTACTCTTACTAAACATGCTCTAATAAGTGTGATGATCTCCTTGATAAGTACTTCCTTTGGATTATATATATATATATATATATATATATATATCGTAAAATTGTCACTCGTTTTTTTTTTTTTTCAATTAAAACTAAATTTATTTGGAGTATGCATTCAAATATGAGAAAAAAAAATATATTCACAGGTAAAGTGACATAAGCATATAAGCTTAAACTGTTTTCTTACATTTCATATACGATTATTATGTAAAGTGGCGAAGCCAGAATTTTAACAATGGTAGGGCACTGTATCTTCTGGAATTAATCTTCTTATCAAGCCCCTAAAATCTATCTCCTTAAATTTTTCAATTAAAAAACATAAATCAAGACACAACTATGTTAGTTTTTATGGTGTGCGAACACCGCGCGAAACCAAAACCCGCTTAAGGACCTCATGCATAAATTAAAGCGACTAAACTAAAACATGCATATAATTAATAAAACAATAAACACATAATAGAGAGACAGAAAGAGAGAGAGGAGGGAAAAGATGTTCATACCCATGAAGCGTGATTTCCACCTAGCACGAACACGAACCCTCGAACGGAGCAAGAGCCTCAAATGTGACTCCTCTAACAAGGTCCACCCACGCGCCCGAAAACTTGGTCCGTATTATCGGCTAGGATAATACCAACACTACTAATAAGAGGATCTCTTTATAAGGTTTTCTCAATAGAGATGCTTTGCATAGAGTTCAACTCTTGCAATTAATTCCCAAGGCAAGCTTGGTTATTTATAGGAGGGGCATCTCCCATCCCATTGAAATCTTTCAATGTGGGACTTTGCAAGGTTGAGAAAAGCTAGCATTTAATTTAATTCCAAATTAAATTAAATAGCTAGAACAAATATTTAGCAGCACTTGTCCAACAATTAGAAGGGTTAGGTGAGGACCACTTACCATGGCTTGGAAAAGAAGCAAAGAGCCAAAAAACCCCTAAGCATTCTCGTGAGGTCGGCCCCAACCATGGGCCTTGATGGCAAGCCCAACTGGTTGCCATTTCCCACGCCTGGGCTGCCATCCTACCGCAGCCTACACGCAAGCTACGGGGTGGTGCTAGCCACCACACGCCCAACAACCATGCGGGCTTGGTGAGCTAGCAGCTCAACCAGCTAGTCATGCTCGCGTGCATGGCGTGCTGAGCTAGCTGCCTTGCTGCGCATGGTGGCTCGGCCTAGCAGCCATGCTAGTGCTATGCGACTAGCAGCCCCATGGACTTAGCCCACGCATGACTAGCACGATGCTAGGACAATGCGAGGCTACGGCTTTGGGGTTTTGGCCTTAAATCGTGTTGTTTGATTATTTTACCGTCTTGTTGATTCCTAGAATCGACTCAACGTTCGACGCTCTAAGCTTGGAATCCGACGTCGGAGTACATATCCTCTTGTTTGACGTATTAAGAGCTTCGGCTTAATTTGTCGCCTTAGTTCGGTTGCACGCATGGGTGTGCTCGTTGGGTTCAGTTAAAGGAAAGTTGTGAGATTAATATAATTAATATCACTAATCAAAGATGGCCTCTAGCCCAACTTTTCAATCACTTTACTTCACAGAATAATCAACTTCGTAATTAATTCTGAAGCCTGTATTGGAATAATACACTTATTCGAAGGACACCATTCATTTCAAACTATACGTACCCCATAGCAATCGTGAAATTAAAAAATGTTCTTAATATCAAGATTCAAATTTATTTTACATAGTATTCCAAAATCTATCAAATGTTATCTCGAACTATTCAAGACTTTATTTAGCAATGACCCATATAAAAAAAATAATAATAATAAAAAAAATACAAAAAGAATTTCGGTTCAGAATCACTAAACACATTCTTCCAAATAGCAAGATCATAAATATCAACTATAAGTAATAGTTTGAGTGTGTACAGTGGCGGAGCCAAAATTTTAGCAATGGTAGGACATTTTACCCTTTGACAATCCTCTTATCAAGCCCGTACACTACTAGAAAACAGGTGATTTCCGACGGACACAAAAGTCCGTCAAAAAATACGAAATTTTCGACAGATTTAAAATCCGTCGAATATCCGTCGGAAAATACTTCATTTCTGACGGATTTTTCGTCGAAAATTAAGTAATTTCCAAAGGATATAAAATCTATCGGAAATTTCGACGGAATTTAATTCCGTCGGAAACTTGCGATGGATTTTAAGGCCTTTTCGACGGAATTATCATTAAAGTAAAAAAAAACCCCAAACCCTAATTTATTTTTCAGGCACCCTATAGACACCTGATTGTGTCTCCCCAAAAACCAAACTCAGTGATGAGTACCTTTCACGTCTTTGATTAACGAGTTCGGTAAAGAGTTGAAGAGTCTCGTGAAGTTTCCTTAAGCCTTGAACATATTCTAACCTTACCTAAAATATTTTAACCCAAAATCATTCATTTCGTGTCCTTAAAATAATTCATTTCGTGCCTAAATCGTATTTACGTCCAAACCAGATTATTTTGGTCCATAATCTCAGTCTACTTATCATTTAGTTGGATGGGGCTTGAAAGATTCTTGATACTCATGTGCGTAATTTTGATTATTGTGGCTTAAGCATAAAAAAGTACGCATTGGAAAGACCATTCGTTATGCGTCAAAACATAGGAAATACACGTAAGAAAGGCCGGAAATTTTTTTCACAACTAAAATCGAAAAGACGTTGTGAAAAATCCGAAAAAATATTTACGATTAATACTGTCGCAGAGCGCCAAAACTCTCGCACGACATCAGAAACCAACGCCAAACGACAACCTTGTCGCTCGTGATAGAGCTGTCGCTGGACGTTGGTTCCTGCCGTCCAGCGACAGGTTCTGGTGATTTTTCGCCAGTTTTCTGTCTTCAGACAAGCTAAACTGATTATGTCGAATGGGTGGGAGATATATTTCAGAGCATCCTCTTGAAAATTCAAATTCTTCAGACAAGCTAAAATGATTATGTTGGACGAGCTGCCCGTGTCTATTAGCATTCGTCCAACCTTTAAATTAGCGACTTTCAAGATGAATACCATGGGGTCATTGTGAGGGGCTTTGATATTGTCGCGGTCCATCTCGCAGACCATCACTTCTAGAAAGGGCTCAGCCTTCACCCCTTCCATCACATTCTCAAATTCCAAGCATCTTGCCTAATTCCCTTCATGGTAGGGCCGCCTGCAGCAAAGCCGTCTGATATGACGGCCACAAATCCTGAGTCTGTGCTATTTCCATCATCATCTTTTTCTTTATTTTTCTTCTTCTCGGATTTGTTGTCTGTTCGAGAGTAGGTGAACTTGGACTTTAGAACGTATGAGTTGAGCATGCCCTTCTCGGTCAACTTATCCAGCAACCTCTTCAAATTGTTGCAGTCGTTTGTGTCATGCCCCACATCTTTGTGGTAGTGATAGTACTTGTTCTTGTTTCTGTACTGGGCCGACCCTCTCAAAGGCCGAGGCTTCTCGAACTCGAGCTTGTCTTTGATTTCCATAAAAATTGAATAATAATCCTTGTTGTACTCGAACTGAGGCTCGTACGTCTTGGCTTTCTTTGATTTTGTCTGTTGGCAGTCGGCCACTCAGACTTCTTTTCTTTTGTTGCTTCCTTCCTTCTTTTTGCCGGCCGAGTCTTGCTGAGAAGATTGTTTCTTCTCGGCCCCCTTGGCTGGCTCTTCTGATTTTGTAAGAGAACAAAAATAAGCTGCCTCAATATATGATTTGGCCTCCTGCAGAACGCCTGCCTATGTCCGAATCTTTTTCCTGACCAAGTCAAACTTGAAACCGTTATGCCTTAAACCTCGAAGGAACTCCGAGTAGGCCATTTCATTCAGCAGATTTGGAATTTGAGCTTTCTCCTGATTACACCTCTAGACGTACGAGCGCAACCCCTCTTTCTTTCCTTGGACGATGGTTGCCAAGTTAAGTCTAGTCTTTCAGGGGGGTATGTTGTAGGAGAAGTTTCCAACGAATAACAGAATGAGATTTTAAGACAATTGATGCATTCGGCCGGCAGACCGTTGAACTAGTCTTGTGCCACACCCTTGAGGGTGGCTGGGAAGCATTTGCACCAAGTGACATCATCCACACTTTGCAGGTACATCAGGTTTCTGTACGAGGTGACATGCTCTTTTGGGTTGCCCGTACTATCATAGGCAGCCACAAGTACACTCTTCACTTTTGCTGGTTGGGGAAAGTTGAGAATTTCTTGAGAAAACGAAGGCGGCTTGTCACCAAGATTGAACAAGCGCATTTGCCAATCAATGGGATGAGGTTGTGCTGCCGGTTTGCCCAAGTAAGCTGCTTGGTCGTACAGTTGGCCATACTACCCGTACTTTCTAAAGATAGGGGAACAGGTGGCAGAATTGTGCCATAATTCTGGGGCATCTGATATTGTACTGGTTGAGTTAGAGGAACTAGAGTTGGAGTACGGTAAGCTTGACTTCTGCTGGTCCTGGCTGAGCTAGTATGCTTGGAGAGGGTGTGGTTTGAGAAATCATCCGTCATGGTAGGAGTTGAGGCAGTGTCCGAGTAGTGTGCCCGCTCCTGCCGCCTGTACCGGAGATAATCCCTCGCATCCTTCCAGCATTGGGACGGCTTGGTTAGCTGCCTCAGAGGCTGCCCGATCTACCCCCTAGTCGACTGCGTTTTCTCAAGGAGCCTGGATAACTTCGTCCGGGGCACCCTTGGTGACCTTGCATGTCGTCGGAATGGGGTATTCCCAGCATCTTCAGCATTGACCGCCTTGCTCTGAGTTTTCTTTTTAGCATCTTCTCCTTCCCTTATGGACAACTGTCTAGAAGAAGAAGAGATCTTACTCTCAAGCTCCCTTCAGAGCTTGCTCAAAGCGGCCTTCAAGGAACCAGCAGTCACCGGAGGATCCTCGGACTCATGGAATGAAGCGGTCAGAGGATCGTTGGTGTTGATTGTAGCAATGAGATTTTCTACATGTCCGTCCTTACTAAGACCGGGTGTCTGACCATCTTTAGCCATTGTAGACGAGTATACCCTCAGACGGCGCCAAATGTTTCGGGGTATGTTGGAATCTCTCGGGATACTGGTCTTAAACTCGGCCGAATGGACGCGGACACCTGCAAAATAACGAATATTCCGTTTGACGGATTATTTGCCTTCGGCGATCAAGTTAGTGACCAAAAACGAAATAAATGTAAAGAGAAGTTAGAGCTTTTAGTGCTCTTAAAAAGATATTTCTTATTCCACCCCTCCCATCATAAATGATTGGGGTATTTATAGGGGTGGGAAAGTGTGCCCTCTAGGGTTTGATAACCTAGGATGGCGTGCTCTGATTGGCGGCGCAATCAGGTAAAGGCACGTGTCCAAATGGGGCGCCGTTTTGCGTCTTTCTCTAGATTTGGGCCTCGTGATGTAAGGAGGGCCTTTTCTCTCATTTCAGGTGCTTTTTATGCTTGACATGTGTCATCTTCTTATAGGGACATGTGTTGCCCTTTAATTAGACCACGTGTCTCTATGGGATTGGGTCACGTGTTTGGGTATTTTTTACCCTAAACATACCTAACTACCTCTATCAAACTTCTAAAATAATAGGATTAATGGGATCATCATACCACTTTAGTCTATAAGACACCATGATTAAAAAAATAAAAAATAAAATACTTTGTACATAATTTACTGCAATATGACCTAAAGCATAATAGTAAAGCTTGATTTTTACTCTTGAAGCAAATACCTATTGTGGTAGGAAGGGTATGTATGAAGCAAAAATAAGATGTTAAGAGTGGAGCCTAGATTTGTAATGCTAATTATCCTATTAATATAATGTATGATTCTATTTTTTTAATATGTGAAAAATGTTACAGTAGGTATAATAGTGATTAATTAGTGTCATTAACTATTTGTAATCTAATATAATTTATGATAAATATTAACCTATCAAGACTTCTGAAGTTTATTACGTAGTGTGTGAAGGAAGTAGAATTCGACTTAATAATAGAGAAAGAAGTTAAAAAGCTTAGTGTTATGAAAATTACGAATCAAAATCTTTTTGATAGTGTTGCAAGACCTTGTGGCCTCTATGATCCTTTATAGTTCGGTGGTCTTTTCTATAGATACAACGACATATAATATTTGAAATATTGGAATTTTATTGAAAATAAAACTCTAATTAAACCAACAATTTTATCCTAAAAATCTATCCAAATTTTATTGAATGTAAAACTCTAAACTAACTTTATTTTTATATTACAAAATCGATCTAAATCTATGCAATATTTTTATCGTGCATGTCATAGTAATTATTGATTGTTGAATACGTGGCGCGACACTTAGCAAAAAATTGAAATGCCAAGTGTCGTTGTCTCGTGAACCTGGCTAAAAGTTTAGCTTTATATAATAGTTACTAGTTTTGTGCCCAGGCGATGTCCGAATTGTTGGTAAATTTAGGATAAACTTTTTGGCTTGAAGGTTAAATACGCTCATATAATTTCTTTTGATAATGCATAATATTTATACATACGATATCATATCACTTATTTATCTAATAGTGTACTTTTTGTAGTTTTGTTTATAAATAGGTATCTATGTTATTATTAACTTGATTCTTTTTATTAAACTGAAAGTATTTTTACGAAACTAAAATTATTATTACTGATTAAAACTTAAATAAATTAAATATATTATAAATGAATTTTATTTTAGACAACTTTTTAAAACAAATTTTATGATAATGGAAATAAAACGAAGTTATATGATATTAAAGTTATGATTAATTATATATATATGAAATATTAGATGTATATCGATAATAAAACTCTATATAACATTTTTATCTTAAAAAATCTATCAAAAATTCGCTTACTTAGCATCATATGTGTCACAATAACACCTATTTGTAGAAGAATTTTTTTTTTATTGAAATGCATTTGAAGTGAAAAACCCGTAAAGTTTTAATACCTTGCTAACATTGATCTGAATTTACTTTAAGATTCCCTTGTATTGTACAGTTTCTGTTGTATCCTAATTTTAGTAGTTTTTGACTTTTATAATTTCATTAACAAAGTCAAAAACATACACAAAAATATTACAGCTGAATATGAAGAATACCTGATTCAAAAGCTTTTATGGTAAATCAATGGTAGACTGAAAAAAATAAATGATATATGGCCATATTTATAATTATGATTACGTGGTTATTTGTATAAGAGTAAAATCTTACTGTTAATTAGATATTCATATTAATTATAATATGTGATGTGTTGCTATAAGTAAAATTCTATTGTCAACAAAAAGAATTTTTTTTTTCAACAGAATTATAAATTAGGGTATTTTCATTTTTACCACCTTCAAATAATGACTTTGTCGAATTTACCACCTCCAAAAAAAAAACATTTACTTTACCACCTCATAAAAAAATTAAACATCAGTTTTACCACCTCATCTGAGCTCAGGTGACGGAAAACGCTTGTGGGGCCCAGTTAACTGTCACTTCCCTCCAATTTAATTCTTTTAAAATCGATTTCCTCTGTCTCCTCCTTTTCTCACCTTCCACCTTCCATAATCAATGTCTCACCAAATTTCTCACTTCCTCATCAATTTTCGTCTCTCTTTCCTTTGATTTTTCTTGATTCTCACTGTAACTGCTTCTCTCTCCTTTGAATTTTCTCTTTCTCTCTGTAAAAACTGAAACCCTAGATCAATTTGGGTGGTTGAAATCGAGCTGGAACCACAAAATTGCAACACATCAGCTTCTCTTGTCATCTTCCACAGGGTGAGGGGACCAAAAGCTTGGTAATTTGCTGACAGAAATCGAGATTCCTGACTACAAGAGGTACTTTAAACCCTTTATTAGTACATTTTGTTGGATTTATGGTTGTCAATTGGGGTAAAGTATGCCTTTTTGGGGAATCTGTGAATTAAAGTATTATAAACCCTAATTATGCGAATCTTTGACTGAATTAGAGTGTGCATGTGTTAAATAATTAGTTAATTAGATTTACTTGGTTACTGTTAATTTAGTGCATAGTCAATGTGAATTGCTTTTACTTGTTGTAATTGGTGAATTGGTTTTTGTTGTTTACTGTAATTACTGAAATTGGTTATTGTTGTGTGTGCTTTTGTTGGTGTTGTTACAGAATGGACACAGTGGACTTAAAAATTACAGTAGGGGGTGCCTTTATACCTTCTTTAGCTGGTAAAAATAGGAGGGTGTTAACTTGGGATGGTGGGTGGGTTTATTGGATGAGAAAGGTGGAAAAAAATAAGATAGATGTACACTTTTTGAGGCAAGCAGCTATACATGGGTTTGTGTATGTGAATGTGAAGGTTCCTAGGGGGTTTAGTTGCTGGTATAAACAAAAGGGCAAGTCTTGGGTGAATGGTAAAAGGGATCTTGTTGATGGTGAGGTGAATGGTTTCCTAGAGTCGGTGAACAAAGAGGGGGCATGTGAGATGTATGTTACCAGTCATGAGCCAATTGAAGGGACTAACAAAACACCCTTCAAATGTATATTTGGGAATGAGCTAACCCCTGCACAAAGGAAGGAACTAAAAAAGAGGTTTGGTGGGCCTAAAGTATACAAACCCAGCCTAGAACTTAGTAAGCCCACTGAAGAAGAGCCATTTAGGAGAAGCCCTAGGTTAAAAGGCATTGTTATACATGACAGAGAGGCTGAGGAGAGGCTTCCTAGGGCAGAGAAAGTGAATGCTAATACACATAAAGGGAAGGGTAAACTCACTGCTGCAGATAAGGGTAAGGCTAAGGTTGGGGATGAGACTGGAAATTTTGCTAAGTTAGTGAGAAAAATAAAAGAAAGAGTGAGGAGCTTAAGGGATGACAGTGATGTGTTTAGTGATGAGGATGGTGATACAAAGTCTTCTGATTCTGATTTGAGTGATTTTGAGTTAGAAGTTGATGAGGGAGAGGAGGACTTATACTCTGATGATGATGAACAGTGGTTGAAGAAAAATGTAGACCATATTAACAGTGAGGTGAAAGGCAGTTTGAGGGGAGTTACTGAAGGAGGGGATCAAAGTGATGATGAGGACACAGGGTTTGACATAGAAAGAAATCTATAGAACATTGAAGTGAGGGTTGAAGAGGAGGCAACTTGTGATTCTGATGAGCTAAAGAGTGTGGAAGGTGATTCAGATGATGATCAGGGTAGTGTTACTTGGTTTAACCCTGAGACAGACTTTGAAAGGGCTATCAAATTTGTAGTTGGTCAAAGGTTCAGTGATGTGCAAACAATGAGAAAAGCTTTGAGACAACATGCAATTGAAAATAGGTATGAGTATTACCTTCTTCACAATGATTCAAAGAGGCTAACAACATATTGCAAAAGGAAATGCAAGTGTGTGTATAACAAGAACAGTTGTAGGATAGTGAAGTGTACATGTAGTAAGGGTGTTAGGTGTAGGTTCAAGTTTTATGCAACAAGGCTTGTGAAATCAGAGGCTTGGCAAATTAAGACACTAAGGCTGAAGCATAGGTGTGTTAGGAGTAAAATGAACAACAAGGTGACAGCAGAGTTCCTTGCTGACAGGTACTTGGAGGAGTTCAGGGGCAACCCCAGATGGAAGATTAAACAGATTCAGGACAGGGCCTTGAATGACTTGGGGATCAAAATTACATACTCCAAGGCTTGGTTGGCTAGAAGCAGGGCAAAGCTTATAATATATGGCTCTTCATCAGAGCAATACTCAAAGGTTTGGGACTATGGGAAGGCACTGCTGAAATGGAACCCAGGGAGTGAGTGTAATGTGGTGGTGGATGATATTAATCAAATTGAAAGACCAATTTTTATGAGGATGTTTGTGTGCTTAGCTGCACTTAGGGATGGATTCATTTCTGGTTGCAGACCAGTAATTGGGGTGGATGGGTGCCATCTAAAAGGGGCATACCCTGGGCAGATCTTGGTTGCAGTTGGAAAAGATGGCAATAATTCCATCTTCCCAATTGCTTGGGCAACTGCAGAGATTGAGAACAAGGACAGCTAGTGCTGGTTTCTGGAGAGCTTGCTCAAGGCACTTTGTGTGTATGACCAAGGAGATGGCTTGACTTTTATGTCTGACAGACAGAAAGTAAGTGGGTTGTGTTTGTGTTTAAATTACTTTGCTTTATTTGAATTTTCTGTACACTAACTTGTTAGTTTTGCCTTGTGTGTAGGGTCTCATAGAAGCATTTGCAGATGTGGCCCCCAAAGCTGAGCTCAGATTTTGTGTGAGGCATATTTGGTCAAATTTCAAACTGAAATTTCATGGTGCAACTTTCAAGGAATTGTTCTGGGCTGCTGCTAGGGCAAGCACTCTGGTAAGCTTCTATTTAGGTTCTTTTATGTCAGTTTTATGGTGAACTATAATGTATGCTAGGAACATTTAGTTTTGCACATATTTACATGTCTTTCTATTTTGTGAAAACTGTATGCCATGTGTCTATGTTGTGTTGAATGGTTGTCATGTGTGTGGTTGTATCAGTTTGAGTTTGAAGTTGCTATGTAAAGTATCAATTTTTTGGATGAAGAAGCATACCAGTGGTTGTCAAACATTGACCCCCAGCACTGGTCAAGGCATGCTTTCTCTACAAACTACAAGTCTAACATGTTGTTAAACAACATGTGTGAGACATTTAATGCAGTGATTAGAGATGCCAGAGATAAGCCTATTCTAACTCAAATGGAATGGCTTAGAAGATATATGATGAAGAGGAGTAATGACAAATGGGAGGCAGCAAAGTCTTGGGAAGGTTTACTAACCCCATTTGTCAACAAAGTCTTTGATGGGTTGGAGAAGTATGCCATGACATGTGAGGTCACAACTTCAAGGGATGAAATTTATGAGGTGAAATACAAGGATGATCAGTGCATTGTGGATCTGCAAGAGAGAAAATGCACTTGTTATAGATGGGAGTTGACAGGAATACCTTGTGTCCATGCATTTGCTTGCATAATGGACAAAAGGGATGATCCTGAGTTGTATGTGCACCCACATTACTATAGGGTGACATACTTGGCTGCATATGAGAACCCAATACAGCCAATGCCTGGCCCTAAGAATTGGGAAAAGGTCAAGCTCAGACAGCCTTTGCCACCTATGCTGAAAGTGCAGCCAGGAAGACCTAAGGCAAATAAGAGAAAGCTTGAACCAGGGGAGGGCACTTCTGCAGCACCTGAGGGCAAGAAGCCAAAGGTAATGAAACAATGCAAGAACTGTGGTGGGTTTGGCCACTTTGCCAAAACATGCAAGGCTGAAGCAGCACCAGAACAGCCTAACCCACCTGCAACAAATCCAAAGGGTGGGAGGCCACATATGCAGACTCCTTGGCTTAAGGAACAGAGAAAGAAAAGTGAAGAGAAAGCAGCAAGACAGGTATTTTGTGTATTTTGTGACTTGAGTGTATTTAGTGGCTTTGTTTCTGAGTCTTGTCATACTGTGATTGCAGGCTGCACTGAAGTTGGCACAATATCAGCCTCCAACAACAGCACAGGCTGGGTCAAGTAATGCTGCACCTGCAACTGCTGTGTCAAGCCAGCCTGCAACAAGAACAGAGCCTTTGCCAACTCAGCCTGTTACCAGGAGCAACAGGAGCCTGAGTCAGCCCACAAGAGTGCCAACAACTACTCCTCCCAAAGTCAAAATACAGACCAGGTCCAAGCTTCATGTAATGACAAGCAAGAAGGACAAGGATCTCAATCAACTGTGACCCTAGGTCTACTCATTAGTATTTTGTAATAGACAACCAAGTTTATTTGGTAGTTGAACAATGATAGTTGAACAATGATTTTGCACAAAGGTGCCTTAACTTTTGTCTCAGCCAATGTAAAACAATTTCAAACATTGTGTTGCAAGTACTAATACGGATTGTGATATGTTTCTACCAAAAAGTTCCATTTCTCATTGATTTTGTTAAAAGTAGTACAAGAAATGTCATCCCAACATCCACACATAATAATTCAACAAAACACAACATAAGTTGGGGATTTTTTTTTGTTTCTAAGCATTCCTAAATGAACCTAAGATCTAAAATACATAGCCAGTACCAAACCAAAACAACAAAACACAACAATAGCATGTACTGTGAGCATTTTCTTTGTTGTTGCATTGCTGCCATGCACTTCCTTGATCATCTTCTTCCTGTCTGAGCTAAGAGCTTTGCATTTCATCTTCAAGCTGTCAATCTCATTGAGCAAGCACCTCCTTTGTCCACTAACATCATCAACTTCCCTCTTCATGTCATTCAGCTCTCCCTTCATTAGTTTCTTGTCCAGCAGCAAGTTGTTAATCACCTCTGTTTGCCAAGGTGTTCCATCTGGTTGATCCACCCACTCAAAAGCTTTACACCCCCTTGACTCAGTCACAGGATCATAGAATTTGCAGGTCCTAAACTTGCGTCCTGGGTTCTCCCTAGTCCAAGCAGTCAGCCTAGACATTGGAACTCCACATTGGCATTTTTTCTCCTTTGAGGGTGACATGCTAACTGAAGACATTCCCTTCTGAAATTCAGTAAGAACAAGAATGAAATTAATTGTATTTGAACACAATCACCATAATATAACCCTAATTTCAGTAGCCAATTCACATAACAAAAACCCCCAATCTAATTTAATCTTACATGAACCCTAAGTATTTTAATTCAAATTGGGGTTTAATTGACCTCACAAAACGCCCAATTTCAATTACTCTTAGCAAATGCAACATAATCACGCAACGAATTGCCAAAAAATTACAACAGAAATCACGAAAATTGCTAGAGAATTAACGACAATGGCTTACCTATTTGATGCTTGTTGTCGAGGAGTTCAATTGATTGTTTGATAATTAGAGGGTTTGGGATTGTTAAGGTTGCCCAAAAATACTGATTTGTGAAGAAAATCGCAAAAATTAATCTCCAATCTGCAAGAATTTGGTGTACAAATGAAGAACTAGGTTTAAATAAAAGGGAAATCGAGAGAAATTTGGGAAAAAAAATCAAAAACTAGCCGTTATACTGGGCCCCACAAGCGTTTTCCGTCACCTGAGCTCAGATGAGGTGGTAAAACTGATGTTTAATTTTTTTATGAGGTGGTAAAGTAAATGTTTTTTTTTTTTGGAGGTGGTAAATTCGACAAAGTTATTATTTGAAGGTGGTAAAAATGAAAAAAACCTATAAATTATTTAATGTAAATTTTTTTATCCTAAACAAATCTATCCTAAACAAATCTATCCAATCTAATCTAACGTGGAATCTAATCTAATCACAATAATATTTATTTGTCTCCTACATGGCTCAACACTTGGTGAAAAATTAAAATGCCAAGTGTCGCTGTCTCATATCCTGGCTGCGAGACCGGCTTTATTTATTAGTGATATGATATGATAGGTTAACTGAGCCTTATCAAATTTAATGACATGTGCAGCCTAGGCCTCATCAGATTTTGGGCCTTGTATAACCGTTTAGGCTGCATCGGATAAAGGCTGGCCCTAAATTTAAATAGAAAGAAATTTGTATACTATCTCCGTTACATATTAGTTATAACTTTTGCCAAAACGGGGTGCTACACATTAGTTGCAACTTTCCTTTTTTTTCCCTATTTTAGTAAGTTTTTTTAAATGAAAGTACAAAATCACCCTTACTAAAGAACTTATAAACACAGGTAACTACCTATATCTGATTTAATTAAATTCCTAATCTAACTTATTAACATAATATTTTCACCTAATTTAACTCATCTAAAACTTAATTTAAAACAACAATTCATTTCTAAAAATCATTCAACTGAATCAACTCCCACGAATTGTCAGAACACCACCCTTCTCAACGTCACCGCCGCATCTAACCACCACTGTCAACATCGTCACCGCATCTACCACCACCGTCATAATTGTCGCTCCTCATCACCATATTCAAAGTCGTCGCCTTCTCCTCTAGAGTTCCTTTCTCACTCTCTTCTCTCTCTTTTTTTTTTTTTTTTTTTTTTTGAATCGTTTATATTTGATGGTTTGAGGGCTGATTGGGCTAGTTTGGGGTGGTTTAAGGATAGTTTGGAGTGGTTTCGGTGTGGTTTAAGGTTAGTAAGGGTAGTTTTGGGTTGGTTTAGGGTGAGTGTGGGAGATTTTGGGGTAGAGTGAGGGTGGTTGTTTTGGGGTGGTTTATGACGAGTGTTGGTGGTTCTGGGGTGGTTCGGCAAGAGGAGTTAGTTTCGGTGTGATTAGAGTTGAGAGGGGGTGCGGTGGTTTCGGTGTTGTTTGGGTTGAGAGGTGGTGACTTTGGGGTTGTTCGGGCTGCGGGGGTGGTTTTAGGGTTGTTCGGGGGTTCTTGTGGGTGGTTTATGGGTGGTTGGCCTGAGAACAGGGTGGTTTCAGAGTGGTTTGGGTTGAAATAGGGTGGTTTTAGGGTGGTTCGGGTTGAGATTGGGTGGTTTCAGAGTGTGAGGTGGATGGTTTCGGGCTGGCTGCTGTTGTCCGACGGTGATGGGGTGGCTGTTGCTGGCCGACAGTGGTGGGATGGTTGTTGCTGGCCGACGGTGGTGGGATGGGTGCTATTGATGGTGGTTGCTAATTTATTAATTACCTTCACTTTCTCTCTCCTACCTTGGTTAATTACCTATTCTTTAATTAATTAATCTACTATTACTTTTTAGGGAGTACCATCAAGAATAGTAGAATACCATAGAAATTGTGATACTAGAAGAATCAAAATAATGAGTTTGTCGGCCACCCATTACAATATTGCATCAGTACGTGCAGTATTCATCAATCATTGGCATGAGTGGTATACAATTTATATTATGGATCTTTTCTTTCCATCTAGAAGATTTGGACCCCCCACGTTCCTCGAGATCTCACATCTACAGTAATACTTTTGAGATGATCCTTAAAGTTTTCAAGAAATGTATTATTATTATTATTATTATTATTATTATTATTATTATTATTATTATTATTATTATTAGGGGTGGGACTTCGGTTTGGCGGTTCGGTTTGACCTCGGTTTGAGTCGGTTTCGGTTTGGAGCGGTTCGGATTGAAACGGTTTAGTTTAGCTGGCGGGTCGGTTTGGTTCGGTTTGGGTTAGTCACAGCTCGGTTTGGTTTCGGTTTATTTCTTTGCGGTTTAAATTCGGTTTGGGTCATAAACGGGTCGGTTTATAAACGATTCGGATTATGTCGGTTCGGTTTGATACGGGTCGGTTTAGGGGGCGGGTTTACCCGGGTCAATGTCAGTTCGGTTTACAAACGGTTTGGATCAAGCCGGTTTGGTTTGAAATGGGTCGGTTTAGGGGCGGGTTTACCCGGGTCAATATCGGTTCGATTTATAAACGGTGCGAATCATGTCGGTTCAGTTTGAAATGGGCCGGTTTAGTGGAGGGTTTACACAGTTCAATTGGTTCGGTTTATGAACGGTTTGGATCATGTCGGTTCGGTTTATAAGCGGTTTGGGTCATGAATTCATGATTGTTTTAAAGATCGCGTCATGACCATGATTTAATGAGTTGATACTTATAATATAATAAATCGATAATTAAGAATGTACAAGTATTCCATTAGATTGATCAACAAGTGTTTTAAACTTTTAAGTTTTAATAATCAGATATGTAAATATGTTTATCGATTGTAGTACATACCAATAATTCAATGAGGCAATGATACTTATGATAGTATGATAATGATACCAACCGTACATTCGTACGATATGATATACATAATAATTAATCTATAATTACATATACATTAACAATATCGTATTGAATCAATTTCCATTTCCAAACATTGCATTTCTTATAAATTATAACTTACACGAGATTAAATGGATTCGTTATTTAGTTCGTTACTTTATTTAGATTACTAACTCAAACAACTTAATAAGTTAAATGGACGAAATCACGAAATCACTAATTAAAGTGGTGATGAAATCATTATGCAATACTAATGTACGAATAGTCAAATATACAACGGTTAGATTGAATGCCCATGAAAAACAATGGTTAGATTTTCATTACTTTATTAGTTATTAGTATTATTACTTATTAAGTTATTATTAGTTTATTATATATACTGATATACAGTCACAGACTCACAAATATATATAATATACATATAGAGATGTCAGATATTGATGTGCATTAACTCATTTAGTCATTAACTATGTCGTATTGAATCAATTTCAATTTTGAAACATTTGCGTTTCTTACAATTTATAACTTATAAGTAATAAACTAATAATAATAATAATAATAATAATAATAATAATAATAAATAATAATAATAATAGTAATAATAATAATAATAATTATAATAATATTATAATAATAGTAGTAGTAAACTAGTAATAATAATAATATTAACAAACAATTATACTAACATTAATAATAATAATAATAATAATAATAATCCCTCAAAATAATATTAATAATAAATAATTAAAAAAACGGTCAAAAAGACCTAGAAAAGCACAAAGAAAAATCTAGACCGTTAGATCTAGATGAAATGATGAATATTCTGGAATCTACAAAAAAAAAATAAAAAAAAAATGAACGGTTAGATGTTGAGATTGAATATGGGCGGTTAGATCAACTGAACAAGTAAAACCTAAACCTAGAATCTCAAGCCCACTCTATCAGCCATTCAGCCGTTTTACTCACTCTTCTATTCTCAATCTGTCTTAGTTTCTCTCTCTAACTTCTCAGTTTCTCACTCTTTCGTTCTGAAATTCTCAAGAATCTTAAGCTCAACTTCTCAACTTTTAAAAATCCTAATTAGGGTTTTTGTTTTCGTTTCATTTGTGTTTTGGATCTACATTTCTGATTTCTCGCTTTACATTCTCATTTTTTTTGTTTTTTCAAATCTTCCTCTCCTTCAATTTGAAGGCTTCAAGCCGTCAAAAGTTCAAAACTCAAGGTAATTTTTTGTTAATTTTTGTTGTTTTCGTTTGATTTTTTTCGTTTTTGTTTCGGTTTGTTTATTTAGGGTTTTTGTTTTCGTTTCATTTTAGTTTTGGATCTAAGTTCTGATTTCTGACTTTTTCATTCTCGTTTTTTTTTCAAATCTTCCTCTCCTTCAAGCCGTCAAACCTCAAGGTAATTTTTTGTTAATTTTTGTTGTTTTCGTTTTGATTTTTTTCGTTTTCGTTTCGGTTTTTTACTTTTTTTATTTAGGGTTTTTGTTTTCGTTTCATTTTTGTTTTGGATCTAAAGTTCTGATTTCTGACTTTTCCATTCTCGTTTTTTTTTTTTTTTTTTTTTCAATTCTTCCTCTCCTTCAAGCCATCAAACCTCAAGGTAATTTTTTTGTTAATTTTTTTGATTTTTTTCGTTTTCGTTTCGGTTTTTTTTTTTTTATTTCAAGTTCTGATAATCTACATTCTTGATTTTTTCTTTTGATCTCCAGTTCAGGCAGTTCTCCATCTTCAAATCTCCTTCAAGCCGTCAAAGGTAATTACTTTTTCCTTTTCGTTTTTTTTAATACAGTTTTTCTGTTTTTGTATTTGATTATTGTTGTTGTTCTTGCTTGAATATAGTCGAAATATAGTCGAAGTTCAAATACATTTATCTACTTGCAACTTTTTATGTTTTCACCCTTACACTACCTTCTGCTGCTGCTGTCTACCTTTTTATGATATGAGGATTTTTTTATTTTGTTTTTAGAGGGATGTAATTTTTGTTCAAATTTAGTTTTTGTGTATATGATCATGATGTTGAGTGTTCATGATATTTAGTTACCATTACGTACTTAAAATGTATACTTGTATGATTGGCTTAAAGTTGGCTTAAAGTTAGTACTTAAAATGTACACATATGTCAGTCACATGAGACAATGCATGCTTAATTGCTCACTATTAGTATAATCTGTCACTTAATTTGGTACTTATAAATGCTGTTTTTTTTTTTTTGTTTCAGTCATGTCTTGCGAGTATGATGAATTTGACTATGAGAGGCAATCAAATTTTGATACTGTTAGCTCTCAAGCTGCCTCTGTCCCACTCCCGGTTGATGATGCTAGTAATACCGGCACTATCAATCCTTCTGTTAATAAACGTCAAAGAACCGCAGGTATATGGAAGCATTACACTTTTTTTGTAAAGACGATAGGTAATGAAAAGGTAGATTATGCTCGTTGTAATTTGTGTGGCAAAGAATATAAAGCACCTGGTAAAGCGGGTACTTCAACTTGTAGAGCTCATATTAATGCATGTTTGGAAAAGCATGGTCTCCAGTCCGGTAACGAATCACAATTTGATCAAAAAACTTATTTACAAAAGTTTGCTAAAGCTATTATCTGCCATGCATATCCTTTAAATATTGTAGAGCATGAATATCTTAGGGAACATCATGCATATTTGAATCCTAAGGTGCAACATGTTTGTAGAAAAACTATGTTAAAGTATGTTATTGCTGAGCATGATAAATATAAATCCTTGTTGCATGAGTCTTTGGCTAATGTTTCTGGTAGAGTTAGCTTTACATGTGACTTGTGGACTGCATGTACTAACCGAGGCTATCTCACTTTGACTGCTCATTATGTTGATAACAGTTGGTCTCTTAGGTCTAAAATTTTAAATTTTAGATATTGTGGCCCTCCCCATACTGGTGTTGAGGTTGGAAAGTTTGTGTTTAAACTGATTAAAGAGTGGAACCTTCAAGGTAAGGCTTTTTCAATGACCGTTGATAATGCTCGTTCTATGGATGTTATGGTTGAATATTTGAAAAAATAATTAATGCAATGCTCTCCTCTTCCTTGTAATGGGAAATTCTTTCATGTTCGATGTTCAGCTCATGTTTTAAATCTTATTGTTCAAAGAGGTTTAAAAGAAGTTCATGAAAGCGTTGAAAAATTGCGTGAGGTTATTAAATATATTGATGCTTCTGATTCTAGATTAACTCAATTTGAGAATGCTTTGTCTGAGTTAGACTCTGCTTTTAATGGTAAGTTATGTCTCGATGTTGTGACTCGTTGGAATGCCACTTATACAATGCTCCGAAAAGCCTTAGAAGCTAAGGATGCCTTGATTCTATATACTAGTAGGTTTTTGGGTATTTCTTATAGACTTGATGCTGATTAATGGGATACCATTCAAAAAATTGGTGATTTCCTTCAGCCATTTAAAGATATAACTGTGTTATTTTCTGGTACCGAATATCCCACTTCTAATTTGTATTTTGTTAGTGTTTTAAAAATTGAGTACGCTATTACTCAAGCCTTTAAAGACCCTAAACTTGCACCCATGGCAGCAGTTATGCTTGAGAAGTTTGAGAGTTATTGGGAGGATTATAGTTTGATACTTTCAGTTGCTATTGCTCTTGATCCTCGTTATAAGTTGTTTCGAGTGAGACATATGTTGAACTCGTTGTATAATGATGAGGCATGCGACGAAAAGATTATGATGATTAAGGAAGCTTTTTATGACCTTTATAAATTTTATTCTACTGCATCTAATACAAGCTGCAGAAATCCTGCCTCTTCAAACACAGCTCAATCTGAAAATTCTAATCGCACGTTGAGATCTCAAAATATGTTCACGGTATTTATGTTATACAATATACTCAATATTAATGGTAGTCTTCTATTTTTATTTGTAATGTCATAATTTAACTTTTATAATAAAAAATATGTTTCAATTGCGTGAGGTTGATGACGAATGTGATGATTCAACTAGATGCCCTCTGGCTGATCTTGAGGCATATTTGAATGGACCTCGTTCGCGATTAATTCAAGGGGAACATTTTGACGTTCTCAAGTATTGGGAATCTCAAGCTTCTTCTCTTCCTATTTTAGCTAATATGGCAAGGGATGTTTTGGCCATTCCTATTACATCGGTGGCCTCTGAATCTTGTTTTAGTTTGGGTGGTCGTATTTTGAAAAAATATAGGGGTAAACTTTTGCCAAAGAATGTTGAGGCATTGGTTACCACCCAAAATTGGTGCCGTGGTTATCAAGCGGATGTTGAGGAAGACGTCCTCCTTATTGGTAAAGAGATTGAAGCCGAAAGTGCTTCATCTGCATAACTGGTATTTGTGTCTCATTGTGGTTTATTTTATCTTGAAAAATCGTTGCCCTTGTCATTTATTTTCAGACTTGCTGGCAGCATTTTTCAAGACTTTTAAAATCGTTGCCCTTGTCATTTATTTTGATACTTGCTGGCAGCATTTCTCAAGTTTTTATTAAAACAACCATTGCTTAGTGATGTAAATCTGAGAGCAATTTTAAAAAACAGAAGCTATAATTTTGAAGTTGCTTGAACTTGTTATGAGCTGCTGCCTGCTGGTAGTGCTTTTGCCTTTTGGTTGTTGTCTCTGCTGAGTTGTTGCTGCTGCTATTTTGTTGCTGCTGTTTCTTATGCTTGCTGCTGTTTTGTTGCTACTGTTTCTTATGCTTGCTGTTTTAATTTTTCTTGAATCATCATTGCCCTTGTCATTTATGTTGAGACTTCAATGTATATGTACTTGCTGGCAGCATTTTTCAAGTTTTAAGTTAAAACAGCCATTACTCAGTGATGATACGATAAACGTAAATCTGAGAGCAATTTTGAAAAACAAAAATAAGTTCCTGCTGAGTCCCTTCTGCTTATATTATTCCTTGCTTCTGATAAGTTGTTGATCTGTTATTGCGTGTGCTGGTTCCTGCTTGTTGCTGCTATTTCCTCTGCTCTTGGGTGTTGTGCTGCTGCTTCAAGATTCTGCTTCAAGATTCTGCTCCCAAATCACTCACATTCTCACTCCTCCCTTCATCTTATCATGTATCATTTTTTGCAACCCTAAACTTGATGATATTTCAGTTGATAAATCTGAAATCTAATCTGGGTAGTAGTGATAGTAGTTTCATTATGTATTGGTATATGTATTGTGAATTTTAATCAATGAAAATGGTGACTTTTTTTAATTGCTTGTTGATATTACTCTAATTTTAATGCTATTTATCTGCTGGATTTGTGGTATTGTTATGAAATAATTGTGGCTACAGATTTGGGATGCCTCCGTATTTATTAAAATTCTTTTACTTAATATCTGGTTTAATTTAAGAAAAGCTAAAAAAATGTGTTTTATAAACATTTTAGTCCTCCCCTTTACAAAATACTTGTATAAGAAAGTTTTATAAAGTGATAATGTGAATGATTGTACGCCTTATTGACTAGTACAGTAATATTCTAATGCTTATGCCACTTGTGTAACGCAATCTCATACATCTCCAATCTTATGTTACCTTTGAGGCTTTGAGTGTTATTGGATGATCATGAATATCAAGGAACAATGAAGATAATTTGGGTGGACTAGCATTATTACTGGAATGAAAATGATACAATTATACAAATGATATATCTTGTAATTAAAATAAATAAGTAATCTAAAACGATATTAATATTGTCGTTGGCCTAGATCTAGGTGATATAAACCTTTGTATAAACCTAAGCCGTTTGATTAGATCTACATTTATTAACATTAATTGTATTTACTATTTAGCCATTTAGGTTGTAAATAATTCAATTTGAATTAAGCAGTTTGTAATCGGATCAGTTTAAACAGGTTGTGATTCGAAAACAGTTCGATTTTAACGGTTTAACGGGTTATGGCAGTTCAGTTTAGATGGTTAGCGGATTATAACGGTTCGGTTTATACGTGCGGTTTAAACGGTTTCGGTTCATAAATGGGTCGGTTTAAACGGTTAGCGGGTTACAAATGGTTCGGTTTAAACGGTTTTTTTTTTCGGTTTAAACGGTTTCGGTTTATAAACGGTTCGGGTCATTAACGGGTTCATAAACCATTCGGTTCGGTTTCGTTTCGGTTCGGATTTGCGCAGTTTGGTTTGTTATTGGTTTACGGTCCGTAACGGGTTGACATTGAGCGGTTCAATTCGGTTTCGGTTTGATATTGAACGGTTCAGTTCGGTTTTCGGTTTGTATTTATCGATTTATAAACGGATCGGTCCGTGATGGTTCGGTTCGGTAACGGGCGGTTTCACGGTTCGGTTTGAAAAGTCCCACCCCTAATTATTATTATTATCTATTGATATTTTTGTGTATATAAATTAATAACTTTTTATAAAATTATGTTTTATATATATTGATTTATTTATAAAAATGCTATATTAAATAAGATATTTTGTTGATTTTTTACATAATTGCTATTAGATAAATGACTTTTATATGTCTTGTTGATAACATAGATCTCCTTTATTTATAATTTTCTATACCGAGCAAATAATTCACTTGTTATATTAATAATACTCCATTTGTCTTAAAATAACTGACACAGTCAAACTTTGCACACAAGCCGAGGTAATAGCTTGACTTTAGATATGGAGTTTAAGAGGAATAGTAGACATAAAACTTTATTTTGTGACACATAATAAGACACGGAGGTAGTATTATTTTATGATGGAAGTGAGGTTGATTGAAGATTTAAAAAACCTAGAAAAACAAAAGTGGGTATAAGTGGGGAGGAGAAAAAATAATATGATATAAGGGGACCACGAGTGGGGAAGAAAATAGTAAGATATTATTAAAAGTTTTCAAAAATAGTAAATGGAGTAATTAATAAAATACGGCCACAAAAGAAAAATGGAGCAATTAGTAAAATACAGAGGAAGTACTACATCATATTAATTGTAAGTTTTGCTAGAAATAGACACTACACATTATATGCAACAAATGTTTTCTTTTATTTTTTAGGTTGTCATTTCTTTCTATCTTTCCCTTCATCACCTGCATCCATATTTTTCTCTCTCCATTTTACACCCACAAACAAGTTTTGTATTAAAGTTCGTACAAACCTCCAAAATGGCAAAGAACGTGTAATGGAGGTAATAATATATATAAGGAAATTTTGTTAATTACTACCTCAAAAACAGAGGCTTTGTGAATTACTACCCCTAAAAAAAAAGTTTTTAATTACTACATCTAATTCACCTAAATAGGACCAATTACTACCCAATTGCACTTTCCGATGACTTAACTCACCTTATGACGTCATTACTTCGATTTAACCACAGTTCACCCTTTCCGCGCCCGCGGCCTGGACACCCCTGCCAGCGGCTACCTGCAAACAAAGCCACGAAAATCCGCGCCCGCGGCCTTGTGTGCCGCGCCCGCGAATGACTGGGGAGAGCCCTCTCCAAGGGCGCGGCCAGCCTTCTATAGGTTCAAAAGATGAGCTCCAATTCACCCTGTCCGCGCCGGCAGCCTGAACACCCGCGCCAGTGGCTCCTTGCAAACAAAGCCGCGAATAACTCTAATCTAATTAACCTAACTAACCCAAAAAAAAGTAAATTCCCTCATCTCTCTCTCTCTCTCTTGTACTCTTCTTCTTCGGTTCTTCCCTAACAAAACCCATCTAAAACCCATAATTCATGTTTGTGTTCGCAGTAATGCAATTGCATGCTTAAAATTTGCCCTAATTAACAAAGTTACTTGCCTGTAAACAACATTTGTCGTCTATTGAGCCAAAAATGGGGAAGAATAAAGGAATTGCCATTGGAGGAGAAACGAGAAAGGCCCCTGTAATAACTGGTTCCAAGTAAGTAAAGTTATTGTCTTTATGTGCTCAACACTATTTAAATTGTTTTGCATAATTGGAATTGATGAGTAATTGGAATGCGTGCTTAAACCTAGGTTTGAATTGATTTTCAATTGTATAATTGAGGTAGTTGTTGTTTATGGTGGTACTGTGAAATTACTTGTTTGATGCAATAGAATAGAAAAGTTGAAATGGATTCCTTCTTGTAACTTGGTGAATGCTTTTAAAATTTTACAGGGTTGTTCAGAAAAAAAATTCCACCCTATATTGGTATTCGAATGTTTTATGGGGGGGGGGGATTTTAAGACCAGTAGGAGTGTGGTGTTTTGGAGTGGGGGTGTAATGTTGTAAGAGGCTCAGGTGTCTACAAGAACCATGAGCATTGGGTCTTTAAATAGGCTTGTAGTAGATAGGTTCAAAGTCAAAATTGTGGAGTACAAAATTTGGTACAAAAAATTTGGTAAGAGTTTGAACACTAGGAGAAAGGTGTTGCTTGACCAGTGGGACATTGATAATCTGTTGAAAGGTGTTGGGAAATCAGATGTAATTACTTTGTATGTTGTGTTGAGTGTGATGAATGGAAAAAGCACAAAAAATGATGTTTGCATTGAAAAACCAGCTCAAAAGATACCCTCACCTTAGAAAAACCCTTTCCCAAAACACCCTCCACTACTAACAGTTAAAATAGAAAAGGGTACCACTTCTTCAAACCCTCACCCAATCCCTTATGTAAAGCCTACCTCTTCTCAATCCCACCAGTTCACAAGATCTAAACTACCTGTGAGGAGAAAAACATCCCAAAAAACACCAATTGCATCTCCTACAAAACATATGCAGTTAGATCTAGCCAAGAAGCTTAGGTCATTAGTGAGAGTGAGTTTAGGAGGTACATAGACAACTTGAAGACAAAGAATGATGTTGTGGCTGCAGAGAATAAAGGGAGTAAGAAGAAAGAGGATGTGGCTATATAGAAGACAGGGAGTAAGAAAAAAGTATCCAGAAAGGGGAAGGAGGTAGCTAACTCTATTCCAGAACCTAGGTCAATAGGTAAGAGAGTTTGGCTGGGTGGGGAAGAAGATAATGAAAGTGGTAAGGATGGGGATGAGTTAGAGGAGGCAGAAGATTTGTTTGAGGATGGAGATGAATTGAGAGAACAGTGTAAGGATGGAGATGAATTGAGATAACAGTTTGAGGATGGAGATGAATTGAGAGACAATTGAGGATGGAGATGAGTTTAACTATGAACTTGATGTCCTTCCATATTTAGATGACTATAATTTTGATGACAATGAGGAAGAAGATTTTTTTGCTGTTGGTTTTGGGGCAAATATTCTACACACTGTAGTGAGCAGCATTAGAGGAGTTACTTTACCTACTAGAGAAGTGAAGGAAGTCCCTAGTAGAGTCACTAGGTCTCAAGCTAGGCTAGAAGTTGACTTGGCAGAACAGTCAAACTTAGGTGAGGAAATTGATTATGATTCTGAAGAGCCAGGAAGTATAGATGGGTCAGATGAGGAGCCTGACATGACACAAACATTCAACCCAGAAGTTGAATTTGAACAACCAATTTAGCTCACACCTAGTTTAAGGTTTCCTTCAGTGAATGTGTTTAGAAAAGCACTGAGATAAAATGCAATAGAGAACAAATATGACTACTACTTGCTGCACAATGGGAAGAAGAAGGTGACTTCTTATTGCAAAGATAGATGTTCTTGCCCATGGGACCCAAAAAGGTCTAAGAGAAATTGTTCTTGTCTTCAGCCTTTGTGCAAGTTCAGGGTTATTGTAAGAAAACTGAATCTAGAAGAAACAATGTTCATTAGGGCAATGAAGTTGAAGCACACATGTAGGGCTGCCAAAAGGAACAGAAAAGTGACCTCAGAGTACTTGGCAGAGAAGTACTTGGAAGATTGGAGGTCTGATCCAGATTGGCACTTGACCAAAGGTTTTGGTCAAAGGGTTTTGAGAGATACATGTGTTTATTGTGGTTATTACAAGATGTGATTTGCAAGAGCAAGAGCAAGAGCAAAGATGATGTTGTATGGAGATAGGTCAGAGCAATACAAAAGGGTGTGGGATTATGCATATGTTGTGAAGAAGTACAATGAGGGTAGCAGTGCTTTTGCATGTGTGAGAACATAGAGAGACCCCCTCCTATTTTCCAGAGGATGTTTATATCACTCAAGCCAGTGATGGATGGCTTCAAGGTAGGGTGTAAGCCTCTTATTGGGTTAGATGGTTGCCATCTAACAGATCCATATCTAGGGATCTGTCTTGTGGCAGTGGCAAGTGATGGGAATAACAACATTTATCCCCCTATCTTGGGGTGTTGTTGAAATTGAAAAAACTAACACTTGGTCATGGTTCTTGGACCTGTTAGCTTAAGCATTGGGAACAATGGATGGACATAGATGAAATTTCATGTCAGATAGACAAAAAGTGAGTTTGCTCTCTCTAGTGACTGTGCTTTGATTCATTTTGATTAAGTTTTGGGAATGGGACATATAACTAACTGTGTGAAATGTTTTGTAGGGACTGTTAGAAGCTTTCCAAAATCTTGTACCCAAGGATGGAATCAGATTCTATTGGAGACACATATGGTTAAACTTCAAGTTGAAGTGGAATGGTTTGGCTTACAAGGAGCTGTTGTGGAAAGCAGCAAAGGTTACAACTGTGGTATGCACCTCATTTTCCTAAATGTATGCTTAAAGCCAGTGTTTGTTGTTGTAATTAGCTTAACTTTGGTTGTTTGGTTTATTGTGATTGTGCAGTTAGAATTCAATGAGCATATGAAAACATTGAACACCATGTCTGAGAAAGCATATGACCTGAGTACATGTTTGCTATCCCCTCCCATTGCTGGAGTAGGCATGCATTTTCTTCTACCCCTAAATAAAAAATGCTTGTGAATAACATGTGTGAGAGCTTTAACAGTGTGTTAAAACAAGCAAGAGACAAACCAATTTTAACACACATGGAATGGATGAGAAGATATGTTATGCAAAGAAATTGTCAGAAAAGGGAGGGAGCTCAAAAAATGCAAGGGAGGTTCATGCCTTATGTTAAGAAACAATTCGATTGGGCTGAGAGAGTTAGGAAGTACAACATACTGACTAGGAGTACAGAAGAGTTGTTTGAGGTTGAGAACAATGGAGATAGGCATCTAGTTGATTTGGATGCATGGAAATGCAGTTGCTATTCTTGGCAGTTGATAGGGGTACCATGCCACCATGCATATGCTTGTATTTTGTACATGAGAGGGGATCTAGAGGATTATGTGGATGCAGCTTATTCAAGGGACAAGTACCTAGCTGCCTATTCCCCTGCATTGATGCCTATGCCAGGGCTAAGCAATGGGAAAAGAACTCTTTCCCTAAGCCACTTTCACCCCCATCTAAGGTCATGCCAGGCAGGGCATCAAAGAAGAAAAGGAAGAAGGAAGTTGGAGAGGATGCTGGCCTTGCAGAGAAGGCTGAAAGAATGGGTGGAAAGCCATACAAGTGTTCCAATTGCAAGTAGTACGGACATAACATCAAGAAATGCAAGAACCCAACCCTTGACACCTGATCTGAACCCAAGAATAAGGGTGGGAAACCATTCTCTGATGACCCATGGGTGGTGCATAGCAGAGCAATGAGGGCTGCAGGGAAGGGAGAGAGGTCTAAAAACAAGGTACTTATATTTCTCTTTTGGTGTTTTTGGCCTCCCTTACAAAGTTTTCTTTCTTAATTTGGTGGTGGATTGTGCAGGGTAACAACAAGCAGGCAACACAAGCTAAGGTTGGAGAGAACTCATCCCAAGCATCAACTGTTACAGCAGCAGGGCAGTCACAACAACCTAGTAGTCCAACTGATGAAATGAGAGAGTAGTTGTTTGTTTAGGTTCAAAGTACAACTTTTATTTAGTGTGTTTGGTGTAAGATTTCAACATTTAGGCAATTAAGTCCTATTTTGTAGTACAATTATGGCATGCATGCCTACTTTGCCAAGTTATGTTCTGTTTTGACTATTTATGTTGGTCTTGGTAATTATAGTCAAGCTTTTGTTATGTGTATTAATAAGTGTCATTTATGACACATTTTAGCCCTTCTTAGTAGTGTATTGATAACTGTTAATTAGGGAGCCGTAGGCGGGGGTGTACAAGCCGCGGGTGCAGGTGTCAAGGCCGCGGGAGCGGACAGGATGAATTGGCGCTCATCTTTTGAACCTGTAGTAGGCTGGCCGCGCCCTTGGAGAGGGCTCTCCCCAGTCATCCGCGGGCGCGACTATTCTTGGCTTTGTTCGCAGGGAGCTGCGGGCGCGGGTGTCCAGCCCGTGGGACAGGGTGAATTGGAGCTCATCTTTTGAACCTGTAGAGGCTGGCTGCGCCCTTAGAGAGGGCTCTCCCTAGTCATCTGCGGGCGCGGGTTTTTGTGGCTTTGTTTGCAGGTAGCCGCGGGCGCGAAAAGGGTGAACTGTGGTTAAATCGGAGTAATGACGTCATAAGGTGAGTTAAGTCACCGGAAAGTGCAATTGGGTAGTAATCGGTCCTATTTAGGTGAATTAGGGGTAGTAATTAACAAATTTTTTTTAGGGGTAGTAATTCACAAAACCTCTGTTTTTGAGGTAGTAATTAACTAAATTTCCTATATATAAATTCACATTAATCTATAAAAGATGATATAGTCATGTGAAATCTTGTTAAATTCGTCTAATTGTATATTCTATTAATATAAAGTTTTTTATTTTTTTTTTAAGAAAAATTAAAACTAATAATCTCACATTTGGCTCATCTTCTCAAAACAATCAACCTTTGCGTATTTTAGAAATAAACCCACCTTATACCCCCATATTCTCAAAATGAGCCATTTTACCTTTAACCTGTAAAACAAGTTAGATTTTTTCTATTTTTAGTTTTTTTTTTCCTTTAATCCCTCTTCTCTCACCTTACCCCCTCCATACCTGTCAACCACCTCCACACCACCACCCAAAATCTTAATTCGACAGCACCACCACCACACACCAACTACCACGCAAACACCACCACACAACCACTTGTCCCTGCTCCACCGTCCACATCAACAACAACCACAACTCACAGCTAATCCCCACCTTTTGCAACCCCCATACTCAACCTCAACACAAAACTCCAACTCCCCTGCACTACCTTCTCTTACGAACGCGCACCACCTACGAGCTCAGCCACCACCAAACACTTACCCCCAACCGCCGCACAACCCCGACAACCGCAACATTTGCCTCGCTATTCACCCAAACCAACAATAACAACAGCGCAGCCAGCCAACATTCACCTCCCCACCAATTTATTCATTCTTACCACTCAAAATCCTCTTTCTCTTTCTCCTCCTCCTTTGAAGCTCTCATCAAACCTCCCACCTCCCCCACTCCTTCATTCGCAGAATTGGGGCTGACTTGTGGGGCTTCAATTAATCTGAAATTGGGCTGAATTGGGGCTGCAATTGCTAAATTGGTGAACCAAAATTTTGACGTGGCTGCTGTTGGGATTAGTGATCGGTTGTTAGTGTTAGGAGCAGCGGAAGCGGCACTGCTGGAGGTGTTAGTTTGCGGCAGTGGCAGTTCGGTGGCTAGTTGGTTACGCTTTTGTTGTTGTTGGTTTGGGTGAATGGTTCAGGTGGGGAGTGACGGGGAAGGGGAGTTGATTCCGGAAGGGAAGTGTTGCAAGTTGGGGTTTAGGAAGGTGGATTTATTTTTTTTTCCGGTGTGAGGGTGGATGGATGTGGTGGTGGTGAATTGGGTAGGAGGGAATCAAGGAGGGCGGCTGTGGTTGGGTCAGGCTGGCCCGCTGGTCTGGTTGTTCCGGTAGGCAACTGATCCGACGAAGGAGGGGTGGCTCCGACAGAGGAAAGAAGAAGAAGGTTTTTTTTTTCCCTTTATTTTTTAAAAATAAAAAAATAAAAATAAGAAGACAACACGTGGCAAAATACCTTCTAAATCGATTACCAATTTCACTAACAGGTAAAAGGCTCATTTGAGAATATGGGGTATAAAGGTGGGATTATTTCTAGAATACGCAAAGATGGGATTGTTTTGAGTAGATGAGCCAAAGGTGGGATTAATAATTTCAATTTTTCCTAATTTTATGCTTATAGAATTAAAGACGATATATATACGCTTTAAGACGCATCTCAAAGACCTTAAAAAGTTAAATGGGGCAAAAAAATAGGAATATAGGGAGTAGTAAGTAATGTATTTATTTGAATATAAAAGGGAGTACAGTTGTACATTTAGTCGGATCATCTCAGACGCTCCAAAACTACAGTGTTGACTCCACCATGTGCATGTCACATCTAATGAATGGGATTTCTTCCACTTAAACAGAGTATAAAAGCAAGCAACTTATACTAAGCTTATTCATGTATCCCTCAAACATATATTAACACCAAAAATTCAAATTTTAGCTTATAATAAATTTCCTTCCAAATTGATAAACAATGGGTGACAAACCACAAAGCCTTCAGGTAGTCCTCTTTCCGCTTTTAGCTGCTGGCCATATGATCCCAACCTTAGACATCGCGAAGCTTTTTGCAACCAACAATGTCAAAACTACCATCCTCACAACCCCTCTCAACGCACCAATTTTTACTAAAGCACTTCAATCGACGACCTACAATAATCCCAGTAGTCTTCCAATGATAGATGTTGAAATCGTACCATTCCCATCCAAAGAAGGTGGTATTCCGGAGGGAATAGAAAATTGTGACCAAATATCATGTAATGAATTATCTATCAAATTTTTCAAGGCGACCCAGTTGCTGCAAAAATCACTTGAGCAAGTGATGGAGAAATACAAGCCTAGTTGCCTAGTCGCGGATTTGATGTATCCTTTTGCTACCGATGTTGCAGCCAAATTTAATGTGCCAAGGTTAGTATTTCATGGAAGTAGCTACTTTGCATTTTGTGTGGAGCACGCGTTGATGAAGTACGAGCCTCAAAAATCTGTCTCGTGTGACGATGAGGAATTTGTTGTCCCTGAACTTCCTCATGAAATAAGACTTACAAGAACTCAGCTAGTAGCTGCTGTTAAAGAGCTAGGCATGGAAGAGTGGATGAAAATATATGGTCGTGCTATGGAGGCCGAGGAAAGGAGCTATGGCATCATTGTGAATAGCTTTCTTGAGCTCGAGCCAGATTATGTTGATTACTATACAAAGGTTATGGGAAAGAGGGCATGGCACATTGGTCCTGTTTCACTCTGCAACCGCGAAAAAGAAGCAAAGTTTCAAAGGGGGAAGGATTCCTCAATTGGTGAGCATGAGTGCTTGAAGTGGCTCGATTCGAAGAAGCCTAAGTCGGTTGTTTATGTTTGCTTTGGTAGCATAGCTGAAGTCTCAACTTTGCAACTCCAAGAGATTGCGAGGGGCCTAGAAGCTTCTAAACAAGATTTTATATGGGCAGTGAGGAGGAGCGACAATGACGAGGTTGAGAAAAATGAAGAGTGGCTACCACATGAATTTGAGAAAAGGATGGAAGGAAAAGGACTAATTATAAGGGGATGGGCGCCTCAAATGCTAATTTTGGACCACGAAGCTATAGGAGCATTCGTGACGCATTGTGGGTGGAACTCGACATTAGAAGGTATATCATGTGGGGTTCCTATGGTAACTTGGCCAGTGTTTGCCGAGCAGTTTTATAATGAAAAGTTGGTGACTCAAGTTTTGAAGACCGGGGTTGGTGTCGGAGCTAAAAAATGGAGTAGAATAGCGGAGAACGTAAAATCGGAAGATGTAAAGAAAGCTATAACAAAAGTTATGGTGGGTGAAGAGGCTTTGGAGATACGAAGCAGGGCAAAAAAGATGAAAGAATTAGCAAGGAAGGCTGTTGAAGTTGGCGGATCATCGTATTGTGATTTGAATTCCTTAATACAAGAATTGAGCTCGTATAATGCTCGTATAATCGCATGAATCAAATTTATCTTTGATAAGTACTTCTAATGTAAGTGTGATCTCCTTGATAAGTACTTCCTTTGGATTGTATATATTATTATTTATTATATCCGGTAAAGTTGTCACCGTTTCTTTTTCAATTATAACTAAATTTGGAGTATGCATTCAAATATGAGCAAACAAATACACTCACATGTAGAGTGACGTAAGCATATAAGCTTAATTTATGTTTACTTCCATTTCATATAATCTAAAATATAAGCTAAGTTATAAGCAACTAACATAATCCCATAAGAGAACCTAAGCCTAGTGGTAAGAGTTTAGCTTCGGTCATGAAAGGGGGAAAAAAAAACACAATATCCAATTAGAAACTGTGTTGGTGTTGGTATATCCTTAGGATAATATATATGTACTACGTCCTAGATTAATTGATACTGTCAACGTATTAATATTATTTTAAATATGCATAATTAAACATTAGCAATAAAAAAATTGATACAATATATTAATAAAGTATTTTATGATAAAATTTATTTTAACACGTTATTAAAAATTATGGTCTAAGTTAGTATATGAATAGTGATACAATGAAAATGTATTACTTTTACATTATTAACACGTTATTATAAAATGTATTATATGAATAGTGATGGAGGGTGCATGTTATTTTTTTTTATTTCTTTTTTTAATTTTTAGTATAGTGTCCAATTTTAGAAGCTTTTTGAAAATCCAATTTTTTGAAGGTGATGAAAGGGCAGGCTAGCACTGTTAGAGGGTAATTAGAATAATTACTGTTATTTTTTATGATATATTGATATGTATAGGGAGGTAAATGACCATGGACCATGGACCATGTTTAAGGTTTCTTGGGATTGAGTACTGGTCTCTAGAGAGCCACAAAGGGCAATTTAGTAGTTTCACTATTTACTAGAATTGGGTCACTAAGTAGACCCGAATAATTTGTAACTCGTCACTTTATCCGTCACTACGAGTACTAAAGCTTTATTTTCTAACTACTTGAGATCCCTTTGTTGCTCTTCTTTTTCACTTGCTAGCTTACCACATTTTCCCTTACATCTTGTAACTGCCACGACACTTCTCACAAAATATATATTTTCTCTGTTTTTAAATACTTGCTTCACTTTTTATTTTCGGCTGATTTTATATATTTGCTACATTTACTTATTTGAAAAGCTTTTACAATATTTAATTTATTTCTCTCAACTAGTGGACCGATCATAAATCATATTTTAATAATTTCATATTCTCTCTTCTCCAATTCTTTCAACTACTTTTGCATTTTACAATTTTTTTGTTCTTCCACCTACCCACCACCTCCATATTTTATTATATTCTTCAATTTATCCTAAAACTCCACGCATAGAGAAATGAAACAAATATTTTAAAACTGAGGGAGTACATGCTTGTGTAGATCGAACTGAAGATCAAGAAGTGGATGGACGATTAGTTCCTTCATCTCCCTTCGATGTGATATGGGTTCAATCCTCACTCCCACCCCTCGTAGCTTAACCTATATATAAAAAAAAATTGTGTAGATCGAGCTTCTCTTTCGATACTCCCCATTACATGTATGCTAATTACGCAAAATTAATCACCTTATAAATATTATCTGTCACCCGTAGGCAAAGCTAAATTTTTACTCTTCCAAATTAAATCCTTCAAACAACCATCTTGCAGTTTTCTCATAGCCGACATCTTCTTCTTCTTCTCTTTTATAATTTTCTTTTCTACAATCAATCATAATTTTTAGTAGTAATTATAAATATAATCAAAATTATGATTCGAGGAGATTATTATCTTAACAAAAATAAGGTTAATATAAAATTAACATTCCAAATGTATTTAAATCAAAGTTATTAAAATCGGGATTCAATGGGCTATCAGAATCGAATCTTAAGATTCTACCGACATGCATAATCAAGACGTCATATCTAAATTTAATTAAATATATTTAAATTATGAGTTTGAAACCTAATTACTGATAAAAAATAGTTGTTTGCCCATTAAGCAACCAATAATTGACAATATATATTTATAAATAATTATATAGGCATGTTTTAAACTTGTAAAGATTTCGCTAGTTATGTAAAATCGGGTAGAATCGTGAATCGAATTGTATGACATACATGAATCGTAAAATCGTAAGATTCTATGATTTAAATCGGGATTTTAATAACAATGATTCAAATGGAATCTTGTTATATTCATCTTTGCCCGATTTTTCTACATATCTTTATGATTCACCACATATCTAATAATTTATGCTCAAAGTTCTAATTTAAACAACATACAAAGTAGTTAAAAACATTTCTTCACTTCCGTAGTTTTAATCCGTTGACACATTTCTTTTTGGTACAATTTTAACAAAAATCCTTATGACAATGTTTTATTATACATATAATTTACAGATACTAGATAGTCAAAATAAAATTTGTAAATAGTGTTAAAATTCTAAAAACTTGTTCTCTTCATTTGAAATCAGGAGATCTGGTCTGATTTTGTTAAGATATGATATGGTTTGATTTGAATTTTTATTATCTGATCTAGTCTGATATGATTTAATAATTTGACTAAACTTTGACCGCATTTTAATACTAATCTATAAAGAAAAATACTATCAAAATAGATCTTGTTAGATTCGTCTCATTACGAACTTTTCAGATATATAATTTCATAATTTTTTAATATGCAATTAATGATATTTAGCAATAACTAAATGATAATTAAAAGTCATAACCTGACCTTATTTGAATGTTTTTGGTCTGATCTGATCTATTCTGTATTTTTTAAGAAATAAATAATAAGTATTTGAAACAAGTTGAAAAGAACAAATCCTAAACTTTTCAGCTAAAACATAACAGAGAAAATATATATATCGTATATGATAATAATGACACAAATTCAAACTTAACCATCAACAAGACAACCATCCAATGATTTTTCACTAGACAAAGCGACCATTAAATGAACATATGTTCAATAATTATACAATTAATAACGAACAGACAAATAGTGACGTGAGGAATGGCCTATAATAATGCACTGAGGGGTATCAAAAACTCACCAAATCTGAAAGGTTTGCCTGAAATCGAACTGTTTTCAAATTGGTTAAATCTGAGAAACTTTTATCCGTATTCGATCCGGAGTCATCACGAAGTTAACTCAAAACCGACTTCACCTAGTAATTATAGTCCAAACTCAACTTGGAATCGACTCATAGTTAATCCATAACTAATAAGACCCGATAATTCAATATCCGAATTCGATCTGACCCGAAATGAGATTTACCCGAAACTATTTTGACCCGAAAAATATATATTTTTACCCGATCTATATAAACCTGACCCCTATATTACCCGACTTGAAACATCCTTTGACCCAACTAAACCCAACCTAAAACTACTCATGGTGCATTTAAACCCGACCCATTATAATTAACTTAACCCAAAATTTTCCATGACCATCCTCTCCAACCATTTTAAATTATAATTAGGAAAAGTGAGACATACGCTCTATCACATTTACTTATCCTCTGCATTTATCTAACTAAGCTGATAAACTACAATCATATCCATGAGCCCATGATTTCCCACATCTAAATATTCTACAACATTGGCAAATTAAAAGCTCATGGATGACCCAAAATTCAACCAGCAGCCTTACATGTACATTAGTCCATGATTTTGTTTTCTACAATCAAACAATCCAAAATTATCATTATACCATATAATATACTTCCTAAAATGTATAAAATTTAAAATTTATGACATAAATATGTATATACGATATATTAATGTGATTATGTGTATTATATTTACCTGATTTTGATGAATTTGAATTTATCAAAATTTATTTCAATTTAATTGAACTAATCTTAATTTATTTCAAAATATTTGAATTTATCTGAATTTATATTAACATATATGAATTTATCTGAACTCATATCAATCTGAACTTTTATTTGAAGTTATCTGAAGTTATCTTAATATATCAGAAATTATCTGAATATCCGAACTTATATCAATTTATCTGAACTTATCTGAATTTATTTGAAATTATTGAATTCATCTAAACTGATTATAAATTATCTGAACTAATATGAATATTTCAAAAAGTATCTAGAACTTATCTGAATGTATTTGAAATTATCTGAACTTAATTATTTAAATTTATTTGAACTAATTTGAATTTATCTGAACTTATCTAAAATTATATGATATTTTTAGAACTAATAGGCTTGAAATAAGAGAAAATAAGGTGAGTTGAACAAACCCCTATCTGAACGGACATTAACTTATTAGGGCTTATTATAGCTTATTTTAGTTGTAATTTATTTGATGGATAATAGTGAGTGTAATATGATGGTGTGTCCATTTCATCAGATTGTCACTAATCTAATATTATGTTATTGGTTTAGGGTTTATGCATTGCATAGAGTTGTAGGAAAATTACAAGGTATGGTCCAAAGGGAGTATTTTATAATATAAAGTATAGTTAGTGTAAATATAATTAATTGTTAATATGAGTAAGAAATAATAAAATACTTGTGTTGGTAGGGTTAATGGGGAGAAATAATAAAATACTCCGTAGTAATGTGTCCTTATTAAATAAGATGTTAGAATTATTATGAAACCAACGTAAAATAAATGTGTTGTGATTATTACGAAATGGAGGGGCAGGCATAACTTCATTAACAATAACAAAATTCAAACATTACTAAATTTCAAAATCTTGTATTCTCATCACGAGTTAGATGCTAATATATAATAAACAACCTTGATACTGTTAATAATCGAGTTGCCAATGAATTGACGATGATTAATAGCCGCAAAGCAATGATAAACCAAAGCGGTAAGGAAAAAGACATTTTACAATGATGTGATAATCACCTGATCAAGGCGATAAATAATCATTTTATTTAATAACTTGAGTTTTCAATCTTATATCAATTATGATAAGCCAATACAAAACTTAAATGAAACCCAAAAAATGATATGGACTATATATGAATGAAAATCTCCAATAACAAAAATGACATGACAAGTATTCTAATATAGCTAAAACGACTTGAACTGAGATTAACCCGAATTCAAATTATTCGACCCTGATAGCTTGTAATTTTTTATGATTTAAGAGTGATTTTGAGCCTTAGAATTGTGAGAAATCAATGCCTTAGTTCACTAATTACTCTATTTTTATGCATTTTTTTGTGTATCATATGCTTCACGGAGTTGCTAGTGTTTTGTTGCATATTTAGGTATAAATATGGCACTTTGAAGCTTTTGGACAAAAAAGAAAAGAAGTTGGAGACAAGAAGAGGAAATAAGGGAGCTATGGAAGAATGAAAGAAGCAAGGAAAAGTGTCCAAGAGTGAAATAAGAGTATTTTGAAGGGTTTTGGAAAGATTTTTGCATTAATATCAACTTCAAATGACCATAAATTTTTTTCTACTGAATATTTTGAAGTGACTCAAATTGGAGATTAAATTTAATCTCAAGAGCTTTCCAACGACTGGTCACGTGCCTCATTCCAATGAGTAATGAAGAAGTTATGACCTTCCGAAACAAAGCTGTTTTGCCAGAAAAAGCTGCACGTCCGTGAAAAGACTTGCACGTTTGTGACAAGTGATGCACGTTTGTGAAAGGTCAGACAGTAGCTACTGTTCTCATTTTAACAGGTCTACACGTCCGTGCAACCTTCAGCACGTCCGTGCCGACTTGTAAACGGGCCGATTCTTGTTTTCTCCGTCCTTTTACTTGGGGGTTATATAATACCCCTTTAGCTTCATTTGTAGGGGAAATCTTCTTCTCTCCTAACTCCCTTAAGCTTATTCTCTTAGTTAATGCATAGTCATCCTCTCCTTAGTTTAGATTTCCAAAAATTCAATCATTGTACAAGAATTAATGGAAGTTTGTTTTACCATTTTCAACAAATGTTCTCAACTTTGAAGCATCAATTTTAGTAATTTCTTTCTTCTCTCTTGTCAATTAATTCTCTGTTTTTCATCCTTGATTAATTTTAGTTCTTGTTTAATCTTTGTTAATTGTTCTTGCATGTTCAATCCATCCTTGATTTAATTATTACAATGATTTCCACCATGTTTAGTGAGTAGTTCCTTCATTAGGGGTTGGGTGAAAACCCAACCAAGCCATGGTTGATTGACTTGGATTCCTTCATGTTTTACTTTGGGTTGATGTCTCTTTGTGCTTGATTTGATTATTGCATGCGTATTTTGGTGGCCACTTCATGCTTATGTGTTCATTCTCTTACTCACATTGAAAGATGGGGTTTAGTGGTGAGTCATTTCTTGTGCAATCAATACTAGAAAACAGGCCATTTTCGACAGCAAAATTCCGTCGGAAACACCCTGAAATCTGTCGAAAAAGGCCATTTCTGACAGAATTTCCGTCGGTACGTGTTGTCGGAAAACTTTTGTTGGAAAAACGGCCTTTTCCGACCGTCGGAATTCCGTCGGAAAACATTGTTCTGACGGAATTTCGTCGTCGGAAGAGGAATTCCGGTTACCGGAAAGTCCGTCGGAAATTTCCGACGGAATACAAATCCGCCGGAAACTTCCGACGGGAATTCCGTCGGAAATAGCATAAAAAAAAACCTAGCACCACCCCAACCACCCTATCCAGCCACCACCCCTACCACCAGCCCACCCCCTGCCCCCTACCCACCCATACCCCTACCAGCCCCACCCACCACCCCCACCACCAGCCCTAGCCTAAACCCACCCACCCACCTTACCTGAACCCACCCCCTTAACCCATCACCCTTAAACCGACGCCACCAACCCACCCCCTGCCCCTCTACCCACCAGCCCACCCCCCTGCCACCACCCTTAAACCGACATCAGCAGCCCATCCCCTGCCCCCCTACCCACCAGCCCACCCCCTTCCCCCCTACCCACCCAGACCCACCACATTCCCACCCCAATACGAAACCAGACACCACCACAATAGCCCACCGACACCACCCCACCACAACAGCCCACCCTACCCCACCACCACCGACACCACCACACACCACCACCATTCCAAAAATTCAGTAAAAACCGAAATGAACCCCAAAAAACGAAAAATTAACCCCAAAAATACGAAAATTAATACAACATAATAAAGTTTTACCACAAAAAAAAAAAACCAGATTTACATATTAATATGAATTTTAATAAAAAAAATTAACAAAAACGATAACTAACAAACGAAAATTTAAAGAAATAAATTAATATACAATTTTATCATAAATTTTATAAACTAATATTACAATTCCATACCTAAATTACAAGATCTAAAAAAAAAAAACCTTGAGACTGGTGCAGTACCTCGCGACGGTGGTTACTCGGTGTTGCTATGGCCGGTGATAGGCTTGAGAGAGGAGAGGAGAAAGAAAATACGTGTTTCTATGCTCGGTGATAGGCCGGTGCTATGGCCGGTGAGGGATGCGGAGAGAGAAGAGAAAAGGAGGAGGAGGAAAAGAAAAGGAATGAAAAGAGAGAAGAGAAAAGGAGCAGGAGGAAGGAGAAGCGAAATGAGAAGAGAGATAGAGAGGAGAAGAGATGGAGGCGGGCAGATGAGGAGAGGAGAGAGAAATGGGAAATAAAAGGGGGGGGGGAGGAGAACCGGGTTTTTTAAGGGTTTTTAGGGTTAGTTTTTTTTTATTATTTTATTATATTCCGACGGAATATTCCGTCGGAAATTTCCGACAGATTTATTTTCCGCCGGAAAATAATTGTTTCGACGGAATATTCCGTCGGAAATCTCCGACGGATTTTATTTCCGTCGAAACATTATGGTTCCGACGAAATAATCCGTCGGAAGGCCCATAAATTTCAACGGATTTTTATTCCGTAGGAAATCCGTCGTAAATTTCCGACGGAATAAAAATCCGTCGTAAATTTCAGACGGAAAACATGTCCGTCGGAAATGGTCTGTCGGAAATCGGCCTGTTTCTAGTAGTGAATTGAATTTATGCTATTTTCATGACTATGGATGCTTGATTTCAATGAATAGGATGCCTTAGTGTGGTAATTTCGGTGAGAAATCCCAAGTATTTGTGCTTCATGCTAGCTCGAAACGATCGAGGGACAAACTCGAGCTAGAAACCCACTTCTTATCATTGAGACTTACTCTTTATCATGTTAGTGTTTGATCTAGGGAATACTTATGTTGTGACTTTGAAAGTAGACAGTGTGAAGTTCCTATTTTAGCACCCATGTATGTTCATGATTTATCCTTGTTATTGATTATTTGGTTTGGTTGGTGTTGAATCCCGTTTCCCTTAGCGTTCATCTCCATAGAAGTTAACTAATCAAACCCCAACTTGTGACCGGACTAGCTTACAACTGTTTCATACTCTCGTGTTCTTTACTCATTCCCTGTGGATACGATCCTCTACTTACCCTAGACTTATCTTAGATTGGTTTAGGTAGAATAAGTGTTTGGTTTAGGGTGATTGTCCAACGACCGATTTTATCCCTTAACAGACCCAAAACCAAAACTAAAGTAATTCTAACTGAGAATGAGCTAACAATCGAAGTAACCAGATTCAAATTCTAATCGGAACTGAATTGATTTGAACCCAAATCTAATCGAATGTGAAATAACCCAATCCAAAGTCATATAAATCCATTTTGACCAAAATAAACCCGATAAAATCCAGACGCGAGTTCATCTGAACTCGGTATGACTCGAACTGAATTACTTGACCCAAGTTCGATTTGTATCCGACCATGCTTGAACTCGGTATATATGACTCGACCCGAATTTGACTTGACCCAAGTTCGATTTGTATCCGACCATGCTTGAACTCAACTTTAACCCAAATTTGATTAAGCTCAACTCGATTTGATTTGGTTTGTTAGGTTAAAATTAACCATCATTACCCGACCAAAACATCCCGACCCGTCGTGGGCCAACCCAAACTCCATTTAGGTACCCGATTTGACACCTCTAAATGCACTAGATTGAATTTTTTTTCCATTTCAAAATAATTGTACTTAAGCAAGCGGCTTAAGATTATACAAAAATATTTTATACACACATAGTAACACCCAAAAATAAAATCTTAGCTTATTAAAGTTCTCTTGATTAATAATACAATGTATGCCAAACTACAAAGGCTTCACGTAGTCCTCTTTCCGTTTATGGCTCCTGTTCATATGATCCCAGCCATAGACGTTGCGAAGTTTTTTACGACCAACCATGTCAAAACTACCATTATCACAACCCCTCTCAATGCACCAATTATTATTAATTCACTTCAATCGACGGCCAACAAATATGTCGGTTTTCCAATCGATGTTGAAAACGTACCATTTCCATCCAAGGAAGGTGGAATTCCAGAGGGAATTGAGAATTTAGACCAATTAAATTCTGATGAAATGACTATCAATTTTTTAAAGGCCACCGAATTGCTACAAGAATCACTTGAGCAAATCATGGAGAAATACAAGCCTAATTGCCTAGTTGCGGATATGTTCTATCCTTTTGCTAGTGTTGTTGCAGCCAAGTTTAACGTACCAAGGTTAGTATTTCATGGAACTAGCTACTTTGCGCAATGTGTGGGGCACGTGATGATGAAGTACGAGCCTCAGAAATTAGTCTCATCTGATGATGAGGAATTTGTTGTGCCTGAAATTCCTCATGAAATAAGGCTTACAAGATCTCAACTTGTTATTGATGCTATGAAAGGGAAAGGAAAACATGAGGCCTTAGAAGAGTGGATGAAAATATTTTGTTCTGCTATGGAGGCCAAAGAGAGAAGCTACGGAATCATTATGAATAGATTTTATGAGCTTGAGCCTGAGTATGTTGATTATTATACAAAGGTTATGGGTAGGATGGCATGGCATATAAGTCCTGTTTCACTATGTAACCGCGAAAAAGAAGCTAAGTTCCAAAGGGGGAAGGATTCCTCAATTAATGAGCATGAGTGCTTAAAGTGGCTTGATTCGAAGAAGCCTAAGTCGGTTGTTTACGTGTGCTTTGGTAGTGTAGTCAAAGTCTCATCCTTGGAACTCCAAGAGATCGCGATGGGACTAGAAGCTTCCGAGCAAGATTTCATATGGGTGGTGAGGAGAAACATTATTGACGGTGAGGAGGTCAACATTACTGATTGGTTACCACATGAATTTGAGAAAAGGATGAAAGAAAAAGGGTTAATTATAAGGGGATGGGCTCCTCAAATGCTAATTTTAGACCACGAAGCTATACGAGCATTCGTGACTCATTGTGGGTGGAATTCGACATTGGATGGAGGGCTTATCATTTGGGGTTCCTTTGGTACATGGCCTGTGGGCGGCGAAAAATTTTATAGTGAAAAGTTGGTAACTCAGGTTTTGAGGACCGGGGTTGCTATCGGAGCTAGGAACTGGAATAGAGTGCGTAGTGAGAACATAAAACCTAAAAATGTAATGGAAGCTATAAGAAGAATTATGGTGGGTGAAGAGGCTTTGGAGATAAAAAAACAGGGAAAAGAAGTTGAAAGAATTAGCAAGGAAGGCCGTTGAAGTTGGTGGATCATCATATTGTGATATGAATGCCTTAATTCAAGAATTTTGCTCTTATGGCTAGAACCTAGTTAGGGTGTTGAGTTGAGAGTATATACTTCCTACGTTTCATTTAGTTAGACACAATTCTATATGCATATTTGTCACTACATGATTTTCAAAATAATAAGAAAATATTATTAAAATGGAATAATATATTTTTAGAAATACACATTGAAAATTGCTATCAAAATTATTGGCCCCTTAATTTTTTTTTCATTACATAAATAATGTATTTACAACGGTCAAAAATGCTTTTTATAGCGGTTTGTGGACCGCTATTAATCGCCCCTCGGTCTGTAAAAATCCATATGAGTTAATTTTGTAATTGTGTATTGATTGAATAGGGGCCTGTTTATTGATTGCATGGTTTGTTTCTAGAGATCATCCGAATGGACTGGTTCCGACGGACACGTAATTCCGTCGGAAAGTTCGAAATTTTCGACGGATTTTTTTCCGTCGTATATTTCCGACTAATTCCAGCAATCCATCCTAAATCCATCGGAAATTTCCAACGGAATATAAATTTGTCGGAATATTTGTACTTTCCGACGGAATATTTCGTCAGGAAGATCATTTCGTCAGAAATTTCCGACGGATTTTCCGTCAGAAATTTCCGATGGATTTTCCATTAGAATATAAATTAAAAAAAAAGAAAAAAACAAGATATTTCTTTAAACCTAACCCTAACCCCATTTTCTCTTCCGCCCCTTTTCTTTTTTCCTTCTCTTCTCTTTCTTCCCTTTCTCTCTCCTGGTCCGCCCCTTCTTTTCTCCTTCTTTCCTTTCTTTCCTTTCTCTCTCCTCTTGGTCAAAATATTTTATTTCTTTCCTCTTTTTTCTATTTTCTTCTCCTTATTTCCTCTCTTCTCTGTCCGCCTCTTTCTTCTCTCCTCTTCTTTCCCCTCTTTTTTCTATCCATGACCAATAACAACCAACACCACCGCCATCACCAACAATTAACAACAACAACAATGGAGACCACAACACCACAACCACCGTCAACGCCAACATCGACATCAACAACAACCACTAGAGTTAAGAACAACACCAACATCGTACAACACCGGCGCAACAAAAGCCACCATCGCAACAGCACCACCGCATTGTAGATCTTGTTTTAATTTAGGTTAGATTGTAGATCTAGCTTTTTTTTTCCTTTTAAATTCTGATTTTAGTTGATTATTGATGTCATTGTAATGTAAATGTATAAATTTTGTTAAATAATTGTATATTTATATATTTCGTTGAATTGTTTTAGGTTATTTTCGTTGTTTTTTATGGTAATTTTTGGTTTGGTGTGGGTGGGGTTTTGCTTGGGGTGGTTTCGATTATGGGTTACGGGTTTTGGTGGTGGATCTGGGTGGTGGGGGGGGTTTATAGTGATGTGGTGAATTTAGGCGGTGGTGGTGGGTGAATAGCGGTGTTGGTGGGGTGATTTTTGATGGTGGCTTAGGTACGGTGTTGGTGGATCTGGGTGGTGGTAGGGGCTGTTTTTTTTTGTTTTTTTTATTGACATTTCCGACGGACTTTTTCGGGCCGAAAAATCTCTTTCGACACCTTAATGCCGTCGGAAAAGGTCATTTTTCCTACAAAACCTCTTCCGACAACCGACCGGTACCGACGGAATTTCCGTCAAAAATGTGATTTTCGACGGAATTTTTCCGTCGTAAATATCCTATTTTCTAGTAGTCATCGGTTTGAACTAATTACCCAATGTCTTTGATTAATTGCACTTTTTTTTATGAAACGGGTAGTGCATCTTATTAATCAATCAATTGACAACTTGTCCATAAGTACATACGGGGCAATATGACTAGAATTATGGTTTATCCAAACATGTTCATTTTTTAATGGCACTACCTTATCAAGGTGATGGGCAATGTAGTTTCCCTCCCTTTTAACATGATTCCAAAAAAATAAAATCAAAAATCGAACTAAGGGAAAAAATATCTCTTCGATTAGTGTGTACATAGTTTAATGCTTAAACCACGACTAATATGAATACGGACAATTTGTTTTTCATAATTAATTCTCCAATTTATTTTAGAGAAGGTATTGGGTGCGGACTGTCGCACGCAAATTTGGTGCAGCTGGCTTGGTTGATATATTTTACTTGTTGGCTGATGTGTTTTATTTGTTGGCTGATAGGTTTCATTTGTTGGCTGATATGATTTTTGTGTTGGCTAATATATTCCTTTTGTTGGCTTATATGTTCGTTTTGTTGGCTACTATCAGACATCAGTTGACTGATATGCTTCTTTAGTTGGCTGATATCTTTATTTTGTTTGCTGATATATATATTTTAATTGTTGGCTTATATGTTTCATTTTGTTGGCTGATATGTTTATTTTATTAGCTTACATGTTGCTTTTGTTGGCTGATTTCATCCTTTTGTTGGCTGATATGCTTCATTTGCTGGCTGATATATTCCTTCAGTTGGCTGATATGTATCTTTTGTTGGATGATATGTTCCTTTTGTTGGCTGATATGTTTCATTTGTTGGCTGATATGTTCCTTGTGTTGACTGATACTTTTTAATTAATGTCTAATATATGTCCCTAATATTGATTGATATCAGACATCAATTGGCTGATACGTTCATTTTAATGGCTAATATGTGTCATTTGTTGGCTAATATGATTAACAACATACAATATTTTTATTTCATTCTCTCTCCTCTTTCCCCCTCTTCCTCTCTTTCTTTCTCTTTCTTTCAAATGTATAAGCCAACAACCCAAAATGCTCAAAGTCAAAATACTCCAAACCCGAAATGCTCTGCTCACTCCCTCACTCTTCACCACCCCTACCACCCACTTCGTCACCACTTGCCGCCTTCTCCTCCGCCGCATTTCCCTCTCCACCACTACCTTCGGGACCCGCGCCACAGTAGATGCTTCAACACAAACAACAGCGGAAATCACAAATTCACACCACCTCCAAATTCGCACCACCCCCAAACAACAATAGCAGCCACCAACCACCACCAAATTCACACCACCCCCAAACAACAATAGAAACCACCAACTCAAACGACTCACAACCCTCAACATCAGCGACCAAATTGCAAATTCGTAGATTCAACATCAGTGATGTTGAAGGGGTGGGGTTCTTCACAATTGCAGGTCGCAATTTTCACCCCAAATAGCAATAGCAGCCACCAAATCGCAAATTCATAGATTCAATCAGAAATCACACCACCAAATCGCAAATTGTTGCTTCACATCTGACATTGAAACCCCAGAATTGAAGGTTTGAAAGAGGAGAAAAAAAGGGCACCCAACTTTTCTGATTTTCAAAGAGAAGAAAATGGAGAAAGGAGGAATGAGTATGCATGCCGAATGAAACATTGGGTGCGAACTACCGCACCCAATAGTTTGTGTTTATTTTAGTGTCAGTATTTATCTGTCATTTCAATAAAAGAATAGTTTAAAGTTTAAACAATGACTAATTAAATGAGTGGTGAGTGGAGTGGAGTTTTAATTATTATGATGTTCAATAGTTACTGTTGCATACCAATTTATCATTTTGGATAATGTCAAGTGTGTAATTTGTGTCGATCATGGTACAAAATTATGCTAATGATAGTTCTGTTGATGATTATATCTATTATTTTCCATTTATAATACTTGTAATATATACTCCATATGTTGTTGTCATTGTTACCATAGACAGATCTAGGGGCGGACTAACCTAGGCCATGGCCCGGCCAATGAATAGAATTTTTAATAAATATATTTCCTCTATTTTTAACTTGCAACACTTCTCTTTTCACGCTTACTAATAATCGATAATATCTTTAATTACTAATAATATGTAAAAATTATAAACATATGATATTAAAATATAATAAATCGAGATGAATCTAACAAGATTTAACATGACTATATTTTTTCTTAGCAAATCATCAATACTACTCAAAGTGAAGCAAATAAATAGTGTAAAAGTCATGATACATCCGCATATTACTTAAAAAATGCAATGGCTTAAGTTGATTGGTTTTTACATAAATGCATAAACACTCAAGTCAAAACTTAAATAAGTAGCTAGTGTGTTCATATAAATCACAAACGGTTAACAAATAATGATGTGCGAATAGTACCTTAGAATTTCCAAACGTTGTAAAGAACAAAATACAAATAGAGGAAGAACTAGTACTAGTCTACGAGATACATACCCCTTATTATGGACTATATATGAATATATCTTATAACAACAAAGAGTCAAAGATGGGACTCATATGAGAAAAACAACAATATGCCACAAAACTACGTGTTTATCGGCCCCCATTGCAATATTGCATGTGGCGCAGATCACGGGTGCAAATGTTACACGATTTGAGAAAAGGATGAAAGGAAAAGGGTTAATCACAAGGGGATAGGCACCTCAAATGTTAATTTTGGACCACGGAGCTATCGGAGCATTTGTGACTCATTGTGGGTGAAATTTGACATTGGAGGGGATATCATGTGGTAATAACTTGGCCAGTGTTTGCGGAGCAATTTTATAATGAAAAGTTGATGACTCAGGTTTTTAGGACCGGAGTTGCTGTCGATGCTAAGAAATGGAATAGAATAGCGGAAAATGTAAAATCAGAAGATATAAAGAAAACTATAACAAGAATTATGGTGAGTGAAGAAGCTTATTATGAGATAATAACCCGAGCTAAGGAAAAAACTTGTACGAACCCTGATTCATAATAATATTATTATGAACCTAGGGTATATACGAGAGCAACTGATAATATATTGAACATAGTGACCTTCATTAAAAAATTTGTGACCTTTAATATTATTGGGAATTTAAAGTACACACGTATTAGGAAAAGTTATTTTATAGTAACCCTAATTTTAACATAGTGCGTGGTCTTTATTAACATAGTGCAGTGGCGGATCGAGTCCACAATTTCTATCTTACTTTGGAGTACCATGCACAAGGTACTCCATGTTTATAAATTTTTTGTTATTTTGATGTTAACTTCTTATTATTTTAATTTTTATATATATATATATATATGTTATTTTGAAATAAGTACAAGTTATTATATACTTGCATGCTTTTATATATATATATATATATATATATATATATATAACATCGATCATTTCACTGTACTTCAACTTTATAAAATTCATGTTATTTTGATATGAACTTATTATTCAATTTATATATATGTTATATTTAGATAATTACATGTTATTTCATTCTTGCATAATGTCTTTTTATGCATGTTGCTGAAGTAAATAAGTAAATAATATACTATTTTAGCAAAATAACACAAGATTTAAGCAAAATAATATAAGATTTAAGCAAAATAACTCAATCATAATTGATATGGAGTACATGATCCAGGAGTATATAATACTAACTCAGTCATGTGCACCTCAGCAATGGAAAAAAAAAACCAAAAAAAAAAAAACAAAAAAACCGTGAAACCACTGAAATCAATTCCGCTCAAACGTCACAATTCTCACAAACCCAAACTCCCTCTCTCACATCTGACTCAACCGACACCAATGCCGCACCAGCTAGTCAGCCATCAAGCCACCGTACGTCCGCACCAGGCCATCGAACATCCGCTTCAATCCTTCCCTTTGTGGCTTCGTTAGTTCGTTCCTTCCCTTCGTGGCTTCATTCCTTCACTGCGCCACGCTGCCTACCTTGCTTTCCGTCACCGGCCTTTGATCTACGGCACCGACCAGGCGAGTAGCAACTGACCGGAGTGACCCAGACCCTGTGACCGTCAACTGAAGCTGTAAAGCAGAGCATGCAACTGAGCAAGGTATTAAACTTTAAATTATTAAGTAATTAATTTGTTATTTAGTATTTCTTATTCTATTTGGTGGCCTCGTGGTTTTAAAAATTCTACGTGGAAGACGAACTTTTTTTGGACTCTCTTCAGTGGCACCAAGGTTTAGAATAATTGACCATAGTGACCTTTTTTAGGTTTATGGCTAACCTTTATGGTTAAAATGGTTAACCACCTTTGATTTTTTTATTAAAAAATTATTTTATAAACAATAAAATAAAAAAAACCCTAATCACCAACCCAGCCACCACTGCCGGCGGCCAACCCCAAACCGGCGACACCTGGCCTCTCCACCTCCGGCTGGCGACGCTAGCCTCCACCACCTCCGGCCGGTGACGCATCGCACCTCCTTTCCTTCCCATTTCCCATTTCCCCCACCGCTGCCCACCCCGCACCTCCTCTCTTTCCCATTTCCCCCACCGCCGCCCACCGGGCCCTAATCGCACCCCAAACCACCACCAAAACCAGCGCCCTTCCCCGACGAACCCCCTCCTCTATGAGCCGACCACGGAAACCCTAAAACCCACCCAAAACCACCAGAAAACCAAAACCCGTTTCATGGGTTTGGTTTCGAAACCCTAAACGGGTTTGGGTATTTTCTGGTATTTTGGGGTGGATTTAAGGGTGTTTGGGTTGGCGAACTAGGGAAGGGGGTCGACAAGGAGGTACGCCGGTTTTCGGGGTGGTTTGGGGTGGGGTCGAGGTCGGTAGTGGGGCGGTGAGGGAAATGGGCGGTGGTGGGGGTTCGAGATTGGGAGAAAGAGAGGAGGTGGAGGTAGGGGATCGAAGGCCGGCGCACCGGCGAAGGTGGAGCTGGGCGCTGGCGTCGGTGGGGGTGGGGGAGAGGTGGTTGGTGGACGCCGGAAGGGGAGGGGCTGCTAGGGCTGGGTTGGTGGTGGCTGAATTTTGGGTTTTTTTTTTCTTTCTTTTTTTTCAAAGGTTAACCATTTTAACTATAAAGGTTAGCCATAAACCTAAAAAAGGTCATTATGGTCAATTATTCTAAATCTTGGTGCCACTAAAGAGAGTCTAAAAAAAGTTCGTCTTCCATGTAGAATTTTTAAAACCACAAGGCCACCAAATAGAATATCCCATTATTTATTATATCATTCATTTGAATAACAAAATAATTGAATTGAAATTTTGTTGATGCTTTTGGTTGTTCATTGTTGTGTCGAATTGAATTTTATTTGGTTTGGTAGTGTTGGTTATTTGGTTATTGTTTGATACTTTGATTTGTTTCAGATTTAATTGCTACTTGATTGTATTAATGTGCTCAATTGAATTGTTGCATTTGCATGAATGTGTTCAATTGAATTGCTGATTTTTTTGTTATTTCTTAAAAAATTCAGAATGAAGCGAAAACGTACTCCAAATAAAATGCAGAATATCGCTAGTTTCTTCACTAAAAGTTATCCTCCAAGTCAACAAAATTCTTCTCCAAATGAACAAATTTCCCCTCTACATCATGCTAGTCAACAACATTCCTCTCCCACACACAATTCACCTAAAAATTCCCCTCTTAGCTCACCTCAAAATTCCACTCGTAACTCCCCTGAAAATGAAGTGGAACAATCTTGTCCTCTTAATGCTAGGTCTGTTCACGGATCGGATATCCGATTCATCGGATATCTAAAATTAATATTCGAATTCGATCCGAAATTTTCAAATATCCGAAATCATTCGGATCGAATATTTCGGATATCCATTATCCAATAATTTTGAAAACTCAAAATTGATTATGCCTATCTTATAAATCTCATTAATTTTATCGATTTATTATCGTTTCGCCTGTAGTCCTGTACAATATATTTGAGCATTGTAGTAGTCTTCTTTTGCAAATTAAATTATCAAAAGACCATTAAATATTAATTGACATACAACTCCTCAAATATGAAACAGTAGCATTAGTGTCTTAGTGCATTACAATACAACTCCTCAAATTAAAAATACAAAGCTTAATAGAGTCTCAATATTACAAAGTTTAATAAAGTCTCAATATTACAAAGTTTACTAAAAAAAAAAAAAAACCAGTAGCAATAAAAAAAAACAGTAGCAATAAAGATTCAATATTCAACAACGGAAACCTGCTCAAATGTAGTCATTAACAACGGAAACCTGCTCAACCAAGTGGACAATTCTACACCAAAAAAAAAAAAAAAAAAAAAAAAATCAGTTAATAGTTATCATTTAACTCAAGGCTAAAATAAAGAAAATAAATAATACTTGAAATCATATAAAGAAAAAATATATTACCTTCTTCAATCTTCTGAAGATCTTCAATACGCTCTTCCACCACAAGTGGTTCATTTGTCATTCGCAACCAATCTTGTGCACATATTAAAGCTTCTACCATTGTTGGTGAAAGAGAACTACGAAATGGATCAAGTACGCGACCACAGGTGCTAAATGCAGATTCGGAAGCTACGGTGGACACGGGAATGGCCAATACATCTTTAGCCATAAGAGAGACTATGGGATAGCTTTCCTCACGTTTTTTCCACCACTCTAAAGCATTAAAACTCTTTCCAATGACATATGGTTCTCTCTCATCTTCTAAGTACTTGTCTAAATCACTTTTTTTTTTTACCAACATTTTGTGCACCAACATCTCTCTCAAAATCAAAATATGCCATATCATGCTCATCATAATTTTCCAACTCCTGTGAAGACAAATCAACTAACTCAGAAGGGTTGGACTCATTTTCAGATTGTTGTGTGGCATAATGCTCAAATAAAAGAAGTCAAAGTTTCCTTAATCCTACCATACAACTCCGTAGCTTAATCCTACCATATGAGAATTATGAGCATTATGCCACACAACAATCTGAAAATGGTACAACAATATGGTTAGTTGATTTGTTTTCACAGGATTTGGAAAATTATGCCACACAACAGTTTGAAAATGAGTCCAACCCTTCTGTCTTCACAGGATTTGGAAAATTATGATGAGCATGATATAGCAGATTTTGATTTTGAGAGAGATGTTGGTGCACAAAATGTTGTTCAAAAGAAGAGTGATTTAGACATTTACTTAGAAGATGAGAGAGAACCATGTCATTGGAAAGAGTTTTAATGCATTAGAGTGGTGGAAAAAACGCGAGGAAAGCTATCCCATAGTCTCTCTTATGGCTAAAGATGTATTGGCCATTCCCGTGTCCACCGTAGCTTCCGAATTTGCATTTAGCACCGGTGGTCGCGTACTTGATCCATTTCGTAGTTCTCTTTCACCAACAATGGTAGAAGCTATAATATGTGCACAAGATTGGTTGCGAATGAAAAATGAACCACTTGTGGTGGAAGAGGGTATTGAAGATCTTGAGAAGATTGAAGAAGGTAATATATTTATTTAGTAAACTTTGTGATATTGAGACTTTATTAAACTTTGTAATATTGAGACTTTATTAAGCTTTGTATTTTTAGTTTGAGGAGTTGTATTGTAATGCCCTATGACACTAATGCTACTGTTTCATATTTAAGGAGTTGTATGTCAATTAATATTTAATGGTCTTTTGATGATTTAATTTGCAAAAAAAGACTACTACAATGCTCAAATATATTGTACAGGCCTACAGGCTAAACGATAATAAATCGATAAAATTAATGAGATTTATAAGATAGGCATAATCAATTTTGAGTTTTCAATAATATTGGATAATGGACATCCGAAATATCCGATCCGAATGATTTCGGATATCGGATATTCGAAAATTTCGGATCGGATTCGGATATCAATTTTAGATATCCGATCCGTAAACAAGCTTAGTGTCAAGTGGTTTGAAACTTGGAGTTCTTGGCTTGAATATAGTGTGGAAAAGGATGCTGCCTATTGTTTCATTTGTTACTTATTCAAGGATGAAAATGCATTTGGAGGTGATGCATTGTCACCGATGGTTTTCGATCTTGGAATAGATTAGACATAATAAAAAAATCACGTTGGTAAGCACATGAGTGCTCACAACAATGCCGTGTTAGCTATGGATTTGTTCAAGAAACAAAAGTCAAGCATCACTACACATACTGCATTATCAAAACAAAGAGTATTTTATGGTATGACGATCGTGAAAGATAAATTTTGTAATAACATGGGAGATCAAATGTTGAATGATTGATTACTTTTTCAGAAACTAATTTGTTTTCTAATGTTAAAATGAATGACATTATAGATTGATATCAAAACATGAAAACTCGCCGTGAACAATTGTAATAGTTTTATAGTACTATGTGTTTGTAATATGTTATTTGTAGTAATTTCGGCTCATTATGACTGTAAGTTTCCAAGATTATTAACAACTGCTAGGAAACACCAATTCGTGGTTCAATCTTTATTCTAAACCATATATTAAAGCAGAGTATGCATCCAAATATGAGCATGCAAACAAATATGCTGACTTTTGGTGTGACATAAGCATAAGAATGTACGTACATGCTTTCTTCCGTTTTATATATAGCTCTGTAACATATTAACATAATCTAAGCAACATAATCCCTAGCTTAATAGTAAAATAAAAATGGTTGTTGCTGAAGAACCACAAAGGCTTCATGTAGTCTTCTTTCCTCTTATGGCGGCTGGCCATATGATCCCAATCTTAGACATGGCGAAAATTTTCGCAACACATCATGTCAAAACTACCATAGTCACAACACCTCTGAATGCACCAACCTTCACTAAACCACTAGAAAGTTACAAAAATGTCGGTCCTTCAATCGACATTGAAATCATCCCATTTGATTCTAAAGAAGCTGGCCTTCCCGAGGGAGTCGAAAATTTTGAGCAATTCACTTCAGATGAAATGGCTATGAGGTTGGTGAAAGCCACTGAGATGCTACAAGAATCACTAGAGAAAGTCATAGAGAAACACTAGCCTAATTGCCTAGTTGCTGGTATGCTCTTGCCTTTTGCTACTGATGTTGCAGCCAAATTTAATATACCGAGGTTAGTATTCCATGGTACTAGTTGCTTCGCACAATGTTTGATGCAAGCACTTAGGTAAGTATGAGCCTTACAAACAAGTTTCATCCGATAAGGAGGAATTCGTTGTCCCTCACTTTCCTCATGAAATAAAACTTACAACATCTCAATTACCTACATTTTTGAAAGGGATAGGAGAAAAACAGATCAATGATGAATGGATGAAAATATTCGGTCATGCTACGGAGGCTGAGGAGAGGAGCTACGGCGTTATTATAAATAGCTTTTATGAGCTAGAGCCTGATTACGCCGAGTATTATAAAAAGGTAATGGGTAGGAGGGCATGGCATATAGGTCCTGTTTCACTATGCAACCACGGAAAAGAAACTAAGTTTCAAAGGGGAAGGATTCCTCTATTAATGAGTTTGAGTGCCTCGAGTGGCTCAATTCAAAGAAGCCTAGCTCAGTTGTTTAGATTAGCTTTGGTAGCTTAGCAGAAGTCTCAACCTTGCAACTCCAAGAGATTGCAATGGGCCTAGAAGCTTCCAATCAAGGTTTTATCTGGGTGGTGAGGAGAAACAATAATGTAAATGGTGGTGAGGAGGAGAAAAATGAGTGGTTACCACATGAATTTGGAAAGAGGATGGAAGGAAAAGGACTAATTATAAGGGGTTGGGCACCGCAAGTGTTAATTTTGGACCACGAAGCTATAGGAGCATTTGTGATACATTGTGGATGGAACTCAACTTTAGAAGGTGTGTCATGTGGAGTTCCTATGGTAACTTGGCCAGTATTTGCCGAACAATTTTTTAATGAAAAATTGGTGATAGAGATATTAAAGATCGGGGTTAGTGTGGGAGCTAAGGAATGTAACAGAGTGGTGGAGCGGATCGTGAAACGTGAAGATATAAAGGAGGCTATAAGAAAAGTTATGGTGGGAGAAGGGGCTTTGGAGATAAGAAATAGAGCAAAGAAGATAAAAGAATTGGCAACAATGGCTTTTGAAGTCGATGGGTCATCATATTGTAACATGCAATCCTTAATACATGAATTGATCTCCTATAATGCCTAAGTATATTCACTCGCACTAAAGATAAGTCACTACGATCTATATATTTTCGCTTTTGCTATGCATTCAAAATCTTAACAACTTTGTTGTTTAAAACAGCTACAAATCTTTGTAAGATGTTAATTTATTGTGGGTTGGATATGATATTGTGACATAGTACTAATTTGAATCTTGGTGGCTTGCCTATTTTTTTTACTAATTTCTAATACTTCAAAGTTTTGTCATGCTTTTTATCGTTTAAGTATAATCTTTTCAAATAACACATGTAAATGTTTCACATTGATAAAAGATGAGAAAGTTATACACTTTATGAGAAATTATTCCTACAATTTTCCTTATGTTTTGGGATGGAAGCTTCTAAGATTTGTGAAATAGACTCTATCTTATTAACGAATGCATGAAATTTACATTGTACATCAGGGTGTACCATGCTAATGGTAAACCTGGATGAAAATTGTCATTCAAAAAAAAAAAAAAGTCAGCTTCCTAAATTTATCCTACTTAATTGAAGGATTTTTGTTATTTCCTTTCCATAATTTTAGCTTCTCATATCCATAATTGTTCATTATCAGTTTTTGAAAAAATAGAGAATTTTTGGAGAGAAAATAAAATTTCAAGAGAAAGAATTAATTTTTTTAGAGAGAAAATGATGGCTCATGGTGAATTTCGTCACAATCTATGATTGTCGAATTGCACTTGATGAAAGAAAGAAATAATTTTTTTTATTATTATTTTAGGTTTTTTTTAATTTTTTTTTTATTTATAAATTTGTGTTATTTTCGGAGGTTGAAGATGAAGTTCTTTTGGATTAAGATAAATGTCCTTTTATCAGTATTTTTGATCCATATTTAGAGGAATGAATATGTTCATTGAGTTTAATTAATATGCTCTTTGGGTCTAAACTATATGTTCTTTATAGTCACAAACTATGTTCCTTTGGATTTGAACTATATATGTGTTCTTTACGTTACAAACTATGTTCATCTAATTGCGTATTTTTTTCAAAAAAAAAAAAAAAAAAAAAAACCACTAATTGTATATATGTATATTTTTTGAAATCAGGAACATAAAGGTTGATGAAAACGACATGCTTTTTTTTTTTTTTTTTTTTTTTTGAGGAAAGACTACTTTTGGGACCCCTTCTATGGATGATTGATTTTCCGATAGATTCTAAAGAACATTCTCTATATTAATAAAGAATATGATAATATTATTTAAAAAATATTATTTACCCAACATGTTAAAACATAATTCAAAAAAAAATTTCACAATAAATAATGAACATCGTGTGACAATAAAGATACATTAAAATTACAATCAAATAATATAGACATTTAAAAATCATATAATGAACATCATAATAGATACACATGACCAAGATGAATATTATAACAAAATATAAAAATATATAATTGGTTATTTATTTAGACAATTTTTTTAAAAAAAGAAAGAGAACGGAATAAAAAAAATTGGAATTTCAAATTTTAAAATTTGATATTTAAGAATGAAATCTTGTTACAAAAAATTAATTTTAGAGAGAGAAATTATAGAAAATTGAATATTTTGAAATGATTTGACATCTTTTACCTTTTTTAAAAGTTGTTTTACCAAAATTATCACATTCTTTATATTTCGATGTTGTGTTCTTTTATAAAGTCATGATGTTCATTACAAATATAAGTTATGTTCTTTCTGCTTTTTTTTTTAAAACTAGTTTTGATCTGGGTGTACCATGCGTATGGTACACTTGGGTGTACCAACCAACGATTATGGATGGAGCCCAAGTCCAAATAAGCTTTTTTTCTTTGTACAAAAGTCACATATTTTGGTTCAAAAATTTTTTAGCCAATAATCACTTATTTTGGTACAAATTATTTGATTTTGATACAAATATGTGCTTACTGTGATAGTTAGGCGTCAACATACAGTTCCCCACCATGTACTCCAGTTTCACGAGTTGTGTCATCAAGAAAAGGCTCGAGCTATGTACTATTTGAAAGTGATTGAATGCTTGCCTTTTCATTCATTAAACGTGGAGTATATAAACAATGTAAAGGAGGGTCAATAGCCTAAGATTAAGGAACTAATTTAATTAACTAGCTATAATTATGCAAAAGATACATAACTAATTTAAGATATAGGAAAATTTGTTAGAGAGGTCCTTTTACGTAGACCATTTTGTGGTAAAGGTCCTTTTATAAAAAAAAAAAGGTGGCACCAAAGGTCCATTTATCACACTTAGGTTGTGATAAAGGTCTTTTGACCGAATTTCGACCATTGATTTTTTTTTTTTCGGCCAAAAAAAATCACGTGAATTGCATGTGACTAATTAAAATCGTTTCCCCCCACCCCCTTTCCAGCAAATAGCTCCGGCCAAAATCTCCTTCATGGGTCCACGGAGTTCTCTTGGCAACTGGAATCCCACAATACTCCTCTTCATCAGTGTGTGTTGGGATGACATGCTACAATAAAAATGAAACAATTTAAATCCCAAAATTGAAATCTCGGAAAATGGAAATGCAATAAAACCAACAATAACAAATAAATTCATATAATTAACAAAGGGGTTTTAACTTGATGACTTGGTTCGAATTGCCTTTAATTGCCTTCAATTTTGATGGGAGGGACAAGAATCGAAGTTTGATGAATTTTAGAGAGAAATAGGGTTTGAATAGAGGGGTTGAAAAAAAAGAAATTAGGGGAAATTAGGGCTTAATAAAGAAAAAGTGAAAAAAATGATTTTAAGTAGTCACGTACAACTCACGTGACTTTTTTTGCCCTAAAAAAAGGTTAATGGCCGGAATTCGATCAAAGGACCCTCGCTACAACCTAAATATGATAAAAGGACCTTTGTTGTCATCTTTACCACAAAGTGGCCTATACTTAAAAGGACTTTTTTGACAAATTTTCCTAAAATATGTACAATAAAAACATAATATATTTGCTATACATAATCTAACAGTATTAAATCTAACTTATGTTACATGTAACATACAACGAATAAAGACTTCTAGTGCTTGTTATGCCAAAATTATCACTACAGGTTCAAATATCTGCAGGTTGCTAGATTGCAGGTTATAGGTTGCTATGAAGTCAACGACCTGGTTACCAGGTGTCAAGGGAAATTAAATGAAGATCTTTCCAATGAATATTCTAAAATAATCCAAGTTTCAATAAGTCAAGATACGTGCCATAAGAATAGGAACCATAAACTACAACTAAATAATGGCAAAGAACAAGTCAAACCATAACAGATAAGTAAAAGAAGAGTATGGCATGAATCTCGGAGCTAAACCTGGCAACTAACCCCGATTTTCAAGTGATCAACAAAGGAGCCATTGCAAAGCTTCAAAAGGCTTTTCTATTATAAATATAAGGAAAACATTGAAAAAAGACTTGATATGAGCCCTAAGCCTTACATTCCATAGAATTAGAAATTAGCAACTATATTATTACAGATTCATTCTTGATAAAATTACAACCTACACTGTACTTGTATTTCATTCTCAAGTAGATTGGTGGGCTTAACGCCACCCGTAGTTTTTACCCTTATTATTGGGGTTTTCTACGTCATCATATCGTCTCTCTCTCCTCCTTTCCCTTTCTTCTTTTCCTTTAAATCATTTATCTTTATTCCTTGAACATGTATCAGCATTTGCATATTTATTAATCTAGTTGTTGTCCTACAGAACCTGATCTAATAAAAAACCTAAACAGTTTGGCGCCGTCTGTGGGGATACAGTTAGATTACCACTCATTTCGATTTATCATTCTCGTTTCTATTTTCATTTCCATTCTCATTCGCTATACCACTCATTTCGATTTATCATTCTCGTTTCTATTTTTATTTCCATTCTCATTCGCTATGGCTGGTTCATCCCAAGATCCTACCATGGATGAGATCCTCGAGCAATTACAGGAGACCAGAGATGAGTTGAATGCTACCCGAGAGCAGAACCAAAAGCTCCCGAATGAATCCCAGTCCCGCCAAGAAACTTTGGAAAAATTGAACAGGGAACTTGAATCTGTCAAGAGCACCAGGAGAAGAAGGGTCAAAACCGATGACACCCCCCCCCCCATTTCTCCCTAGTCTCATCCAACGAATCTGATGAAGAGGGGGAAAAGTATAAAAAAAACCTAAGAAGAAGACTAATGAAGAAGACGCTGACCCATAGCCAAAAAGGTGGTTGTAATTGAGGCCTCGAACCAGAAAGATGAAGCTCTTGACTCGGCTACCAAGTGCGCCGAAACCTTTGGCCTATGAATCTCCTGATGGATTTAATGAGTCTCCCTTCATGGAGGAGATTGCGCGAGTTCGGATTCCCAAAAAGCTGAATATTCTAGTATTCCCAAGCTGTACGATGGGACCACTGACCCTCAAGTTCATGTGGCCCAATACAAGCAAAGGATGTGGCAGCTATCAATTCCGTGGGAGCTTATTGAGCCTACCATCTACAAGTCCTTTGGTGCTACTCTATCTGGACCTACACTCCAATGGCTAATCAATCTGAAGCCAGGATCTATGAACAGCTTCTCTAGCTTAGCGAATAAGTTCTATCAACAGTTTGCAACCAGCAGGGAGTTGGAGAAGAATAGCAACGACATGTACCGCGTTGTCCAGAAGTAGAATGAGACAACCAAAGAATATTGGTGCAGGTTCAACAGAGAGATGGTCAACATCAAGAACTGCGATCATTCAACTGCCACAGTAGCATTCCGCCAAGGTCTCAATTGTCAATCCAGATTGTATTATGAGTTGGCCAGATATCCTTGTGCCACTTTTGAAGAAGTCAGGACCAGAGCAATGGCCGAAGTTCGTGCTGAGGAAGCTGAATCCATTTAAGTGCTCATTTGGAGTATTCGCTGGTAAGCTTGGGGCAACTTGGGAAGGTCCATACCAGATTGACAAGGTAATTGGCAAAAGAGCCTACAGGTGAATAACGCCAGAAGGTAATCTAGTACTTAATTAGAAGATGGAATGCAGCACACCTGAAAGCTTACCATTTCTTAGAACTTTCTAAGTTGTCTCTAAGTTTCTTCTAAGTTTTTTTTAAGTTATTTCTAAGCTGTTTCCATATGGCTAGCATGTTTTAATTATTATTGTTAGGATGATCATGTTAGTGTGCTAGTTTTATAGGTGCATATGTACTCAGCTTTTGCTGGTTCATATTTTGTTGTTTTATGTTTGACTTTACTTTGGATTGGCCCTATTATGACTCATTTTTTATGGCAAGTAGTGAGGTTGAGATAAAGAGAAAGTGACAGGTACTTGAAGCATGAAGAGTATGATAGGACGAGTGTTGAGAGTTACTTATTATGCTTTCTTAGACTTTACTTTATTTTTAATTATTGATGATTTATTATTGAACTAACGTTGTTTGATTTCTTACGTTTAAGTATTGGTTTTTGAAGAGCCATATGTTGCTTCCAACTTGTGAGTGGTTTTATTTTAATTACTTTGGTTTTGAGGTTGTGAACTCAAGTCATTTATTTTAAATGTCTTATTTGGTTTAAGGCTTCCGTTGTGTGACTTTGAAAATCCTTAGCCATTTTCACGGTGGTGGTAATATTTTTGTTATTTCCTAAATTGAGTTTTATTAAGGGTAAAAAGGGTATTCTTATAAAAGGAGGAAATTTCTAAGATATTACACAGCCGTATCCTAGGTATTAAATTTAGTTGGGTTGTATTTAATGGGATGTGATTACAGTGGCAGATCTAGCAATTGTTATGGGTGGTTTCAAATTAATATGAAACAAATTATATTAAAATTATTTATAAATTAACAAATCAAGTGAAAAAATCTTAGATAAATTGTTAAGATTGTATATTGTATCGTAGACTTTGAGTATATTTTCCAAAAAAGATGCATTATTAATGGGTAAAAAATAAGTGCAACTTCATATACGTTGTATTTACTTTTCAATAAAGTTATTGGTGATGGGTTTATGAAGAAAAAAATTACAAAATATGCACATACATGAGAGGATTTTTTTTAAAAAAATCATATAATATGGCAAATTCATGACAAGATGTTAATAGTATTCTAAAGTTTTGTAAGTTGAAAATAAATTAAAGAGAAATTTGTGTATCAAGTGTATGTGTTAAATATGACTTTATATATGAATACTGTATCGTTTATTAGAAAAATCATTTTATTATTTCAAAATTAATAAATCGATAAATTAAACTATGGGCTAAGATAATAAATAACGTGTCATATGATAAAATTGATTGGAAATAATACTTGTCCCAAAATATATGATACAGTCAACTTTGCACACATGTCAATGCACTAGTTTGACTTTATTTTTATATGATTAAATGTTAATGAAAATTATTTTTAAAATTATATATGAAACTTTATATTAATACCTATCTCACAACATAATTTATGATAAAATATATTTTTATTATGTTATTAAAAAATTATAGTCAAAGTTAATACATGAATAGTGAAAAAAGTCCAACTTCCCAGATATTTTGGGACGGAGGGAATAATATTTTGATATATTTCCCTATTTAAATTCATCATTCTTTATATCTTCTTAATAATGATGTAAAAGTTTATATCTTCTTAAGAATGTACCTAAAAGTAATATGTTGGTTATTTAGGTTATAAAATAGTTTATAGGAAGATTTGGCAAAAAAAAAAAAAAAAAAAAAAAAAAAAAAGGAAATAGTTTGGCGGAAAAAAATTTTAACCAAGAAGTTTAGAGAATAGTTATTAATTTAATAATAAATCATTTATTAATTATTAAGCTTTTAAATATTTGTAAAATAAGTGAGGTCAATTGACCCATTACTTTGAAATTGGATCCACCCCTGTGTGATTAGCATTATTAAACATAGATAAGTTAAAGTCCAAAGTCACTCTTGTTTGTCTAAATATTGTGGGAAAGGTGTTGTGTTTATTGATTCTATTGTATGGTACAAAAACATAACAGTAAGATAAGAGCAAGATGTGTCAATATCGTCACCATGATTAGGATTATCGGGTTATAATATAACAATGGTGGGCGGGTACTGAAAGCGTTTCCTAGGAGGATCCGTGGGGGTCTTCTTTGATTGGGCACAGTATTAAAAGCATAGTTATTCGGACTCGACAGATTTCCGGCCATACCCGTGTCAACACGACACGACACGGACAGGGGAGTGAATCCGTGTTTCAGATCTGGCATATTGCTCTCGGATACGGTGGTTGTCAATGTGTAGACACCTGATTGTGTCTCCCCAAAAACCAAACTCAGTGATGAGTACCTTTCACGTCTTTGATTATCGAGTTTGTTGAAGAGTTGAAGAGTCTCGTGAATTTCCCTTTAGCCTTAACCATTTCTAACATTTTCTAAAATGTTTTAAGCCAAAATCATTTATTTCGTGCCTTTAAACCCCAAATCATTCATTTCGTGTCTTTGAAAATCATTCATTTTGTGTCCAAACCTTAAAAATTTCCAAATCAGTTTATTTTTGTCCATAATCCTGGTCCAATTATTTTGTAGTTGCATGAGATTTGAAAAGAGCTTTCCAACGATATATTATAAGCCCAAATCCGACTTATAACGAAGAAGTTATGGCCAAAATACTAAACCGAGCCCAAACCGAACCTTACCTGTGACCCAATGACCATGTGAAGGGTCCATTAACCTTAAACATCATTCCTAAATCCCTTAGGATTTATTATTAGCTTTTAGTATCCTATAGAAGGTTCTAATTTATCCTGTTTTTGAAAAGATAAAGATTAAAAAATTTTACTTCGGATAAAACACTTGTTTTTCAATGATTTTAATTCTGATAAAATTAGAATAAGTACGAATATTCGATTAACCCAATTTGATTGAAAGTCGGATTCCATACGGATTCTATCTTCTAGAAATACCGTGTCGCGATAGCGCCTGTTTTACTTTGAGTTAAATTCCGACTCTTTTCTAATCCTTAGACCCACTTTTTGCCTTATAAATAAAGGTCGTTTCACCCCGTTTTCAATCAACAACAAGCTTGATCACCAACAATCATCATCTAATCCTCTCTAAGCTAAAAGCTTCTCTCTCTCTCTTTCTTATTTTCTTAGCTTAGCCTAAACACATCCCAACACCTTCTTGATATCACACATCATACCTCCTTCACGAGCTTCGAATACTCCAAGCCCTTCTTGAAGTTGCCTTCGACCTCGACGTGAAAGGTTGATAGTTCTGAGGGTTTGATCCCAAATCTATATTTCAATTCTTATTTGATTTAATCTTTCTTGAAATTACTAACGTGTGTATTGTTTTGATAGAAAGAGATACGAGGCATCAAAGTAAGTAATTTGATTACTTATTTATTCCTTTGATATAGAAATCATGCTTAGAATATTATTTTAATTTCCTAATATCATGTTAGGAGGCTTTTGTGATTTCTAGTATCATGTTAGCATGTTGATTTTGGTTCCTAGTATCATGTTTAGGGTGTTAATTAATATTTCTAATATCATGTTCCTAGTATCATGTTTAGGGTAAGATTTGATCTTTATTGTTAGTGACATGCTAGGATTTGTTATTAATCCGTTTAGTATCATGCCTAGGATCTTGCTAGTTATGATATTATTATGATGATAATTGTTGTGTCAATTATACATTGCTTGATTATTTCATCATTAATTGTCATTGCTTGACCACGCCTCCTTTCTGCAGGTTTAAAGGGAATTTGTATTTGAAATCACGCCTAATAAGATAATTACTAATTTGATTTAGGTAAATTTGATTTTAATTCAAGTGATTGCCAATAATAGATTTATTTGTGCATTAATAATCAACCAATGTAGATTAAACAGGTTTAGGGCTAATTTGTTGTATGTTTGTTGATCGCAAAGCGCACATGAATATCATAAGAATTAAGTAGAGGCCGATTTAGGGCGGGTTCAATCTCTTTTAGGTTAGATTCGTTCCATCATCCCCGAATATCCAGTCATGGTTCCGGACCACTATGGAGTTAGCGATCTTCGTGATCGTGAATGGGGTGTAACCTTCACACCCGTGAATGGTTTACAAGTTCCTAGCTTCTTTCCCTTTGGACGCCACCATGCTTAAGTGCATGATTACAGTGGGGCTCAAAGTTGATGTTTGAAATATTCCCTACACAATGGTTGCCTAAGAAATTAAAGAGTAGCAGAGAGGAGATCACGTGAGGATGAGGAGAGAGAACATGTGTATAATAATGAGGGTTGAAAAGTCAAAGTTATGTTAAAGGAAGATTTTTTTATTTTTTTTTTTTGAATAAAGATTGATTTATAAATAAAAAGTTATACAACATTTACAAAGAGATTTAAACCTAACAAATACTTGACAATTGAATCAAATAAAAACATCATTTCAGCAGAGCTACGATTGTTGTTGCAAATCGTACATTGTTCATATGCCCTCTTTCATATCGCTGTGAATTACAGCCTTCTTTGACAAGTGGGTCTATCGATCTATTGTAGTCGTGAAGAAAATTTTCGTCTGATTCATCTGACTGTAATCGAAGGATTAACCTCTTTCTCGATCTCGCACAAATCTTTACTCGTGAAACAACTTGTACCATATTAAACTCAAAAACCAAAAACAAAACTAGAACAAAGCCCACCATAGAGACACTTACTACACTCAAACCCACTAAAGGGTACTTAATACCTTCAAAGAGTGTAGATTTATTGAATTCATCAATAACAAAAATACAAAGAAACTAATGGGAAAGGGTCGGAAATAGCCAAATTTTTGAAGAAATTTGACTATGTTCGGTGTATGAAACAGGTTTTTTAAAGAACCCTAGAGAGAGAAAAAAATAGAGAGGAGACAGCTAGGGTTTTATTTTTACATAGATTCTTCTAGATGTAAGTTGTTTCCCCCCCCCCCCCCTTAGTGTGGTCATTTTAGGTGTTTTTGTATTTCTTTTTTTATTTATTTTTTATTGAAGTGAAATAGAGAGTATGAGTTGTCTCTTGTCAGTCCTATCTTTATTTATACATCTGTTTTCTTTTATCTTTATCTTTTTACCTTTTAAAATTACTCCTATCATTTCTACTTTTTGGTCCATCCTTCTCTAAAAAAAGACGTTTTATATGGCTCACAAGTAAAGGTAATAAAAAAATCGGGTCGGGTCGGGCCTTAACATTATATATCGTGCCCAAACTCGCAAAAAAGTAGAGGGCTTATCTGGCCAAAGCGGGCTTATTGGGTTTTATTCGGGCTAGGTTCGGGTTTTTAACTAATAATGCATATTTAGGCTTGTCCAAATCCGCCCTACTTTTGAACTATATCGGGCCGGACCAGTGTTGATCACCTCTACTCAAAAGTCACAAATCTATACCAACTTGGTCTTAGCATCTAAGCGTAAAGGTATGTAAACTATTACTCCACAATACTAAATTAATAATACCAATATCAATATAATAGCTTATAAAAATAATTAGTAACAATACTAAGTATATTACAATTATAATATAGTATGGAGTAATATTTATTTAATATTTATTTAATTGTCGTGTCCCCGCACTTGTGTCCAAATATTAGACAGTCCCGGTAGACACCTTAAAATGTCTCCCCAAAACCAAACCCGATGATGAACAACCTTTCCCCGCCATTATTGGACGGGTCGCGTATTTAATCTCGGGAGTGCTTAAAACCCATATTCAGTCAAACATATTCAATCTACAAATCAGTCCAAACATTTACTCAAACTCAGTTAAACCCATATTTCAACCCAAACCATTTTAATTCATTTCGTTTTATGTATTAATTAAGCCCGATTAGTAAATAATATAACCCTAAGCCTGAAATAAGTTCGGAACAGCTGAAACGACGCCTAATTATCACGTGCTTAATGCTTAAGAAAAAGATAAAATGAATTTAAACCGAATTCAGGAAAACTGATTTGCCGTGCCACGGCAAAAATGCCGCCTCACGGCATGTTTTGCCGCGTCACGGCACTACTACATTTTTAATCAAATGCAACGGCTAAAAACGAGCTATTGCAACGGCTCATTTTATTTCCGTTGCATTAGATAAGCCTAATACAACGACATAAACTTTGTACATCAATAGGTGGAGCTAACGCAACGGCTTTAAGAAGCCGTTGCATTAGGTGTACTAATACAAACCTGAAAGGCTATTGCCACGGCAGACCGGTGTGAATACTATGAAAAAAAAACGGAAATATCTTCTTTCTCTTTCCGCGAAATCTCCTCCTCTCTCACAGTCTCACTTACCTTAGCTTCTATCTCCTCTTCATTCTCCTTCATCTTCTATGAGGGCTGCGATTTTGAGCCGATTTTGAGCAGCCGCGACTTTCCCAGTCACCGTCATCCTCACCGAAGCTGCTTCGAGGTTCTCATGATCCACTATCACCCTCACGCTTCACCTGCTCTCCACGGCTCCACCACTATCGTCTCTCTTCGCCGTCGCATTCTTCTCCGCTCCTCGAAATCTTTCCTTTATCAATGTCTTCTGCATAGATCTGGTCTAAGTAATCTCTCTTTCTTTATTTTAAAGATTCAATTTGAATTGAACAAGTTTGAAATTCTAGGGTTAATTTGATGAAGACAATTGTGTTATTTATAGTTATTACATTTTAATGTTGATTATTGTTCATAACAATCGTGCTATCTAAGTACGGAGTAGTCAATTTGTAGCATTTTTCTCCGTTCTTTCTCAAATACCAACTTCGCTTTTCAGTCTGAATGGCGAAATTACTCCCTCGAAGAAGCTATTTCGTTTGTTGGGCGAAATGTGACTGTCATTGTTTGTATAGTTAGTGAACCTTACTTTGATTTTTTGAACAATTGGTTAATTAGTGTACATCAAGATAAAATTTTGGTGATTACTGAAGATTATAACACTTCGTATCGGGTTAATCAAAGGTGGTCTGGTCATGCTGTGCTAATTCCTCCAGTTCTTGAATCTAATTCTGCCCATAAATTTGGTTCCTTGGTATGATTTTTCTTGCCATATTTTTTTCAATTTAATTTATCATATTGCTGTTGATTACTATTGCTATTGGTTTTTTTTTGTTTTTTAAGGTTTTGATATGATTTAGGTGTTTGATCTTATGTGAACTTGTTATTTATAAGGGCTAGTGTGTTAGTAAATAGTTTGTGAGATTGTGATGTTAGTTGTCGTCATGCGTGTTTTTTTATTGTGAAAATGTTGTTATAATTTCATCTTCCGGACTACCATGAGATTATTGAGAATCCCATGGATTTTGAAACAGTGAGAAAGAAACTCTTGGGTGGCTTATATGTGATTTTGCAGCAGCTTGAGGTTAGTTGAATGGTTTTAAGGTTCTTTTGAGACTTTGTACTACAAGAATTCTTCTTATCATAGCTAATAACTACGCCTTAGATGGTTCATTTTCAGCATATTATTTTGGCCGGGTTGAACTTTCTGAATTGTTTATCTGTCTCCTGATAAGGAATTTGAAAATGAATTAGTCTTACTGTATTTAGAGGTTTTAATTGGCATACAATTTAACACCGTCTTATTGAAGCAAGAAGCATTAAAGTGAACATCTGTTATTGCATGTGTTGTTTATGGGAAGAATATGCTGCATTTAGTTGGTGTTTAGTGTTGTTCTGAGATGTTCGCCTTAAATTGATCAACCTTTTCACATTTGTTTATGGGTAGAAGAAGAAGCCCACATTTAGGCCCAATCTACTTTGGACCCTTTCTAATCCATCACTGTTATTCTAATTGCATCCCTTTCTGCTAAAACTGCAATCCTTGCCTTCTGACTCCTGATATGTAGTTGCTGTACAGGGGAGGGCATCTGTATCGTTTAATTTAATTTTCTCTATCTTCTTTCAAGTTAAATCTTAGTGGGGGCAGGGTGAGCAGGGATCCTTTTTTCTGTACTACATATGCACAACCTGAGGCATGATGTTTTATCATATTAGCTTCTAGATGAGTTAATCTCTGTTCCTTGTGCCTTGCTGAGTTTGATGCTGATGCTTTGGCATGATATACGATGTGTTTGCCTGATTTATAATAGTCTGATAGAGTAAGAAAATATTGCTTTTTTTTTTTTGTTCTATTGATCATGGCTGCATTGATTTGTATTCAAGGATTTATTGCCAGCCACTGGTTAGTGGTTACTAAGCTCTTGAATTTCTATACAGGACGACATAAATTTAATATGTTCATAAATTTCTTTACTGGTTACCTGTCTTAGTGCACATAATTTTTCTTAAGAAATGCAAATGAGCATTTTTACTATCGCTTTATGAACAATGTGCTAAGTGGGGAGTTTATGCAGAGCTACTAAATACTGAATAACGTGGCTTTTAGTTCATTTCATTGTCTGGGTTATATTTTCTTAATCTTTTTAGTTCTTACGTTTCCGTGCATTTTCTTTTACGTGAGCTCCCATGCAGCTAAAAGGTAAATTCTTGAACATTTGAGTAAACGTGGTTGAACCAATTTCATGTGGAATTTGATGTAATAATATCTGTTTGTGTTTTCTGTTTTCAATGCGGTTATTTAAAAAAACTAATGATTGTTTTTTATAGGCTTTGGTCATTGCTCATCGACATGATACAATTGTGATGGCTGGGAGAGTACTGTTTGTAGAAGCTGGTAGGCTGCACGACATTGAGTAGACGACTAAGGATAAAAGGGGCCAATTACAGAATTTCAACAAATTATGAAGAAATACCTGCTTAAGTTTTTCATACTATTAGCTCTAAACTTATGTCAAAATTATGTTTTAAGGAATATACATGTAGTTATAGGTGTTATTTGAACTTGTAATTTTTTTAAGTGTGACATTATATTTATGTACTCTTAATTTTTAAATTCAATAAAATTTTCCTTTATTTTGTCATATCTAAATTGATTTATATACATATATACTGGTTCATGTATAATAATTATAAAAATAATAATAATTATAATATATAGTCTCTGTCTGGGAATTAGGTCTCAATATTATGTTGTTTTTAGGTATTAATCTAATGCGACGGATAAATGATGTCGTTACATTAGGTATTAAGCTAATGCGATGAATTAATGTTACCGTTGCATTAGGTGTCAAATGCCGTTGCATTAGGCCTATTGCAACGCCAGCAGATGCCACGGTACATGGCCGTTGCATTAGGTTTTATACAACGGATTTTGATACCTAATGCAATGGATTTAGGGGTTGCAATAGATCAAAAATGTAGTAGTGGCGCGTCAAACTGCGCCGCGTCACAGCAAGCTGTACCGTGTCACGACAATTTCGGTCGTGACACGGCAGATTTCTAGGGTTTCTCCGCGGCGCATATCATTTTCTAGGGTTTCGTACATCACCCTGCTCATTTCCTCTATAAATACGAGGCTGATTTCACCAGTTTTGGGGGACCAAAACATTCTCTCTTTCCCTCTTATACACCAAATCATTCTCTCTTCTCTCTCTTATGCTCTAACCTAAACACTAGCTTCCTTATTATTTCACAATATATCCCCTAAGCACTCCCCGGAGTCCATGCTTAACCCAAAGTTCCGCACTTAAACCAAGGCGTGAAAGGTAGAACTTTTTGAGGGTTTGGCCCAAATCAACTCTACTTTCATTTGAATTAATTTCCATTATTATTATTATTTTTCCTTGAAGTTACTAACGCGTTTATTATTTTGTAGTTGCAAGCAAATGCAATTAAAGTAAGGAACCATGTTCCTTTTGTTTCTCTTATATTTCTAACGATTTTTATTATGATTGTCATATATTAAATGTTGGATTAATGGTTGAATTGCTTCCAATATTGATGTTATTCCATTGTTTTATTGTTGATCACTATATTGCATGTTTAAAGGGAATATATAATTGAATATAACGCCTAATAAGATAATTTGGATAACCGGTTTAGGTTCCTTTTTAATCTTGTTGTTTAATCAAGTGATCACAATATTTTAGAATTATATGTTGCATTAACATTCAACCAATTTAGCCTAATTTAATTTGGAGCAAATTGAATCTTTGTTTGTGTGCCTTTGAGATTGCAGGAATACTTTTCACAATAAGAATCGAGCAGAGGCCAATACGGGCGAATGTAACTCCATGACTCACTTCGTACCATCATCCCCGATCCTCCTTTAGTGGTTCCGAACCATATGAAGTTAGTAATCTCATGGATTATGAATGGGTTGTAACCTTCACGGGTCAATCGTTGTTGCCTATCGTTGTCCCTTTTCATGGTTGTCTTAAATGATCCGTGAACGGTTTACAAGTTCCTTAAAAACTTATTGGCAGCTCCCTACTTTGCTTTTTCCCTAATCGTGTGTCAATTCCACATCCTAAGAGTACCAAGCATATTCACAGCATGCTTAACGTAGCGCGCTTCGAATGACGTCTGCAGTACAGTCCCCGTGTTCTAAATTTTTTAACTTGTCGTACCGAATACTCGGATACGTACCTGTATCTAATCCTTCTCGCCGAGTCCAGGTAACTATGATTTCCCTGCCCTTAAGCCTATGCCTGAGTGCACTTTGGTGCACTTCATTGAAGTGAAGCGCACTAGAAAAAAGTGAAATTATTTATTTAGTGGTTTTTTTCCTGTGCCTCATTTAGCTTTTGTTGCAGTTCATCAAAGTTACCTATAAAATATCTTGAATCAAAAGCAAGCGTGATGGATTCAAACAAAGCAACTAGAGTTAACCGAACTCAAACCAATTCAAACAAAGCATTTTGAATAAAAAAAACTAGTCAAACGAATTTAAACATTGATTTTGAATAAAAAGGAAGTAAAACGTATTTAAAAAAAGCTTCCTGATTCAAATAATGGAAGTAAAAATGATTCAAACAAATCATTTTGATTCAAGTATAATTCAAACGGATTCGATCAAAGCAACTCCAATTAAATGTAAGTGAAACATATTCAAACAAAGCTTCTTGATTCAAATGGAAGTAAAACGGATTCAAATAAATTATTTTGATTCAAGTAGAATTCAAACGGATTCGATCAAAGAAACTCCAATCAAACGTAAGTGAAACACATCAAACAACGCAATTGAATCAAAATGAAGTGAATAAAATTCAAACAAAGTATCTTGAATCAAAAGCAAGTGTGATAAATTCAAACAAAGCAACTAGAGTCAAACTAAAGTCAAACCTATTCAAACAAAACATTTTGAATCAAAAACTAGTCAAACGGATTCAAACAATCATTTTGAATGAAAAGGAAATGAAACGTATCCAAAAAAAAGCTTCTTGATTCAAATGGAAGTAAAATGGATTCAAACAAATCATTTTGATTCCAGTAGAAGTCAAACGGATTTGAACAAAGAAACTCCAATGAAACGGAAGTGAAACACATTCAAACAAAGCAATTAAATCAAAAGGAATTAAAACGAATTCAAGCAAAGTATCTTGAATCAAAAGCAAGTCTGATGGATTTAAACAAAGCAACTAGAGTCAAACGGAAGTCAAAGCATTTTATCCGGTTAATTTTGTTTATTTTATGATCGTAACATATATAGTATATAAGCATATAGTTTACAAAATAAGAATACAAACCAAAGATTAAACTCATTATAACTCTAGCACATACTATTGTACAATAGAAGATAGAGAAAACTTCGCTAACGGAATCACTTTATTACACGTACTTATTATTCACATTGCACTGCACACACATCTCTATTATATAAGCCAAAACATGAGGTCATGGTACCATATAAAAAGACAATTCTACCCCTTTTGCTTCAAATAATTACCAGTACATTTTCTAAATAAGCCAAACCTGAGATAAATAATGTAGTAAACAAAATCATCATATATAAAAACATTCCTAACGTAATTTACAAATAATCAATGCAAATGATAATTAAAAATCAATCTAAAATCACGTTTAGCTACAAACACGAAAATTTTCCAAAAAAAAAAAAAACCGACAATATTATACCAAGAGAACTAGAACTGTTCTTGCAATCTTACTACATAGCGAAAATTTAAGTTTCAATTATGCATCAAATACTATACATATACAGTTCATAGCACCAATGAAAAATTGGCGCTTTGTACATTTAACAATCGATACGCAGTTTATTTATCTTCCTCTATGATTAAACACATGCTTTCTATCCTTGTAAAGTAGCTTGCAACCCGTCCCAGTCACCATTTTCCTAGAATGAGCAGGTTCTACTTATTGGTTTTTTCATCGCATATATAAGACTAGAAGGATAATAACTAAGGGTTCGTTTGCCATCGTTTGACTTTCTGTTTTGGAAAATTTGTAATTATTAAGTCAACATTTTGGACGTCCGCTTTTATTACGTCAACCTTTTGATTATTTTTAAACACGTCAACCTTGTATTACCACTAATTTTTATTACGTTAAAATATAAAATGATTTGCAAAAGCAAGTTAATTGCTTACGTGGAGTATTAGGTGGAGGTAAAAAGGCTGATGTAATTTTCCAAAAAAGGAAAACATGTAAATAATAAGTCAACCTTTTGATTGTTCGCTTTTATTATGTCAATCTTTTGATTATTTTTTAACACGTTAATCTTATAATATCATTATTTTCTTACGTTTGAATTTTTTTTTTCAAAAAAAAAAAAGACGAATGTTGTTTGAATTTTTTTTTTTTTTTTTTTTGATACAACGTACGCATTTGTGTACCTGAACCTCACAAAGAATAATTATGAGCCTTAAAGTGGCACATATGTGCCTTCTTCAATCATGGATTTTTTTTTATTCAATCTCTTGCTAACCTTCATTGTATATAATATATTAATAATAATCTAAAACTATGATTTCTCACAAATCAAGGGTCATGATTTCTCACAAATTTAGTATCTTGATCAAACTTGACTTGATTGAGTGGTCAGAACCCTTCCGAAGCCTCTTCTACCACTTACCTGCAAATTTTTTTTTTCCTTAACCCATCATCCAATTTCAACCCAGGCACTAAGTATGAAATTTCATCTACATTGTTGTAACCACCACACTTCTTAGCCAAGTCAACCACATTAAAATAACTCATCTCATCAGGATCAAGGTCAAATGTTTTACGTTTTTCTCCAAAATACACCAACTGTCCATTATCCATCACTTTAAACTGACCACCATGCCAAAACCTTAATGCCACAATATCAAGTATTTGGTCCACCATTTTCACCTAAATTGATATTTATAATATTCAAAATTAGATTAATTAAATAAAAATTAACACACAATTAATATTACTTGGTTGAATTCCCTTAATTTCACATCACAAATTACAATCGTGTAGTAATAATCCCTAATTCCCAATTTCCCCCCAATTTCAAAAATCCCTAGCTACTCCCTATTTTTTGCAATTTAAATAACCAATCACCATAAAATACCAACAATTACACCAATTACACATCAAACGCACAAAATAGGAGATTTAATTTCGCAAACTAACCTTAAAATTTGCCCAATTATACTCGAAACATCTTCTACTGCATTCACCACCTGGAGTATGGAGTGGGTTTTAATTAATGGAGTTTAAAGAGAAAAGAAGAATATAAGGTGATTAAAGGAATGAAGATAAATTAAAGGAAGAATTGTATAGTATTGTGTTCAATGGAGTAGTAGTATGATGATGAAAGGAAGATGGTGAAAAAGGAGGAACCGTGAGTTTGCAAAATTGGAGTATAGTATTAGTCTTTTTTTTTTTTTAGTAAAATTGGATTATAGTCTTGATGAGTTGGCATCATAAAATGACAATTTTTATTTTTTTGTAGGGGTTAAAATGGCAAGTCAGATTTTCCATCCCACAAGTTCAAACAATATTAAGGGTTTATCAGGTAACCAGTAAAATACGTAATATAAATTAATGGTACTATAAGGTTGACGTGTTTAGAAATAATCAAAAGGATGACGTAATAAAAGCAGACGGCCAAAAGGTTGACTTAATGTTTACAAATTTTCCTTCTATTTTTTGATTTTTTGTTTGTCAAACTCATATGATATATGTCATATAATGAAAAAAAAATGAGTCAAACTTATTAAAATCATGATAATTTTGAAAACTGACAAAATAAAAGTAGAAACACCTTTTTCTTGTTTCCTATTATTGGTTTTTTGTTTTATTTTTTTTTTTTTAAAAAAAAAGTGCAAACATAAAACGATGTCAAACAAGCCATAAGAATAAGTGCCAAGTTCTTGAGCCAAAAAAAAAAAAAAAGGGTATAAAAGCTTTAAACAAAGACTCAAAAATTGAGGCGATATTTAGGAATAAGTGCCAAGTTCTTTGCCATGGACATGACAAGGCCAAACTTTTCTTGCATGACTAAATTGTTGAAAGAAGTATTATCAGGCATATGCCAATCAAAGGAATGCACCAATGTAGACAATATTAGCTTAACATTTAGTAGACCAAGTTGCGTACCAGGACACCTCCTTCGACCAAATCCAAACGGTGCAAGGCGAAAATCTTGTCCACTAATTATATCAACATCGTTAACCAAAAATCTTTTCGGATGAAATTCTTCACAATTATTTGACCATATAGTTGGGTCTCTACCAATAGCCCATGCATTCATGAAAATTCGTGAGCCTTTGGGAATATAATACCCATCGAATGTAATTTCTTGCATGGCTTCATGTGGAGCAAAAATGATTGGATATAGGCGAAAGATTTCTTTAATAACTAGGTCCAAGTATTTGAACTTTGGCACATCTTTCTCCTGCACCATTTTATTTTTCCCTACTACACTTTCTATCTCTTGTTGCAATTTCCTCATTTTCTCTGGATGCTTTAAAAGAGATGCAAGTGCCCACTTAACTATGTTGGTAGCACTATCAATTGCTGGCACAACTAGGTCTATTAATATGGCTTTTATACCATCCCTCTCAATGCCATATGATGCTTTGGTATCGTTGTTGTTCATCAATGACAACATTACATCTACCAAATCTCTGTGAGTTCGTTGCTCCTTTTTTGCTTCATCTTCATGGTTGCTGATGATTTTCTCCAAAACATCATCCACAGTCTTCATAATTTTTTTGATGCGCCTTTTCAGCCCCTGATAATTCCATTATAGTTAATATAGTTAATGCCCCAAGCTGTTCTTGATTTATTTAACTTGTATAGGAAAACATGGGCATCTACTTATTATAGTACTGGTAATAATTAAAATATAATTTGATTTATAATTAGCATTATTTACAAAAGCTCTACTATTTCTAATGCATTAATTAATTGTTTCCAAATGTGTAAGATTTCAATATAACAATTGTCGTGTTATCATAGTAGAATTATATTTTATCTTATATTATATGTAATTTTTTAGTTTTGACTTCTATTGTAGATGTATGATTTTGATTTAATAAATTAGTTAACTTTAATTAGTTTACAAAATATGAGGTGGATAAAATTTAACCATTTCTTAGTTTAGAGACTACATGTATATATTTTTAAATTAACCAGTAAAACATTGATTGCATATAGTGTTTGATCCTATGTAACAACAATTAGGAGCGGACTGAAACTTAACTACCAAGAACTAATCCCCGAATCCAGATTAGCCAAAAGAATGAACTGGATATGGAACACTAAAAAAAAAAAAACACACACACACAATGCTTGAAACAAACCTGGGGATCAAATGGTGCAAGGAAAGGCAAAAAGTCAGCAAAATTTAGGGTTCCTGATAGTCTCAAAGCCTCAAGGACAGTAGCTCTAAGAGCCAAATCGTTCTTCGGAGCTCCATACAACATTCTATATATCAACTCCTCAAGGACACCACCAACACTAGCGCCAATATCTACGGCTTGATTAGCTTCCGAAGCAGCCTTCAATGAAGTCATTAGTTTACCTAATTCCTCCTCCCTCAACCATGCGAATGACCTAATTTTTGAAGCACTCATAAGCTCCATGACACATAATTTTCTCGCTTTTTGCCAATATGAACTATATGGTGTGAAAATAATTCCCTTAGAATTATATGAAAGGTCATGAGAAACCTCGGACATAGGCCTTGTAAGGATTAAAGTGTTCAACTAACTTGCAATCAACCCACAATAGCAATGAACAAACAAGCATAACAATCAAGAACAACTTTGAAGGAATTAAAGCAAGTAAAAGGAAGACAATGTTACCGTGGGAAAACCCGAGAACCGGGAGAAAAAACCCACCCTTGCACTATGGAGTAATATTGATGATGAATGAATTCAAGAATTACAAGCATGAATTGTGTAGAATTCAAATGCTCCTCACAAACCCTCTCAAAACCTCTCTATGTGTTTAAATGTTTGTGAATACTCAACAAAGAGGCTTAGAAAAGGTATATATAGTCTAGGTAGAAAAATACAATCTAACGGCTAAGATTAAAACAAATCGCACAAGCCGAAAACGAAGCGACGAAATAGGGAGCAGGGAGGTTCGGCCGAACCTACCCAGAGTTCGGTCGAACCTGGGGTGGTTCGGTCGAACCTCCTTGGGTTTGGTCACTCCTCCTCTAGAAATGAAAACTGGTGCACCTACTGACTTAAAACCGGGTTCGACCGAACTTTTCACAAGTTTGGTCGAACCTTAACAATAAGGCAGCTTCTATGCAATCTCCTTATGTCTCCATGTATTTATCTATCTCCACACTAATCCTAACAATCTCCCACTTGGAGATAGGATCAAACATGCACCATAGACTACCACATACACACTCCTTCCTCAAGAACACTTAATACATTCATCAAAACAATTTCACCATAGCACAACACTCCTTCAAATTAATGATGGAGTCCAATTGAGGTCCTACACAACCTCAATTTGTCACTAGAAACAGCTTTAGTGAGCATATCCGCCGGATTCTTTGAACCGGCAATCTTCCTCAAACACATCGTGCCATCCTTCACCAAACTCCTAGTATAGTGATAACGCCTCTTGATGTGTTTAGTGCGATAATGAAACATAGGATTCTTATCCAATTGAACCGCACTTTGGCTATCACTATACAACGCACAAAAATCTTGTTTCATGCCCATTTCTTCAAGGAAACCATTCAACCATTCCATCTCCTTTCCCGCTTCCGACATAGCCACATACTCGGCTTCCGTCGTAGACATAGAGACACACTTTTGGAGCTTGCTCATCCAACTAATGGCCGTACCACCAATAGTATACACATACCCCGAAGTGCTTTTGCTTGAATCATAACATCCTCCAAAATCGGCATCAACAAAACCTTCCAAAACAACTCCATTTCTCCTAAAGCAAAGAGCCATACTTGAAGTACCCAACAAATACCTTAATAGCCACTTCACGGCTTCCCAATGTCTCTCACCCGGATTTGACATGAACCTACTCACAACTCCCACTGCGTGAGCAATGTCGGGCCTCGTGCAAATCATAGCATACATCATGCTACCAACGGCCGAAGCATAAGGAACAATGGCCATTTTGTCCTTCTCTTCCCTTGTCTTTGGGCAATCCTCCTTAGTCAACTTGAGCTCACTTGAAAAAGGTGAGCTTCGAGGCTTTGCATCAATCATGTTAAATCTTTTAAGCACCTTGTTGACATACTCCTCTTGAGATAACTTCAACACACCCGTTGAGCTATCCCTAGAAATTCTCATGCCAAGTATTTGCTTGGCCTCACCCAAGTCTTTCATCTCAAATCTTCTTGACAACTTCTTTTTCAAGTCATTGACAATTTCCATACTAGTTCCCGCAATCAACATATCATCAACATACAAAAGCAAGTAGATATAGCCATTGTCATACCTTTGAAAGTAGCAACAATGGTCACCTTCCGCTCTCACGAAACCATTGTCTAGCATGAAATTGTCAAACTTCTTGTACCATTGTCTAGGAGCTTGTTTCAACCCATATAGACTCCGTTTAAGCTTGCACACCAAGTTCTCTTGACCCGGAACTTGAAACCCTTCCGGTTGCTTCATGTAGATTTCCTCCTCCAAATCACCGTGTAAAAACGCGGTTTTTACATCCATTTGCTCAAGAAATAAGTCCTCCGAAACCACTATAGCCAACAAGATCCTTATAGTGGTTAGCTTCACAACCGGAGCAAAGATCTCATGATAATCAATGCCCTCCTTTTGTGAAAAACCTTTCACCACAAGTCTTGCCTTGTACCGAATTGTACCATCCGGTGCTTCTTTCTTTCGAAAGATCCACTTGCACAAAAGTGCTCTCTTTCCCTTAGGCAACTCAACCAGCACCCAAGTGTTGTTTTTTCTCCAATGAAGACATCTCATCTTCCATTGCTTGCTCCCACTTCAACGAGTCACCCATGCCCATTGCCTCTTTATAACATTCCGGCTCACCGGAATCCGTCAACAACAAATAATGCAAGGATGGAGAATATCGGTGTGGTGGCTTGATTGTTCTTGATGATCTCCTCACCGTTGGTGGTGTAGATGGCTCTCCATGAACCACAACGGGCTCACCCATAACTACTCGCTCATCCGTTTCCAAGTGATCATCATCATCCGAATCACTTGAATCCGAATCCACCGGAACATGAGCACCATGTTGAGGAGATGCTTGTTGAATTTGCACCTCAACTTCTACCTGTTCAACTTCCTTATCACTTCTAACCTTACCATCTAGCTCAACAAATTCCCGCTCATCTTCAATTGATTCTTTCTCAACGGATTTCCCACCAAAGTTGTCTTTGTACAAAGAGCTCTCATCAAAAGTGATGTCACAATGCCTAACAATCTTTTGATTCTTAGGATCCCACAATCTATAACCGTATTTCTCACATCCATACCCGATGAAGTAACATTTGATGGCTTTTGGGTCTAGCTTGTCTCTCTTTTCGGATTGCAAATAGGCCACACAACCAAAGGTCTTCAAGTGAGTGTAGGACACCTCCTTACCACTCCACTCCTCTTCCGGTATCTTGAATTCCAAAGGTACCGAAGGTCCACGGTTTATCAAGTAAGCCACGGTACTAACGGCATCCGCCCAAAAACATTTTGGGAGGCCCGCAAACAACCTCATACACCTCGCCCTCTCAAGTAAGGTCCTATTCATCCGTTCCGCTACCCCATTTTGGCGAGGTTTACCGGGAATGGTCCTCTCCAAAACAATACCATGCTCCTTAAAAATGTTTTTGTAAGCTTCCAACTCATACTCTCCTCCATTGTCAGACTTGATTGCCTTAATCTTCTTGCCCAAAACATTTTCAACCTCCGCCTTCCAAGTCTTGAACTTCTCATTCACTTCCGACTTGTGCTTCATGAAATATACCCATACTTTCCGGGTTGAATCATCAATGAAAGTGACAAAATAGTGAGAACCACCAAGGGACTTGATGAGGTATGGGCCCCAAACATCCGTGTGCACAAGTTCTAGCTTCTCCTTCTTCAAGGACCGTTTGGTTTTTGTGAAAGACACCTTCTTTTGTTTCCCAAAAACACATGTCTCACAAAATTTCATGTCGATTGATTTCAACCCCGACAACTTACCCTTTGAAGCTAGCAATTTCATCCCTTTCTCACTCATGTGACCAAGCCGAGTATGCCAAAGCTTAGTCTCATCATTTGCGGGGTTGTAGCAATCATGCTTTTACACCCTAAGGTAGTGTACAATGTGCCGGTCTTCGTGCCCCGAGCCACCACCATAGCTCCCTTTGACACCTTCCAAGTACCTTCACCAAACATGGTTCTAAAACCGCTTGAGTCTAGTTGACCCACCGAAATCAAATTTTTCCTTAGCTTAGGTATGTACCTAACATCTTCAAGCTTCCATGAGCTCCCACTTGAAGTCTTGATCATAACATCTCCCTTCCCCACAATATCCAACGGTTCATCATCCGCAAGGTACACCTTTCCAAACTTGCCACTCTTGAAGTTTTGGAAAATCTTCTTACATGGAGAAGAATGAAATGAAGCTCCCGAATCAAGGATCCAAGACTCAATGGGACTATCAACACTCAAGATCAATGCATCACCGATTTCATCGCTTGATGCCAAGCTAACCGATGAACTAGCATCATCGTGGTTCTTGTGGTTTGAACCACCCTTCTTCTTGGGATTAGGACATTCCCTCTTAGTATGCCCTTTCACACCACAACCCCAACACACAATGTTCACCTTCCCTTTCGACTTACTCCTCCCTCTAGACTTCGATCTTCCTCTTTGAGCACCTCTTTGTTGTCTTCCACGTCCCCTACCTTTACTAGAATAAGCACCACCCGATGAATCACCCGAGTTCTTCCTTCTCAAGCTCTCACTCAAGATTAAGTCCCTCACATCATCACACTTCAACTTCGACTTTCCGGAAGAGTTGCTAATGGAGGCTACAACGGTATCCCAACTTCTAGGCAACGATGACAACAAGATCAAGGCCCTCACTTCATCATCAAACTTAATCTCAACCGAAGCTAGTTGAGAGATTATTGAATTGAATTCATTTATATGTTCGGGGGCGGAACCACTATCATTCATCTCAATTTCAAACAAACGACGCATCAAGAACACCTTGTTCATAGCCGATGGCTTCTCATACATATTGGACAATGCTTTGATCACACCAACCGTCGTTGTCACATCTTTGACATTGTAAGCAACACTCTTAGCCAATGTCAATCTAATCACTCCAAGGGCTTGTCTATCCAATACTTTCCACTCCTCTTCCTTCATACCCGATGGTTTACTAGTAAGGGGCAAATATAGGTTCTTTTGATACAAATAGTCCTCTATTTGCATCTTCCAAAACCCAAAATCCTTCCCATCAAACTTCTCAATTCTCAACTTGCCTTCTTCCATTGCAAATCAAACACACAAAGTTCACAATAGGTTTTCAACAACAAAGAATGCAACTTGACACCCAAAACTCAAACTTTGAACACCTAAAGTTCCAAACTTTGAAACTCAATCACAATTTCAAGTTTAACACAAACCCTAAATCATCAAAACACCAAAGATTCAACCTTGGCTCTGATACCAATTGTAAGGATTAAAGTGTTCAACTAACTTGCAATCAACCCACAATAGCAATGAACAAGCAAGCATAACAATCAAGAACAACTTTGAAGGAATTAAAGCAAGTAAAAGGAAGACAATGTTACCGTGGGAAAACCCGAGAACCGGGAGAAAAAACCCACCCTTGCACTATGGAGTAATATTGATGATGAATGAACTCAAGAATTACAAGCATGAATTGTATAGAATTCAAATGCTCCTCACAAACCCTCTCAAAACCTCTCTATGTGTTTAAATGTTTGTGAATACTCAACAAAGAGACTTAGAAAAGGTATATATAGTCTAGGTAGAAAAATACAATCTAACGGCTAAGATTAAAGCAAATCGCACAAGCCGAAAACGAAGCGACGAAATAGGGAGCAGGGAGGTTCGGCCGAACCTACCCAGAGTTCGGTCGAACCTGGGGTGGTTCGGTCGAACCTCCTTGGGTTTGGTCACTCCTCCTCTAGAAATGAAAACTGGTGCACCTACTGACTTAAAACCGGGTTCGACCGAACTTTTCACAAGTTTGGTCGAACCTTAACAATAAGGCAGCTTCTATGCAATCTCCTTATGTCTCCATGTATTTATCTATCTCCACATTAATCCTAACAGGCCTCTTTGCACAAAGTACATCGTGATGCCTAAGAAGGCGCTCCGCCTTGTGGCGAGGAGATCACAATGACGTCCATGGAGCCAAGCTTTAAGTGCATGATAGGTCCATATTTTTTGGCTAAGTTTTGGAAGCTACGATGAGGGAGGCTCCCTACTAAGTGAAGATGTCCTATGATGGGTAATTTTGGTGGGCTAGGAGGTAATTTTGGTGTATTCAATGATTTTGATGAGGGCGTAATCGTAATTTTATGTTTAAGTAGTTGCAGAAGTGATCTCCATGAAGCCATTAGGCCAAGGAGAAATACAACGATGGTAATACCAAGGGACCACATTATTATTGCTGTTTATGTTATACTAACAAGAGTATCTTTTTTTTTTTGACAGTGAACAAGAGTATCTTAATCGTTTGATCTCTTGGATTATGAATCATATCCGTGATATTCTGGACCAAGGTATTTATAGTCAAAAAACCAATTACAAAACATGTGAACTGTTGATAAATAAATGGTATATAATATAATTTAAACACTAGTTATATAAAACAATGGTCCCAATATAAACACTAAGCTAGATGCAATCGATGTTTTATATAATTTAATCTGTAGTTATAAAAAACAATGGTCCCAACATAAACACTAGATAGATTAAATCAATTTACAATTAATAAAATACCCAAAATAAGGACAATTAACCAGATTAATAAATAAAAAAAGACCCCTTCAAATAAATAATACCCATGAAAAGTCTACAACATTGTATAACTATTTATGCACTTGCAATGAATTATACGAGTAGAATACGTAGTGGGGCCGCGGGACCTTACCAGCCTTGACATATGAACAAGGAATCCCGTCCTTAACGGGATGGCTGCATAAACGAAATTGTTGAGTTGACTCCCTTAGTATTACAAACAACATGTTCCGGAGTAGGAGCAAAGGGATTGAAAGTCTTGATGAATAAGCAAGCTTTCAAGAAAAAGATCAAAGTCCAGTCTTAGATTCCCTGTAAGCATTGGAGTATTAATATGTAGAGGAACTCAATAAAGAATCTTATGTTTCTTAAGGAACTTAATGTCTTAATCAGGAAAAGATTTTAACGTAAAGTTTAAATCAGTTTTAAAGTCCTTGAAATAAGGATAGAATAAAATCAGTTTTGAAAAGATATATTTTGCAAATAAATAAAAGATAAATATTCTTTAATTTAAAAGATAAGTTTATTATTTTTAAATTAAATAATTATTTAAATGTTTTATCTTTTTTTTTAAAAAAATAAATAAATATTTTTTAAGAATTATCCTTCTAACTGATTTTTGACCCAATAAATTTGGCTGCCTAATTTCAAGGAGTCACGTTGAAGTATGGAGAAGAAAGTCAGGGAGATCCACTTCCCACTTCCCACTTCCTATCCAACGTTCTTAACTTCCAAAGTTAAGGTAGAACATGGTTAATGGGAGGAGTTGGAGGAAAGATTGAGACTTTCCTTCTCTCTATAAAAAGCTATCAACGAATCTAATTTAAGTGTGGAAAAACAATTTTGTAATTGGGACTGGGGTTTGTGAGAGTTGTAATTGTGAGGCTTGAGTGAGTCTATCACAAAGTATAAGTGATTCAGAGTCGAATCACAGAGAGTGTAAAGCTACGGTTGAGGGATCGTAGTTGAGATACTTGAGTTCCTAGAGGATTTTAAGTGTAGGCTGAATATTCACAGTTGTAAATGAGTTTTTGCATAGTGAAATAATTCGAAAAGCCATCTCGTGTGTTCTCTCCTTTTATACTTAGTTTAATTTCCGCATAAAGTTCATAAATTTTTATAAACTACAATTCACCCCCCTTCTTGTAGTAGACATCATTCTAACAGAAATTATGTTAATAGAATATGTAAGGAATTAACCAATTATCATGCAATACAAGAGAGGGGAAGAGGGGGGAAGCATCCCACTTGGGAAATGACATTTGTGGACGTTATTTGGACCTTATCTTTATATTGTAGTAGCTAGTATGAACATTTAACACAATTACCCATTAGTCATCAATCACACGGTTGTCATTATATTTATAAAGTTGGTTAGGACCCTAAGGTTTTCCTCAAAAAAAAATAAGGACTAAGGAGTGTTCAATATAGGGATGTGTACATAAATCTAATATAAAGGGGAGTTTTTTCCGGAGTTTTTAGAGAACGGATAAAAATTTCTTAACGCGCCAAGTAAGATTCTAAATTTTAGTGACAACCAATCGAATAAGAGATTTGTAATTCTATAGAATTAAATAATTCAAATGCCACATAAACAAAATTGGCGAATGAGATTTTAATGTTTAAATTAATTAAATATAATATATTATCTTATGAAATTAGAAATATTATCTAAATATAAAACGAATGAGAGGAAATTCACAATTTATTTTAAAATAAAATTTTTTGTCACATAAATATATTAGATTTGTTTTTAAAAATGCAAATAAACCGTGCATTGCACGAGCTTCACCTATTATGATATTAGGTTAGATCCCGTGTCATGCACGGTTTTTCACTCTTTATTAAGGAGTATCAGTTAAAAACTATATTTAAATATAAAAATTAATTTGGCCTAAAATCTATTTATTATTTATCTCAATTTTTTTTTTGAGGAAATGTTATTTACCTCAAATCAAGCAACTAAAAATATTTTTATTTTTTATTTTTTATCTTTTATGACTATATACCATGTTTATTTTTTTATTTAAGCTTTCTTCTATTTTGAGCCCTAATGGCATTTTTTTTTAAATTTCACATTTGATAGTGTTTCAGTCACAAATTATATTAGGCTAAAAGATATATATTCATGATTTTTTTACCATAAATAATCATTATACATTAAAAAAGTAATTACTTATATTGGAATTTATATAAAGATATGGTCGGATATCTAAGTTGATAAATATATTATTTTATGATTTTTTCCAAAAGTTTGAAACAAAAAATATTTATTTTGCGTATATTCTCTATCAATTTTTTTAAAAGTTTTTTTTTATTAAAAAAAATATACTAAGGAAACATGAGAAGATGACATGTGTCATTGCTGGTGTGTCTTTTAGTATATAGTTATTAGATGCAAGCCCGTGCGATGCACGGTTTTTTCATCTAAGATTTTTAATTATTTGATTTATTGTATTTAATAATTTCAGACAAAATTACAAAAGTTTAATATTTATTTATTTTTACTATAATTCATAATGAATTTATTAAATATAAATAAATTGTAAATATGATATTTTTTCCGTTATATAAAATCTTTAATGTGAAATGATAAATTTATAATAATTTAAATCCTAAATCATTATTCATTGTTTTACCATATCTTTTATTTCGACAGAATCACCAACCTCGTCCACAACCAACGTACTACATCAATGGATAAATTGAACCGTGAAATGTTAGCCAAATTGAAATTGATATAAATTAAATATTTACATTTATATAAAATAAATCAATATATTTACCAATAAATGAAAAATTGTTGCTATATAAAATCAAATCTATGCATTGAAATTTTTTCATCATCTCCAAAAATAACCAAAGCCACCCATATATTAAGTATACAACACCTAATCGTATGTCATTACATAAGCAAATAATCATTAAGTATCCTAAATAAATACAATGTAACTAACAATTACAAATATAAATTTAAACATAAGATTTTAAAAATTACCCGAACGTTGATGACCCAAAACTAACACAAAATTCGCTTGATGGGGTTTTGTATTAACACGAAATCTTATTTGTGTCGTATGATGTGTTAGATCTGCATGTAAAAACACATTTAGTAAATAAAACATAAACATATAATCGTTGAGTATCCCAAATTAATACAATGTAAATAATAATTAGAAATACTAATTCAAACATAGGATTTTAAAAATTAAGCTAAAAATTACCCGACCATTGATGACTAAAATTAACACAAAATTACTAACACAAAATTCGCTTGATGGAGTTTTCTAATGATAGGAAATTTTGTTTGTGTCGTATGATGTGTCAATTTATAATGGTAGGTATCACAAATTTTAATTTAATTATAATTAACGAACAATTTGTATTTCTTATCATAAATACTATCAAAATTTATCTTATAATGATAGGTATCAAACGTTATTATAAATGTTTATCATTTAAATATTTTAAATATTTCTTAATTTATTTTTTTGGATTTCTTATACTCGTAGTATTGAATTAATAAAATTTATCTTTTCCTATATTTTTACTTTATTTTTTTCATTAAAATAATTTAATTCGTATCTACGTGGCATTAAAATTTTAGATATATCAAATCTAATTCGTTACTTTTATTTAGGTGGCGACATAATTTTTTAATTCAAAAATAAAATACAAATCTTTTTCTTATTGGTCGAAATAAGTATATTTCTTACGTGGCGCTCCGAATGCTCTCAAAAAATGCCTACTTTTTTTTATATATATTAGATTATTATTGATTGATGATTATGAGAATACTATCATACAATATATTAATTATTGTAATACTAGGAGTCTTATATTATGAAAAGAAATATAAAGATATTATTGTGATGTTATATTGTGATAATATTCAGGATAATATCTTGTGAAAAGATAAAATGTGAGCTATTTGTGATATATTTAGATTGTTAAGATATTTAGGAATATTAGGGTTAGATATTCCTATTGTCTATATTTTGCAATGTGGCTGCACATTATGAATGGGAAAAATACAATGGAAAAATAGAAAGAGAAATAATTTTCCCAAAATTTAACATGATACCAAAAGCCTAGGGAGATTTAGGATGAAAAACATCGAGAGTTTTGTGTGGGAGAATGAGAGAACCTTAAACACGAGAGTTCATGTGGGAGGAAAGAATGAAAAAAAAAAAAAAAACTTAATCACGAGAGTTCATGCGAGAGGAGATGATGAAAAACACGAGAGTTCGTGTGAGAGAATGTGAAAAACCTTAAACACTGGAGATCGTGTAAGAGAGGAGAAGAAAAAAATATGACGGATTCAATAAGAATAGTGTTCTCGTTGTATTGATATATTTGCAGGTTTGAAAAGATTTGAAAATTGCATAGTACACCCGACCCGGGTAAAATTGATGCTTTTGGTGTATTCAATGATTTTGATGAGGGCGTAATCGTAATTTTTTGTTTAAGTAGTTGCAGAAGTGATCTCCATGAAGCCATTAGGCCAAGGAGAAATACAACGATGGTAATACCAAGGGACAACATTATTATTGCTGTTTATGTTATACTAACAAGAGTATTTTTATTTTTTTTGACAGTGAACAAGAGTATCTTAATCGTTTGATTCTCTTGGATTATGAATCATATCCGTGATATGCTGGACCAAGGTTTTTATAGTAAAAAAAACCAATTACAAAACGTGTGAACTGTTGATAAATAAATGGTATATAATATAATTTAAACACTACTTATATAAAACAATGGTCCCAATATAAACAATAGATGCAATCAATGTTTTATATAATTTAATCTCTAGTTATAAAAAACAATGGTCCCAATATAAACACTAGATACATCAATTTATACTTTTAAATCAATTTATGATTGATATAACACCCAGGATAAGGACAATTAACCAAATTGATAAATAAAAAAGAACCCTTCAAATAAATAATACCTTTCATATCATACGGAAAATTCGAGTGGGATAATAAGTGTGAAGAAGCATTCCAACTCTTGAAACAAAAGTTGATCACAGTGCCAGTGCTTACTGCCAGACGATAGTGGTATTTTACTTCACCAGATAAGAATTAAAAAAAATAATAATAAAAAAAAAAATTCAAATCAATCTATTCTTTAATTCAAGGAATTTATCTTGATCATTTCCATTTTATTAGCTTCCAAAATTAAAAATCCTACATTCTTCCAGTATTTCAAAATATTTGGGTGAGAAAATAAGAGAGGGAAGTTTAGAGAGAGAGCATGCTAGCTGACTGAGAAAGAACATGTTATATCAATAACAAGAACATGCTAGTTAATTGAAAAGAACATGTCGTACAATTGAAAAAAGAACACGCTGATAATTAAGAAAGAACATGCTATATCAATAACAAGAACATGCTAGTTAATTGAAAAGAACATGTACAATTGAAAAAAGAACACGCTGATAATTGAGAAAGAACTAACATATTATATCAATAAAAAGAAATAAAAAAACATGCTAGCTAATTGAAAAGAACATGTCATACTATTGGAAAAAGAACACGCTGATAATTGAGAAAGAACCTATTATATCAATCAAACGATCATAATATCTTCATGTTTTTCTTCTCGAACCACAACATGGTCTTGAATTGTTCTTCACGCACCACAGTAGGTTCGTTATTTTGACTCAAAAAAACCCAAAAACAAACAAAATTAAAAAAAAAAAAAAACAAAAAAAACCAAAAGGAAAACAAAATTAGACGCTTTAATTACAAAATTATGGATTAAAAAAGCTTTGGATGTTAAAAATTTCTACTTACCTTTCATTAGAATCGGCCATATACTCATAGATTCAAGGTTGGATTAAACAAATTTCAAATTATACTAGGGTTCTTGGCTGCTGAATTTATTTAGAAACGAGAAAATAATTTGAATAGAGAGAGAAAATTACATTTTGGGGATCGATATTTACCAAATGAATTTTTTACAATTACTATGGGACACGGGGGGTTACTTTCCGAAATTCAGTAAATCCAACTCCTTATTACTCGCGTTCCTTTTTTAGACCTAATGTACATTACACACTTCATGTTCTTTACAAAGTCACCTAATGTTCTCTTCGCCTTTTAAGGTTTAATTGGGATTTGGTTTCAAGTTCTACGGCATGTCGTTTTGGGCCAGGTGCACCATGCACATAGAGCACCCGGGTCACACATTAGGCGTTAAAAATGAATGACATTTCTGTTTGTTGTTGATTGATGGGTTTAAAAATAATGACGTTCTTATCAAGGGAGAACGTCATTATTTAAAATGATTGTGAGAGGAGCGATCAATTACATGCATTATTCATGATTTGCGTCCAATACAAAGTGATTGTGAGAGTTCACAATACCAATTTTTTTTTTTTTTATTATTTTTTTAATCAACATGATCAACAGACTTGCGTGAGCTAGTTTTGTGAGGTACTTTGAGAGCAATTGTGCGATACTGTGGTACTGTGAGAGTTTAAAAATTTACAGTATTTCCGAGAGATTGTGAGTTCACAATTGTGAGGGATTTTGTGCATGAGATTATGAGAATTACTAGATGAAGCCCGTTCGATGCATAGTTTGTTTGTGTTATTTCAAATAAAATATTTTACCAAAAATATATTTATCCGATAAACTACGTGATTTTTGATTGCTTACTACTTGAATTTTTTATTATAAAATGAATTATTTTTTTTGTTCCTCATATTTAGATAAAATTCCTTATATAAAAAGATAATATTTTAGCGTGTGGTTTGGATTACTTGATCAGGGGTTACTCGGTTGGTCAAGGATTACACGATCGATTAATGGTTACTCGGATGGTCAAGGGTTACCCGGCGAATATTTTAGTGTCTCTCAGCCGGCCACGTGATATGACCAGCTCACCACCACACAGAAAATGCGCTGATTTTATTTTTATAATTAATATAAAATTTTAGATTTAAAATAAATTGCTATTCATTTTTTTCATTGGCTAAAATATATCATTTTCCTATGTGACGCTCTATCTCTAATTTGAAATTTCCTTGACAAAAAATTTGAAAATTTCTAATTTCCCATCGTATGTTTACAAACAACATAATTTTCCAGTCAACATTTTTCCCTTTCTATTTTCACTTTTGAGTGAAGGTTGAATACGCTAGCTCAATAATTGATATTTCTTACTTTGATCCTTTTACTTTTATCTAAATAGAAATATTCCTTTATCTAAATAATAATATTAATATTCATAATATTTGTAAATATTTATCATAATGTTGGTTCCATTAATCACCCAAATAAATCATTTAACTTTATTTATGATAATAAAATAATAATCTTATGTGTCACTCTAATAAATTTTTATCGTAATCCTATGTAGCGCTGTAAAAAACTAATCTTACGTGGCATAATCCTATTGTAACATTTTAAAAATATTTATCCTACGTGGCATTTTTTTTTATTATAATCTTATGTATCACTTTAAAAAAATTAATCTTACGTGGCATAATCCTATTGTAGCCTTTTAAAAATATTAATCCTACATGGCGCTCTAATAATTTTGTAAAAATTAGAATCCTACGTGGCGCTTTATAATCTCGGGAAAAAACCCCTTATATATATATATATTATGAGCGTTTATAAATTAATTATTTATTTGTTAAGAGGAATCAACTTTTTATGCAACTATGTTGATCATGGTGAACTTTGATGATTTTAATGAAGTGGAAGAACGTGGCATGATCAAGTTCAAGAGGATTATATTTATAATTTGAATTATATATTGGAGCTTGATGATGACATGATAGTAAATTTCCCTTCGACTTTAGGGAGGGTTTTGAGATAGGAAAGTGTATATAAATATGATATTATGAGAATTATATTTATATATATATATATATATATATATATATATAGCCATTCGTCACTTGCAATCATTCCTTAAGAGATCTAAATTCCCAATACAAGAATTAAACATCCCTAAACTAATGGCATCGCTTCTAAACTGCTCCTGAGTAATTTTAGATGTCTTTGCATCTTTCTTGATGGAGCTCTACTGATGTATAGTTGCAAAAGTGATAAAACTTGATAGGCCATCAAGATCTGCAAATTTGCAAAACGAATCTTTTAAATATGCACCCCTATACAAACAGACTCGAAATTTTACAAATTTGCAAGACAAATCTTCCAAATTTGTAATGTAATACTCCATATTTTTATACGTATTTTAACTTAAATAAGTATTTCTTAAAGTATTTAAATAATTCGAAATGAATTATTTATGGTGTTTCATTATTTTAAAAAGAATTATTTAATTAAAAGTTTATTATTAATTATTTAACAATCTTGAAAATATTATATTTCATGATTTGGAATCTTTGGGGCATATTATTTTATAAAAAGGAAATTTTAAAGTCAAAGAGTTTTTAAGGAAAGTCAAAGTACTAGTTTGAATAGAAAAGGGATCTTATGGGTAGTAAAGGAATTTTAAGTAGAAAGGTTATTGAGAGAGGGTATAAATACCCATCATATGAGGAAAATCAAACTTTGCCCAAGGTGCAGAATACCCAAAGGTAAACATTATCTCTATCCTCTTATTTTCTTTCCCCTTAATTTTTCCCCTTTAATTTCCCCTTTATTTTAATTTTAATTTCTTTTCCTCCACCACCACCACACACACCACGGTGGGCGGCTGCCACCACCACCACCACAGTCAGCCGCCGCCACTAGCACAGGGTCAGTAGTAGCAGCAACCGTGGGAGGTGGCGCCAGCCACCCTCCCCTTCCCCCTTTGCGTGCGTATGTTTTGTTAAAAAAAAAATTCTTTTGTTTTAATTCATTCTAGCCTTGATTTAATTATTGATTTTGGGTTTTGTGATGATTTTTATGATGTTTGATTTTAAGTATGATGTATATAAATTTTCAAATTTGGTTTGAATTAAAAAGCCCTAAATTACAAACCCTAGGTTTCTAAGTTTATGTATATTGATGGAATTTGTTTATGGGTGATTTAAATTATTGAAACAAGTATTTTAAAACACAATTACATCAATTTTAGATGATTTAATAAAGCTGAAATTTTTATATATAAGCTATAATTATGTTTCTTGAAAGGATTTTTAATTACCCATTAATTGGGAATACAAGTAAGGGTTTTAAATTAAATTCCAGCTTGTTTTAAAGGATTTATGAGTAATTTAAGGGGTGTATATATTGCTGGTAATTTGTGTGGAATAGGTATTAATGTCTCTTTGTAATTTTGGTTTGTAGAAGGTTTCCAAGTGAGTGATTTTATTTAGTCGTGGCGATTTTGAGATCGTACACTACAAGAAAACAACTCAATTTCGACGGAATTAATCCGTCGGAAACATTGAAAAATCCGTCGGAATTGGCCTTTCCGACGGAATTTCGTCGGAAGTAGTCTGCCGCAACGACCCTTGTCGGAAAATGAACGTTTTCCGATGAAAATTCCGTCGAAAGCCACCTTTCCGACGAACTTTTCGACGGAATTACGTCTGTCGGAGCTGACTTTGACTTTAACCGGAATTATGTCGCAAAGTTCCGACGGAATTTTCCGTCGGAGTTGAAGTGGATTCCGACGGAAAATTCCATCGGGAGAGGAATATTCCGACGGAAATTTCCGTCGAAAAATTCAATAAAAAAAATCAAAAAAAAAACGCCCTACCTGCCCAGAAAAACCCCCACCCACACCCACCCCAGACCACCCCCACCTTCCACCCCCACCTACACCCACCCCACCCTGCCCAGAACAGTACCAAAAAAAAAAATGAAACCCCTTCCTAGCCCCTCACGCCTCCCCCTAAAAACCTCCTGCCCAAAAAAAACACACCACCCCCACACCACCCACACCAAACCGAAACCACCCCAACCCATACCGAAACCACGAGCCCACCCCCTTCCCACCAAAAAAACCCACCACCCCCACACCAAACCACACCGAAACCAAAAATACCGAAAATTATCAAAACAAAAATACCGAAAATTATCTAACTAAAACAACAAAATTACCCAAAAGGCCAAAACAATTTAAAGAAATAAATAAATATACAATTACTAAAAAAAAAATTCATTATAAACTAACATTACAATAACATCAAAAATCAACTATTTTCAAAATTAAATAAAAAACCTAGATCTAGATCGTGGTGGTTGCGGCTGTGTTGCGGTTGTTGCGATGTGTTGTTGTTGTTGTTGTTGTTGCGCCCGTGTTGTTGCGCATATGTGGTGGTGGTGGCGGTTGGAAATCGGGGGGGAAAGACGAATGGTGAGGTGGTGGTGGTGGTTGGAGATCGGGGGGAAAGAAGAACGATGAGGTGGTGGTGGCGGTTGGAGATCAGAGGGGAAAGATAAGAGAGAAGGAAGAGGCCAAATTTATGGAGTAGAGGAGAGGAGAGAGAAACACAGAGTTATTTTGAAGGAGAAGAGGAGAGGAGAGAGAAAGAAAAGGAGAAATGGGAAAGAAAGAGGCGCATTTCATTCTTAAGTTAGGGTTTCCTTTTCTTTTTTTTTTTAAATTAAATTCCGACGGAATAAAAATCCGCCGGAATATATGGTGTTTCCGACGGAATATTCCGTCGGAAATTTCCGACGGATTTTAGTTCCATCGGAAAATTAACTGTCCGATGGAATATTCCGTCGGCAACACCATATATTCCGACGAATTTTTATTCCGTCGGAAAATTCAGACGAATTTTAAAATTCCGTCGAAAATCCGTTGAAAATTTCCGACGGAATAAAAATCCGTCGGATTTCCTGATTTTTTCCGACGGAAATACGTGTCCGCCGGAAACAGTCCGTCGGAATTAAGCTGTTTTCTTGTAGTGGTATTCAAGGTACATTTGCGTACTTAGTAATTATTTGAGTATGTAAAAGCATGCTAGACTTTGATTAATTAATTCCAAGGTAGTATCATGATAGGTATTGATTTGGAACATGAGTATTAAATTATATTTTGGTGCCTAAGTGCACTTAAGGTGTTCTAAACACCGAGGGATAGGATTTGTGGTGCTTTATGCGCTTAAGGTGTTATTTAACACCGAGGTAGTTTAAAAAGGATTCAACATTAAATTTATGTGGTCACTAAATCTTCAAGAAATAAATTGGTATGTTTGATTGCTTGAATGAATTATAATGATTGATTGTGTTATGGTTTGAGAGTTGTCACCAAGTCTAATAATATGTAAATAACGTAAAGTGAAAGATATTAAGCACCAAAACACTTGGAACGTATATATACCTTGAGTATGAACATATAGGGGGAGTAATGCGACTTTATATTTTACCATAACTTCTACTGGGAGTACAGGACGCTATATATTCCTTTTTATTATGCGCAGGAATTCCACCACTTACAAGTGGTTCTTTTATACTGGCACGGTTAGCTCCCGTGTTAGTATCTCTTTATTGGGGCAAGTTAGGGTGAAATCCGTTCGATGCGTAATCAAGCTAAATAAATAGACTAGTTATTTGTTGAGTGGTTATGTTGTACGTTGTATGCTTGTAAACTGGTGCAACAAGGTAAGTTTTGTGATGATAGGATGAAAGTAGGGTTAGTGTGTTTTAGTTACGCTTATGTACTCAGCATTGTTGATGTGTTTGTTTGTTTGTTTGGCCTGTAGGGTTTCGTAGTGACCCGACACTACGTGGAAGGAAACCCATCAAAACCCGCCCCTTAATTAAAGCAATTAAACAAGCATAATAAACTTAATCAAACAAGATTAAGAACAAGAATTATACCTTTGACGCGTGCTTCGCTCGCAAAGAGCTCTTACTTCAAAATCCCGAAAAGACGAGATCTCCGACGGATCGTACCCTTGACCCGACCCGAGCGTCCTAAGTCTTGACGGTTAGTCAAGACCCGGACAAAATAACTATGAGTTTTACGAATCAAAGGTTTACTCTTTTCTTAGAGTTGCCTTTTTAATTCCACTCAAGGTTGTTTATTTCCCAATACCCAAGCTTGGTATTTATAGGGAAATGAACCCTTGTATTTCTTTCCCAAACCAATGTGGGAGAATGTTTTATTTGCTAATTAATTTATTTCTAAAATAAACCAATAAATAAATGCAATCACAATTCGACAAGTGTCAAAGGGAGAGAGAGTATTAGGTGAGGACCATGGAGAGGTGGGGGGACCAATGCCTTGCTCCCCAAGGCTTTCACAAAGCCTTGGTCCCCACTCTCCTCACAAATCGCCTCAACCATGGCTGCTGGCCAGCTGCCAGCTGGCTGTGCCAGCTAGCACAAGCCCAGCAGCAGCGCTGGTGCTTGCTGGTGCGTGCTGGCGCTGGTGATGGCTGGTGCGTGTTGGCGCTAGTGCTGGCTGGTGCGTGCTGGCGCTGGTGCCAGCATCCCATGCATCATCGCTGCTCGCATGGCCCAGCATGCGTGCTGCTAGCGAGCCACGCATGCTGGCCTCTCGCTTCGCACCACACTCGCACATCATGCGCGCCACGCATCAGCCTCTCTCTCGCACGCAATGCCTAGCTTGCGTGCTGCTAGCAAGCCACGCATGATTGGCTTGACGTTGCTAGCTTGCTAGTCCCTCGCACACACTCGCACAACCACACGCATCAGCCTCGGCCATGCACCGTGCACCATGCACGTACATGCCTCGCCCAAGCACCACGCACCACGCATGCGTCAGTGCCTAGCACTAGCTGTGCTTGGTGTTTGTGGTCCTTCCATGCTCCCAACATTATGCTAGGGCTGCTACGGCATCAGGCCATCCTAGGGCACGCATGGTGCGCCTAGTGATGCTGCTTGGACTGCGATGGTGCCCAGCCATCCTAGGGCACGCATGGTGCGCCTAGTGATGCTGCTGGCTTGCAATGGGCTGCGATGGCGCCCAGCATCATGCTAGGGCTGCGATAGCGCCTAGGCATGATGCCAGGGCTGTGTTGGCGCGCCTGATGCTAGCGATAGCCAGCCATGGTGCCTAGCCATCACGCTAAGGCTGCGATAGCCCCTAGGCATGATGCTAGGGCTGCTATGGCTCGCCTAGTGCCTATGATGAGCTAGCCTAGCCTAGCTATGGCTACGCTCATACTTGTCGATTGTGATTTTGCGACGCTCTGTCTCGACGCCCTAGGCTCGATGTCCAACGTCTGTATTCGTAAAACTCTGTCGACTCATTAAATCCTTTCGGATTAATTCGTCGTCTCGGATCGGTGATTCGATTGGGTTCGACCCGAAGGGTTCAGTTAAGATTAAGCTGTAATATCAATTGCACCTCGATATTACTGATCGGAAGCGGCCTCCACCTAGGCATTCCGATCACTTGACTTTACTGAAGAATTAGCTCTGTAATAATTCTGAACCCTCTATCGGAAGAATACACTTGTTGGAAGGACACCATTCCTTTCAATCTCCCACTTGTCCTTCCAGACAAGTGTGCATACAGTGTATAGCTCATTTCCTATGTCACTTATTGTTTCTTCATGAACTATAAGGTAAGATTCTTTGTCATCCTTATTACGTTCAGAAGTGTTTCTCGATCTCTGAGTTCGACTATCAATAAGCAGATGATTTCTAAAATCCATCTGAGTACGGCCATGCATTTTCACAGTCTCGCTCTTCGAGCGGCCTTGTAAACAACAAAACATTTTCCCTATTGTTAGTAAGGGGACAATCCCAGTCTTGTATTGTAAGTTCTTCTTACTAAGAGGACATAGTCTCCCGAGTGTTCCCGTTATGATCCCCAGTTACGACAGACGTTTGGAAACATCAAAGAGTCTAGTACTCAAACAAGAAAACTTCACAGGACTCATGGTCGGAGGAAATAAGTTCCGATAGTCATAATGAGAAATGTACTTATGAAAAAATTTAAATTTTCTTAAAGTACTCTCATACGTCTTATCCAGTACAGTTCCAAACTGTACCTGTGCAAATGATTTATGATTGTCACGTCCTCGCAGCACAAGAAACGGTGCTGTAAATCATACTACACATTAATCTATGGCGGTCATCAATCGTCCATCTGTTAGATGACCTCGATTAGGGACACTTTTCGATTTAATATTCAATGTTCACTTAACAGGTGTTTCTTTATCCAAGACATGGTCTTGATACCCTGTTTGAATATTTCCGTAAATCGAATGGACTCATTATTTAATTCTAAACCACAATTAAATAGTAATGGAGTGAATGATAATTTTGCACAAAAATTAATTACTCCATTAATGAATGGTTTTAATACAGTGTTTTACATTAAATGTCCTATTTAATTAAAACACATGTACAAGGAATTTCAAAGTCAGTCTCCAACATGCTTGATTCCCATTGCCTCAATGTGCTTGTTGTGTTTCACTTGAGGCAAAGGTTTAGTCAAAGGATCGGCTACATTATCATCCGTGCCGATCTTACAAATTCTGATTTCACCTTCGGATTTCCATTCCCTTATCATGTGAAATCGCCTTTGCACGTGTTTGACCTTCTGGTGTTCTCTTGGCTCCCTGGCCTGAGCGATAGCTTCATTGTTATCACAATAGAGGTCTATCGGCCCCTTGATTGAGGGTAAAACACCAAGTTCGCTAATGAACTTGCGAATCCAAACAGCTTCCTTGGCAGCTTCTGAAGCGGCCAAGTACTCGGCTTCAGTTGTAGAGTCTGCAGTGGTGCTCTGCTTGGCACTCTTCCAGCTAAACGCTCCTCCATTCAGACAGAATATGTACCTCGACTGTGACTTGAAGTCGTCTCTGTCAGTCTGGAAGCTAGCGTCGGTGTAACCTTCAACAACCAGTTCTTTGTGGCCTCCATACACCAGGAATTTATCCTTGTTCCTTTTCAGGTACTTAAGGATGTTCTTGGCCGCAGTCCAATGCGCCTCTCCTGGGTTCGATTAGTATCGACTCGTTGCACTCAGGGCATATAATACATCTGGCCTTATACATATCATGGCATACATGATCGATCCGATTAGCGAAGCATATGGGATCCGATTCATTCTTTCTCGCTCAACAGGTGTCTGTGGACACTGTTTCTTGCTGAGAGTTACGCCATGGGACATGGGTAAATGCCCTCTTTTGGCATTTTCCATGTTGAATCGAGCCAGTACCTTATCAATGTAAGTACTCTGGCTTAATCCAATCATCCTCTTAGATTTATCTCTGTAGATCTTGATGCCCAATATGTACTGTGCCTCTCCTAAGTCCTTCATTGAAAAGCACTTTCCCAACCAGCCCTTTACGGACTCCAATAATTTTGTGCTGTTTCCAATGAGCAGTATGTCATCGACATACAGGACTAGGAATGCAATATCACTCCCACTGACCTTCTTGTATACACAAGACTCATCTGGATTCTTGATAAAACCAAACTTGTTAATGGCTTCATCAAATCGCAGATTCCAACTTCTGCTGGCTTGCTTTAGTCCATAAATGGACTTCTTTAGCTTGCAAACCTTTCCAACGTTGCCTGGATTAACAAAACCTTTTGGCTGTGTCATATACACAGTTTCTTCCAAAATTCCATTAAGGAAGGCGGTTTTGCTATCCATTTGCCATACAAGTGCAGTAGTAGTAGTTGATTTCGCCACAAACTTCTCCCAGTCCTTCATCGTTATTTGTGGATATACATCCCATTTCTTCTCAGGTTCCTCCTCTCCTGCATTACCCATCACAATTTTCTTCAATTTATGCCTTTGTTTCTTATGGATCCATCTTGTTCTCAACGAACTTTTTGAAGTTTTTGAATCTCTCTTGTACAAAACTTTCAAACGATTATCTCTTGTTTGGCTCATCAGGAATACTAAACACACTCTGTAAGAATGGCAAACGTCCATGTTAGTCAAGGGTATAAAAAGAACGAAAAAAAACATGCCCGGTACCTGCACAACAGCCCAGGCACCTGCACAACCATCCTAGGCAGCTGCACAGGCAGCCCAGGCAGGCTGCACGGCCAGGCCAGCCACCTGCACAGCAGCCCAGGCAGGCTGCACGGCCAGGCCAGCCACCTGCACAGCAGCCCAGGCAGCTGCACAGCAAGCCCAGGCAGCTGCCCAGGCAGCCCAGGCAGGCTGCCCAGCAAGCCCAGGAAGCCAAGGCAGGCTGCACAGCCAGGCCAGCCACCTGCACAGCAGCCCAGGCAAGTTGCACAGCAAGCCCAGGCAGCTGCACAGCAGGCCAGCCACCTGCACAGGCAGCCCAGGAAGGCTGCACAGCTAGGCCAGCCACCTGCACAGTAGCCCAGGCAGCTACACAGGTAGCCCAGTCAGCCTGCACAGCCAGCCTTTGGTCAATTTTGTTGACTTTGGTGAATTTTGGTGAATACGCATTGATATTTGGTACAAAGTTTTTGGACATAAACTCAAATAAAAAACACTTACCATCGTATCATCCTAAAACATTTGAAGCAACCCTTCAGGTATCTCGGGCCAGTCAAGTGTAATAGGTATTTTACGTGTCAGTATGCCAATGTGAGTGGAATATTTGCTGCGCCATTTCCCAGTAGGTTGACCCGACTCGTCAAACTCAAGAACCATGGCTTCCCCGGGTTTCTTAAAAGCTTTTGTTGCACCCCTAACCTTTCTCTTCACCGGTGCCTTTCACCCTTCTCTACCACCGGTGGTTTTCACTTGACGTTGCGTGTGCATCTGCCCTTGTGAATCTCGTACAAACTCAGAAACAACATTATCCGTAATAGGGGGGCATATTTAGCTGCTATCGCATAATCGTCAAGCCTACGCTGAAACTCATCATGAGCTTGGTCTTCTGGTTCACCCAAATCTGGCTCGTCATCAGATTGAGAACTACCACGGTCTTCATCATCCATATCGTCTTCGTGGTGAAGGTACTCAGCACCACCCATTTTATGTACACACCTACCACCATAAGCAACGCAAATAATTAGTCATCAGTAAATAAAAGAATATGCTTATAAGTCATTGATTTCATGCTAATACAAGGTTATAGGAGCGAATGAAGTTCAAAATGGCATAAATGAAGTCCTAACTTTCTCAACTTCTGTATTTTCATTACTAGTTCACATCTAATCCTTCTAACAGCTGATATTTGGTATACAAAACATGTTTACAAGTTAAAAATGCTTAAAAGTCATTGATTTCATGCTAATACAAGGTTATAGGAGCGAACGAAGTTCAAAATGGCGTAAATGAGGATTGTTATACGATGCATAAAAAAAAGTACCTCATTCGAGTATTCCCTCATTGTGGTCTGATCGAACATAATTTGCATCCTTGTCTACATCATTTGCTACATCAAGTCTAGGGGCAGTGAAAGGGGGCGAATCATCAAACGCATCATATTCTTCCTCGTCTTCAACATCTCCAACCCCTAAAATTCTTCTTTTGCTAGCAAGGACAATGGACCATTTTGGATCGGCTAGGTCGGTTACATAGAACACTTGCTTAGCTTGAGATGCAAGGATGAATAATTCCAAACTATCCCGCAAGTGGCCAAGGTCTACAAGAGTGAAGTCATCATGTCTGACGTTGCACCTATTATTATCAACCCATTTACACTTAAATAGACCTACCTTGAATTCACGGTAATCTAATTCCCATATTTCCTGAATTCGTCCGTAGTAGGATAATTGTGCGTCAACCGGTGTTGTATCCTTTGCACTTGCAAACTCTCTTGATGAAGCCACAAGAGTGACACCACTATTTTGAGTCGATGAGGACTTCTGATCACGATGCTCAGTCCAGAATGTATACCCATTATGTCATATCCCTCAAAAGAATAAACATCTTCCTTTGGACCATAAGCTAGCCATTTGATAGTATCAGAGACACTCTTATCCAATTGACGCATAACTCGATCATGGAACCACGTCACAAACATCTTATTATGCAACTGCATTAGTACCCTTTCCCTTTTTGATGGAAATTCGGCACGCAAACTATCCATGTGCTCATCTAAATATGGGTGAACCTCCGCAACATGATGAAGCACAAATAGGTGAGCTTGCAAGAACCGTTTCGACCCGAGTGTGTCATGACCATCAAGTCTCCCTTCATGCCGGGAAGTGGGAAGCCCAATTGGTTCGGCAACGGCAACATACTCTGCCACGAAATTACCAATCTCCTCCGCCACAATCCCTTGAATCATACTACCTTCTGGATGGGCTGGATTCCTGACTTTGTGTTGCAATGTGCCCATGTGTCTTTCAAAAGGATAGCACCACCTCATAAAGACTGGACCTCACATCTTAATCTCATGAACCAAATGAAGAATCAAATGCACCATTATGTCAAAAAATGACGGTGGAAAATACATCTCAAATTTGCACAAAGTTACAACTACATTCGCTTGGAGAGCATCAAGTGTAAAAGGATCAAACACTTTGCTGCATATGGTATTGAAAAACGAACAAAGGCTTGTAATAGCTTCTCTCACGTGCTTCGGTAGAATACCACGAATTGCAATTGGTAGGAATACTTGCATCATCATGTGACAATCATGGGATTTCATACTTGTCAACTTCAATTCCCCACTTAAGGAAACGAATCTTTTCATGTTTGACGAGAAACCAGATGGAACCTTAATGTCGTACAAACAAGCACAAAACTTTCGTTTTTCTTCCTTTGACAATGTGTAGCAAGCTGGAGGTAAATAAACCTTTTCATTCTTTCCTTTTCCGTCATCTTTCTTCTTTGATACACCGGTGCCCTTTCCTTTGCACTCCCCCTTACGGTTTTTGCCACCATCTTCGCTTACCTTTTCCATTACCTTTGCCTTCCCTACCTTTGACTGGACCCACAATTCCGGACGAACCCCCCCACGCTTCCAAATCTAATCGTGCGCTCTTTCCATCCATTGTTTTTCCATGAATACCCATAATTGTCCCAACAACTGCATCACAAACATTCTTCTCTATATGCATCACATCGAGACAATGTCTAACATCATGTTCTTTCCAGTACTCAACCTTCCAAAAGATCGATTCCTTTTTAAAGAGAGCATGTGGGTCTAAAGGTTTCGATGTTTTACCAAAAACAGTTGGTATACCCTTCACTCGACCATACACCTCCTGTCCACTCAATGGCCTAGGCGCAGCCCCCTCTTCCACTTTCCCATTGAAGGCCTTTTTCTGCCTACGATATGGGTGATCGCGCCTAAGCAATCTTCGGGTCCTCACGTACACATCTTTGCCGTAGTGTTCAAGGTACACGTTTGGTGTGTCATCGATACAAATAGGATATGCTTTATGCCCTTTATTCTTGTACCTGGACAAGTTGCCATATGCGGGAAAATCATTAATGGTCCACATAAGGGCTGCACGCAATAGGAACATCTCGTTCTTATGGGCATCAAAAACAGAAACTCCTTCGTCCCACATCTTTCTCAAATCATCAACAAGGGGCTCAAGGTAAACATCTATGTCGTTTTCAGGTTGCCTTGGACCCGTTATCAAAAGTGATAGCATTACGTATTTCCGTTTCATACACAACCACAGAGGCAAGTTGTAGATCACTAAAAATACTAGTCATGTGCTATGTTGGGTACTAAGAGTGCCAAATGGATTCATACCGTCGGTGCACAACCCAAGCCTTAAATTTCTGACTTCTTCACCAAATGCCCTGAACTTCATATCGATGTTCTTCCAATTTGAGAGTCAGCCGGATGCTTCAGCAAACTGTTTTTCTTTCTTCCCTCTGCATGCCATCTCAAGTTCTTACCATCATTTGGTATTGAAAATAGACGCCTGAACCTTGGAATGATGGGAATATACCATAACACCTTGGCAGGAGGTCCCTTCATACCAGCATTGCAGCTCTTTTGCTTGTAACGCGACTTACCACAACGTGGACACTCCTCCAACTCTTTATATTCATTTCGATAAAGAACACAATCATTAGACTGCATGTATCTTCTTATACTCCAAACCAAATGGACACATGACTTTCTTTGCATAATAGTAGGACTTAGGAAGTTCATTCCCATCAGGCAACATGTCACATAACACAGTCAACAAAGAGGTAAAACTAGTGTCGCTCCAGTTATGCTTTGACTTAATGTTAAAAAGTGCTAACACAGCGGAGAGTTTGGTGTATTTTTTGGACCCAGGATACAAAGGATTTTTGGCAGCCTCTGATAATGACTCAAATACATCACATCGGTCACCAAATTCACCTTCAACATTATGCATCATCTCATCTAAGTGATCACCACCACCATCCTCGATCTCATCCCTATCCTCATCCCCATCTCCACCATCATCAGTCCCATATTCATCTTCCGCACGAATCTCGACACTTTTATCGTGCGTATCATTCCCAACAACATTCTCCCTATACGATCCCTTTTCACCGTGCCAAACCCACACATGATATTGAGGCCTAAACCCATGACAAACCACATGATCCCTTGTTGTATCAACATTGTCGACCATTGTGACATTGTTACAATTGACACAAGGACAATAAAGGTCATTCACACCCGTTTTGATCTGATATTGTGAAGCACTCTCGCAAAACTCTTGGACCCCATTAAAGAATTACAACGTATCACGTCTACCATACATCCAACCGCGATCCATCGACGTTTTAAATTTCCTTTACACATACCAACACGTTACAAATAATGTATAAATGCAACATATATTATGTCAATCAAAGTACATAGTATGCATTTATATCGTTCATACATATAGTGTAAAAATGAATGCTCCCAAAAGGTCTCCAACTAGTGAATGTATGTCAACTTTCCAATTTTAAGGAAAATCCGGTAGCATTTCCCCCCAGTTCTCCAAGTACACAACGTAGGTAATTACTTACCTACATATGCACCCAGAGAACATGGTGAGAAAAAGCTAAGCCGAGATATTCCTTAAAATCGAAAAAGAGACATACATTCACTACCTAAGTGAGATTAAACGTCCAAGAGCAGTCCCAACCGGGGACTATTCAAGACTTCCTCCTAATGAGAAAGACTCGAACGGGTATCTAGGCAAATGACGATGCAAGCATTCAATAATTTGCATTTGTTTGACATTTAACAAAACACAATTAACTTCATTCATTCATATAATGCTAATTGGACTACCTATAAGCAACCTAAGCTTACTTACAATCCATTCATTAATTCATCACTATCTAGCTACTCAAATTCAAACAACATATAACATTATACAATTGAGGTAACAATTACATTATGTATACAAATAATTTATAACATAATTAACATATAATATGATTAACTAAAATTGAAACCCTAAAATTTGAGAAATTGTTGACAAAAAAAAGATAAGGTAGTAAGATTAAGCATGAACTCACCCTAAAAGAAGGAATGCGGGGTGAAAGGGAGAGGTGTGGTGGTGGTGCCCTGTGAAGGTGAGAGGGGCAGCAGAGGGTCGCAACAATGGAGTGAGTGAGTGCAAGAGCTCGGGGCAGCAAGGGCAATGTCGCAGCAGCAGGAGGGTCGACGGAGGCCGACTGTGGTGGAGGCAGCGACGATGCTGCGGCAGCAACTAATCCCTATAGCAGTGGTAGGAGCAGGAGCAGCAACTAATCCCTAACAACACAAAACCGTGAAACAAATGGTGCGGCGGCTCTATGCCTAGGTGTTGGTGGTTGTTGTGGTGGGTTTAAGCAGCACGACAATTGTGGTTGTGTTGGAGTGACGGTGTGTGAAAGTGAAAGAGGAAGCGAAGGAGGTGGGAGCGAATTGAAGAAGGAAGCAAAGGAGGGAAATGACGAGGGAAGGAGGGAGTTTTTAAATGCCGGTTTTTTTTTTTTTTTGAAAGGGAAGCGGTTCAACCTAAACCACTTCTAATTCTATTCTTTTTTTTTGTTTTTTTTGCCGGGTTTTTGTAGGGAATTGGAAGTGGATTTCAATAACCGCTTCCAATTTGTGGCTTCCCATTACCTTTTTTCTTCTAGTGTTAACTGCATCATCAAACGTTGGAAATAATGTGCCTGTGACAAAATCCACACCACCACCGCCGTCTTCAGACTCCAAATCTTATAAAAATAAAAGAAACCACACAAAATTCTCCAATAATTTTTTTAATTATAATATTAATAATAATATTTGTAAAACAATAATAATACTATAATATCACTAATCACAAGTTAAATAATAAGATTGATCACAATAATATATTAAAAACACTAATAATAAGCAAATAATAAATAAACCAACATTAACTAATATTAACTAATAAATTATCACAAAAATAATAATAATCACAATAAAAATTATAATAATAATACAAATTTTACATTAATAAATTTGATTAATTGGTTTAAAAAAAATTGATTAATTAATCAAAAAAAAAAGAAAAAAAAGAGAAAGGACATCCGCCTAGAATTTCCGGATCTACCTAGGTCGACGCTTAAAATTTCCGGATCCACCTAGGAAGATCCGGAAATTCTGGGAGGATGTGTACATCTGCCTTAAATTTTCAGATTTACCTTGGTGGATCCGGAAATTTTAAGCGGATCCACCAAGGTGGCACTAGGCGAAAAATGGTAATTAGCACCGGTTCAAAACCCCCATTTCGCATCGGTTTTGAACCGATGTAGATTTGAGGGATGCTAAAAAGAAAAGCTTTAGCACCGGTTCAAAACCGGTGCTAAAAACAAACAGTTCGCACCGGTTCTTGCTGTGAACTGGTGCGAATAATGGCCCAAAAAAATAAAATAAAAAACTTTTTGCACCGGTTCGGTTTCAAAGCGTGCCAAAAATGTCCCAAAAAAATAAAAAAAAATTGCATTTTTTTCACTTAAAAGTTATGTAGAAACACTAACATATATATAAAGTTACATTTTTTCATTAAAAAAGGCTGTAATATTACAATTTTCGTTCAAAAAAATAAAATAAAATAAAATAACATCATGATTTTGTTAGGCTGTAATAAAATCATACATAGGAGTATCACTTAGGCTTCAAACTGGACATTTTCTAATCCTACCATTTTACAAATTATACCTGTTGATTAATGATGATCTAAACATCGAAGTTAAGAGTAGGAAGAAGCAATAACTTGGAAGGGAAGGGAATGAAAGGCTAAGTGGCTAACCATCGTCAAACGATGAGAAATCAGGTTCAGTTGGCTTCTGCAAGATGAGGAGGGGTGACCTTGGTGGAATTTTGTTATTTCGGGAAGTATTATGTCGCAAGTTACGAAGTGCATTGGCAGCAAACCTTGATGCATAAACTGTGGCACCAGAGCTTGGTGAGCTTCCAACCCCCTTGCAAGAGCGTCTCGTAATGATTTCCCATGCTTCTTTCTGTTGTATCGCCGCCATGCTGCTTGTATGAAACAGGCTGTCCATGTCCTCCACTGTTGTGAATAGAACCTGAATGCATCACAATAGACATATAAGTTCTGGCACAAACATTAAAAGTGACAGTCATCTCAGAAGTTATGAATATATTTAGACTGAACTTCAAAAATTTGTTGTAAATTCACCAATTTTTATTTTATTCTGGTCATGCATTATATTTTATTTTATAACATCATGCATTCATTCTAACCAAATCATGCACTCATTCCTAACCAAATCATGCACTCACAGACATTAGTCATAACATTAAACTTCCACCACAAACAAAGTAACGTATCAATCATAGTCAATGCTTTCAATCACATTATAGAAATCAAAGTTCAACGACAACATAATCACAATTCACAGTAATCAACATGAAATTAAGCAACGAAGTAAGCAGCAATTCAATCGATAAATAAAATACAAGGTCACACACAAATAAAATAAAATTGAAAAAAAAAAACAAATTTATAGAGCATAGTTTATTTTATTCAAATAAAATTGAATGTAAAGATACCTATATAGTAGTTGTACAAGATATAAATTGTTCCGGGGTTTTCTGTGTCCCTTGGGAGAGTTACAACTTCGAGGCTGGAACCACGCGCCTGTACCTGCAAGATAACAGAGACTCCTTGGGTAGGGAGCTCCGCCTCCAATGATCAAGTTAGTAGATGAAGGAGTTGTAAAGCAGAATGTAAATAGGTGCCGGATGCTAGGACGGGTCTAGCATGCGGTACCGAGTGATGTATGATTGTCTTGGGATTTGTGTAAATCCGAGTGTTTCTTGTGAACAGTCTCTTGTCATAAATGAGCATTTATGACCGTATTTATAGCCTTGGGAAGCGTGCCAGGTTCTAGGGTTTTTGGCCAACCCTAGGAATGACTGGGCTTTCCTGGGAATTGGGCCCAATCTATTACCTGTTTAGGCAAGGCTGAGAGGGCTACATGGCGCAGCATGGGAGGTCCATGGTGGACCAATGGAAGCACGCCACGTGGCAGGTCCTGATAAGTCCAACTAGGTGACACTTGTCAGGCCCTGATTGGTCCACATGGCGAGAGGTGGATTGAGGGAAAATCTCCCTAATCATAAATGACTGATTATTTCAGCTTACCCGTCTCATTGTTTGGATTAACTTCCACCCCTCAGCTCTTTAATCTGTAAGATTATTGTCAGCCTGCCCATCTCATTGATGCTACCCTCAGTCCCTAAGTTTAGCAGCTGAAATTTTAGGCAACTGATTAGAACAAGAACAAGCCAAATTTTTACTTCCAATAGAAGTACCAATAATCAGCAGTTGAAAACAATATCAAGCATGCTAAGCCACTAAAAGGTCTGAAAGATGTGTGTCAGTGCATGAGTGTGTGAGAGGAGCAAATGTCTAATTCAACTCAGGCATTCCTTTTCCAAAACTCCATCAAAAAAGCTTACATGTCAAGTATACATGATGTACAAGTACATCAGCTTCCATTCTCAACAAATTATAACACATATATCACTTAAGTTCACATAACATTAACATTAGCATCATCCACACAGAATGAATGAAATGAATATAGTTACCTCCAATTCAAGGGAGAACCCTTCAATGTCCGATAATGGCATATATAATTATCAGGTAAATCATGCTCACATTATTAGCAAAACTACTAATAGAAATCAAGCATGTCACCTAAAAAACTTCCAACCTCTTAATCTCAAAATCAATAACTTATATTGCATTGGCGGTATCTACTATCCAGCCCTTTTAAATATATAGACTACAACTCTTCTTACTAAATTTTAGCACAATAATGCACAATTACAACATAAATAAAACATACTCTAACACTATTTCCCATGATATGTTGGTGCTACATATTACAAAAATCCCTAAACCATGCAAGTTGAAGTTTACAGAACCAAGCTCAAAATAATTCAGCAAAATATCTTATCAAACATAAAACTGCTCACCAAATTCATGAATGCAGAAAGATGGCAAGGAAATCAATCAGTAGCACAAAAATCACTTGATAAATTTGAGCTCAGAAAATACTTTGTACAGTATATATAATTGGGGTCAAATTATCATGAAAATGCAGAAAAAAAAAACATAAGACCTGATAATAAATAACACCCAATAGATTACAAGTATCCAAACACAACAAAAATGCCAAGCAAAATGAATCATATTCCACCAAAAAAATCAACATAAGACCTGATAATATATAGCACCCAATAGCAAAATATTATCTGTACGGCGAGGGTTTCTCTCGAACAAATTATTGCTGAAGTCAAGTGCTTGCTTGTAGTTCCCAGATTTGTACTTTTAATGGGCAAGAGTAAGCAACAGACTGTCATCAACTACAAAAATGAGAGATAAACATCATTTTACAACTTCTATCATACTACTTGTATATTGCAATCAAGCAATAAGATGTACATTAGCTGAACAAAAAAAAAAAAAAAAACTCCAAAAGTCCAAATTAACACACAAATACAAATATACCCCAAAAGTACAACAATTAAGACAGAAAAGAACATGATAATACCAAAGATAAGTTCTTGGAAATTTAACAAGCAATTTCTACTATCTCCTCTTTTCAAATTAATGTTAATAAGTGATATAGTGAAAACTGAATACATAATGTACAAAAATTTTATATAATCTAGAAGATTATAATCTTACTCGTCACAGTAACATATTCACCAACAGTAACATAGCATCAATAAACCATCAAAAATCCCAATTCACCCAAATCAACCGAAAAAATGCCCAATTTCCACAATATGAACACTCTTTTTAAATATGCATGCATTGTCATAAAATGATTCAAAAACATCAAAATCGCATAATTAATTTCATCAGATCATCCGAACCAGCAACAATTTCATAGAAAATTAACACAAAAATCCTTTAACCTAAGAAAATAAAAATTAACACAAAAATCCTAAAAAAGCAAAATAAAATTCACAGAAAAATCAAAAGAATCACCAAAAAAAATTAAAAATAATTACCTGACCTATAACCTTGAGATTGATATGAGTAAATTGATCAGGAGCAGGCTTCTTATCTTCATTAAAAGCGTTGTTACCTCCATTGTTATTGGTATCAGTTTCTCCAGCCATCTTCAACAAATTTCGAACAATGTTACATCAATTAAACCCAAAATTTCAAAGCATTTACCAAAATATAACGCAAAGCTAAATAACCCAGAAACCCTAACCTCGAATTTCTGATTTTTGTTCAAAATTGATTCGAATATGTTGTTGTTGAAGACGCACGCACATCGAATTGATTCAAAATAGACGCACCCAGAAACCCTAACCTCCAATATTGTAGATTCAAGAAATATACGGTGGAGGCGATGATGGTTGTCCTTGGTTCGAATTGACGCCAGTTTTCGAAGGAGGGCAGCAGGTCGTTTGAGGCTGATTTCTTCAGTAGATTAGGGTTTGTTTGAGGAGAGAGGAGAGAGAAAAGAGAGATAAGAACGAAGAGGGGAAACAAAAAGAACGAAGAGGGAAATAGAAAGAAGAAAAAGGGGCGGGTTTTTATTTTTATTACAAATTGGCACAGGTTTGAACCGACGCCATTTCAAGAAATTCGCACTGGTTTGGTTTGAACCGGTGCCATTGCTCTTACACTAAATCCCGCCTTGTTTTTTTTCCACTGGCTTTCAAGAATCGGTGCTAATTTGTCGGTGCTAATTTGTGTTTTTCTACTAGTGTGGTTCTGGATATTTTGGGCGGATGTTTTCATTTCAAAAAATACAAAAAAAGTACGAGGGCTTACAGAATCCTCCGACGATGCCTCTGGTGTACGATCGTTGTCGTCGTCCATCGCCTTAAACCCTTCACTAAAACTTAATAAAAAATTTTTAAAAAAAAATCGGATTTTTGGTGGTGGATCGAATGTCGTGGGGTTGGATGTCGTGGGGTAGAATGTGGTGGGCTCGGGAATTTTTTTAACCATGTGTACTAAGTGGAGGGGTTGGAATAATATTAACATGCCCATATGTCTCAAAATGACCATTATATAGTCCAACTTACACAAAGGGCAATATCGTCCTTCCATGTCAAAATGGGAGCGATGCCTGGTAAAATGGGAGCGTTGTTTAGCAGTTCACAATTTTTTTAGCGTGCTTGAATGGGAGTAATTCTTCTTTTAGGGAGCTCATATGCTAAGATACTTCTCGGTTTAGCGTGCTTGAGTGGGAGTAATTCTGGAATGGGTGACCACCTGAGAAGTTTTCTAGTGTGCGCATGAGTGATATTTAGGCTGTAAATATATTTAGAAATACTAAAGTTAGATATTCCTATTATCTAGGAAAAATACAATAAAAAAATATAGAGAAATATTTTCCCCAAAATTTAACATTTCAATTTTTTCATTGTGCTGCACCGGTAGCACTGAGCACATGTACTTCAAAAAAGAAATCCGCTTGACGCGGGGCTTTAAGAAAGATCTCAGCAAGCTCCAATGCAATATCGATGTAATGTACTTCAAAGCAACGTTGCATTACCCTAATTACAAGTAGAGCTACATACAAATTAACAACCGAGTATAACTTCATTGGAGTGTTGAAAAGACTACAAATTAAACTATGAAAATAATGTCTTGAGGTAAGTAAGAAACATCCCACTTGAAAAATGTCGTTTGTGAACCTTTTTTTGGACTAGGTACTTAATTAGCATCACATAAATTGTGTTTGCCTCGCTCTAAAGGTACCTTTTTAACATCAACATAGGTTATGGTTGTCTCCAAAGCTATTTTTCACCATCACACTATTCATGGTTGCCTCTAAAAAAATACCATTTTAGCATCACATGGATTATGGTTGCCTCTAATTAAAATTTTAGCATCACATAATTTATTTATTTTTGAAACAAATCAATTCATTACTCAAAAGCCATCCGGCATCTACAAATGAAATCTAAATCAACAAATACATAAAATTGAACCAAATAAGGGTTTCCTTCATCAAAGTTACGATCGTTGAATAGATCGATCTTGCACTGTAGTACATCTCTCCCACACATCGCTGGAATATAAATCCTTTTCGGAGAGACGGTCTAATGATTTGTTTTAGCTGTAAGGATGATTTTCATCTAATTCACTTGAACGCCTTTATGGATTTGACAACCGTTGCAATCCTGGACAACTCTTTACCAACGAACTGATAATAGGGCAAAAGATGATTGCCTTTTTAATAAACCCTAACTAAGACACACACGCACGCACAAAAAAAAAAAAAAAAAAAAAAAAAAAAAAAAATTACCAACTCCACCATAGGGAGACAGACGAACATTTACACTACTCGTGTAGATTTATTGAAATCTAAATAGCAAAACCAAAGAAAAATAAGGGAAAAGGGTCGGAAATAGTCTAATTTTCGAAGAAATTAGACTATTTTCGGCCTAAACAGCCAAAAAATTTAGAAAACCCAAGAAGAGAGGAGGAGAGAGGAGGAGCATTAGGTTTTGTTTTTACACAATTTGTTTAATATATATAGCATCACATAGTTTATGTTTGCCTCTAAAATTACACTTATTTATTATTTATTTATTTTTTTATATTATTTTTTTTTGAGGAAATGCTTTCACTAGATATTAGCTTATTGCCTCTAAAAATGATTTTCAGTAACACATAAATTAGGGTTGCATCTAAAGATTGTTAGTTTCTACATTAAGTCGACTATGATTGTATCTTAATGTATCTTTTAGAGTTTTAGCATCACACAAATTCAGATTACCTCTTGAGACTTTTTAATTTTAACATAACACAGATTATGGTTATGGTTATATCAAAAAATACTTTTGAGCAACATCAATCAATGAATGACTTAAAAAGTAATCTTACACATTGGGAGTCTTTAATTTGAGTAGCTTTTTTAGAAGTATCTATGATTATACTCTTTTTTTTTTTTTGTTTTTTTTTTTTTTTTTTTAATCTATGATTATACTTAAACACACCAACTCGCTCTAAAAATGGACATGTGTGGCACTAAGTTAAACCATTCTCCCTTCCCACTTTTCACGAAAGTAGAAAAGATTGCAGTCATATAACATCCTACTTATCTTCTTGCCAAAATGGCATATGTTGAATATTTTGGGAGTACAAATGTATAATTTCTCCTTGGTAATATATCATGTTTGAAAAATTGATCGTTGAATATATGTTAAATATAACTTTGCCTTGTGATACCTAGGCTTTGTTCTTTTTGAACTCAACTTTTTTTTTTTATAACTTCACTTCAGTTTCAATTCAGTTCAATCCTAATAAATCCATTTCAGTTCAATTCAATCCTATTTAAATATAATTTTAACTTAAATTTAGTTAAGCTCAATTCAACTTAAAAAAGAACAGAACTTTATAATCTATAAAAGGATATTTTGGATTTTAACACCTTACAAAAGGCTGAAAATGTTTTTTAACACCCCCCAAAAAAAAACTTTTATTTTAACACCTCCCAAAAATATAAAAGTTGGAAGTTAACACCAAAATCCATCTTCCGTTAACAGAACTGTTAGTGGGGCCCACCCCAACGGATATATTTTTAAAAGATCTGTATATAAGAACCATTCTTCCACGATTCTTGCACGATATATAAGAACCATTCTTGCACGATTCTCCCCCAATGAACGAAATTGTTGTTCTTATTGAATAGCAGCAGCGCATTGCATTGTTGCACGATACTTGAAACAATTCTTTCACGATTCTTCCACGATTTTTGAGAAGAGGAACAGATTGAAGCTGCTGAAACAGGTGAGTGCGGTCAATTGTTCGGTTGTTTGGTAATTATGGTTTAAATTCTCTTCAATTATTATTTGCAATTGTTTCGTACTCAGATTAATGGTTGGATTATGTTATGTACGCATCTAAATGCCCAATTGCGAAATTAGGGTTCGTCAGAAATTGAATTTGGGGCTTTTCGTATTATGAAATTAAAAATGAATTTTGTTGCTGTCAATGTTAATTCGTCAGTGTACAAATCTGACGAATGTGACTGTCGATCTAAAATTGATGCAGATTATGTCGTTTGTTAGCTCTTCCCCTCCTGAGGCCAGAAAATGTAAGTGTGGTGTGCCAATGGCCAAGCTCACTAGCTGGACAAGGGAGAATCCAGGCAGGAAGTTCATATCATGTAAGTTTTATGACCCAATAACAGAAACAAGGGGTTGCAAAGCTTTCGAATGGGTTGATCAACCTGATGGAACAGATTGGCAAACAGGGGTTATCAACAACCTGTTGTTGGATAAGAAGCTGCTAAAGGGTGAAGTTAATGAATTGAAAAGGGAAGTTGATGAAATCAGTGGCCAAAGGAGGTGCCTACTTAATGAAGTTGATAATTTGAAGATGAGATGCAAGGCCTTGAACGCTGACAGGAAGAGAATGAACAGGGAGTGCAATGAAGGGAAGGTGTCTTCAATCAGCTGTTTTGGTTGGGTGGGCATGGCCATTTGTATAGGTTTGTCAATGGGTGTAATTTTCCTAATGGCTAGGGGTGTGTAATAGTAAGCTGTATTAAGTAGTTATAATTTCTTGTAATGACTTGAAGTGTTATAAATATGTCTTTTAATCAACCTATTTATGCCTTGTCTAAGTTCCTATTTATGCCTTGTCTTTTAATCAACCTATTTAAACATGTGAAACATTAAAACATGGGAAATATGTGAAACACTAAGATAGTTCAAGTACAGGTTGACAAAAGAACCTTACTTCAACATGTTTCAATGGCAATCAAAGCCATGCAACCATTACAATTCAATATCTAATTGTTCAAATTTGTTAAGGGAAGCCACTAAAAAACTAGCAAGTTACATAACCAGTCATGAGTACATAATAAAAGTTTGAAATTGTTCAACAGACATAATGTTTGATATCCAGCATGAGTACATCACTGAGTAAGGTTGTTGAGGGATTGCAGCCTGGCCCTTGTTACAACACCTGTGGCTGTTGTAGGCTGACTTGAGGAAGACCTTGTCTTTCTTTTTGGTTGGCTTGAGGCAGGCTGACTTGAGGAAGGCTGAGCTGAGGATGGCTGACTAGAGGATGGCTGAGCTGAGGAATGCTTAGCTGAGGAAGACTGTGGCTGTGGGCGCTTGCTGAATGGCAGACAACCTTCTTGCTCTTGAGGAAACTTTTTGTTTCCTATGCTGTTTGGTCCAGCCCCAATTGCACTCTATGACATGCATATAAAAATAAAAAGTCAATGGAAAAGACACATACATATATAAAACAAAGGGGGAGTTGGTGTAATGCTTGTGTTACCTTTTTAGCAGCCCTAATCTCTTTCTTCTTCCTCTCCTCCACCATCCAAGGAGTGTTCAGTGGGGGTCTGCCTGCTGACTTTATCAGCTCTGTAGCTGGTGCAGCAGGTACTTTGCAAGTCTTGGCATAATGCCTATATCCCCCACAGTTGCTGCATTGCTTCTTCCTCTTGGTACTTGCCTGACCACCTGAAGAAGAACATTCTCCTGGCTCAAGCTTCCTTTTTTTGCTCTTTGGTCTCCCAGGTTGCACCTTAACAGAAGGGGGTAGTGGTTCCCTCATTCTGACTGTCTCCCAGTGCTTTGGGCCAGGCATTGGTTGGACAGCTGGTTCATAAGCAGACCTGTATGTGTCCATGGTATAGTATGGGTCAACAACAGCCTCTATGTCACCCCTCATATCCAATATGCAGGCATAAGCATGAACACATGGAATGCCAGTGAGTTCCCAATGGTAACATGTGCAGGTCTCCTTGTCCAAATCAACCAACACCTGGTCATCCTTCAGCTGCACCTCAAATGTATTCCCTCTGGATGGCTGCACCACACAGGACCTAGCCACAAAGTCTATCCTCCCCAGAACATGCCTCACATATGGCACTAAGTTGTGTGTAATTGTTTTTGAATCCTCCCACTTTTCATTATTCCTGTTCATAATATACCTCCTCATCCATTCCATTTGGGTGAGGATAGGTTTATCTCTGGCAGGCCTAATGACTGCATTGAAAGTCTCACACATGTTGTTCAACAACATGTTGGACTTGCAGTTTGGTGTGAATGCATGTCTAGACCAATGGTGGGGAGGAATGTTGATTAAATACTCATATGCCTCTTCATCGAGGAATTTGATAGACTCCATGGCAATTTCATGCTCAAACTGACATATAAAAGCATACCAGAAATCACACCAAGCATATACAAGCTAACCAATATAAAAACACACCAACAGTCATATAAAAGCATAGGCTAGCTTCAACAATCAATAAACTTACAATGGTGGTGGCCCTAGCTGCTCTCCAAAACAGCTCCTTAAAGGTTGATCCAGTGAAGTTGAGCTTGAAGTTAGCCCAAATATGCCTCACACAAAACCTTTGCTCAGCTTTGGGAATAACATCAGCCATTGCTTTAATCAAACCCTACCAAATGCAGACAAAAGTATAATCATCAGTCAATCACATACATACACATGAAAACTTAGAAATTGAACCTAAATAGTTAAGAGGGAAACAGAAGCATTACCTTTTGCCTGTCAGACATGATGGTCAGCCCAGCTCCTTGATCATGTGTGAACATTGACATAAGGGATTCCAAGAACCAACCCCAAGTTTCCTGGTTTTCAATCTCCACTGTGGCCCAAGCTAGAGGAAACAAGTTGTTATTCCCATCCTTAGCAACTGCCACCAGAATTTGCCCAGGAAAGGCACCCTTGAGGTGACAACCATCCAACCCTATTAAAGGCCTACAACCCTTTGCAAATCCATCTCTCAATGGCCTTAAACAGATGAACATCCTCATGAACAATGGTGGCTCTGGCCTGTCAATACCATCAACAACAACATTGCACCCTGAACCAGGGTTGTACTTCATCACAGCTTTCCCATAATCCCACACCCTAGCATACTGCTCCCTAGCTGAACCAAATATCAGTAGTTTTGCCCTACACCTAGCTAGCCATGCCTTATAGTAACTCACATCAACTCCTAAATCATTCAAAATCCTAGCCCTAATCTCCTTAATTCTCCAACCAGGGTTACTCCTAAACTCTTCTAAATACCTCTCTGCTATGTATTCAGCAGTAAGCATCTTGTTCTTCTTTACTCTGAAGCAGGAATGGTCTAAATTCAAGGTTTTGATTTGCCAAGTTTGCTGCTTAACAAGTTTTGATGCAAACACCTTGAACTGACACTTTACCCCCCCCACACATGTACAAGCAGGCATTCTACAAGTGTAGCTATTGAACTCACAGCCACATCTATATCTACACTGAACTGTAATCCTTTTACTGTCATTATGCAAGTAGTAGAACTCATACCTGTTTTGAATGGCATGAAGTCTTAAGGCCCTCCTCAAGACTGAAGCATTACTCAATTTCTGATTTAACTTCAACTTGATTGGGTTGTCAAAGTCCACATCAGCATTAAACCAAGGAGCATAGTCCTGTTCCTCATCAGATCCACACAAACTCCTTGAATCATCTGAATCAGCATCACTTTCTGGATTCACCTTCGGTTTTCCAACATCCAAATCATTTCTCAACTCTACTCTCTTATCTTTGCCAACCCTGTCATCTACTGCACTCTCCAAACCTTTCCTAAGGCTCTTGTTCACTTTGGCCAAGATCTCCTTTGACCCTTCAATATACCATTCCTCATCCCCTTCATCAAATTCTTCTTCACCAGGTTCCCAATCTTGTCCCTCATCACTCAAATCTGAACTTGAATAACCAGATCCTTCACATCCATCATCCTTTTCTTCATCAAACCTCAACACTTTAGCATTAGCTGAGGCTTTCCTAGGTGGACTCTCCTCCCTTTGTTCAGTTTCTGTCTTCTTAAACCTAGGGCTCCTCCTAATAGTCGATGTATTTGAACTTTCTACCTTCTTATCCTTTTTTTTTGTCTTTGCAGGATTGGGTTGGGCCTCTTGTATGGGCTGACTAGGAGCTTCTGTTGTTACAAAAACCTCAACATACCCCTCTTCATTTACTGTCTCCAAAAGGCCCTTAACCTCTTCACTGTTAACTAGTTCCCTTTTCCCAGTGTTAAAGGTTTTCCCCTTCTGCCTATACCAACAGCTGTAATGCATAGGCACATCCATATCACCATTAACAAAACCATGAATTGCAGCTGTTCTAATCAAATGCACATCCAACTTAGATACTTGAACCTTCCTCTTCCAGTAACACCAACCACCACACCAACACAGCAGCTGCCTGTTTTTGGTTACTCTTTTAGGGACAAAAGCACCTCCCACTCTAAGGCAGATGTCAACCAAACTATCCTTGTCACCCATTATCTACCCACCAGTGAAAAACATATAAAACATATTAAAAGCCATGTAACTATACATGCACAATACGAATAAACAAATCCATCACAGCCACACAAACAAACACATAAAAAAATTGAAAATAAACATATACAAGCCAATGTAGGTGCTCAGTAACATAAATTAATCAACAAACCACACTTGCTAGTTTAATTAACAATAAACCACCTTAATTAATCTCTACTTTCAATTACGAAATCCAATTAACCTAAGTCGCATAGTCAGTTACAGAAATTGATTTATCAAGGCTTTCCTACTGTGGTCCCAAAATTTACCCTAATTACCCAATTATTGCAAGGTTTACAGCAATGAAGCACCAGTAATTGACGAAATTGCTATCAAAGGAGAGCAATTTTACCTTATTTTCTGTGAATTTCAAGCGGCTTTCGCACTTTTGTAGTTGAAGAAGATGATGAAGAAACCCTCCTGAGCTTATCTTCTCCAACGTTGACACCACCCTACACTCCACTTCTCAGCCAAGATCTCCTTTGGTTCAAAAGCGAAATCAATGAAGGTTCAGAAAGAATTCAATGCAGAAGGTTGCTGCGAATTCAATGAAGAAAGAAGTTTCGTGTTTTGCTGGGTGAAAATTGAAGTTCAAGCCAATTTGTGGGACCCACGTTAAATTTCCGTGACGGAAATCGTTAACTGGTGTTAACTTCCAACTTTTATATTTTTGGGAGGTGTTAAAATAAAAGTTTTTTTTTGAGGGGTGTTAAAAAACATTTTCAGCCTTTTGTAAGGTGTTAAAATCCAAAATATCCTCTATAAAATGAAGTAGAACCTGTGAACTTCTTATTAGTATACTCCGTCTCATTTAAAGCATTATGTATTCAGAATTTATATTACCAAAATGGTGAGTTACAATACAGTGATAATAACAACCAACGTAAGTACAAAAGAGTAGTGCACATGTACAAGATCAAGGAATAAAAGATTTGGATTACTTTATGGGACGGATGGATAAATCATGATTAAATGAGTTATACGGGTAATTTGTATTTTTTTTCTCTTGTAGGTAACTCGTCTTTATAATATAAGCCAAGGCTCAAGGAGGCTGTTATGTACACCCGGGGTTTATTTGCTCATTAATTTCTGCTCATTTAATAAATGAGCAAGTACTTTTGCTCATTTATTAAATAAGCAAAAATTAATTAGCAAATAATTTCGGGTGTACGGTACACCTGGGTGTATATAAAAAATTCTACAAGGGTAAAGTAATAGTATCCCGGCCCCTTGTAATTAGACTTATCTACCCCTAATTTGATTTTGAAAAATATATGTTTTGATTTTTCTAAATTCCTTCTTGATTTACATAAAACTAACATAAAATTATGCATCAAAAAAAATATTAATGATTGAAAAATAAACTAACCGACATAATGCAATTTTTCGACAATTACAAAGAAAAAACGTAGGCCCCATTTACTTCACCTTATTTTTGCTGAACTGAAATTATTTTTAATGAACTGAAATTATTTTTGTTGAACTTAAATTATTTTTACTGAACTGAAATTAATTTTACTAAATTGAAATTATTTTTGCTGAACTGCAATTATTTTTACTGAATTTCTATTATATTCCTTCTTTAAAGTTACTGATTTTTACTAAACTGAAATTATTTTTACTGAACTTAAATTAATTTTACTGAACTGAAATTATTTTTACTAAACTGAACTTATTTTTACTAAATTGAAATTATTTTTACTGAATATTATTTTTGTAAGGTAAAGTGAACAGGACCTTACATGATTTCTTTTTACCGAAATTTTCAATTGCAATAAATAACAATTTCAAATAACTCACACTAAATAACAATTTAGAAATATACTGAAAATTCTAAGAGGATAATCTAATCTTATTGTTTAGTTTTCTGGCCTCTTAATTGTTATTTGAGTCATTTAACAAAGTTAGGATTATTAAAATCAATTTTTTCATTAGAATAATCTAATGTATAATTCGGATATGCCAAAATTAAAAGAGTTTATGGAGCGCGAGATGTGCTCCATCTAATGAAGGTTGGTGGTAATATGCATCAACAAAATTATGTAGGTGGTGAGATGTAGTCACAAATTGAAACGTCTGGCAAGATGATGTGAAATTCGAATAGGAAGATAACAAGCAAGCTCTTCTAAAGTCAAGTGTGTGGTTACATGGTTGTGTTGATTGAGATTAAAAAAGTGTATCGAGTTCAAGTCGAAGTCTATCACAATATGGGTCATTGAAGACAATAGCAAGTTTTAGCAATTGTGATGTGTGAGTTTGAATTATGGGGGTGTGTTAGTTAATTGATTCAAACTAAGTTGGAATAATTTTGAGAATATTGGTTTTTAGTCTTTCCGTTAAAGACTTAATGGTCATAGGATATCAAGTTGAGTTGTTAGTGGGCTAGTTAGTGGCTAATTGTGTTATTAGTGATTTCCCTTTTTTTTTTTCTTTTTTTCTATTTTTTTTTTTTTGATATTTATATCATTAATTAGCTTTCTTAAAGGAATGAATGTATTTCATTTTATATAGCAAATGATATATTTAAGCAATCAGTTAAGTGTTTTATGCTTTCTATTCCATCTCTTTCGTTTCTCTTTTAATTTCAACTAGAACATTACCTGAGGTACAAGTTATATATGTTGATCCTAAATCATAAGATCTTCAGTTTTACTTGTTGCTGTGTATTAATTGAATGTGTGCCTGTGTGATGTTTTGATTCTAGAGATCAGCTGAAAAGCTGAGGCTTCATGCACTCATCCTATTTACTCCCAATGTTCATAATTAACTATTTATCAAGTCAATAAAAATTTGGATTAATAAAAAATAACCGAAAGTCGAAATTATTTAAAACTAATCGGTCAAAGTTAGAATTATATTTTCCAATTTTTTCTAATTTCAATACTTCATATGTTCTAGTTGTTTCTACTATGTCCTCTGTTTGTTTATGTTCTACTGATCAATTATTTTAAATACACAATTTATAAATCTGTTGAATAATGTGAGTAGTTATAAAATAAAGTATAATAATGTTAGAGAGAAAGCTAATGTAAAAGGATGAATGTAAGAAAAAAGTGGATAAAACATTGAGAGAGAGTGAAAAAGTAAAACTATTGTGGAGTTGACACGTAACAGTAAAATTGGGAGTTAAGTATAATATAAGGACCTCACTTTTACAATTTTTCACCTTTGATGACCTCTCACTTTTTTTTCAGCTTTAAGTGTTGGTAAAATACCTGTCGATTCCAATAATAAAACAAAGAAGATGAACGGAAAATTACTTGATTGATGATCTCAATTATACAGTTGTGCCACAAGACATAATCTACTGCATTAAAAGCGAAATACGCCACCACCGGTATAGGTTTTCTGATGACACGCGCCCCCCAATGTTAACACAACTCTCCTCGTAATTCGTATACCCAAACCCGAAAAGTGGAATTGCTCAAGAATTGTTCGGATCTCAAAGGGTAGGCTTGTGTTTAGGGTTTCCAAGATATAAAAAATTGTATATCTCAATTTGGGGCTAAGGATTATATATATGTGTAGAAAGAAAGGAAATAAATGAAGCAATAAAGGCCTCCAATTCCAAGCAAGCCCATGGATTGCCGCAAGCAACATAGGGCCTCCCTCACCCTTCCGCAAGCAACATAGGGCAGCGAGCATGCACTCGCTCGAGCACTCGTTCGCCCTTTCGCAAGCAACAACAACAACGAGCTAACGAGAAAGCTATCGCTCGAGCTCTCGCTCGCCCCTGCTGTAAGCTAATGAGTAGCGAGCTAGAGCTCACTCGCATATGAGCTCTCGCTCACCCTTGCCGCGAGCTATCCAGCAGCGAGCTAGAGCTCACTCGCACACTAGCCATAGCTTGACCTTGCCGTAGCTCACTTGCCTTGCGAGCTATAGCTCTGTCACTAACTCCTTGCACATGATGTCGATAGAAGGTTTGAGCTCCGATTTTCATTACAAGTATTATTGCTCCAACAATCCCCCACTAATGCAAAACGGTCTAAGATCATGAAATCTGAACAGTAAAATGAAAGGTTAGGGACTTAAGCACCTAGTATCCATAAGGTTTGAACTAATACCTAAGTGACACAAGTATTCAACACCTTTCTAGTGAGTATCCAAAGGTTTGAACTCCTAGGGGCGAGGAAGGAACATGTATCACATACTTTACCTTTTGAGCTTAAGCAATTCTGCCAGTCTTGCCAACACATTGGGCTCTCATGAATACTTCAGGATAACAACACCACAGTTTTTCCCTTGAAAGAGGCCACCCCTCGTACTCACGTAGGTGTTCCGTTTCTGTATAAATTACACATTCCCAGCACATCTAAGGTCATTCCCTACAGGCTTAAAACAAATTTAAGCACCTTGCAAACCCAAGATTCTCTATGTAATGGAATAAGAACATTAAGAACGTAAAGTTCAACCCTATCAACTCGATAGTGCATCTATTAATCCACTACTCAACGAGCTCTTAGGCTAGATGCATTAAGGGATACTCCCAACCTCAGTCATTCGGTACCACTATCGTTCCCTACTCGAGTAATATCAGGGCTAGTGATTCTAAGTCATTTAAGAACCACTATCATTCCCTACTCTCGAGCAACTGGGCTAGTAGTAGTAAGAGCAAGCAACAGCTCAACCTTCCACCTTTGGTGTCATTATCAGTCCTATTCTAAGAGCCACTGGACTAATGGCCTTAAATCCACTTAAGAGCCATTATCAATCCTTGCTCAAAGAATAACTGGACAAATGACATTAAAAGTCACGCTCAGCCTAACTGAATCTACCTGGTCAACAAACCACTCAAAAAGAGTTATAGATTCAACATACACAAATAGTGCAGATCCAACAATGAGTCAACTAAAACAAGGCTCCAGACTCATTCAGAATAACACAGTTCAAACAAATTAAAGCACTTCGGTGTGTCTATGTAAGCTATCTCAATTGACCACCCAACCTGGGTTATGGACATATTAAAAGCACTTAAAGCTCAACCTGTTAACATCAAGCAACAAGTCTACCAAAGCATCTCATAACCATATAAATTAGAGGGTTAACAAGCTAGATATCTTCAGAATGTAGACTCATCAATTAAAACTTTATCATTGGAATAAATTAAAACACCACACAGGATCGTAAACACATTCCCTTAGATAATCAAGCACTTACCTGTGCTTCATCCTTGTATAAGGACCCGCTTGATTCTTCTTTGCTTTCACATACTCTAACATGAGTATCACCTCCACAAGATCTGTCTAATTTGTCACTACAAGATCTGTAGTTCCTAACAACATACATAGACACTTGTGAAAATTAATGTAGAGAACATAAGGATCAACTTACCCCCACAATGGACAAACTTCCAGAGCACACAATCATCATCTTGACACATGTCATCCAATCTAATGAACCTTGCTTCATAATGGATAGTGTACAATAATTTGTTTTGCAATTCACTCGAAATAGAGCATCACCCTTCATCATGTAAAAACCATACACTAAAGAAGTTCAGCTAATCATCATTGTTTATTCAATCATTGTCCTTAGATCCTACTAGGACAGGTACTTGAGAATATTTCTCACTTAACCTTCATCCCTGCTTTACTCAAAGCTCAAACAATAGTTGAGTAATTCTCTCTTGACAAATAGAATAAACGATGAATTTCCCAACAAGATAACTTCATGTCAAGAATAATTTGTTAACTCATTTAACTTGCAAAATATTAGCACATTTGAACCAAACAATCAAAGGCTATAACACAAAATTAACTCTGGCTTAAACATAATAAACATAGTTTACCAAAACACTTTCCCTACATCACGAAAAAGAGATTAATGTGTACCTTTAAAGATTCATTGGTTTACTACCCAGAACCATGCTGCTTATCTCATTATTTCGTACTTGTTTCTTGGCTTTGAGGCTTACATACATCTCTATCTCAATGAACAACATGCATTGTGAAGTTAACAACATACGATCATTCTAGCATATAAACACTATCAATGCAAACCATATTAACATCACACATCCAACAAGAGGTTCAACACACATGCCAAGGCCAACTTAACGTAAAAAAGGTTGGGTACTTACATTTGACCCCCACTCACCATACATGCATGTCACAAAGGATATAACAACATGGGAAAAATTCCCCACATTCTAAGTTGTCACCTGTGCATGCACTTTATATACACACTCTTGATTTATAATCAATCATGCTAGGAAGCTTAAGCAACGTTACTTCAAAATAGACAAGCTCAGAACACAGTACAACAGGTGAGTTATAAAAGTGGTTCAGCACCAAACTTATAGAATAAATCCTGAAACCACATTTAACATCTTACCTTCAACCTCTTTCCAAACTAACACCTTTTAACTTCCCTTGAGAGGCACTTCCAACTGTTGGATACATTATAGCAAGGAAAGACATGCTACTCTCAAGCATATAAGACTCAAAAGGAGCGCACACTCGCATTAACATGCTTCTTTCCACAACTAGTTAATAAAAGGTCTATTCATATGGTTCGGGATTTTTCATCCACCACTACTTGAATACATACCACACAACAGTCCATCTTGAAAGGAATGGTGTCCTTCGAACAAGTGCATTATTCCGATAGAGGGTTCGGAATTAATTAGAAAACTAGTTATACGGCGAGGTCAAGTGATCGGAATGCCTAGCTGGAGGTCGCTTCCGATCAGTAATATTAATGAATAATTAATATTACAGCTTAATCTTGACTGAACCCTTCGGGTTACACCCAATCATGTTACCGAACTGAAGCGAAGAATTAATCCGAAGGATTATGTGAGTTAATAGAGATTATCGTAAGTCGAGTCGAATTTAGGAGTCGACGAGGCGGAAAAATCATCCAAACAACAAGTTATCGCTAAGTCGTAGCCTCGCATTAGCCTAGCCATGCGAGGGCTAGGCTAGCAAGGCATGGTTGTGCCACAAGCCCAGCATGAATGTGCGTACTAGGCTTGATGGCCGAGCATGCTTACGGGGCTGGTGCGCCTGGCCGCTAGCACGCTAGCACCAGCACGCATCAATGCATGGTTGGGCTAGCAGGCCTTACCGTAAGCTAGCATTTGACTGGTAGCGCGCAAGGGACAGCAGCAAGCCCACACTAACAAGGCACCGACAGCTAGCAAAGCTCGTTGGGCCTCGCTAGTGAGAGCAGCGCCCAACAACTCGCATAAGCGAGGCATGCTATTGCGGGCTGGTGCGAGGTCGCATGCGCACGGGCCAGCTAGCAGGCCCAGCTAAGGGGTCGGTCGCCAGCAAGGCAGCCTTGGCGCCCAAGGTAGGCCACGCCAGCTGGTGCGCTGCGATAGGCCGAGTGTGTGTGAGCCGATTTTGTGGGTTTGCTTGGGGAGCAAAGGGAAGATGGTCCTCCCCTTGTGGTCCTCACCTAACCCCTTGCTCTTTATGTGACACTTATTTCTTGGTGATTGTTTTGGCCTTTTAATTTAATTTAGAATTAAATTAAATCTTATTTTTTGCCTTTTTACCAACTATCCCACATTGAAAGATGATGGGAATTCTTGGGATCATTTCCCTATAAATACCCATCATGGGTTATTGGGATTTTCACTTGAGTTGGTGAACTTTAAGGGATCTCAAAAAGCGAGAAAACCTTTGTTTGTAAACTTTAAGTTATTTTTGGTCTAGCCCCAACTAAGGTTCGGGGTTGGGACCGGTTACGGTTTGGTAGCGAGAGTGTGAGCCGTCGATGGTCGTTGCACTTGCGGACCTTGAAGCTTTCAAGTCTGAGCCCAATGGTTGGGCGAAGCACGCTACAAGGGTGAGCATTCTTTCTCTCTCTCTTCTCTTATGTTTATGTTTATTTTGCATGCTTTATTTATGTTGTAATTATTATGCATGCGATCCGGTTATCAGGTTTTGTTTCCGCGCGGTGTTGGACACCGCAAAATCCAACAGCGGTATAAGAGCCTCTTGCATTTAATTTTTACAAATAAAAATTAATTAAGGTGATTTAAAATGGATTTAAATTTCTGGTTTAGCATCCTAATTAGATTAGGAGCTCGTTTTTTAATTGGATTAAAATCGTATATATGCTAATTTTGGATCACGAACTCTGATTTTGACTCAAAAATAGTGAATTTTGGGTGGAATCAATGTTCTAAATTAGACTTTACACTTTGTGTTTAAAAAGGCCTTTTAGAAGCCAAAATCCACCCAAAAAGTGGTTTTGAGGGGTTTTTTGTTTTTGACGAAAAATTTTAAATCTTTAAACCTTGATTAATTATGGCATGCAATTGTTAGATTATGTGTTTGATTATATCATTAATCTTTTGCAATTTTAACCCTCATTAAGCATATTTATGAAGTCATAATTGGTGCTTAATTTGGTTAGCTCTTATTTTCACATAAACTTGTAATTTCACTTTTTTGCAAATTAATTGCTTGGAGTGTGAATGTTTATGGTGAAAATGTATTTTTGAAGCCCCTAAAATGTTAAAGATTCAATTTTTAATTGTTTATTTGGTTGGATCTTAACTTTCTAAAATCCATAATGAACAAATTTTTAGTTTTAATCATTTTTTAGTTGATTAAAATCTTAAAATGTTCATACTTGTGCTTAAAAATTATTGTTCTTCATAATGGAAGATTACAATATTCAAATGTGCACAAGTGAGTGTTTGATAAAATTTTTATTAGATGAATGATTATTTATTCAAATATTTTGTCAAATCTCATTATTAATTTATGTTGGTTAAATTAATTGTGAGAATAGCCCTCAATTTTTTGTAGCATCAAGTTGAGTCAAAAATAATTTAAAGAATGGTTCTTGAATTAATTTTGGTTTGTGCACTAAAAGTTGAATTTATTTAAGTTAAACTTATTTTATTTTCATTTTGCTCAATGTTGGTTCTAAAAAGAATTTAGAATTAATTTTATTTTATCACAGACAAAATCGGAATAAAATTCCGAGGCACAAGCACGTAAATCGAGGCACCAAGCCCCGAGCACAGCCCTCGGCTAGCTGGGCTGCTTACGCAACCCACATGTGGCTGCCGAGGGAGTGCACCGTGCTTGGTGCGCAAGTGTGTGCGAGCAGCACCACTTGGTGCGAGATGGCATGCGTGTGGTGCGGAAGTGCCGCTGCTAGGCAGCGTGCAACTCGCATATTAGAAAGGCCTGCGCGACCAGCACGAGTGTGCGTGTAAGCACGGTGCTAGGGCTAGCCTAACGCGTGATTGGGACGCTGTCAGCCACTAGCACGTGGCTTGACGCTGATGTGCCTGTGCGGGGCAGCACCCACGCATGGCAGCCAAGGCTTGGTTCCTAGCAAGCCGAGCCTTGTGGCTTGGATGCCAGGCACTCGGGCATTTGAGGGGCTATTAATTTTGCGATTTTGTGTTTTTTTTTAATTTTGATTAAAACAAGGCTAGGCCTCGGTTTTTCCCGGCATTTGCAAAATAATTTTGACAAAATTTTGGTTAATCAGCTTAATTAATTTTAATTGGATTAATTTTAATTAACTTGGATGTGGAATTTAGTGGGAGTTTCATTAATCGTTTTGAGCTATTATTAGTGTGTTAATTCACATAATCGGATAACAACTTTGACTAGTTTTAATTAGGTGCGTTAATTGGATTAACCACCTAAGTTAGTAACTAGTTTTGCGCTCGTTTTGGATTGTTGCTTGAATTATTTGTAAAATGCATGGGCCGTTCACGTTAGAGAATGGATGAATGGAATAGATATTTTAATGCAGGTTTTACAAAATGGAAACTTGTGGGGTCTGACTAGGATAGTAAATACGGATTACGTTTCGTTTTGTATTTTTGTAAATCAATATACGGACTGTGTGCCGTTAAGTATTTTTGTACTTAAATTATTTAGATTAGTCCTAGCTTATCTAGTAGTTGCATAATTGATGGTAATGTCTCAAAGACGGCGTTTCTAAGAAGACGAAGCCAAAAAGATGCAACAAAGGCCCTTGAAGATTTGAAGACTCAAGTTTCAAGGGGTCATGCTAGTTGCAAAAATGCATCTTTATTATATATATATATATATATATATATATATATATATATATATATGGTTATATATATATATATGGTTATTCTTATATATACTTGCGATGATAGATGCATGTTTTGAATGATTAATTTAGTTCACTTAAATCAACCAACATAGCAACCCTAAGTCCCAAAGAATATTGAGTTAAATCTGTCATTCCAAAATGACACTTACGGAACTAATGAGAATAGTAATGGGCTATGTCAAAGCAAATCCATACTACTTTCCTAGGGAAGTAAGGTATGTTGGTGTGCTTGTCAAAGCAAGGCATCATATACACGTTATTTTTGGTTAAACTTAACGATATCAATAAGGAGTCCTTACATGTCGTGGCAATGGAGATAAATGTCAAGAAAGCATTAGATGCAACGTTTTATCGAGCTGAGAGAAGCTTAGAGCTATTAGCAATTGGATTTATTACCTTAAAATATTAAGTGTTAAGACAAGCCAAAGCATGCTTAATCACTTTTTTATTTTTGGGATCTTGTAATCATTTTATTCTCGTCTAAAAGGGACAGTGCGGATAAAACGCTTAATAAGATTGAAAATTTGCATGTATGCTTTAAATTTCAAACTTATTTGTTTTATGAATGATAGTTTTTCATTGAAAATTCTTTCAATTGTAGAAACATGTCTGCAACTAATACCAGCAACAACCAGTTTTCACTTCGTTCTATTTTCGATAAAGAGAAGTTGAATGGGACAAACTTCCTTGATTGACAAAAGAACTTGCGTATAGTTCTCATGCAAGAGAAAAAGGAATACGTCCTTGATGAAGAAATGCCCGACGCTCCTAATGAGGAGGTCACTTAGGCTGCCCTAAGCCGATGGCACGCTGCCAATCGGGATATCAAATGCATCATGTTGGCCACAATGTCTCCGGATCTCCAAAACACCTTTGGAAAGGAGACGACTTTTAAGATCATTTCCAAACTCTAGAACATGTTCCAAGAGTAGGCCCGAACTGAGCTTTTTGAGACACATAGGCAGATCCTTGAGAGCAAGCTCAAGAAAGGAGAGTTGGTCAGCCCACATGTACTTAAAATGATCGGATTATTTAAGAACATGGAAAGGCTTAATGCTGGGTACTCGAACGAGATGGCAATTGACATTATTCTCCATTCGCTGCACAAAGGCTATGATCAGTTCAAGATGAACTATAATATGCATATCATGGAGAAAACCCTCACCGAGCTTCATGGAATGTTGAAGCAAGCTGAGCAAACGCTCAAGGATGAGGGGAAGCATGATATGCTTATGGTCAAGAAGGGCAAGCCATTCAAGTGCTCAGGCAAGAAGAAAGGCTTCAACATAATTCATTCGTAGCCGTAGAAAAATTCCCTCTTTATTGATACAGAGAAATCGTCCAAAATAATAGTTCATCCGAATCATTATAATCTCCATCTCAAATTGATTAATTCAAGAATCAACAGTATAAATAAATTAATACTATTGTACTTCTAAATTGTTGGTAAAATACCTATCGATTCCAATAATGAAACAAAGAAGATGAATGGGAAATTACTTAATTGATGATCTCAATTATACAGTTGTGTCGCTAAACAGAATCTACTGCATTAGAAGCAAAATACACCACCATCGGTACAGGTTTTTTGATGACGCACACCCCTTAATATTAACACAACTCTCCTCGTAATTCGTGTACCCAAACCTAAAGAGTGGAATTGCTCAAGAACTGTTCGGATCTCAAAGGGTAGGCTTGTGTTTATGTGTTTAGGGTTTCGGAGATAACAAAAATTGTAAATCTCAATTTGGGGCTAAGGAGTATATATATATGTGTAGAAAGAAAGGAAATAAATGAAGCAATAAAGGCCTCCAATTCCACGCAAGCCCACAGACTGCCGCAAGCAACATAGGGCAGCTGGAGCACTCGCTCGTCCTTCCTTAAGCAACAACAGCAGCGAGCTAACGAGCGAGCTATCGCTCGAGCTCGAGTTGTCCCTCCACAAGCTGATGAGCAGCGAGCTAGAGCTCACTCGCATATGAGCTCTCGCTCACCCTTGCCGCGAGCTATCCAGCAGCGAGCTAGAGCTCGCTCGCACATGAGCTATAGCTCAACCTTGCCGTAGCTCACTTGCCTTGCAAGCTATAGCTCTTTAGGTAGCTCCTTGCACACGATGTCGCTAGAAGGTTTGAGCTCCGATTATGCAAGTATTATTACTCTAACATTAAGGACTTAACATTTAATTTGGTTTCCGGTCATAAGTAACATTTGTTAACTCAAGTGGAGTTAAGCAGGAGTTTAGCCATCATAAATCATAATGAGATGGCTGACGTGGCATGGGAAAACGCGCGTGCAAATTCTACCAAAAAAGTTATCCTCGTATTAAAGTTTTTCATCCCCTGTTAGAAATTTCACCATTGTTTGAAGAAAAACAATGGCTCCATCATTTTCTCTCTATTCCATTAATGGCGTCGTCCCTTTCTCCTCCGACACCGTTAAGTTTGTCGGCGATTTTCTCATATTCAATCTCCTCTGATTCTCCTTCATCGTCGTCACCATTGCAGCAATTTTTGGTTGCTGTTGCTCAAGAGGTTAAAGATTTTTTTTTTTTTTTTTCGATTTTCTTTTGGTCGCACCAGAGTTGCATTGAGATGCATTTTCCACGGACAAGGATGCTATATTTCTCAGTTAACTATCAATCCACTATCAATTGGCACCACTTCTATTGTTAGGGAGTATTTCTTTCTTTTTTTTTTATTTTTTTCTAAATTTCGATTGATTTTTTTTCTAAAAATCTTGTTTGAGGGTTTATCTTTTCCTTTTGTTTCAATTAAGCAATGTATTTTTAAATATACACCAAAATCGTTATATATGTAGTATGAGTATATTTGGGGAATTAAGTTTATCCACCACATTAATCAGTAGCGTATCTAGGATTTTAGAACATGTTATGCACAATAAAAATAGTGTATAAATTACATGTGGTAGCATTAAAACACGATAAATCAGTCATATAATTCAAAAAAAATAGTCTCATATTGTAGCATGATATTATGTACAGAGTACTTCGTGTCTCATATACAAGAGTCTCATGGTGTATATATGTATTTTTTTTTTCTTTTTTAAATAAAGAGAAGCTAAATTTTATTTCCACCAAGGATATACACTTGCATACCCTTGGTCTTAATTGTATCCGCCACTGACATTAGTTCATGTTTTTTCACAACTTCATCAGTATGTGATACAAGTAGCCCCTTAAAAGCCTTGTATGCTTGCTTCTTTAGCACTATGACCTGGAGAACTATTACTTCAGCTAGTAGAGTGAATATGAAGGGTCATATGTTAATGCAAAATTAATGGACATTTCAAAATTTTACACAAACCTGTTGCTCCCCTTGGGCCTTGCTATTGTAAAATTCCACTAATTATTGTTGATAAGATTAATAACGTGATTTTATGTAAATTATTGAAAATAGGATGAATTAGTGAGGGGAATCATGAACACGTAAGTTTATTTACTTTATTGGGTGGTATGAATTTCAATTCTTGTTGACTTGGATTTTTTAAAAGAAAATTCATGGCTGTCCTTGGTGATTTGCACCTTGTTCTTACTCACGGGAGAAATTATGCATTTCCATCATCCATGAGGGAAATCATCCTATGTTCCTTTTTTTTTTTGGCAATGCACTAAGTGCTTTTTTTTTTTTTTTTTTTTTTTTTTACTGCTTTGAAGGACTTAACATTTGATAATGAAGAGATTAACATTTTGGCCGGACCTCAGGTGAGTTAAGTGGCTGAAATATTTACCCCATATCCTTAAATTATAATACTTAAATTGTAAAATGGTAATAAGCTAAAATTAAGAATAAACAAAGTAAGTAAATACTCTTTGTCAAAAAGAAGAAGAAGAAGAAAAAAAAAAAAAAGTTAAATACTCCTATAAAAGAAGGAAACAAAATGAAAGAGTGATACTATATTTCTTTATGAAAGAAGTGATACTATGTTTCTTGATAAGTAGAGTAAAAGTATAGCAAAAAGAGTATATTGATAAGTGGTGTCCTACCCTTTTTATATGTCAGCCACATGCTATATGCCTATATTTCTCCAATCCTCTCTTATTATGCAAAGACATCATCTTCTACGTGGATGATCGACTCCTCATTTTTAAGATTATCGCAATTTGAAAATCACGACTCCATTATTATAACCCAAGCGCACACATTACTTGACTTCTCCGTTTTTTTTTTTCTCTATAAAGTCTCCAATTCTATGATTTAATTAAAATATTCTAGAAATTAAAATAGATACTAATATCATATTCTACCACCGTTTTTTTTATTTACACCTTTTTATAATCACTCTTGCCAACACATATTTTTAACGCTTAATATCTCTAATTATCAATATTGTAAAATTATAAAAAGTGGATACTAATATAAATATATATTAAGACGATTTAAACAAGATCCCACATGACTATATTTTATCGTATTGATAAATCACAAAAACGAGTCAAAGTGTAGTGTATGAATAGTGTAAAAGCCAAACTGTGTCAACCAAAAAAAACTGAGTTAGTAATATTTTAAAAGTTAAAAGTACAAACCAAATTAACAATACATTTACGTATTTCAAAATACTTCCTCCTTTTTAAAATTATTATACCACTTTTCGTTTAAGGAAATTTCATAAATATTGCACTATATACATTTTAGGATACAAAATATTTGCATTCACACTGCAAATATCTAATATATCTAGACTTTTAACACTTGATTATTTAGTTTATGTTTACATCACATAGATAATTTTGTACTTTTATCCCTCTCTCTTCCTTTTTCCCACTATTAAAAAGATATGTCCAACCTCTATGGTGTAATATTAAAATAAGGGATGAAATATAAGATTTCATTTACATTAATAAATAAGAAACACAGAGTAATAAAAACAATCAGCGGTGATTTTATAAAAGAGGGAATATTATTTATTTATTTTTTAAAATATATTGTTTGGATGTATATTAATGGAAAGATCAACTATATATTTAACCAAGCTTTCTATTTCATTTATTTCCTTTTTCGTTCCTTCTATTTCCTTCACCTTGCACACAGGCAATAATGCACAATTGAACAGTTCTAAAAGAACACGTCGCCGCTTACTAATGAAAAGACAAACGGTAAAAATACAAAAGATAAATAAAAGAACAATATCATCCTAAACTAAACAAACAAGATATTTTGCACCGTGTGTTCATCTTAATATGTGCCTATATGGACCTACAAAGCACGTATTTTCACATTTTATTTTAACTCTCTTTTTGCATGTTTTTTTATTCTAAAATTCACTATTTTCATTAAATTTTTAGGAATACAAGTAATTATTAATCACCTTTAATAATTACCCTCTGTAAATAATCATTTGATCAAATTGTATATTTCGTGCACCGTTTATAAAACTATGTCACTAACAAAGTATTGGCCAATTGATAAGTATATAAATTTTTAATTTGAAATTGGAGGATTAATCTTTATTAAAGACATTTTGAAGTAGAAATCCTATTAACCTTCATAAATAAGTGTCTAAATCACTAGATCACTAATCCGAGTCTGATTAACAAGTAAGAGGTTCTGAACTAGTTGATAGTTCTTCTTACTTACCAAACCATATATGTGTACATCTATAGAAATCCTACGGCCATATAAGTGAAAATACCAATACAAGCTAAGTTACACATTTTCCTGCATTTTAACAAAAATTATGGAAGCTCCAAACTCAGATAAAAAAGTTCATCATGCAATAGTTCTTCCCTTACCACTTCAAGGCCACTTAAATCCTGCCGTTAACTTCTCTCTCAAACTTGCATCATCAAAAAACTTCACCATAACTTTCTTAACCTTTGAATTCCTCCACCAACAAATCACCCAAGCCTGCCCTAGAGACAACTCCGACGACATCTTTTCTAGAGCTCGTACCGGGCTTGATATCCGGTATAGGGCTATACCCGACGGACTGCCTTTGGAGTTTGATAGGGCGGGTAAAGGTGATGAGTTTGTAGGTTGGTGTTTGCATGGTGGTATGTTTGATTTAATGGATAAGGAAATTGAGAAGTTAGTGTTGAATTCAAACCCAAAAGTTGATGTGTTAATTATTGACTCATTTTATCCTTGGGCTTCTAAGATTGCTAAGAAGTTTGGGCTTCGATCTGCTTCGTTTTGGACTGAGCCTGCTTTGGTTTTCAATCTTTATTATCATATTCATCTCCTTAAGCAACATGGTCACTTTGATTGCCCTGGTATTTACTCTTTATCTCTATGTATATATATTCTTGACCTATTAATTTGTTATACTTCGTAATCTATTTGATTTGAGGAATATACTTTTGTTGAGGAAACCCATTTATGGGATTTCATATCTCATGTATGGAGAAAAATCTTAAAAGGATGAAAATAACATTGACATTGTGGTAAATTTCTTAATAAGTTAATATAATTATGGTGTGTTCTATTCATCTGATTAACTAACTTGATCAACTGATTTAAATTCAAACTTTTAGCTTATCAAAAATTACAAGGCCTAAATTTATACTTGAATTAGTAGACTAGTCTATCATAGAAATTTACTCCATCTGTTTTTTGTAAACGATGACTTTAACTATAAAAAAAATCTTTGATAAATAAAAGAATTAATATGTCCACGTGGAAACTTGTTGATCTGTTTGTGTAGTTTCAAAATAATACTAACTTTTTTTCACTATCTTTTTTTTTTTTTTTTAATATTATGCATGATTTTTTTTAAAAAAATATTGATAAACTCAATTGTATTGAAAAATTGTGCAAAAATATGAGTCAAACAAAAGGAAATGAAAAGTCTAATGTAGTAAATAATTTGACACATCACTAGAATATGATTTGAACCTCTTCGTATGATGGATTGATAAAAAAGAAGGATTAATATTACGATTTCCATGTTGTACTAATGTCATTTTTGTTATATCAATTTTTGTCATTAGATATTCGGAAGGATCCAATTGATTACATACCAGGAGTAGACTCAATTGACCCACAAGACTTGATGTCATATCTCCATGACAAAGATATCTCAACAAACATTCACAACTCAATTTTTCAATCATTCCAAGAAATTAGATTAGCCGATTATGTACTTTGTAACACAGTTGAAGAGCTTGAATCAAACACCATCTTAGCCTTACAAGATATCATGCCCATTTTTGCAATTGGGCCAATTTTCCAATCCGAGTCACTAGAAAATATTGTGTCCACAAGTCTTTGGGCCAAGTCCAATTGCTTGGAATGGCTGGGTACCAAGCCCAATTGTTCGGTTTTGTATGTTTCATTTGGTAGCCTTGCTAATTTTACTCAAAATGATGTTGTGGAGATTGCTTATGGTCTTATGGAAAGCAACGTTGATTTCATTTGGGTGCTTCGCCCTCGTACCGTGCTTCATGAATCCAATCACTTGTTGCCCATGGGGTTCGAGGACCTCGTTTGTGGTCGTGGGATGGTTGTTCCTTGGACTAATCAAATCGCGGTTTTGTCTCATCCTGCTATTGGTGGATTCTTGACACATTGTGGGTGGAACTCTGTGTTAGACAGTATGTGGTATGAAGTTCCAATGTTGTGTTTCCCGGTATTTTCTGATCAATTTCCTAATCAGAAGTTAGTGGTTGATGATTGGAAGGTCGGAATTAATTTGTGCAAGGAAAAACCATTGAGGAAGGAGATAACGGCACAAATCAAGAGTTTTATGATTCAACACAAAGGTAATGAATTGAGGAAACACATTAGTGTGTTAAGGAAACTATTAGGCAACGCATTAGAAGATGGTGGATCTTCAAGTAAAAATTTAGATCTGTTTATTGAGCACTTGGATCAGTGACATGAATTTCATATGAAATAAGTCCTTATGTATCCTTCTAATACATGCATTTTAATTTCGCTATAAGAATCGGGTCATTATTTCATGTTTATTCAAATAAATTGATTATTTTTTTCCAAAAAATATTTGATTATATATTGGTATAGTTATTAGGAGTTACAAAACATTAACTAATGATTTTGTTTGGAGAATTGCTTGAGGAATAAAATCTTATTTACATCACTTTTGTAATTGTAAGTCACTACATAACTAAAAAAAACTAGTGATATTTTACCTTAAGTTTAGCATCTATTATCACCTCTGTCCCCAAATAAAAGTCACATTTCACCTTAGCTCTTGTTGTCCAATCCCTAAATAAAAGTTCTAAGCTATTTAACATTCATCTATTTAATTGAAAACAATTAAATTTCACTACCTTCTTTTTTATTCACTTTTAATCAAGCAAACATCACTATCTTACTTTTTATATTCACCTTTAATCAATTACTATTACAATGTATAAATACTCTGTAAGTCTGTATTATGTTCATTTTTCTAAAACTATGCAATACTCATTAGGAGACGGAGGGAGTAACAGAAAATTATTGCTCATACATATTATGAATATTCTGCGGTGAATATTTTTATTTTATTTTATTTTATTTTTTTGACAGGGTCGTGAACATTTTATATTATATTTTGGGTTGTCGTTTTAAACAGGTGCCCGGTGTGCACCATCGACTATAGTATTACCTACATCAGAGTATTTAATGTAGTTAGGCTTAATTAATATTAAAAAAAATTCCATAAGAGTTGACTAATAGTGTCTCCATGTGCATTAGTGCATACAAAATCCCAAATCTCTCCTAAAATAACTAACAATATATGCCAGGTTCAAAGTAAACGAACAAGACTTCGCAAATCCATAAACAATAGTATCCCAGATTCTGCTGTTTGACGTTAACGGTTAACAAATATTGTTTGTGAATAAAAAAAAATTCATAATAATTTTAATTATGATAATAATAATTGTTATAGATACATGTATGTTGTAAATATATCATTAAGTTGTACCGTTATAGCTAGGATGCAATGTATTACGTGATTATTATGGGGTTCTAATTGTCCCATGCATTGTTAATAGTCTTAATAATGGCATTAAACAAGAATTTGACCTTCTAATTTAATTATTAGAAGTCTAACTAACAAATACATAACCGATTCTTTACACCTGCAGCAAATTTCCAAAATAATTTAGAAGATGTACATGGAGTGCGCAATTATATAATTTGATAGTATAACCAAAAATTTGTTTTTCTCTCTCCTCTTTGTAAAAAGCAAGTCAAACAATGATTTGAGTGAGGTATTAGTATATTACCTTAATACCTTATTATGCATGGTTATCTCATGGATAACCTGAAAGGTAGTATTAAACATCTTTGTATTTAGGTTGAATTAATTAATTATATATATATAAAGGCTGAATTATATTTTGGGTATAATTTATCTTAACTTAGCTAAAGTACTTTTTATGAACGTATCCAACTAACATGGTTAATTATAAGTAAATTTATGACAAAAATAATCCAGGTGAACTCGAATGATCTAATTAGCTTGATCCACAACCCAATTATACTTGAACTTGGATTGGATGATCCAAAATTGACCCAACCGCCGAATGAACCAAAAGATTACCCAAAATTGGATGACTTGAATTAGAGGTGTCAAATAGGGTTTTCAAGTCGGGTTCAGGTCGGATCATGTCAGGTTTCAGGTCAAATTCAAGTCGAATCATGTCGATTTTTTTTTACTTACAAGTCGGGTTCAGGTTAGGTTGGGTCAAGTTCGATTCGGATTATTATGACATGCTTTATACCTTTTAGGTTACAGTTTGGGTTCGATTCGAGTCAATTTTGGGTCGGGTAATGTTTTGGGTTCGGTCTGTGTCAAGTCGGGTTATAGATAAGTTTGAAGTAGGTAAATTTCGACCGAATGAACTTCAAGTCGGGTCATTCTTAGACTCGAACATATATATATATATGTATATATATATATATATACATATATATATATATACATATATATATATACATATATATATATATATATATACATATATATATATATATATATATATGGAATCATGTGAGAACCCATGGCTTAAGTGAGAACCATTTTAAAATGAGAACTCATCTAACACCATTCATTTTTATTAGATGAATGGTTTAGATTTATTGTTTCATTAGTGGGAATTCACGTGGGCCACCTTCATTAATTGTAATGATTGTTTGTATTTTTTTTTTTTGTAATTTTTGTGCATTGGGACACAAAATCTGTCAAAAGCTGTCATTATTACATGCTTTTTATTATTTATTGCATTGAAACACAAAATGTAGCTGAAGTGTACGTCGTAAATGATGTTTCGTAAAATATATCAAGTGTTTCAATTTATAATATTAATGTTTCATATATATTATTGCTTGTTTCATATAGTTGGGCTCTATATGAACTAGGTGTATTGTAATTTCTTATACCTTATCTGATGTTTCAAAAAATATACCTTATGTTTCATTTTATAGTGATTATGTTCCATAAAATATATGTATTGTTTCATATACAAATGATATTGTTTTTTGTATTGGGACACAAAATCTGTCAAAAGCTGTCATTATTATATGCTTTTTATTATTTATTGCATTGAAACACGTTAATTTGCATTGGAAAACCAATAGATTGTTCAGTAAAATGCAAGGTTCACATAAATTCGAACGTTACGTTAAAATGTAGTTGAAGTGTACGTCATAAATGATGTTTCGTAAAATATATCCAGTGTTTCAATTTATAATATTAATGTTTCATATATATTATTGCTTGTTTCATATAGTTGGGCTCTATATGAACTAGGTTTACTGTGATTTCTTATACCTTATTGATGTTTCAAAAAACATACCTTATGTTTCATTTTATACTACTTATGTTCCATAAAATATATGTATTGTTTCATATACTATTGATTTTGTTTTATGCATAAAAATCATTGATGTTTCATATAATATTTCATTCGAATATTATTTATATTGTTCTAGAAATATGAACTATTGTCCCATAAATATTATACATTGTTCCATACCATATGTGTGAAATGTACCAATGACTGAAATGCGTATTCCCAAGAAAATTAAAAAGCATGTACCAATGACTGAAATGCATGTTCCCAAGAAAATGCATGGGAAAGTGATAATTAATCTCAGTCATCCATTAAGTGTAGTTGGTGTACGTTAATGATGTTTCATAAAATATATTAAGTGTTTCAATTTATAATATTAATGTTTCATATATATTATTGCTTGTTTCATATAGTTGGGCTCTATATGAACTAGGTTTACTGTGATTTCTTATACATTATTGATGTTTCAAAAAACATACCTTATATTTCATTTTATATTACTTATGTTCCATAAAATATATGTATTGTTTCATATACTAATGACATTGTTTTATACATAAAAATCATTGATGTTTCATATAATATTTCATTCGAATATTATTTATATTGTTCCAGAAATATGAACTATTGTCCCATAAATATTATACATTGTTCCATACCATATGTGTGAAATGTACCAATGACTGAAATGCATGTTCCCAAGAAAATTAAAAAGCATGTACCAATGACTGAAATGCGTGTTCCCAAGAAAATGCATGGGAAAGTGATAATTAATATCAGCCATCCATAATCTCAAAATTGATGGTGTAAAATTGGTTCTTATTTTAAGAGGGTTCTCATATAAGCCTTGGTTCTCACATGATTCCACCCCTATATATATATATATATATATATATATATATATATATATATATATATATATATATATATATATATATATATATATATTTATTCGGGCACCAGTTTGGTCAGACTCTCATATTTATTACAAGACCTAGTGTTTGACGCATTAATTATTCATCAAGAATTACTATTGATTTTCATCTTTAGCAACATGCATCCTTTGATCTTCATTATTGAAATTTCATAGGACCCCAATATAAATAATTGAGATGATAGCCAAGGAGATAATCAAGATTCATTTAATTTAATAATTATGCACAATATTCATACAATCACATATACATAGGTCAATGCATAGTTTAATCCCATGCATTTACACTAGATTATATTTTTGTCAATTATTATAAAATCCAAATGATTGTCTTCAAGACATTCACCTACAAGATTATATGTTGTCTGGAATAATCTGCGGATAATTATGTCAACACCTACGTACATTCCATGGCAATAATATGATCTTCTACGCAGGATTTGCTACATAATTTCTAACAACCAAGCTAAGTATAGGAAGTATTATGTGCATTATTGTATTAAATTATTAACCAATTACTTATTCATTTGCATGTCTTTCCTTGCAGTGTGCATAGTGTGTAATGTAAATATAGGCATTCACGACATTTGCTAATTACATTTGCATACATACATTAACAGTTTCATTCATAATTCATAACCAATTGTGAGAAGGTAGAAGAAAAAAAAAATTAAAAAAAAATGAAGTTTTCGATTGCTAGTATTTTGGTCAAAGCGTTGGCTCTATTGCTCATCTTGGCAATAAGTCATGTGGATCAATCTCATGGTTCTAATTTGAAACATGGACGATCAAAACCGGGCTATGGTCGTAAATCCCATGGCTCGGTTGATGGAATAAAAGACCATGATTCCAAAGGTTTGTGCCCTAGCAAACTAGTGGATATTGAGGCAGCACTCACAACCAAATTACAAGAACATTTCCGAAAGGACCCATCTATTCTCCTGCCCTGCTCCGAATGCAATTTCATGATTGTTTTGTACATGTAAGTCCTCGATCAACTTTCAAGCCATCTATATCATTGCATCAATTTTATGTCCATATGGTTGATAATGACATAAATCACATAATTAAAATGTTTAATCTAATTTTTTTTTTTCCTCTTTTCCAGGGATGTGATGCATCAATCCTTATAATGGGACTCTCCTCTGAGAAAACAGCCGGACCCAACCTTAGTGTACGAGGATATGAATTGATTGATGCCTTGAAAGATATAGCGGAAACACAATGCCCTGGTGTTGTATCCTGTGCAGACATCATTGCTATTGCTACTAAGGAAGTTCTTAGAATGGTAAATTCTTACACTAAATACTTTTCGGTTTTCCATTTAATGGTGATTCATTTGTGGCTCAATACTTTGAAGTTAAATATACATCTTTTTAATTTTCTTTTAATTAATTTGTGTTCATCCATTAATAGGGTGGTGGGCCAAACTAAGTACAAACTGGGCGAAGAGATGGACTAGTGTCAAGAGCCCAAGATGTGAATCCTCCAAGTCCATTATTGATAGTGAGTGAAACCATTTCAGCATTTAATGCAAAAAAATTCACAACAGAGGAAATGGTTACTCTCTTATGTTGTCACACTGTTGATGTGAATCCTCCAAGATAGACTATACCAAGGTACTAGCCAATTCGACCCAATTATGGATCCAACTCTTCGCAAACAACTTATGCCAACATGCCCCAAGGGCACAACAGCGAACTGTTCCACATTTCTTGATCAAAATCCACAAAGCTCAAATATAGTCGACAATTCTTTCTTTGTCCAAATCCTTGAGCAAAGAGGAATCGACCAAGCATTGGCTCGTGATATTAAAATAGTTTCATTTGTTCAACAATTTTCGCAAATTGCTTCCTTGTTCAACTCTAAATTGGCTAGTGCCATGGTAAAATTGCAGGCACTCGATGTCCTTATCGGTAGCCAAGGAGAGATTAGAAAAACTTTGGCTAGTGTTATTAGCCCGGCAATGGAACATGCTTAGCTATTTTTTATACTATATTTAAGCAATAATATTTGCATTTATATGTAATTATATGTTAACTTCTCTGCCTTACGCTGGTTCATATTTTATCGAACTTTTTGGTACCAACTAATTTGCTTTTTTTTTTTTTTTTTTTTTTTTTTTTTTTTTTTGACGGGAAGATATCATAGACATTTTATTACTCAAAATCGTGCTCAACATCAGCCAATACTAGATGGGAAATTTCACTAGGAACTTCCTCCATCCAAACTCTAAGTTCCTCGAAGGAAGAACTAAGATTAGCAAGCGCGTCGGCTACACCATTGCCACTACGCTTTACAAAGGAAAAACAACATGAGAGGCACCTACTGGATAGCCGAAGAATGTCATGGGTGACCATACCAAACAAAGTATTGGGAGCACACCCCTTCGACAGGTGACTAAACACCTTAAGACAATCGGTTTCCAGGCATAACTTTCTGAACCCCGAATCCAGAGCAATGGATATGGCGTGGCGCATTGCTAAGGCTTCAGCTACATCAACATCAAACTTACCCCTAAGACAAAGGCAAGTGGAGGCCATTACATCCCCCTTATCATCCCGCATCACACTCCCTGAGTTGTTGTTGAACATCGCCACATCGGAATTAACCTTTATCACTCCATGATCTGGTGGTTTCCATTTATCCTCTATTAGCTGATGGCTGTGTGTGGGTGTTTCCAAGGCTGACTGCGCTTGATCATAGTCCCTCACCATGCTCACTGTCCTGTGTATAACATCCATCACATCTCTCTTCCTCTTCTCAAAACACCAAGCGTTTCTACGGAGCCAAATGCCCCACACAATAGCCAGGAAGGTATTCCACCATTGAGGATTCTTATGTATCGTTCGAATAGAGGCACACCAATCTCCGAAAGTCAGCCCCTGGAAACTTTCCACCTCCAAACGTAGAGGGGAGAGATACCAGATTCTTCTCACATCCGGGCATAGAGCTAACATATGCAAAATCGACTCATTTTCAGCTCCACACATCTGACAAATGGGGTCAATAGACATACCTCGCTGAATAAGGCATTGATTCGCAGCCACTGCTTCTTTAATAGCTCTCCAAGCGAAGTTTTTAACTTTGGGTGGGATATCAGAGTTCCATATCACTGGCCAGTCAAACTTGCAGGGAGTTTTTGAGGATGTAGCTGTACCATTCCTTTCTTCCAAGGTCAACATATTATAGGCGCTTTTGACCGAGTAACATCCATCTTTTGTGAAGTGCCAAACCCACGCATCCTTCCTGTCATAAAGGGGCACAGGAATATTACGTATTTCATTCACTTCCAACGAGGATAGACACGAGCTTAGGGCTTCAATATTCCAGGCATTATCAGCCCAGAGGTCTCGAACAAACATAGGGCCTCCATCTCTATTACTTGGGCTTGACATCACCTTAAATTCTGGAAGAGTTGGAACCCATGGGTCGTTCCAAATGTGCACTGTGGAACCATTCCCTAGAGCTTTTCTCGCTCCTTTCCAAAGTACATCCCTGGCTCCCATAATCGATCTCCATGTATAACTAGAGCTTGGGCACAGTTTTGCCTCCATTAAAGAAGAGTGGGGGAAATACTTTCCTTTAAGAACACGGGCCACAAGAGAGTCCTCGTTTGTCAGGATACGCCACGCTTGTTTACCAAGTAATGCTTTATTAAAATTTCTCATGTTCCGGAATCCGAGACCTCCTTCCTTCTTAGCAGAGTGTAGCTTATTCCAAGCAATCCAGCATAACTTTCTTTCCTCTTTTTTTTGGCCCCAAAAAAACTGACGGCACATTTTTTCGATCCCATCAAGAATGCTCATCGGGATTAAAAAACATTGCATTGTGTATGTAGGGATTGCCTGAGCTATTGACTTGAGCAAAACTTCCCGGCCGGCCTGTGATAGGAAATTACCTTTCCAACCTTTCAGTTTCTTCCAGACACGATCCTGAATATTATGAAACACCTGTTTCTTGGAACTACCAATGTATGTTGGTAACCCAAGATATTTCTCATGTCCTTCGACAGCCTTAAAGGATAACTTCATCTGAAGCATAGTTCTCCGTTCTTGCCTGATGTTTCGGCTGAAAGACACTTCTGACTTATCCATATTCAGTTTCTGACCCGAAGCCACTTCATAGGTAGAGAGGATTCCCAAGACATGATCAACTTCCTCTTCCGTCGCTCTAACAAATAAGAGACTGTCATCTGCAAAAAAAAGGTGAGATATGGGGTTGACATGTCTTCCTATTTTCACTCCATGAATCAGATTTCTCGTTTCCTCATCTCTTAATAATGTTGAAAGCCCCTCTGCACACATAATAAAGAGAAAGGGGGAGAGTGGATCGCCTTGTCGAAGTCCTCTACTTGGTCTGAAGCTTCTCGAAGGTTGCCCATTAACTAGAACATCAAACTCTGCCGAGCCCACACACCTCATAACCAGTGTAACAAAAGACTCTGGAATTCCCAATTTTATCATCATTTTTTCCAGAAAGACCCACTCTACCCTATCATAGGCTTTACTCATGTCAAGTTTAAGCTCGTGATAGCCTTTGTTGCCTTTTTTCTTCTTCCTGAGGTAATGAAAGCACTCATATGCCACTAGGACGTTGTCTGTAATTAATCTTCCAGAGACAAAACCACTCTGTGACTCATGAATAATGACAGTAGTACTGACTTAAGACGATTAGCAAGTACTTTGGTTACAATTTTGTACATAACATTACACAAACTAATAGGCCTATAATCAACAGGAGACTCACATACTTTTTTCTTCGGAATTAATACAATATGAGTTTGATTAATAGATCCTATATCACCATCATTATTCAAGATATTTAACACTTTATCAACGACATCAGAACCAACAATATCCCAGAATTTCTGGAAAAAAATTGCAGACATACCGTCTGGGCCCGGGGCTTTCGTCGGGTGCATTTGGAATAGGGCATTTCGGACCTCCTCAGCATGAAATGGAGCAGTCAGGTTGCTATGTTGCCGTTCTGAGACCCTTCTTTCCACTTTCTCTATGACCGGATCCGGTTCAATAAGACTATTTGCAGTAAAGAGCCCTTGAAAGTAGTCCACAAAGACCTCTGTAATTTGCTCTTCATCAACAAATTCATTCCCCGCAGCATCTTTGATCTTTTTTATATTATTTCTTTCGAATCTTTGCTTGGTTTTCGTGTGGAAGAAAGTAGTATTCTTGTCTCCATGTTGTAACCAGTCTTGCCTACTCCTTTGTTTCCAGTACATCTCCTCCCTTTTCTCTAGTTCATCCATTCTATCATCAAGAGCTTTCATCTTATTTATGGCTTCCACGGTTTGGGGTCCTTCTAAGAGTTTCTCCATTTGATTCCTACAATCCTGTAGCTCCTTCATAAAATCTCCGAACCTAACCTTGCTCCACGAACTCAGCCTGGATGAGGTGAAGGAAATATTCGAGCAAAGGTCACCTCCCATCTCCCATGCTTCCGAGACCACATTTGCACAACTTTCATCCCTTAGCCACATCTCCTCAAAACAGTACATCTTCTTTTTTTTCTTTTTTTTCTTCGGTAAATTCAAAGCCTTCTTAATACACAAAAGAATTGGGAGGTGATCAGACCTCCTTTTTGTGAGATGCGATACAAAAGAGCCTGGAAAACGCTATCTCCATTCCCTATTTGCTAGAAAACGATCAAGGCGTTCTTATATGTTCTCCACACCTCTATTATTTGTCCATGTGAAATCATGGCCAATAAATCCAAGATCTTCTAAATTACAGTAGGTGGTTGCCTCTCTCAGTATTTCAGCTTCCTCATCACAGAAAATACGACCCCCCCATCTTCTCATTTGATTGCATCATGAGGTTGAAGTCACCCCCCGCAAAGCCATGGTCCTCCTTGTTCATGCCATAAATTTTTTAAGAGCAGTCCCGTCCCCATCTTCTTGCCTTCCTCTAAATATCCATATATTCCTGAGAACCTCCAGCTCCCATAGTGCTCAGAAGAGACACCTACATTAATATGGTTCTGAGAGTAAGATTTAACCGTCACATTGAGCTCACTTTTCCACAACAAAGCCAACCCGCCTTTTCTCTTTCTTCCTTCACCTTCACAGTCCACACTTAAGGCACAATCAAAATTTATTTTCTGTTTTATTTTTCAAATTCGAAAGCTTTCAACTTAGTTTCTGACAGAAAAATAATTTAGGGGCGTTCAAGGAAAACAATCCTTTTCAATGCATTGACTGCAGAGGTGCCCCCCAGGCCCCTACAGTTCCACGATAGTATGTAACTCATTGGCTCTGGAGAGCCCATTTGGAGGGGCTCGCCACTCTACTGGTGTTCTGTATTGCAGTTCTCTTATTGCTACTCTCTTCAGTTGGGTTCATTCCTTCATTCAACTTCCTCTTCTCTCCTGAAAGAACTATCTCCCCCTCCATGTTGCTATCTCCATCCCTTGTAAGACGCTTCCAGCCTTTCTTTTGTAAAGTCATTTTGGTGCTCTTATTATCCATTACCTCCCCTGTGTCTACCCTTTGTTCTCCTTCCTTTACACTCTTGAAGATGAAGAAGTCCCTTCCCTCTCCGCTCTGAGTGGTTGTTTTACTCCCTTCCTCTCTGTTTAAGGCCACCTCTCCTAACTTATCAAACACTTCAGCCACCTGCAAATCCTCTGCAATAGGTAAATTACTCTGTTTCGGTTTAGCCACAAATAGCGACTTAGCACATTGACTAGTCTTTCCTTTCAGATCATTCTTCTCTCCAGGAATGTACTTCCATGGCGAGGCCTTTAGCCACGAGCCATAAGGTAGAGCAGGTTCATCGAGTTCTTTGTGCCTTTCACAATCCTTTACGCCATGTCCCAGCATCCCACAATAGAAGCAGAAGAGTGGTGGTTTCTCATATTTTACGTCGAAGTACTCTTCGATTCCACCTCGTAGCTTAATTCTGACCTGCTTGATCAAGGGCTTGCGCACATCTAATAAAACACGAATTCTGATGGATTTATCAATCCCAACCTTTTCTGTCGTGTCTAGCCTCACAAAAATCCCAATTTTGTTCCCTATATTCTCAATATTCGCAAGGTTTAATCTCCCTTTAAGGGGAAGATTGTAAACCCTAATCCACATCGGCAAGAAGAAAAGATCAACATCCGAAGGTTTCACGGACTCAGAGGCTTCCCCAAGGATCAAGGCATGACGATCAAAATGCCATGGTTGTTCATCTAATACACGTTGCTTATCTCTCCAATGGTAGAACTGAAACAGGAAGCGGTTTTTACCAATATTCGAGATGTCTACACCGTGCTTGGTCTGCCGTACTTCTTTGATTGTGTTTATGAAGGCGTTTGCATTAATGTTTCGATTTGTCCAGATTTTCCCTACTAGGGCTAATGCAATACAATCCTCCTTATCCTCCTCGCCTGTATCATCCCATACTATTGCTTCGCTCAGAGCATCCTCTCCTTCAGTCAAACAAACACTACTCTCTTTATCTCCCTTTCCCTTCAATTTCAAAGGATTATTCTCCTCTGCCATTGGAACGGAAGAGGGGCGTTGATTAAAGATTATAGCACGTAAACTATGCAGGAAAAATAAGCAAGAAAACTCGATCAAAATCGAGAAAAACCTCAATAAACGAGGAAGCCCTAGCAAGAAAGCTAGAAGAAACCCTCCCAAGGAAAACCTAGAGGGAACTTTACATTATACATTACCAACTAATTTGCTTGGATACTCTAGTTTATGTTAATTTCAGCTCGAATCATTAAATAATAAGAGAAGTATACTATAAGTAACTCGCACTTAAATACGACTAGTATAGTACGGAGTATAATAACAAGTATAAATACATGAAGTATGAATAAATCTCTTGTAACTATGAATAATGCATGTATGATCAAGAACCTGCTACCAAACGTAACACTATTATGACTTTCTTTGATGATTTATAGTTAAGGAAAATAGTATTTAAGTCGCCATTGGTTAATGTTGAACTTAAATAAACTGCAAGTAAAATCGTGGAAAAAATAGTACTTTCTCCGATTTTCCATAAATATTGCATCATGTTGACTCTTCTTAAAATATCTAATCTGATAATCAAATGAAAAATACTTCTTCCTTTCTTTGTTTAATTTGTTTACTAAGTAAAAGTGATTATAATTTTGATACAAGAAACTTAAACTAAAACATAAGTGATTATTATCAGATACAATGTTCGTATATCAAATTTGGTATTTTAGTTCTAAACAAAGATTAACCACATGATAGTTTAGTATTCTCTCGCTTTGGGGTACTGATGGCAGCAAGTTGTCCTTGAGTGTGATGCTATTGCTGTAGTCAATGCGCTGCTATCGATGGCAGGCAAGTCAGAGAACATAGCCCAGAACTCTACTCTATATGATGATGTTATTAGACTTAGTCGATCTTTTATGTCTTTCTCTTGTAAGCATGTGAAAAGGGTAGGGAATGTAGTTGCTCACCTCATCGCGAGATGGGATGTGGGTATTGACTCTGTAATGATTTTTGAAGACCATTTCCCTCAGAGTATTTTTTCTCTTGCGGAAATGGATCTGTTTTAATAATATTTCCCCGCTAATTTTCCTTCCAAAAAAAAAAGAAAAAATCTACTTTTATGAGACAAAAGTAGTCAAAATAGGGAAAAACAAGAAATGTCTAAGGAAAAACTGTAGATTTTATTGAAAAGTTGTCAACTTAAGATATAATTAATATTAGTAATAATTTTAAAACTACTGCGCTGTCTTTTGTCCCTATTTTATGGCTCCATTTGATTTTTCACGGTCTTTGAGATGCTTGTTAAAATGCATATATCTTCAATTCTGTAAGCGTAAAAATAATTAATATTAATAAAATAAATATACAATTAGATGAATCCAATTAGCAAAGTCACACATGGCTATATTATCTCTTATAAATTAATAGGAATTTATGGTCAAATTTATTAAAAGTTGATCCAAATATTGGTTATGGAGCAAAAGAATAAGAACAAGGGGAGTATTTTATACTCCCTCCGTGTTTTAATAAGTGTTACAGTTTGACCAACACATAGTTTTAGGCAATTTAATTGACTTAAATAATATTAGAGGTAAATGGGATAGTTGAAGTACTAAAAAAATTATAAAAGAAAGATAGTGGGATTAATAGTTTATTGAAAAGTAATGAATGTAAGAGGAAAGATATAATAAAAAAAAGTAGTAGTGGGTTTAGGTGAGGACCATAAGAGGAGAGAGAGATATAATATTTAAATGTAATTTTTGCCAAAAAAAAAGTGTAACACTTATTAAAACACGGAGGGGGTATAAAAGTTGGTATCCATATTTGACGTACGAATCACACATGTATATAGAGCTATATAAACCGACTAAGTATATGATGATTAACATATCTAAAATCATTATAGTAATTAAATTAATCTTCATATAAAATAGAAGTCGCCTACTAGTTTAGTTGGTTAAAGTTCTAAAGGAACTTAGAGCAAATTGCATCAACTACACACATCGCCATTATCCGAGTATTCGTTTGTAACTGACATGGTATGGAGCAAAAAGCAATGAAGAGTACTCTATATCTGTTATTTAATGTTTATTTTATTTTGTATCTTAATATATTCCATTTTAAATGGATTCTAGCAATTTTAAAAAAAAAAAATTACTCGTAATTTAAAATATAATATGAGGGATCTTGTTAGATTTGTCTCGAATTTAAAGTTTAAAATAATTAATTTTTATACAGTATATTTTTTTCAAATTGGTTTAATTACAATATTGCATTGAAAATTGTAAGAAAATAAATTTTGAAAAAAAAAATTGAGTACCACATACTTTGCACTCATACTTGTATGTACTTTGTATATTTGAAAATATCAAAATAAAATATGTAATTCAAAATGATGCAAGTTATCTAAGATGAAGGGAAGACATGCATCCACAATTTTTAGACCACTTCCAACTTCCAAGTTGTAATAAGTCAACGCGAAATTTCTATCCTATTTCTTCTTTTGGCAAATACTACAATACAATCATACAAATTATAATTTTGTAATCACAGAATAATTGTCTAGGCGTCATTTACCTATCAGAATATAATATAAGTTTTTTTTTTTTTTTTTTTTTTTTTTTTTTTTTTTTTTTTAAAGGAAGAATATAATATAAGTTGGTCTGAAATAATCTGCATATTTACAGTAAATTACTACGTCAACACTGACGAACATTTCATGGCGACAATACAATCATCTTTGCACGTTTTGCATGTCTTCCCTAACAATGTATTCCGTACATAGTATATATCTAGGCATTTGCCTAAATGAGATAAACAAATCACTTTGCTATTCACATTTATTTGCATACATACTACACTAATAGCTATAATTTCATTCATAATCCATTCTAAGAAGCTAGGAAAAGAAATGAAGTTTTCGGTAACTAGTGCTGTAGTTAGAGCCCTAGTTCTAACAATGCTTATATTGGCAATAAGCCATGTCGGTCAATCTCAAGATTCGAATTGGAATAAACGACGATCAGAATCGAGCAATGGTCGTAAAGACTATGGTAATGGCAAGCCCCCTAGTCACAGCCCTAGTCCAATCCCTTCAAGTCCTCCATTAAGTCCTCCTGTTGTTCCTCCAAGTACGCCTACCCCAACTACACCTTCTGGTTTGCAAGTCGGCTTCTATAAAGGTCAATGTCCTAACCGACTAGTGGATATTGAGGCATTGCTCACAACCAAAGTACAAGAAGAATTTCGAAAGGATTCATCTATTCTCCCTGCTCTCCTTCGCATGCAATTTCACGATTGTTTTGTACATGTAAGCCCCGACTTTATATATATATTGTTGCATAAATTTTATAATCTATTGGTATCTCATAATTATAAATATTTCACCTGATTTCTTTTTACGTACCATTAAAGGGATGTGATGCATCAATTCTTATAAATGGACTTTCTACCGAGAAAACGGCCGGTCCAAATCTTAGCGTAAGAGGATATGAAGTGATTGACGCCTTGAAAGTTATAGCAGAAGCACAATGTCCTGGTGTTGTTTCATGTGCTGACATTATTGCTATTGCTACTAAGGAAGTTCTTAGATTGGTAAGTTTAGAACTTTCATGGTTTTACTAAATTGTTTTCTTTCCAAGCTTATCTATGTTATTATTATATATCTATTTAATGGTCTTATAACAACAGGGAGGTGGACCAAATTATTCCGTACAAACAGGGCGAAGAGATGGACAAGTGTCAAGAGCCCAAGATGTGAATCTTCCGAGTCCTTTTTTGACAGTGACTGAAACCATTTCAGCATTTACTGATAAAAATTTTACACCAGAGGAAATGGTTATTCTTTTAGGTTGCCATACAGTAGGTGTCTCAAGTTGCGCATTCTTCCAAGATAGACTTTACCAAGGTACTAGCCAATTCGACCCAATAATGGACCCAAACCTTCGCCAGCAACTAATGCCAACATGCCCCAAGGGCACAACATCGAACAATTCCACGTTTCTTGATCAAAATCCACAAAGCTCAAACATAGTTGACAACTCTTTCTTTGTTCAAATCCTAAATCAAAGAGGAATTCTTCCAATCGACCAAGCATTGGCTCGTGATCCTAAAACAGTTTCCTTTGTTCAAAAATTCGCACAAAGTGCTTCCTTATTCAACTCTAAATTGGCTAGTGCCATGGTGAAAATGCAGGCACTTGAAGTCCTTACTGGTACCCAAGGGGAGATTAGAAAAACTTGCAGTATTTTCAACTAATCGAAGTTCATATGATACAAAATTTGAAAGCTAAAGGATATGTTCGTTTTCAAGTCTTGCCTAGGATTGAAAACTCCTAGCTCTTTAATGTTGCATTCAAGCATTATATTTGCATTATAATATAATCGTATATGATACATTCAATTCCTTGCCCTAAGAGGTTTTGATCGTTCAATTATTCATGTTTATTTATTTATATACTTTTTTTGTTACCTACTAATTTCTATGTTTTTTTATACTATCAATCTCTAGCTTAAATTATTCAAAAAAGTTATATAATTTGATCGTATATAAGCATATATATATATATATATATATAACCTGGAAGCGGCCTAGTGTCCACCTAAGATTTTTGACATGTTCTCTTCATATATATATATATATGACAACTATAGCTCAAAAATCTTCAGCAAAAAAAAAAATAACAAGTCATGAAACAAATCAAACAAATAAAGCATGCAATAAAAATGAAAAAGGCAAATATTTTTACTTAAATTACCATAAAGATTAAAATAAAAACCCATAAATGAAGTAATCATAATTGGTGATCCTCTGATTATATATATATATATATATATATATATATATATATATATATATATATATATATATATATTCGGACAGGAAGAAACAAAATTTCATTAATGATAGATGGCCAAACGCCACTTACCAACGATTCCTAAGATTATTTTAAAAACCAACACAGGTAAAGTTTACCTTAGAACTGATTACATTGCAGATTTGATCAACGACAATCGTGCAACTTCATCTGAAGTAATATAATCTATGAGTTAGCACTAAATCGGCATGTAATCCACTGATGTATAGTCGTTTGAGTGAAAATACTTATGCGGTCCTCCAAATACTTACCGTGATTATAAAACCTTAGATATTCAATTCTTTCTAGTTGAAGAAACAACGAAATAAACCACAATAGAAAAAATATTATCTCAAGGATGAGATCTATTTTATTGAATGCAGATAATATGTTTTTAGGGCTTACCATCACCAGTAATAAGAATACTGGTGGAAACCTACACAAAGATTCACAATTGAGACTAGATGCAAAAGAGATGAAAGAGAAGGAGAGAAAAGGGAGAAGAGTGAAAAAAAAAAAAAAAAAAAAAAAAAACAAACCTTAGCTGTGGGGGCTAGGAGAACCCTCCCAAAAGAGAAACCCGTCCAAGAAAGAAACCTTATAACAAATCAAAAAATCTATATACTCTGTATTCCACATAAGGCCCATACAAATTCTAATGTAAAATACTAGTTGACTGGTACCTAGATCCATCATCCTAACACCTAATGTGATAGGGTAAGTAGGGTCATTCTTCCACAAGGAAAAGTGTTCATTAGAGTAGTCAATATTCAATTTATGGAAAGTGATTATAATCAATTGATGAGAGTATTTGGAAAGGGAAGGTTCTAAGCAATTCTAGGGAAATTGTAATAGTGATTAAGGGTTGAGGGTAAATCTATACCAAAGAGGGGGGGGGGGGGAGAGAGGTCAAGGGTTAATGAAACTCCATTTGGGTGGGTGGGTGGGAGGGGGGGGGGGAGGAAGGAAGGTCAAGGGTTAATGAAACTCCATTTAATGCAAGGAGTGATTAGCAAAACTCGCAAGGTTCTCTAGACGTACTAATGAGTCTAGAAATATGGTGGTTGGCGAACACGCTCTATATAATAAATTAAATCTTAGCTTTTGCAAACAAATCTATATATCTCATAACTAGGGATGTTAGTGAGGCTAAGTAGGAGACCCGTCCATCCTCACCCCAATGATGGGAGGAGATGAGTCCTGATTTGGCGGGTGGTGGGGTGGGGATGGGGATACAAACCATAACCATCATGGGTACTTTGTAATAGATTTATAGTCGTACAATAAAAAAAAAAGCGTAATGTTAACTTATTAAGTAAATTTTTTATTGTAATTTATATTATGTAGTATTGTTGCATTTTGGAGGCGGGAATTAGGTGGGTCTTGGGTGAGAATTAGATGGGTACGGATATTTAAGTGTGGAGTGAGGCCGGGATGGTTTTGAAGTTGTACCCGCCGGGGTAGGGATGCTGGATATGGGTTTTGGACCCGCCACGAGAATGGGAATGGGGATGAGAATGGTAGGTGGGGATGGAGATGGGAAGGCCAACATACATCTGCTCCACCCCGTCCCGTCCCGTCCTCCCCTATTGACATCCTTACTCGTAACATCCTTCTTTGCCGCGGCAAAGGTTAAATAATGAGGGGGATTATGCATGGCATTTAAGGGACCAATTATCAAACAATATTGACTTAAATTATAAATCACAATTAACCAACCTAATTCCGACGACTCTCGTTGACAAATGAAAATAATTAAGCCGTAGATTCAATTTCTCTACCAAATATGCACAAATCAAATTAAACAAGGAGTAAGAAAATCCCAAATGTATGCAATATTAATCACGACATACGATTTATTTATCTTAATATTTTCTTTTATCTTCTTATGTGCAATCCTTAAGACTACGACAAGTACTAAATCACAAGAAGATAAAGAAATGTTAGGTGTTTTAACCACCTAAAGTAAATAAAATTAATATCTGCATGTATGTCTATGTGCATCCATATCTCATTGAACATCTCATTTAAATAATATTATGGCATTCTGATAACTTTGGAAGTCAATTGAGAAAATATATAATTGAATGAATTGGACAAGGTCAACTAAGTGGTTTCTCCCCTCACAAAGTCAACATGTTATTCTAATCACCGAACCCATGCTGGTTCAAATTAAACGAACCATATTTTCCAAATATTTTCTTCAAAAAAAAAAAATTATTGATATCCGGATATAGCTGCTCGATGTTAAACGGTTGACGAACATGAGTTGAGATTACATAAATTAAAAAGTCAACATGTTATTCCCATGGCATGATCCTCATTAACTATAATTTGGCTCTAGAACTAATTCTAGTTTATTAGTCCGTAATGTTTATAAAATATTGAATTTTTTGACACTTAACACCTACAATAGTTGCTGTTTTAAGAATTACCATCTATAGTTTTTTTTTTTTTTTTTCGAATTTTACCACCTATGATTTTTTAAAACATCAAAACTTCACACCTACTTGGCCCCGAACTGTAGTCTCATGTCATGTGGGCCCCCTAACTACCTTCTCATCCTATTTCCCTCCTTTTCTTTCTTTCTCTCTCAATTTCTCATTCCCCTACATTGTAGTCCTCTCAAAATTAAGGAAAAACTTCAAATTAAATTACATATTGAAGTTTTTCCCCAATTTTGAGAGGAGTACAATACAGGGGAATAAAAAATCGAGTGAGAAAGAAAGAAAGAGAGGGAAAAAGGTAGTTAGTGGATCCTCCATGACGTGACATTTAAGTTGAGAGTCAAGTAAGTAGGAAGTTTTGATGTTTTTAAAAAAATAGTTGGTGGTCAAATTTATAAAATAAAAAAAAAAATAATAAAAAAACAAAAAAAAAACCGTAGGTGATAATTGCTAAAATAGCAACAATTGTAGGTGGTAATTATCAAAATATCCTAAAATATTATCAATAGTAACTTATAAAATAGTTGTGAGAGAGTTAAGATGAATCATCGGAGTTGTTGTAATTATCAATAGTAACTTATTAAATAGTTGTGAGAGAGTTAGATGAATTATCAAAAGTTCTACATTTTTCATTTCATATTTGCTTATCATTTTTGGAGGATCTTAATTGCATTGAAAGAAATAAATTCTCCAATACCCAAAAGTATTTGAAACTAACACCCTTGTCAATTGTCATTACTAAGTAGAAGCAACCAATATTAGTGGCAAAACTACAAATGCGAACAATTACAAATTTACAATGATCTTGTGCAACTTACTAAAATTGGACGCTTAGTACATTTGTTCTATCGATATATACTAATTATATTTAATTTGGATTATGTCGATTTTTAGAAGGATTAATTAATTTACAAAAGAGATATAATATGCTTATATTTATTTTTAAGACCAGCTTAGGTTGTACGGCAACACGTCTATTCTATCCCTTGTATTTTAAACAATCTCCAAATAATTGTGTTGGAGACTTTAAGCCCTCTAAGTCCTCCTCTAAGCCCTCCTAATGTTCCTCCTCCTACTCCTACTAGACCTTCGGGTTTGCAGGTCTATGCCCTAACAAACTAGTGGATATTGAGGCAGCTATTACAACCAAAGTACAAGAACATTTCCGAAAGGATCCAACTATTCTTCCTTGGCTGCCCTCCTTCTCATGCAATTTCATGATTGTTTCGTACATGTAAGCTCTCGATTCTCTGTATCATTGCATCATCAATTTAAATTCTAGGTGTTGGCCTTATTTATAAGCATTTATTTTAAGTTGACTACTTTCTATATAATTTGACAGAATCATGCAAAAGCTTATATATAACGTCTATATGTCTCTCATATAATATACATTAATTAAGTTAGCATAATGTTTGTACATCCCCACTCGCATCATGTCATAATCATATATTGTCATTGTAAACTAACGGTCTTTTAATTTAATTATTTGAAGGGATGTGATGCATCGATCCTCATAAATGGACTTTCCACTGAGTAAATAGCCAGTCCTAATCTTATGAGAGGATATGAATTGATAGATGCCTTAAAAGCAATTGCAGAAGCACAATGCCAGGATGTTGTTTCATGTGTTAACATTATTGCTATTGCTACTACGGAACTCATTAAACTGGTAAGCTCAAAGCCTTAACAATTACCTCAATTTGTTTACGCATTAATGGTCAGTCAATTCATTTGAGGCCAATTCTTTGGAGTAAATATTTACATTTAATGATTTTCCAACAACAGGGCGGTGGGCCGACTTACTCTGTACAAACATGATGAAGAGATGGACTAGTGTCAAGAGCCCAAGATGTAAATTTGTGTTGTAACGGATGTGAGAAAGAACAAATTAACGAATGCAAAACAAACAAATAACACACAGATTTACGTGATTCACCAACAGTGTGTTGGCTACGTCCACGTGCAGGCGAGAGAAAAGCTTTATTGATCTTGAGGAATTTCCAGATTACAGATTTGAAAATGTCAATTATCACCAGACTTAAACTATGAATAAACCCTAACTAGGTTTATATATAGCTTCCCCAAATAAGATAGATAAATGCATGAAAAAGACTCACGCAACCCTAAGGAGTCATGTGGGCTCCACCGTGCACAAACGGAGAGCTCTCTTCCACCATCGAGCGAGCTCTCGCTCGGCCCCCAGCCGAGCTATCGCTCATGGTCGAGCGAGCTATCGCTCGGCCCCTAGCACACCTTCGACCTTTGCGAGCTATCGAGCGAGCTATTGCTTGGCCTAGTCGAACCAAACTATCTTTGTGAGCTATAGCTCACTTGCATAGGAGCTATAGCTCCAAATTCATCGCAACTTCAAATGCTTTTGAACAGCTGAGCTACCTCACGAGCTATAGCTCGTTGCTCCTAAACCCAATTCAAGGCATATTTTAACAAATCTCCACCTTGACTTGAATACTCTCACAAAACCAGATAACCAGACGCATTGATCACAATGCCCAAAATCTCCCTGCAACCAGACTTGTCTCGAAAGACAACCAAACCAAATTAGCCTCGTAGGGCTCCAAATAAGCTCCATAGAGCTCCAGATTTGCCCCTAAGGGCTACTAACAACCTCGAACATTGAGCAAGTTTAAGCAATGTTCAAACTTAGTTCGCGGAACCGGCTTGGTGAACATATCAGCATTACCTACCTTCTTCACCTTAATTCTCGTCTCACTTCGTAGAAAATGATACCTGACATCAATGTGTTTAGTTCATTCTCTCATGATGCACTTGATCCTTCGCCAAACATATTGCACTCAAACTTCCATAATATATTGCCCCTTGATCATGATGTAGACCAAGATCACTAACTAGTCCCTTTAACCAAATTCCCTCCTTGGCCGCTTCTGTTAAGGCCATTTACTCTATTTCAGTAGTAGACAAAGTCACCGTAGGCTGTAGAGTAGCTTTCCAACTAACAACAGAATCACCAAGAGTGAACACATAACCAGTCATAGACCTTCTACCATCAACATCCCAGCATAATCAGAATCCGAATAACCTGTAACTGAACACGCCACATCATTACTATAAATGAGACCAACATCAGACGTACCTCTAAGGTAATGAAAAATCCTCTTGACTTCCTGCCAATGCTCCTTACCAGATCAACCATAAACCTACTAACAACGCTGACTGCATGTGTAAGATCCGGCCTAGTGCAAACCAAGCATACATCAAACTCCCTACTGCACTAGCATAGGGAACCCGAGACATGTACTCTTCCTCAGCAAAATTTGGTGCAAAAACAACTGACAAGTAACTATTGGCCGCGATTGGAGTATCTATAGGTTTCGTTGTTGACATGCTCGACAATATCTTCTCAATGTAGCCTTTCTACGATAAGAAAAGTTTCTTTTGAGCCCTATCCCTATAAATCTCCATGCCCAATATCTTTCGAGCCGCACCCAAATCCTTCATTTCAAACTCGGCACTGAGAAGACCCTTCAATTTCTGTATATCAGACTTGTTTTTCGCTGCTATCAACATATTATCTACATACATAACTAAGTAGATGTAAGACCACTACTACATTTTTGATCTAATGCAACCCCTAAATCCGTTGCATTAGGCACCAAAAACCATTGTGTTCGGCCTAATGCAATGGCTGTACATATATATATATATATATATATATATATATATATATATATATATATATATATATATATATATATATATATATATATATATATATATATATATATATATATATATATATATATATATATATATATATATATATATATATATATATATATATATATATATATATATATATAGAGGAAGGCTCATGTAAGAACCCTCCTCTATATAAGAACTCAATCTTATATAAGAACCAATCTCAACCATTTATTAGTTTTGATCCAACCATCTAAAACCATCCTTTAGTAATGGCATTTCTGTAATTCTTTTTTTATGTTCTAAATTTTTTTGCCTACTCTTATGTTCTAAATCTAGTCTACCTATTTTCTAATTTTTTTTTTCTATGTTCCAAATTTAGTCTACTTATATACTAAAGTTTTTTTTTTTTTTTTTTTTCTTCCTATGTTCTAAATTTTTCCAACCTATGTTCTAAAGTTTTTTTTCTTCTTCTTATGTTCTAAATATTCATTTACCTATGTTCTGAATTCTTTTGCCTATGATCTAAATTCAGTCTACTTATGTTCTAAAGTTTTTTTTTTCCTAAGTTCTAAATTTTTACTACCTATGTTCTAAAGTTTCTTTAGTAATGGCATTTCTGTAATTCTTTTTTTATGTTCTAAATTTTTTTGCCTACTCCTATGTTCTAAATTTAGTCTATTTATGTTCTAATTTTTTTTCCCTATGTTATAAATTTAGTCTACTTATGTTCTAAAGTTTTGTTTTCTACGTTCTAAATTTTTTCTACCTATGTTCTAAAGTTTTTTTTCCTATGTTCTAAATATTCTTTTACCTTTTGCCTATGTTCTAAATTCAGTCTACTTATGTTCTAAAGTTTGTTTTTTCCTATGTTCTAAATTTTTACTACCTATGTTCTAAAGTTTTTTTTTTTCTTATGTTCTAAATATTCTTTTACCTATGTTCTAAATTTGTTTTTTCCTATGTTCTAAATTTAGTCTACTTATGTTCTAAAGTTTTTTTTTCCTATGTTCAAAATTTAGTCTACTTTTTTTCTGCTCATATAACTTAGTGCTAATTTAATTTGTTTTATTGGATTTTTTTTTTAAAAAAAAAACATTTGAAGTTTTTTTTAGTTATTTATAAAGATAACCTATGAAGGAATTGAACCTACATCCTCTATGCATTTGCATAATGCTCTTCCAATTGAGCTAATAGGTTTTATCATATGTTCTAAATATTATTTGCATATGTTCTAAAATTTATTGCTTAAGCTCTAAATTTTTCAATCTAAGCTCTAAATATATGTATGTTCTAAACTATTTTCCTATGTTCTACATTTTATTGTTTATGTTCTAAAGTTTTCTGTCCATGTTCTAAATATATATCTTATATTCAAAATTTTTTGTCTATGTTCTAAATTTATTTCGTATGTTCTAAATTTTTTTCATATGCTCTAAATTTTTTCTGTATGCTCTAAATTTTATCCTATGTTCAAAATTTTTTCTACCTATTTTCTATTTTTTTTTCCGTACGTTCTAAATTTTTTCTATCTATGTTCTAAACTTTATCATATGTTCTAAATTTTTACCTTATGTTCTAATTTTTTTCACCGTATGTTCTAAATTTTTAGTATATGTTCTAAACTTATTTTCTATGCTCTTTTTTTTTTCCCAATATTCTAAATTTCCAATTTTTTTTCCTATGATCTTTTTTTTTTTCCCAATGTTCTATATTCCTATGTTCTAAATTTTTACTATGTTGCAAATCATTTTCTTATGTTTCAAATTTTTCCTATGTTCTAAAGTTGTTCGTATATTCTACACATATGTTCTAAAGTTTTTTCTACCTATGTTCTAAAGTTTTTTTTTTCCTATGTTCTAAATATTCTTTTACCTATGTTCTAAATTCTTTTGCCTATATTCTAAATTTAGTCTACTTATGTTCTAAAGTTGTTTTTCTTTTCTATGTTCTAAATTTTTACTAACTATGTTCTAAAGTTTTATTAGTAACAATGTCAATAATTTGTGCAAAATTTGGGATAGTAGAACTATCTAAAATGATCCTTTAGTAATGGCATTTCTGTAATTCTTTTTTTATGTTCTAAATTTTTTTGCCTACTCCTATGTTCTAAATTTAGTCTATTTATGTTCTAATTTTTTTTCCCTATGTTATAAATTTAGTCTACTTATGTTCTAAAGTTTTGTTTTCTACGTTCTAAATTTTTTCTACCTATGTTCTAAAGTTTTTTTTTCCTATGTTCTAAATATTCTTTTACCTTTTGCCTATGTTCTAAATTCAGTCTACTTATGTTCTAAAGTTTGTTTTTTCCTATGTTCTAAATTTTTACTACCTATGTTCTAAAGTTTTTTTTTTTCTTATGTTCTAAATATTCTTTTACCTATGTTCTAAATTTTTTTTTTCCTATGTTCTAAATTTAGTCTACTTATGTTCTAAAGTTTTTATTTTCCTATGTTCAAAATTTAGTCTACTTATTTTCTGCTCATATAACTTAGTGCTAATTTAATTTGTTTTATTGGATTTTTTTTTAAAAAAAAAAACATTTGAAGTTTTTTTTAGTTATTTATAAAGATAACCTATGAAGGAATTGAACCTACATCCTCTATGCATTTGCATAATGCTCTTCCAATTGAGCTAATAGGTTTTATCATATGTTCTAAATATTATTTGCATATGTTCTAAAATTTATTGCTTAAGCTCTAAATTTTTCAATCTAAGCTCTAAATATATGTATGTTCTAAACTATTTTCCTATGTTCTACATTTTATTGTTTATGTTCTAAAGTTTTCTGTCCATGTTCTAAATATATATCTTATATTCAAATTTTTTTGTCTATGTTCTAAATTTATTTCGTATGTTCTAAATTTTTTTCATATGCTCTAAATTTTTTCTGTATGCTCTAAATTTTATCCTATGTTCAAAATTTTTTCTACCTATTTTCTATTTTTTTCCGTACGTTCTAAATTTTTTCTATCTATGTTCTAAACTTTATCATATGTTCTAAATTTTTACCTTATGTTCTAATTTTTTTCACCGTATGTTCTAAATTTTTAGTATATGTTCTAAACTTATTTTCTATGCTCTTTTTTTTTTTCCCAATATTCTAAATTTCCAATTTTTTTTCCTATGATCTTTTTTTTTTCCCAATGTTCTATATTCCTATGTTCTAAATTTTTACTATGTTGCAAATCATTTTCTTATGTTCCAAATTTTTCCTATGTTCTAAAGTTGTTCGTATATTCTACACCTATGTTCTAAAGTTTTTTCTACCTATGTTCTAAAGTTTTTTTTTTTCCTATGTTCTAAATATTCTTTTACCTATGTTCTAAATTCTTTTGCCTATATTCTAAATTTAGTCTACTTATGTTCTAAAGTTGTTTTTCTTTTCTATGTTCTAAATTTTTACTAACTATGTTCTAAAGTTTTATTAGTAACAATGTCAATAATTTGTGCAAAATTTGGGATAGTAGAACTATCTAAAATGATCCTTTAGTAATGGCATTTCTGTAATTCTTTTTTTATGTTCTAAATTTTTTTGCCTACTCCTATGTTCTAAATTTAGTCTATTTATGTTCTAATTTTTTTTCCCTATGTTATAAATTTAGTCTACTTATGTTCTAAAGTTTTGTTTTCTACGTTCTAAATTTTTTCTACCTATGTTCTAAAGTTTTTTTTCCTATGTTCTAAATATTCTTTTACCTTTTGCCTATGTTCTAAATTCAGTCTACTTATGTTCTAAAGTTTGTTTTTTCCTATGTTCTAAATTTTTACTACCTATGTTCTAAAGTTTTTTTTTTCTTATGTTCTAAATATTCTTTTACCTATGTTCTAAATTTGTTTTTTCCTATGTTCTAAATTTAGTCTACTTATGTTCTAAAGTTTTTATTTTCCTATGTTCAAAATTTAGTCTACTTATTTTCTGCTCATATAACTTAGTGCTAATTTAATTTGTTTTATTGGATTTTTTTTTAAAAAAAAAAACATTTGAAGTTTTTTTTAGTTATTTATAAAGATAACCTATGAAGGAATTGAACCTACATCCTCTATGCATTTGCATAATGCTCTTCCAATTGAGCTAATAGGTTTTATCATATGTTCTAAATATTATTTGCATATGTTCTAAAATTTATTGCTTAAGCTCTAAATTTTTCAATCTAAGCTCTAAATATATGTATGTTCTAAACTATTTTCCTATGTTCTACATTTTATTGTTTATGTTCTAAAGTTTTCTGTCCATGTTCTAAATATATATCTTATATTCAAATTTTTTTGTCTATGTTCTAAATTTATTTCGTATGTTCTAAATTTTTTTCATATCCTCTAAATTTTTTCTGTATGCTCTAAATTTTATCCTATGTTCAAAATTTTTTCTACCTATTTTCTATTTTTTTCCGTACGTTCTAAATTTTTTCTATCTATGTTCTAAACTTTATCATATGTTCTAAATTTTTACCTTATGTTCTAATTTTTTTCACCGTATGTTCTAAATTTTTAGTATATGTTCTAAACTTATTTTCTATGCTCTTTTTTTTTTTCCCAATATTCTAAATTTCCAATTTTTTTTCCTATGATCTTTTTTTTTTCCCAATGTTCTATATTCCTATGTTCTAAATTTTTACTATGTTGCAAATCATTTTCTTATGTTCCAAATTTTTCCTATGTTCTAAAGTTGTTCGTATATTCTACACCTATGTTCTAAAGTTTTTTCTACCTATGTTCTAAAGTTTTTTTTTTTTCCTATGTTCTAAATATTCTTTTACCTATGTTCTAAATTCTTTTGCCTATATTCTAAATTTAGTCTACTTATGTTCTAAAGTTGTTTTTCTTTTCTATGTTCTAAATTTTTACTAACTATGTTCTAAAGTTTTATTAGTAACAATGTCAATAATTTGTGCAAAATTTGGGATAGTAGAACTATCTAAAATGATCCTTTAGTAATGGCATTTCTGTAATTCTTTTTTTATGTTCTAAATTTTTTTGCCTACTCCTATGTTCTAAATTTAGTCTATTTATGTTCTAATTTTTTTTCCCTATGTTATAAATTTAGTCTACTTATGTTCTAAAGTTTTGTTTTCTACGTTCTAAATTTTTTCTACCTATGTTCTAAAGTTTTTTTTCCTATGTTCTAAATATTCTTTTACCTTTTGCCTATGTTCTAAATTCAGTCTACTTATGTTCTAAAGTTTGTTTTTTCCTATGTTCTAAATTTTTACTACCTATGTTCTAAAGTTTTTTTTTTTCTTATGTTCTAAATATTCTTTTACCTATGTTCTAAATTTGTTTTTTCCTATGTTCTAAATTTAGTCTACTTATGTTCTAAAGTTTTTTTTTCCTATGTTCAAAATTTAGTCTACTTATTTTCTGCTCATATAACTTAGTGCTAATTTAATTTGTTTTATTGGATTTTTTTTTAAAAAAAAAAACATTTGAAGTTTTTTTTAGTTATTTATAAAGATAACCTATGAAGGAATTGAACCTACATCCTCTATGCATTTGCATAATGCTCTTCCAATTGAGCTAATAGGTTTTATCATATGTTCTAAATATTATTTGCATATGTTCTAAAATTTATTGCTTAAGCTCTAAATTTTTCAATCTAAGCTCTAAATATATGTATGTTCTAAACTATTTTCCTATGTTCTACATTTTATTGTTTATGTTCTAAAGTTTTCTGTCCATGTTCTAAATATATATCTTATATTCAAATTTTTTTGTCTATGTTCTAAATTTATTTCGTATGTTCTAAATTTTTTTCATTTGCTCTAAATTATTTCTGTATGCTCTAAATTTTATCCTATGTTCAAAATTTTTTCTACCTATTTTCTATTTTTTTCCGTACGTTCTAAATTTTTTCTATCTATGTTCTAAACTTTATCATATGTTCTAAATTTTTACCTTATGTTCTAATTTTTTTCACCGTATGTTCTAAATTTTTAGTATATGTTCTAAACTTATTTTCTATGCTCTTTTTTTTTTCCCAATATTCTAAATTTCCAATTTTTTTTCCTATGATCTTTTTTTTTTTCCCAATGTTCTATATTCTTATGTTCTAAATTTTTACTATGTTGCAAATCATTTTCTTATGTTCCAAATTTTTCCTATGTTCTAAAGTTGTTCGTATATTCTACACCTATGTTCTAAAGTTTTTTCTACCTATGTTCTAAAGTTTTTTTTTTTTCCTATGTTCTAAATATTCTTTTACCTATGTTCTAAATTCTTTTGCCTATATTCTAAATTTAGTCTACTTATGTTCTAAAGTTGTTTTTCTTTTCTATGTTCTAAATTTTTACTAACTATGTTCTAAAGTTTTATTAGTAACAATGTCAATAATTTGTGCAAAATTTGGGATAGTAGAACTATCTAAAATGATCCTTTAGTAATGGCATTTCTGTAATTCTTTTTTTATGTTCTAAATTTTTTTGCCTACTCCTATGTTCTAAATTTAGTCTATTTATGTTCTAATTTTTTTTCCCTATGTTATAAATTTAGTCTACTTATGTTCTAAAGTTTTGTTTTCTACGTTCTAAATTTTTTCTACCTATGTTCTAAAGTTTTTTTTCCTATGTTCTAAATATTCTTTTACCTTTTGCCTATGTTCTAAATTCAGTCTACTTATGTTCTAAAGTTTGTTTTTTCCTATGTTCTAAATTTTTACTACCTATGTTCTAAAGTTTTTTTTTTTTCTTATGTTCTAAATATTCTTTTACCTATGTTCTAAATTTGTTTTTTCCTATGTTCTAAATTTAGTCTACTTATGTTCTAAAGTTTTTTTTTTCCTATGTTCAAAATTTAGTCTACTTATTTTCTGCTCATATAACTTAGTGCTAATTTAATTTGTTTTATTGGATTTTTTTTTAAAAAAAAAAACATTTGAAGTTTTTTTTAGTTATTTATAAAGATAACCTATGAAGGAATTGAACCTACATCCTCTATGCATTTGCATAATGCTCTTCCAATTGAGCTAATAGGTTTTATCATATGTTCTAAATATTATTTGCATATGTTCTAAAATTTATTGCTTAAGCTCTAAATTTTTCAATCTAAGCTCTAAATATATGTATGTTCTAAACTATTTTCCTATGTTCTACATTTTATTGTTTATGTTCTAAAGTTTTCTGTCCATGTTCTAAATATATATCTTATATTCAAATTTTTTTGTCTATGTTCTAAATTTATTTCGTATGTTCTAAATTTTTTTCATTTGCTCTAAATTATTTCTGTATGCTCTAAATTTTATCCTATGTTCAAAATTTTTTCTACCTATTTTCTATTTTTTTCCGTACGTTCTAAATTTTTTCTATCTATGTTCTAAACTTTATCATATGTTCTAAATTTTTACCTTATGTTCTAATTTTTTTCACCGTATGTTCTAAATTTTTAGTATATGTTCTAAACTTATTTTCTATGCTCTTTTTTTTTTTCCCAATATTCTAAATTTCCAATTTTTTTTCCTATGATCTTTTTTTTTTTCCCAATAATCTATATTCTTATGTTCTAAATTTTTACTATGTTGCAAATCATTTTCTTATGTTCCAAATTTTTCCTATGTTCTAAAGTTGTTCGTATATTCTACACCTATGTTCTAAAGTTTTTTCTACCTATGTTCTAAAGTTTTTTTTTTTTTCCTATGTTCTAAATATTCTTTTACCTATGTTCTAAATTCTTTTGCCTATATTCTAAATTTAGTCTACTTATGTTCTAAAGTTGTTTTTCTTTTCTATGTTCTAAATTTTTACTAACTATGTTCTAAAGTTTTATTAGTAACAATGTCAATAATTTGTGCAAAATTTGGGATAGTAGAACTATCTAAAATGATCTTTTAGTAATGGCATTTCTGTAATTCTTTTTTTATGTTCTAAATTTTTTTGCCTACTCCTATGTTCTAAATTTAGTCTATTTATGTTCTAATTTTTTTTCCCTATGTTATAAATTTAGTCTACTTATGTTCTAAAGTTTTGTTTTCTACGTTCTAAATTTTTTCTACCTATGTTCTAAAGTTTTTTTTCCTATGTTCTAAATATTCTTTTACCTTTTGCCTATGTTCTAAATTCAGTCTACTTATGTTCTAAAGTTTGTTTTTTCCTATGTTCTAAATTTTTACTACCTATGTTCTAAAGTTTTTTTTTTTCTTATGTTCTAAATATTCTTTTACCTATGTTCTAAATTTGTTTTTTCCTATGTTCTAAATTTAGTCTACTTATGTTCTAAAGTTTTTATTTTCCTATGTTCAAAATTTAGTCTACTTATTTTCTGCTCATATAACTTAGTGCTAATTTAATTTGTTTTATTGGATTTTTTTTTAAAAAAAAAACATTTGAAGTTTTTTTTAGTTATTTATAAAGATAACCTATGAAGGAATTGAACCTACATCCTCTATGCATTTGCATAATGCTCTTCCAATTGAGCTAATAGGTTTTATCATATGTTCTAAATATTATTTGCATATGTTCTAAAATTTATTGCTTAAGCTCTAAATTTTTCAATCTAAGCTCTAAATATATGTATGTTCTAAACTATTTTCCTATGTTCTACATTTTATTGTTTATGTTCTAAAGTTTTCTGTCCATGTTCTAAATATATATCTTATATTCAAATTTTTTTGTCTATGTTCTAAATTTATTTCGTATGTTCTAAATTTTTTTCATATGCTCTAAATTTTTTCTGTATGCTCTAAATTTTATCCTATGTTCAAAATTTTTTCTACCTATTTTCTATTTTTTTCCGTACGTTCTAAATTTTTTCTATCTATGTTCTAAACTTTATCATATGTTCTAAATTTTTACCTTATGTTCTAATTTTTTTTCACCGTATGTTCTAAATTTTTAGTATATGTTCTAAACTTATTTTCTATGCTCTTTTTTTTTTCCCAATATTCTAAATTTCCAATTTTTTTTCCTATGATCTTTTTTTTTCCCAATGTTCTATATTCTTATGTTCTAAATTTTTACTATGTTGCAAATCATTTTCTTATGTTCCAAATTTTTCCTATGTTCTAAAGTTGTTCGTATATTCTACACCTATGTTCTAAAGTTTTTTCTACCTATGTTCTAAAGTTTTTTTTTTTTCCTATGTTCTAAATATTCTTTTACCTATGTTCTAAATTCTTTTGCCTATATTCTAAATTTAGTCTACTTATGTTCTAAAGTTGTTTTTCTTTTCTATGTTCTAAATTTTTACTAACTATGTTCTAAAGTTTTATTAGTAACAATGTCAATAATTTGTGCAAAATTTGGGATAGTAGAACTATCTAAAATGATCCTTTAGTAATGACATTTCTGTAATTCTTTTTTTATGTTCTAAATTTTTTTGCCTACTCCTATGTTCTAAATTTAGTCTATTTATGTTCTAATTTTTTTTCCCTATGTTATAAATTTAGTCTACTTATGTTCTAAAGTTTTGTTTTCTACGTTCTAAATTTTTTCTACCTATGTTCTAAAGTTTTTTTTCCTATGTTCTAAATATTCTTTTACCTTTTGCCTATGTTCTAAATTCAGTCTACTTATGTTCTAAAGTTTGTTTTTTCCTATGTTCTAAATTTTTACTACCTATGTTCTAAAGTTTTTTTTTTTCTTATGTTCTAAATATTCTTTTACCTATGTTCTAAATTTGTTTTTTCCTATGTTCTAAATTTAGTCTACTTATGTTCTAAAGTTTTTTTTTTTCCTATGTTCAAAATTTAGTCTACTTATTTTCTGCTCATATAACTTAGTGCTAATTTAATTTGTTTTATTGGATTTTTTTTTAAAAAAAAAAACATTTGAAGTTTTTTTTAGTTATTTATAAAGATAACCTATGAAGGAATTGAACCTACATCCTCTATGCATTTGCATAATGCTCTTCCAATTGAGCTAATAGGTTTTATCATATGTTCTAAATATTATTTGCATATGTTCTAAAATTTATTGCTTAAGCTCTAAATTTTTCAATCTAAGCTCTAAATATATGTATGTTCTAAACTATTTTCCTATGTTCTACATTTTATTGTTTATGTTCTAAAGTTTTCTGTCCATGTTCTAAATATATATCTTATATTCAAATTTTTTTGTCTATGTTCTAAATTTATTTCGTATGTTCTAAATTTTTTTCATATGCTCTAAATTTTTTCTGTATGCTCTAAATTTTATCCTATGTTCAAAATTTTTTCTACCTATTTTCTATTTTTTTTTCCGTACGTTCTAAATTTTTTCTATCTATGTTCTAAACTTTATTATATGTTCTAAATTTTTACCTTATGTTCTAATTTTTTTCACCGTATGTTCTAAATTTTTAGTATATGTTCTAAACTTATTTTCTATGCTCTTTTTTTTTTTCCCAATATTCTAAATTTCTAATTTTTTTTCCTATGATCTTTTTTTTTTCCCAATGTTCTATATTCTTATGTTCTAAATTTTTACTATGTTGCAAATCATTTTCTTATGTTCCAAATTTTTCCTATGTTCTAAAGTTGTTCGTATATTCTACACCTATGTTCTAAAGTTTTTTCTACCTATGTTCTAAAGTTTTTTTTTTTTCCTATGTTCTAAATATTCTTTTACCTATGTTCTAAATTCTTTTGCCTATATTCTAAATTTAGTCTACTTATGTTCTAAAGTTGTTTTTCTTTTCTATGTTCTAAATTTTTACTAACTATGTTCTAAAGTTTTATTAGTAACAATGTCAATAATTTGTGCAAAATTTGGGATAGTAGAATGTAACGAGTAAGTAACGGCACTCAATGTAGGAATTAGGTGTATTTGAATCAAAGGTTAGCCGTGAATTAACCTTTCCCTAATATGAGACAATGCTCCAATCGTGTCATTACCGTTACATAATCTAGGTTTAGTTAAGCATAATTAAACATGCCGCTCCTGAATGAGCATAATCCCTGCAACACACAACTGAAAGTTTAATTGACAGTTCATTGTGTTTACTGACCCAAGACGGGAAGTCATCACCTTAACCATTGGAATTCCAATAAGAGGCTCAGACTTTCGAATGCACCAGCTTATTGTCCTACCAAAACAAGACAGTTGAATGCGAAGAATATCGACAACACAAAAATGAAGGCTAAAACAGTCCCATAATATAGAATGAACTATACTCTTTATTATTGCCAGAAATGGGGAACAAAAGAAAAGGCCAAAGATAAAATAACAAATAGAAACCAAAACACCAACGCCTAGAAACTGCCAAAAAAAACCCGAACAAAAACAGGAAACAGCAATAACAGCAAGCAGAAACAGCAGCAGCAAGTGGAACCAGCAGCACCAACCTACAACAGCAGCAGCAACCAGAAACAGACCTCAGCAGACCAGCTGCACCACCAAACGGACAACAGCAACAACCCGAGCCCAGAAGGCCAGCTGCAGCACCAGACAGCAACACAGCACAAAGAAACAGCAGCTAGCAGGAGACTAGGCTGCTAACACCAAGAACAGCACCAGCAGCACCAGGAAACAGCTAGCAACACACAGCAAGGCAGGCATCACAGCCTGAACCAGCACCACAAACAGCAGCCTGAAACAGAGAAAGCCAGCCTGCACACCAAGCAACAGCTGCACATAACAGCACAAAGCAGGAAAGCTGGAGCAGGACACAGATAGGAGCAAGAAACAGAAAAGAGCAAACCCAGCTAGGCAACAACAGTCAACACCAAATCATTATAGTTCACAAAAGAGAAGAGGACCAGTCTAGACCAGAATGGAAGAGCACCACATGTAGCTTCAAAACTTCCCATAAAACAAAATGGAGAATAACCAGAAGTGTTGAACGAATAATGCTGGTTACTTCATATATTTCCACAATGATCAACACCATGTTCTAAAAGAGTTTAGAACATGCTTAAAAAGAGTTTAGAACATGCTAAGCTATGTCAGTTGCTTGCGTATCTTAAAAGTGTATTTTAGATCATAACATTGACATTCTATAAACATATCGACAAGAACAACGTGGAAAGATCAACACCATGTTCTAAATTATTTCAACCTATGTTCTAATTTTTTTCTATGTTCCAAATTTTTTCTACCTTTGTTCTAAAGTTTATTTTCAGCCCTGCAATCACAAGTTCACAACCAACAACCCCTAACCAATTAGCTGTTGTTGCATAAATCAACCACCACACCACAACCCCTACAAGCAGGGGCAATCGCACCAACATCACCAATTTCGAAATCAAAATTCGAAAAAATCAGCAAAAATTGAACCCTAAATTCGAACTATAGATCCGCAAAAATAAGAAAAAATAGAACATAGAGAATAAGCCAGATTTGTTTTTAGACATGACGAATTGATGCAAGCAGAACAAGTAATGCCAAGTTGTTCAAGCTATGCTTGCTCATTAATCGAGTTTAAAAGTTTTGTTTAGCCTGAATTGTTTACTTAACAAACAATTTTTAACAGAACTTATTCTTATTCTTGAGTGTATCGGGGTAGGCATTATACACAAGTAGTTGTTACACCATAATTTGGATGACTACTGCTATGAACTGAACTAATGACCAACAAAAAAAGGAAAAAAATAAATGTTTTTCAATTTTAATAACACGAGTTTAATTACCCAAAACCTGATATATTTAATCAATGAATCAAAATTGATACAGAACATTACAGCAATGAATATAAGCAGGGAAAAATGGCTGCAAAGCCACTAATATAATCATTGTGCTATACACACTATTGCACAAAAAAGAGAGAAAACAAGCGGTTTGTTGTGTGTTGAATCCTAAATCCTAAATTTGAATACCCTAAATTAGAATCCTAAATCCGCAAAAAAAGAACCCTAAATTCGAACGCGAAATTTGAAAAAATCGAACTCAAAAAAATCAAACTCCATGCGAAATTCATTAAAATCAAAACAGAAAAACGCAAATATCAAATCACAAAATCGCAAAATCAAATCAAAAAATCGGAAACATAAAATCGCAAAAATCAAATCAAAAAATCGCAAAATCTATGAACATCATGCTAAGTTCATGGAAATTTGAACAAAATCGAAAAAAAAAAACAAACCTGAGTCGAAAATCCTTCAAATTGCAATTTCTATGGAGATTTTTGGGGTTTGCAGAGAGAGAATGTGATGAACACGAAGAGAGAGAAAGTTAGAGGAGAGAGAAAATTTTGATCGGTTGGTAGAGGGTATAAGGAAAAATACGTGTTTTAATCTTAACCGTCTAAATTACCTTAATCCTACGGCTGAGATTGGTTCTTATATAACTAGGGTTCTTATATAAGGAGGGGTTCTTACCGGATCCCTCCCCTATATATATATATATATATATATATATATAATGACCAATATAATCCGTCGCATTAGAGCAATACCTAATGCAACGGCTACACACACACACACACACATATGTTGTTAGTTAGCTGTTAATTATTAATTCGTTAGTCCAAATAAAAATAAATTTTTATCATTAAATTAACAATAATATATCGTACTAATAACGTACGTTACACAACAAAATATTGTTTCCATACTACGTACTAATAAATATATATATGTCTACTAATTTATAATTAATTACAACGTAAAACATCATATACGACCGTGCCGCGTCGAAAAATTAAAATGTAACATCAGTGTATAATACTAGCATAAAATATATTAATTATATATATATATATATATATATATATATATATATATATATATATATATATATATATATATATATTAAGCTGAAAATTCCAAATCTTCACAAGCTCGTGCTTAATAAAAATTGAGTCACCAACAACATTTATTCACCATTTGTTGATTGACGTACTATAGTCACCATACTTGATCTCCATCTAGCTCGCCATGCTCCTACACGTAAAAGATAAAAGACAGTAATAAATGTATTAATGTACACATGATAAAGTTTGATAAGTGGGGAGATTTATGCATGGTGGCAGCGCATGCAGGACACCGGTGAAGCTATATATACAACATGTAATGGACCAAGTGGCACAAGGGGACAAAAAAACAACTACTACAACAATAGTAGCAGGGGAGAGGGTAGCAACACACAATGAAGCAGCACACAAGGAAGCAACACATGAAGACAAAACAAATTAATGCTCATACGACTACTGTGATTCTTTGAGGACAAAACACACACAATATAGTAGAACAGCACTGCAGAGTAGAATGAAGACAAAACCTTGACACTGGTGTCTTGTAATGACTGGTATATAGAAAAAGGTTGAAATAGTAGAGAGACATGTTTTTTAGATTGGTCATTTAGGAAAATTATATCCTCAAGATACTATTAATTATTCAATTAATCAGTCTTCATTCTTTCGCTATTTTTGTTCTGCTTGTTCTTCTCTTATTTACTTTCTTAAATTGCTGTAGTTAGTGTCCATTGCTAGTGAGTTCATTCCACATCAGCAGTGGAAGCCACCAACAACATCAAAGAAGTTCATATAAAATAATAAGGAAAATCTGAAACTGAGTGATAGCGACAAAATACCAAGCAATCATGTTCAGAAATAAATTGAAGGAAATGGGTTTTGATCTTAGAAAAGATGACTTTGTTTGATGAAGCAACAGTCAGCCAAGCAAAGATACACAACCAGAAAAGGATGAAGAAAAATCCAGCCACGTGCACAGACAGAAAAAGGTTGTACAAGGTTGGGTGATAGCCTATGACCAACAACCAAATGCGAACCAAGGCAGCATCAACACAAGCAACTTAGAAGCATAGGAAGTAATTTTTGATACCTAATTAACTGTTCCACCAGATTTAGAAGATTGCCCGTTTTGATCAATGAACTGACGTGGTGCACTAGATGCATCATTTGGAGCTGATAGCATCACAAAATCAGGAATGACAAGATTAATCCCAGGGTTAGCTTCACAAAGTTGAGTCAAAACAGCGGTTGTAAGGCCTGTAGGAATGACAAGATTAATCCCGGGTTAGTAAATTAGTTTCCTAATACCTACATACAAGTCTTATTAGATAAGGTGACTACCAAGACAAAAGCCAAGAAACTTGAAAAGCTAATAACCATGATTAATTTAATTGTTGTCTCATGCGCCGTAGAATGCAACCTTCACCAAAACCAACACGAATTTTTAAAATATTAACACGAGTATCTCCTGCAAAAGGGAAGAAAAATATTAAGCCTCATAAACATTGAACTAGATAAAGATTAGAGAAAAAAAAAATAAAAAAAACTTAATTAACTATCCCACTAGAGTGCCCATATCGCTCACTGATATGTAGTACATTAGACACATCCTTCGGATTTGATGGTCTCAAAATTTCTGGAACCACAAGATTTATTTTGGGATTACCTTCTTGGAACCTAACTAACTCAATTGATATACACACTCTATGAGTTAAAATTGGCTTAATTAATACAATTTTGCTGAAATTGGCAAGGAATTATATATCTAGTGCAATACATAATTAATGAGCACTATTATAACAGAAAACATAGCTACAGTAGTTTGATTTAGTTCAATCTGGAAAGGTTAAATAAGTTTCGATCAAAATTAGGCAATCTTATCTTTGGTAAAATAAAGGCATGGTTCAAGTTATTCAAATTAGCTTAGCTCTCTTACCTACACCTTATACGAGTATATCTTGATTCTTCATGTTTATTATCAAATTAAAAAAGCCATGCACATAACCAACTATATATTCAATTCTCTAATTATGTCTGAAATTGACTCAAAGCTTGGCTTTTCAACTAATAAAGATTCTATGGTTTGGAATCCACAACCCTTTGCATTTTACTAATTTAATTCATGTATTAGAATCGTAATAAAGGAAAGTATATATCCAGTTCTTAAAGAACATATTTGTACACTTATCGTAATCCCTACTATATACTAATTCATGTAAACTTATCCTACTGCCATTACGCCATACTAAAAGCAGATAATGCATAAGAAACACCATAAGCAGATAATGCTGATAAGTTTAAACAAAAAAAAAAAATTGCAAATAAGAAAGCCTACTCTATAATAAAATTTTAGCTATATGTCTAACAAGCACTTGCATGTCATAACAAAGAGAGACATCGAAACTCCATAGGTAACATAAATAAAGAATTAAAACTGCTTACCAAAAAACAAACAGCAATATCAAATCCAAGTTCATTGCCCTTATAATACCTGCCAAAATCAGAAGTTAGTGAAACAAGTAATCCCCTAAATAGAATAAAAAAATAGCCCACATAAGTGAAGCAAAATACACAATATTCACCTCAAACAATACTTTAAAAAAAAAAAAACATAAACAAAAACAACCTAGATAAGTAACAATATCAGCAAAGACCGTGAAAAGCTCTAAACGCAAATTGAAAACTAAATCCCAAACATCCATCATCATACTCCACTTTATTTTAATAAAAACTTTACTAAACAAACCCAATTAAAGAAAGCAGAAGCTAAACTAAGCACTATGTATTCTACTTTATTTATCCACACATACAACAAAAACAAGTTCAAATCTCTCACACAAAAAAAAAAAAAGTCTCATTTACTTGATTGAGGGTAATCCTTCAAGCCCAACAACAAAAGTACTGCAAAAAGATGTCAATCGTTTTTTAAAAATAAAAGATATCCTACCTAAGAAACTTTCAAACAACTGCTAAACAGGCACATCACAAGCCAAAAATTAGCAAAGCCATGCCAAGTATAAAGCCAATCAAGCACCCAAAAGCAAAGAGTAAACTAAAATATATAATAATGAGCTAAAAAAACCCAGCTAATGCTTGACTGTAATGGAGTAATAATGCTTTGAGTTCCGTGATCAAGATTTTGCCAAGAATTGTTGTTCATCTACTTCTGCTGTATGGAAATCAAAACAATTGAAATAGGGTATTCTTTAACTATATATGTGTTCAAGAAAATGTACCTTGACTATCAAAATACATCTTTTGAACCATCTATGAAGCCATGAGAGGATGTTGAGAATAGTTCAAATAGCTTTTTTACTATAAAAATACAGTTTTATATAGAATATTTCTTTGATAAATGTGTTCAAATAAATGAATAAACCATGAGATTTTTGTTTAAGTTACCCACAAGCTAATTATGAGAAAGTTAAATGAGATTAATGTATATATACATGACTAAAATGTAGTCAACATAAACTACTACTTCTAACTTATATAATCCACTAAGGCACTAATAACTAAACTATAGCTTCTTAACTTGCACCAAAATACACATACTAGATGATTAATCATTTTAATCTAATACCAATTTTGAGTATTTTATAGCTGATAGATCAATACTCCACAAAATTAAGAGAACATAGTAAAAATGCTCACTTTTTGCTCCATTGTCATCTAACATCTAATTGGACACAGGAAAAAATATATATTTATTTTATCACTCTTTTCCTTCTTCCCTATATCTGAAAGCAAGCTAATGCAGAGGAATTTAGAAAAATTAACAGAAAAATGACATGCATAAAAACAATATCTAACAAAAAAGGGAACCAAAAATTAAAACATAGAAATCTTACGAGCAAAAGAGTTCTTTCAAAAGCAATTTCAATTTTACCAATTTTAAAAAATAAAACTATATTACTACAACTTGAATGAAAAACTCTAACATAAATTTCAAATTTAAGTATGCTATCTCAAGAACAAAGTTTCAAAGTATTCCTCTGAGGAATCGACCACAATATCAGAATATGCAAGACGAAAAAGGACATTTATACATACTGGTAGAACTTTCACCTCCACAAATTACAGGCCAGGTTTGTCAGGTGTCGGTCACCGCCGACTGAAACAATCACCGCCTCTAGCAAACACACCATCGCCTCTAGCAATCAAACACAACCGCTTCGACAGATCGAGATAATCAGTACCACTTTTGTGTACTTAGTCATCTCAAATTTTCTTAATTTTTCTCAGATTGTTTACGTAATTTTCTCCCAAATCTATTGTAAAATGCTCCTCTAAGTTTTTCTGCCTGAAAATAGGGGATTTGGGGGAATGAGGACAAAAAAGGCTATATTGTTTTTCTTTTTCTTTTTACATTTTTTTGTTCTTTAAAATTGGAAGCACGTGTAAGGTTTTTCAAATTTTGGGGAAAAAAGTAGAGGGAACTACTAAAATTTAGCCCGCCATTACTCCATTATTCATATGTCGTTGCATTAGCTTACCCAGCCGTTGTATCAGCTAGGCTAATGCAACGGCTCCAAATAGTCATCGCATTAACTCTACCACCTAGATTGTTGAAGGAGAGTGCGTCGCATTAGCCTAACTATTGCGACGGTAATAAATAATAGCGTTGCATTAGCCTTTTCTTACCCGTTGCATTTGGTCAAAAATGTAGTAGTGGACCCATCTGTCACCTTGTTGTGGTATACAAAACAATCATACGGACTTCTGTTGTAGCCTAGCTCCACCATGTAGTTATCAAACCTCTTATATCATTGCCTAGGAGACTGCTTTAGCTCATACAAGGACTTCTTCAACTTGCAAACATGGTCCTCTTTTCCCGGGAGTTGGAAACCATCCGGTTGAGTCATGTATACATCCTCTTCCAACTCTCCATGTAGAAAGTTGTTTTCACATCTAGCTGCTTAAGCTCCAAACCCTGATGTGCAACCATTGCTAGTAGCACCCTGATGGAAGTGTGTCTGACCACAGGTGAGAAGATCTCATTGTAGTCTATCCCCTCTCTTTGTGTGAACCCTCTAGCAACTACTCGAGCCTTATACTTGATCCCCTCTATAGGTTTCATCCCCTCCTTTTTCTTGAAAACCCATTTACAAGTAACAATTTTTCTCCCTTGTTGAGTCCCTTAGGTTTTGATTGATAATTTTGAATGATGACAAACAACTAAGGGAAACAGGTCTTTGAAAGTGTTCAATACAGTTGGGGGAACCAACTAAAATAGAACACTGTTTTCCTAGATAAGTTATTGATTATATGAGTTATCTATTGAACTAACTTATCTATATACAGGAAACAGTTAGATGATAAATGTGCTATGTACTGGTGGGGAACCAGTATGAACCGTTTCCTTGACTGCTATGCGGAAAAGCAGTCACATACTCTTTATTGTGCATTAACCATGTTACATGTGCAGTAGTTGAGTTGATTCCAAGACTTGGAGCATAGAAGTCTTTCGAAGATATTTCGAAGAAAGATTGTTTGCTCATAATAGAAGTATTCAAGGAAGATTCAAGTCTTGAAGATTACATGAAGAAAAGACGATTTATGCTTTAATATGTTATCTAGGTTTTCATGTAATATGCTCCGTAGTATGCTTGCATGTTTGGGTTATATAAGTGCTTAAAAGTATATTGAAGTATGATATGAAATCTGGTACAAAGTTGGAACAGGTTTCATAACATGTTTCAATTCAGGGAACCAGGTCGGGGAACCAGGTTCACTGTACGAAATATTCGAGCTGCCGTTTTGGAAAAAGATTTTACAAAAAGATTTTTTCGAAAAGATTATTTTGAAAATATTTTGTGCAGCTGGAAATAAGATGAAATATTCTTGGTTACCTAAAAACTAGGAGTATTTATCTTAATTGATTCTATCTTTGTGATTAAATCAAATAAGATAAATACTTTCCTAAAATTACAATATATCTTATTCTCTAAGATTGTGTGATTTAAGGAAACTAGGTTTTAGGAATCTAAGCTTATATAAACTCATCTTATTTCACATATTTCGTGTGCCTCTCCAGAAATTAAAAAGAGCAATTATTTGAGAGCATATACTTAAGCACTAATCCCATTCATCAAGTCATATACAAGAGCATTCTAGTACAAAAACATTTTCTCTTAATTAGCTTCGTAGAAGTGAGATCAAAGGAGAGTTCTTGATTCTTGTATTGAGTCTTTAACAAAGGGGTTAAAGGCTGGGTGAGTGTTTGTGAGTTCAAACACATTGGGCTTACGAGTGTAAGTCGAGAGCACACTCGGAGTAGAGTGTGGGGTAGACTGGTTCCCGGAGTAGGGAAACAGTAGAGTGTTCTTTGTCTTTGTTTTTCGGAGTAGATTAATAAAGGACTTAGGATAGGAGGACGTAGGCCTGAGTTGGCTGAACCTCGTTAAATTTGTTGTGTTCTTTATTGCTTTGTTTTATTCCGCTGCATAAGGGAACCAGCACAACTGGTTCCTTACACATAATCCGAAAAGAAGCAAAAATCGCTAACGATTACTTAACACTCAATTCACCCCCCCCCCCCTCTTGAGTGCCCATTGAACCTTCAATTGGTATCAGAGCCTAAGCTTCTCGAAAGAGTAACATCTAGAGGAGTTAAGAATGAGTACTCAAGAATTAAGTGCAATCGGTTATGACAACAAGTCACCCAAGTTTAATGGAAATAATTATGCTTGGTGGAAGAACAGGATCCAGAATGTTATCATGGGTATTGATTATGAATGCTGGCTCGTAGTTAAAAATGGTCCTAATATCATTCTCAAGACAGATGTTGAGGAGAACCAGGTTCCCAAGAAAGATAGCGAATTGGTCACTGCTGATTACAAGTTGCTGGAGAAGAATGCTAAGGCAATGTCAATACTACAACAAGCAATAGGTGAGACCGAAACAAATCGTATATCTGGCTGCAGTAGTGCTAAGGAGATATGGGACACCCTTGAACTTGCGTTTGAGGGAACCAGTGAGGTAAAACGGTCTAAAATTGATTTAATCTTGTCTAAATATGAATTGTTTGCCATGAATAAAAATGAAAAAATCAATGATTGCTTTCGTAGGTTTATGACTATTGTAAATGATCTTAGATCTCTTGGTAAAAATTTATCTGACGAGGATCTTGTGAGAAAATTATTGCGTAGTTTAACAAATGCATGGACAGCCAAGGTAACAGCAGTATACGAAGCAAAGGATCTGTCTACCTTGTCTCTGGAACAGCTGATTGGTTCCCTTATGACTCATGAGATGCTGATTGACTCTAAGTCTGAGAAGGAACCAGCAAGAGGCATGACGCTTAAGGGAACAGTAGAAGATGATGAAGATGAAATTAGCATGATTGCAAAAAGATTTGAGAGATCTCTTCGAGATCAAAGAAAGAATTTCAAAGGTAAGCATTTTAAAAACTATAAAAAGTCTAACTCTAATTCTTCTTCTACAAGATGTTTCAAGTGTGGAGAAAAAGGACATCTTATTCGAGATTGTCCTAAGTGGAATGACAAACAGTCTAAATCCGGAGATAAACAAGCATACAAGAATGCCATGATAGCTTCCATGTGGGGAGACTCTGACTTAGGGTCAGATGAAGAAGAAGGATCACCCAACTCAGATGTTTGCCTAACTGCCTTTACAAACATCAAGGAAAACAACACTGGTCCAGGAACCAGAGGGGGAACCAGTACATTCAACAAATGCTTTATGGCAAAGAAGGATGTACTACATGAACGCAAGGTAAGCTTAGAGCAAATTAGAGAAGATATGCATGAATATGATAGAGAAAATATGCTTGCTTGTATTGATTCCTTACTAGATGAATGCTATAAATTAAGTGAAACATACATAATTTGCAAAAGAGAATTAAAAGAAAAAAGTGGTGAATGTAATATTGCTATTGCTAGCTGTGATCATCTAGAAGGAGTCTGTTATGAACTAAAAAATCAAGTAGAAGAACTAGAGGTTGAATTGGACAAGTGTAAAGTGGAACTAGAAAAGGAAAGATCGTTTGAACCAATTGATGGTGAAGAGGATCTGACCTCCTGGTTCCCTAGAGACTTATCAACCACTAGTGATACTCTTGATTTTTCAGTAGCTATAAGTAAAGCAAATTCATGTACTAGAACTTCCTTGTTGAAGGCCTTTGAAACATTGGCTTACAACCTGGAAAATTCTCACAAGGAAATTGCTTCACTTAAAGCTGCACAGTTCACTGTTTCCCCTACAGGTACCAGTGTAGATGTCAGTAATATGATTGATAAGTATGAAAGTAATATTTGTGATTTGCATGCGGAAATCAATCAACTGAAAAAGGACAAGCAACCAGTGGTTGTTGACATGTCTATTGACCGTATGGTTTCAAAGCTTAATCTACAATTCGAAGCTTTAAAAAGTAACTTTGATTTTCTTAAAGAGAAAAACGAATTGTTGACTAAGACACTTGAAACCAGAGAAAAAGAACTTAATGATAGTCATAGACATGTGGACAAATTATTGAATGCTAAAAAATCCTTAAATTACCTGACTTCATCAAGAGGAAACAGAGGAAAAGTTGGTCTCGGTTATACTAGACAGAGAACCAGGACTAACTGGTCTCCCAGAGAAACCACCTGGATCAAAGAATATCAACGAGGCAAGTATGTCATGACTAAAGAGATGCATGTGTGTTTTCATTGTGGTAAAAATGGACATAAGATACATGAATGTCCAGCTAAGAAAATTAGTGCTAATAAGAACAGCAAGGGTGCAAAGTGTGTTTGGAGAAGAAAGGATCAACAAGTTGTTAATATTGTTGAAAAGGGACCCAAGTATGTTTGGGTTCCTAAATCTAATGTTTGATTTGCTCTTGCAGGCTAGAGTGAAGGGAGACACCTATTGGTATTTGGACAGTGGTTGCTCAAGACACATGTCCGGGGATAAAGATCAATTCCTTTCACTAGTGGCCTTTGATGGAGGAAGTGTCACCTTTGGGGATAACAGCAAGGGAACCATCACTGGTTTAGGTAAGGTTGGTAAGACACTTTCTAACGCAATAGATGATGTTTATTATGTTGAAGGCTTGCAACATAATCTCTTGAGTATTTCTCAATTATGTGACAAAGGTAATAGAGTTGAGTTTCAAGCCAACCTATGTCACATAGTTAACTCACAAACAGGAGAACTTGTATGTGAGGGAACCAGGAAGCATGATGTTTACATCACCTTCTTAGATAAAATCCCTCAAGACAAGTCCATCTGTTTGAGAGCTGTTTCTGACAATAATCAATGGATTTGGCATAAGAGGTTTGGACATGCTAGCCTAACACTTCTAAACAAACTTAAAATACGTGACTTAGTTGTAGGCCTTCCTAACATTAAGTATGAAGCTGATAAAGTTTGTTCTGAATGTGTAAGGGGGAAACAGGTCAAAATTTCTTTTAAGCCTAAAACTATTATGAGTACCAGCAGACCCTTCGAACTTGTACATATTGACTTGTGTGGTCCCATGAGAGTACAAAGTCGAAGAGGTCATAGATATGTCTGTGTTATGGTTGATGATTATTCTAGGTACACTTGGGTAATGATGTTACACACAAAGGATGAAACGTTTGAAGAATGGGTAACATTGGTGAAACAAGTGGAGAACCAGCTCACCCACAAGCTGGTCTCGGTAAGATCAGACCATGGTACTGAATTTGATAATGCTAACTTTATTGATTATTGTAGGGAACATGGAGTTAATCACAACTTCTCAGCCCCTAGAACACCTCAACAAAATGGTGTTGTAGAAAGGAAGAATAGAACTCTTGAGGAGATGGCGAGGACGATGCTCATTGAGAGTGGTCTCCCAAAGAGTTTTTGGGGAGAAGCTGTTGACACTGCTTGCTATATATTGAATAGAGGTCTCATTAGACCAAAGTTAAATAAGACTCCCTATGAACTTCTTAAAGGTCGAAAGCCCAACATCACATACTTTCGTGTCTTTGGATGTAAATGTTATGTGCATAATAATGGGAAGAATCAACTTGATAAGTTTGATCCTAGAAGTGATGAGGGAATCTTTCTTGGATACTCTTCTCACAGCAAAGCATATAGAGTCTTCAATAAAAGGACTCTTTGTGTTGAGGAGAGTGTCCATGTCATTTTTGATGAATTTAACATGTCTTCTGAGATTGCGCAGGTACAACCTGATGAAGTGATTGGATTGATGGATTTCACGGGGAACCAGTATACTGGTCCCACGGATGAAGTGCAAGCAGATCTAGGCCTACCAAATACTCCACCAGATGATAATGATGAAGTGCCTAGAGAAGAAAATGAAGATAATGAGGACTCTGAAGGGGAACCAAGTCCTGATGGTTCCTCAAATAATAGACAGGTAATGAGTTCAGGGGGAACAGAAGAAGGTACCACCCCTGAACCTGAGGTAAGTAATGATAGAGGAAACAGCATGAATGTGAATCCTCCTGGCTCCTCAGAAGAAGGAGAGATCCATGAACATGCTGGTTCCCAACTTAATGAGAAAGCACAAAACAGTCTTAATTTTAAAAGTTATAGATATCAATCTTCTCATCCCACTGATCAAATAATTAGTGATATAAATAAGGGGATTCAAACGAGAACAAATGTTTTTCAAAACTTTTGTGCTTTCTATTCTTTCCTGTCTAATGTAGAGCCTACTGACTATAAAATGGCATTGACTGATCCTGATTGGGTACTAGCTATGCAAGATGAGTTAAATCAGTTTCAGAGGAACCAGGTTTGGCACCTGGTTCCCCGTCCCAAGGAAAGATCAGTCATTGGCACTAGATGGGTCTTTAGAAACAAGTTAGATGACCTTGGTACTATAGTCAGAAACAAAGCAAGGCTAGTGGTGCAAGGGTACAATCAACAAGAAGGAATTGACTATGATGAGACGTTTGCACCAGTAGCTAGGCTAGAGGCTATTAGGATTTTAATTGCTTATGCTGCTCACATGAATTTTAAGCTGTTTCAGATGGATGTAAAGACTGCCTTCCTCAATGGATATTTAAAGGAAGAAGTATATGTGGAGCAGCCACCTGGTTTTGAAGATGCACTGTTCCCCCAACATGTGTACAAGTTGGACAAAGCATTATATGGGTTGAAACAAGCTCCGAGGGCTTGGTATGAAAGATTGTCCAATTTCTTGATGGCAAATGATTACAAGAGGGGAACAGTAGACAAGACCTTGTTCATAAGAACCAGGGGGAAACACTTGATTGTAGTACAAATTTATGTTGATGATATTTTATTTGGTGCTACTAATCAGGTTTTATGTGATGAATTTGCTAATCTTATGCAGAGTGAATTTGAAATGAGCATGATGGGAGAACTAGGATTCTTCCTAGGGCTGCAGATTAAGCAAATGGATGATGGAATAATGATCCATCAACAAAAGTACTTAAAAGAGTTGCTGAAAAAATTCGGCATGGAGAACAGCAAAGCTTATGATACACCTGTTCCCCCATCTACAAAATTAGATGCTGATCTTAAGGGAAAAGATGTTGAAGCTTCTCTTTATAGAGGAATGATAGGTTCTCTACTTTACCTAACAGCTAGTAGACCTGACATTGTGTTTTCTGTTGGTTTGTGTGCTAGGTTTCAAAGCAATCCAAAGGAATCTCACTTGAAGGCTGTTAGAAGGATACTTAGGTATCTTGTAGGAACAACAAATCTGGGATTGTGGTACCCCAAAGGCAGTACCATTGATCTTATTGGATACACAGATGCAGATTATGCTGGTTTCTTAGTTGATAGAAAGAGCACATCAGGTATGGCACACTTTCTTGGCTCTTGTCTAATTTCATGGGGTTCTAAAAAGCAAAATTCAGTGGCCCTATCCACAGCAGAGTCTGAATATATAGCTGCAGCTTCATGCTGTTCCCAGCTACTGTGGATAAGGAACCAGCTGAAAGATTTTGGTGTTATTTATAAAAGTGTTCCTATTTTTTGTGATAACACTAGTGCAATCAATATTTCAAAGAATCCTGTGCAACACTCCAAGACAAAACACATTGAAATAAGACACCATTTTTTAAGAGACAATGTGGAAAAAGGATTGGTGGAGATGTTGTTTTGTAAAAGTGAAGATCAAATTGCTGATATCTTCACAAAGCCTTTGTGTAGAGAGTCTTTTTGTAGGTTAAGAGTCCTTTTAGGTCTAGTTAGATTTTAGGTATTGGCTTCAATTACTTCCTTCAATGATTGGTTAGAATGGTATTCTCTTGTATAGTGTGTGTACATACTTATGTTGATATCTTTCAAGTGTTGTGTAGATGGTTCAAAATCTCAAAAGGATTGAGAATCATTGTTGTAAGAAACAGGTGAAATCAGGCTGAATTGCCAGAAACAGCGTGACATGGTTCTATACAGGTACCAGCAAAGGAAAACAGCAGACCAGCTCTGATATGTCATCCGATAATATCTTTTATTTTCGGAAGATTACTATAAGATATTTCCTTTTGGAAGGAATTTATCTTATTTCAGTTATTTAATCCCATATAAAAGGCAAACATATCATATGCCTTATTTATAGTTGGTTGAGATAATTATGGTAAAAGATAATTACCAAATTTTTGATTTCAATTTAAAAAAAAATATAAAAAAAAAATATCCTTTACAGTTGCTTTTTATTGGCTCAACTAACTCTTTTCTTTCCTTCTTCTCTCTTTGTGCTTCATTGTTAAAAATATACACTAACCCTTTGTGCAGATCATCAATCATCATCACTCGAAATTCTCTTTCTCTCTCTCGTATGCTTTAAATTCATCATTGTTCATTCGGTTACTGTTCACTCAAGGAACCAGCTCAGTCTCAGGGGGAACATCAGAAGGAAGCTCAAATGTCCTTAAGCCCGAAGTTGGAGGAAATTCGGAAAAGTCAGAGTGAAGAGGATGAAATAGAGATTGTTGGTTACAATGAGGAGACACTCATTGTTAAGACCATGGTACGAAGTAGAGTAACTCAATCTTCATTAAAGAAGTTCACTGAGAAGGTGTAGGAGGAACAGTCCATTAATTCTCTTCCGGAAACCAAGAGAAAAAGGGTACCAGCAAGAACCTTTCACACCACAAAAGGGTGGAGGTCTTTGCTTGATTGATGTGATGCTAGTCTTGTACTCGTTATGCAACAAGGAGAACTTTATGAATAAGTGCGGATCTCTCATGATTTATAAAAAAAAAAAAAAAAAAAAAAAAAAAAAAAAAATAGAGGAACCAGCAGGTCAGGAAGTGGTTTTGAAACAGATTGGGGAATCACAAGAATATGCTTAGTAATATAATGATTTTGGTTTAAGCAGAGCATGGTGACAAGGATGAAGAGGAATCAGATGATAATACAGAAGATGTTGCAAAGTTCGAGGAGGAGGAAGGGAACGAGAATGATGATGAGGAGTGATGCTGTTTCTGTTCTTGTTTCCTCACCCTCATGTTTATTCTAAAATAACTGATTTTGTTGGTCTGTCTACTTCTCTCCATTCCATGAACTTTCTTTTTGGATGGATTTGGGCTTCTTTGGTTGAACTTTGTTGGCTTGTATGAACTACTAACTCTGCTATGGTATGAACTGTTTGACTAATCTCTTTTTGCAGCATAATGCTTGAATGGTGGTTGATGCCATTGTATGGATAAGCACATTAACTTGTGCACATTGCTTTTACTTGTGGATACTTTTTAATGATGCCAAAAGGGGGAAGTAGTTTGAAGTTGAAGCCTAAGGTTTAGCTAGTTTAGATTGAGTCAGTTTGAGGTTTAGCTAGTTTAGATTGAGTCAGTTTGAGTCTTTTTATTTCGTATTTTCTATTTTCTGTTTAGGGGACCAGTTAGCCTAACTGACTTGTTCCAAAGAGTTTTGAGTCCTTGAAGTTTTTGACGGTTTTCTTTTTGAGCATGTCCACAGGTTCAAGAACTTCAAGAGTTTGTCATCATCAAAAAGGGGGAATTTGTTGAGTCCCTTAGGTTTTGATTGATAGTTTTGAATGATGACAAACAACTAAGGGAAACAGGTCTTTGAAAGTGTTCAATACAGTTGGGGGAACCAACTAAAATAGAACACTGTTTTCCTAGATAAGTTATTGATTATATGAGTTATCTATTGAACTAACTTATCTATATACAGGAAACAGTTAGATGATAAATGTGCTATGTACTGGTGGGGAACCAGTATGAACCGTTTCCTTGACTGCTATGCGGAAAAGCAGTCACATACTCTTTATTGTGCATTAACCATGTTACATGTGCAGTAGTTGAGTTGATTCCAAGACTTGGAGCATAGAAGTCTTTCGAAGATATTTCGAAGAAAGATTGTTTGCTCATAATAGAAGTATTCAAGGAAGATTCAAGTCTTGAAGATTACATGAAGAAAAGACGATTTATGCTTTAATATGTTATCTAGGTTTTCATGTAATATGCTCCGTAGTATGCTTGCATGTTTGGGTTATATAAGTGCTTAAAAGTATATTGAAGTATGATATGAAATCTGGTACAAAGTTGGAACAGGTTTCATAACATGTTTCAATTCAGGGAACCAGGTCGGGGAACCAGGTTCACTGTACGAAATATTCGAGCTGCCGTTTTGGAAAAAGATTTTACAAAAAGATTTTTTCGAAAAGATTATTTTGAAAATATTTTGTGCAGCTGGAAATAAGATGAAATATTCTTGGTTACCTAAAAACTAGGAGTATTTATCTTAATTGATTCTATCTTTGTGATTAAATCAAATAAGATAAATACTTTCCTAAAATTACAATATATCTTATTCTCTAAGATTGTGTGATTTAAGGAAACTAGGTTTTAGGAATCTAAGCTTATATAAACTCATCTTATTTCACATATTTCGTGTGCCTCTCCAGAAATTAAAAAGAGCAATTATTTGAGAGCATATACTTAAGCACTAATCCCATTCATCAAGTCATATACAAGAGCATTCTAGTACAAAAACATTTTCTCTTAATTAGCTTCGTAGAAGTGAGATCAAAGGAGAGTTCTTGATTCTTGTATTGAGTCTTTAACAAAGGGGTTAAAGGCTGGGTGAGTGTTTGTGAGTTCAAACACATTGGGCTTACGAGTGTAAGTCGAGAGCACACTCGGAGTAGAGTGTGGGGTAGACTGGTTCCCGGAGTAGGGAAACAGTAGAGTGTTCTTTGTCTTTGTTTTTCGGAGTAGATTAATAAAGGACTTAGGATAGGAGGACGTAGGCCTGAGTTGGCTGAACCTCGTTAAATTTGTTGTGTTCTTTATTTCTTTGTTTTATTCCGCTGCATAAGGGAACCAGCACAACTGGTTCCTTATACATAATCCGAAAAGAAGCAAAAATCGCTAACGATTACTTAACACTCAATTCACCCCCCCCCTCTTGAGTGCCCATTGAACCTTCATCCCTGAAGGCCTAAGAACAAGATCCCAAGTCTTATTCTTATGAAGTGACTCCATCTCATCTCTCATTGCAGGAAGCCAATGGGTAAATTCTGTACATGTAACCGCTTCCTTGTAGGTAGATGGCACATAAACATTCACCTCTTCGGCAACCTGTAGTCCATAAGCCACCATATCTTGAAAACCAAACTTGTTGGGCGGTTTCCCAAAATTCCCCCTTTTAGGACGTTCCAGAGCTAGACTAGGCTTGTTCAATGTTGGTGTGTGATGATTTTGGTGCTTTAGAATTTTTGTGTTGAACATCTTCTCCCTGTACTTCATCACTCTTATCATGAGTGACTTGCTGCTCCATCTGTTTGTCAACACTTCCGCCATCTGATACAATTATGGACTGAACATTAGAGTTAAACATAGAATTTTCATCAAAGACTACATTTCTACTAAGTATAACTCTATTCTCCGATGGAGACCAAATCCTATAGCCTTTAACCCTATCTCCATACCCTAAAAATACTCTTTTTTTGGCCCTTGGCTTTAATTTACCCTCATTAACATGATAATAAACATTGCAACCAAAAGTTCGCATATTTGAGTAATCTGCAGGCTTACCAGACACCTCATAGGGTGTTTTGATGTTAATTCCAGAGTGCTGTCCACAGTTGATTAGATAACATGCCGTACTGACGGCTTCTGCCTAGAACTTTCTAGTCAATCCAGCATTAGGGAGCATGCACCGAACTCTCTCCAAAAGCGTTTGATTCATTCGTTCTGCTACACCATTTTGCTGTGGTGTATCTCTAACGGTACAATGCCTAGCAATCCCCTCATTCTTACAAAACTCATCGAACTCGAACCAACAAAATTCTAGACCATTATCAGTTCGTAGCCTTTTAATCTTCTTCCCAGTTTGATTCTCCACTAACACCTTCCACTGCTTGAAATTCTTGAAAGCTGCACTTTTAAACTTCATTATGATCACCCAAGTCATCCTTGAAAAATCATCAATGAATGATACAAAGTATCTGTGACCTCCGAATGACTAAACAAGTGAAGGACCCCAACAATTGGAATGGATATAATCAAGAGTACCTTTAGTTCTATGAACGTCTTTAGCTAGGGAACTTGCTACGATGTAATTTCCCAAAGACACTATGCTCACAATAATCAAGGTTTGTGACCTTATGGCCACCTAGAAGATCCGCCTTGGAGAGAATTTGCATCCCTCTCTCCCTCATATGCCCAAGCCTCACGTGCCATAGCTTGGTCATATCATCCTTTTGAACCTCAGATGAGCAATAGCAACTGAACCTGATAGAGTGGAACCCTGTAGAAAATACAAACTACCACGCTTGACACCCTTTAAAACCACATCCGAACCCTTGCAGACATTCAGAACTCCAGCTTTACCCCTGAAACTGAACCCCTTATTGTCTAATACGCTAAGTGAAATAAAATTTTAGTCATTTGTGGAACATGTCTAACATCGTTCAATATGTAAAATGTACCATCATGTGTCCGGATCTTGATGGAGCCAATCCCAATTGCCTTACACACTGCACTATTAGCCATCGAAATATTTCCTCCATCTACCCGCTCATAGGTAGTAAACCACTCCCTACGTGGACATATGTGATACGATGCCCCAGAATCAAGAACCAACACATCATTATGATATGTATGTTTACCCGCAATGTCATACTCAGCATTTGAATCCTCTTCTGCTAAAGCAGTAGTAACAGATTTATCCTGCAGTATTACCCGTACGTTTGACGTGAGATACAGAAAAAGTAACAAAAGAGCGGGAAAGGGAGCAAATATCATCAATCAGTAAAGCAAAAGGGGCATAGCTGGAGGCCTTATTCTTCACTCCTTGCACTACCAGAGACGCATCACTTTCCAGGACTATCAATGAGTATCCAAGCCTTCTCGCCACCAAAATCCCGAAACGATAAGCTGCTGCCTCAGCCAGCTCTGGTAACCACCTTGACCTTTCCTGTTTCACAGCAGCAGCTAGCAACCTACCATCCTTATCCCTAATCACAACCCCTAAACCAGTCACCCTTCCCACATGGGTGTCATAATTTACCTTCACCATTCCCTCACAAGGTCGAGACCAAGAGCTCACAGTTGGAGGTACGAGACTTCCGGTTCTCACGAACACCTTCTTAGCACGCATATTCCCCATAATCATGTACAGCTACTGCCAGGTTTGTCGCAATACTTACAGGGCATGGGTACTCATTCTCGAAGATGGCTTTGTTGCGGCACCACCAAGCAGCCCAAGCTAGAGTTACCATCGACCTCAGCTCATTACTTGTGGATTTTGAAGCAAGCCACAATAATCTGTCCCTAAAGCAGAAAGTAGGCGCTTGAGTCACCAGGTGAGTGAAACTACTACCAGCCCAAATTTCCTTGGCAGACTTACACTCAAAAGTGGCATGAATTACAGTCTCCTCAACACCTCCACAAATTGAGCAAGCTTTGTCAGGCACCATGTGACGATAGTACAACCTCTCTCTAACCGCAAGAAAATCCTTACAGCCCCTCCAAAGAAATTGGACTAGTTTCGGAGGGACCTTTAGACCCCATATAATCCGCCAAATCTCATCATATGGTTGCCTTTGGACAGCAGCAGGGCCTAGCTTTGCAATCCAATACCTAGATTTCACCGAGTATTTCCCACTCCTTAAGGTCCTAACTGTAACCTTAATGACCGGTTAATTTTTTTTTTAATAATTTCGTTTAATAGTTTAATTAACTATTAATTACAACTTTAATTATGTTTAAAAATTAAAATAATTTTTCTTTTAAAACAAAAACCATCCCCAACCCACCTCCTCTACCAGCCACCGCTGCCAGGCCTACTAGGGGTGAAAATTCGGTTTGCGGTGTGGTTTATAACCCAAACCGAAACCAAACCACATTAATTCGGTTTGGGATTATTCAAACCACACTACACCATATTACTATTGAAATCGAACCAAATCACACTATTTTAAATTCGATTTTTCAAAAGAAAACCGAACCACACCGAAATTTTTCATCCTCTTCCTTTTTGCTCCATCTAACTGGTCATTCACTCCAACATTGCCCACATTGGTTGACCTTTTAGGATATAAAAAAACACAAGTTCTATTATTTTTTGGCTTTATATATTTAGGGTAGAAATTAGTATTGGGCTAGGCTATAATTTGGATACGGGCCATAATTCGGTTTGGATTTCGGTTCTTGGTTTTTCAAATCATAGAAACAAAACCAAACCATATTAATTCGGTTATGGGATTCCTCAAACCACACCGAACCATATTAGAAAAAAAAAAACCGCACCACATTTCTTATTTTGTTTGGTTTGCGGTTTGGTTTGGTTTTAAATCGCATTAGTTTCCCCCCTAAGGCCTGCCACCCCCTTCCCCTTCCCTTTCCCCGGCGCCTTAGCAATAGCCTGCTTTTCTGCACTCCGGCGCCAGTCACGCCTAGACACACCGTCTCCTGGCTCTGACGCTAACCCTCTCCCCCCTCCCCCTCATCACGCGTGCACATTTCCCACTTCCCTTGAACCAACAACCCTGACCCTCTCCCTGGAATCTCCCTCCTTCCCCACGAAACCCCTTGAAACTATCCCGGCCCCCCACCATCGAAAAACTCTAACCGGACCTTCCCCACCATCTCTAGGGTTTCGATCAGAGTTTTCGAATGTGGGAGATGGATTTTAGGGGGTTTTGTACATGGAGGAATGGTGGTTTCGGGGAGAGTTGGTGGTTAGGGGGAAGAGGGAAGGGGGGTGACGCGCGACAGGGGGAGTGGGGGTCAGCGCCGGGGGAGGGTGGATCTGGGCGTGGCCGGCGCCGGAGTGCAGGGGAAGGTTGGAAGCGTGGCTTGGTTGGGTGGGGAATGGTTTTTTTTTTTTTAAATAATATTAATAATAATAATCTTTTAAAAAAAAAAAAACATAATATAAATAAATAAATAATCAAATTAAATTGCTAAACCAATAAAATTTGGACACGTGTCCCGTATAACCTTCTAATCAAGTCACTAACTGGTTATAACTTGTTTTAGGCGGAAACACACCAAAGTTTGTATTATTTAGAAATAATCAAAAGTTTGACTTATTTTTAGCGGACCGCTAAAGTTTGTATTATTTTTGACAATTTTTTCAATATATTAATTTTAATTGTAAATTGAACATATTTAGCTCTTATTAATCCTTATCAAAACTTAATTATTTTTTTCTAAATTTATTTTTCCTAGACTTTAATTTTTCCTAGATTTTATTGGAACTTAATTTTTTTTTTTGGTGCACCTATTGGAACTTATTTTAGTTGTAAATGAAAGTAAGGAACTATTCCTTAGGTTATGTATAACAAAATTTCGCGGTTTATACAACTTAAATAAAGTCAATAGAACTTTGTTCGACTGATAATCCTAACTTTACTATGGTAGTAGGTACGGACTATCATATGGGTACGGGCTAAATACTAGTTGTAACTTTATACATGCATGGCTTAGTTTAGACAATTGGGAAATATTATTGATAGAAGTTTCAACCACCTAATGTGAATCTGATTAACGTCTGCATGTCTATGTGCATCCAAATAATGTCTATGATTAATATTTGTTCATATCTTTTAAAATATTCGCACATCTTTGGTGATCACAAAAATAACTCAAGGTCAAATGATTGGTTTTCCCCTGAAAAAGTCAACATATTATATCAAATACCAAACCCAGGTTCAAATTAAATGAACCAGATTTTGCAAATATTTTCTTCAAAAAAATATTATATCCAGGCATATAGCTGTTTAAACGGTTGGTAAGTTGAGATTACATAAAATAATAACATGGCACGACCCTTGCTTTACACAATTGTCATGATCTGCAATGCTTTCCAGCATTAGTGATATAACTAATATAAATTTTTTTGCTCTAAAAACTAATTAAAAAAACTTGTTTGAACTTAGGTAGAAATGAGCATTATATTGTACTGTATTATGAAATGAAGAGAGTAATAAGTTATCAATTATAAATATGCCGGTAAATCTTGGGTATGTGTTTATCAATCTCATAAAATACTATTAAAACGTAATTAAATGTTCGCCCATGCTATATTTTTAAAGGATCCAAATGTTTAAAACTTTGCTCTAGTACTTTTAAGCTCAAAGTTTAATATTTTATATTATTCACAAATACTCCTTCATTTTGATGATATAAAATGTGCAATGAAAGGGTGAAATCTCAACTTTACAATTAAAAAAAGAACAGGGGAAAAATAAGTTTCTGATATAAATTTGAAATATTTGAGACGAGCTTGAAAAATCAGGCTATATTCTTATGTTTTCAGATTCTTAGGAGTAAACCAGAATTTTTGGACCTGTTTCAGCTTCTAGTTGTAAGTCAACGCTTCTATTTTGTGTTCTATCCCAAATTTCTTGACAGTACAATAATAATAATAATATAGTAATTTTCAGAATAATTGTCTAGGAAACATCCACCTACCAGAATATATAAATATAAGGATGGTCTGGAAGGAATTATCTGTAGGTTATTACGTATACACCGACGTATATAAGTACATGTACATTTCACGGCGAATTGAATTGGAGACAATACAATCTGCTTCGCACGTATTGTTGCAAACCTAATTGTGATTTTTAACAGCCAAGTTTAGAAATTATTGATTGATAATTAAATAAAACTAAATTATTAACCAATTTATTTATTTTATAAGTTTAATTTGCATGTCTTCCATCGTTATATAAATAGGCATTCGCGCAAATGAAACATACAAACCAATTTGCTAACACATTTGCAAACATACACTAGCAATTTCATCCATAGTTGTTCATAGGAAGCTAGAAAAAAAAAATGAAGTTTCCGGTTAATAGTATTTTGGTTAGAGTGCTAGCTCTAACCATGCTCATCTTGGCTCTAAGCCATGTGGGTCAGTCTAAAGGTTCAGGTTGGAAACAAGGAGGTTCAAAATCGAGTCATGGTCATAAATCCTATGGTTCTAGTCATGGGCAAAAGAACCATGGTTCCAAGGGTCGTCATATGGGTCGTGGAAATAACAAGCCCCCTACAAATAGTCCTACCCCAATCACTTCAAGTCCTCCTCCGAGTCCTCCTAATGTTCCTCCAAGTAGTCCTACCCCTACTAGACCTTCGGCTTTGCAAGTCGGCTTTTATAAGGGTCTATGCCCTAACAAACTAGTGGATATTGAGGCAGCACTTACAACCAAAGTACAAGAACATTTCCGAAAGGATCCAACTATTCTTCCTGCCATCCTTCGCATGCAATTTCATGATTGTTTCGTACATGTAAGCCCTCAACTTTCTTTCTATCTCTATTATTGCATCAATTTTACTTTCAAAGGGTGATGACACTATAAACAAACAGTTATTATAGCTTTATAGGTACTTATACTTACCTCATATTGCAAAATGTTAATTTTTTCTTAATAAAATTACACGATCATGCAAAAGCTTATAGTGCACGTACGTCGCTCTCATACAAAATGCTAATCAACGTAACTTAATATCAGTAATTCCAACCCCCATCGGATCATGTCATAATTATAAATATGTCATCCAATGATTTTTTTTAATTGTTTGAAGGGATGTGATGCATCAATCCTTATAAATGGACTTTCAACCGAGAAAACAGCTGGTCCCAACCTTAGCGTAAGAGGATATGAATTGATTGATGCCATGAAAGCTATAGCAGAAGCACAATGTCCAGGAGTTGTTTCGTGTGCTGACATTATTGCTATTGCTACTAAGGAGCTTATTAAACTGGTAATTTCATAGCCTTAATTATTTCCTCGAATTGTTTAATTTGCATCAAGGGAAAATTTGCATCTTTTTCTTATAAATATTTTAATAAATCGTCTCCAAAAATAGGGAGGTGGACCAAATTATTCCGTACAAACAGGGCGAAGAGATGGACAAGTGTCAACAGCCCAAGATGTCAATCTTCCGAGCCCATTTTTGACAGTTAGTGAAACTATTTCAGCATTCAGTGCTAAAAGATTTACAACAGAAGAGATGGTTATTCTTTTAGGTTGCCACACAGTTGGTGTCTCAAGCTGTGCATTCTTCCAAGATAGACTATACCAAGGTACTAGCGAATTTGACCCAAATATGGACCCAACTCTTCGCCAACAACTTATGCCAACATGCCCCAAGGGCACAACAGCTAACAATTCGACATTTCTTGATCAAAATCCACAAAGTTCGAATATAGTCGACAACTCTTTCTTTGTTCAAATCCAAAAGCAAAGAGGAATTCTCCCAATCGACCAAGCCTTGGCTCGTGATCCTAAAACGATTCCCTTTGTTCAACAATTCGCGCAAAGTGCTTCCTTATTCAACACCAAATTGGCTAATGCCATGGTGAAATTGCAAGCACTTGATGTACTAACAGGCAACCAAGGAGAAATTAGAAAAACGTGCAGTAGGTTCAATTAATCAAATTTCAAAGTTGCTTCTGATAGTGAAATTTGATAGCTGAATTGAAGGCTGCATCATATCAAGCCCGACGTTGAGAACTTGTTGAACTTTTTTTTACTAATTTTTTTTTATCATTACAATTGCATTTAAATGTAATCATATGTTCCCTTTCTCACCCAATGATCGTTAAGATTTTATTTTATTTTATTTAATATCAAGTAAATTTCATTCTTTCTTTAACACTCTAGCTAATGCAAATTAATATCGTTTGAAATTTTAAAAAAGTATCATTAAAGTTGCACGTAATTGCATGTACAATGCAAATAGAATCAAGCAATCCTTATTTTCATATCTTAAGGCCCACCCAAAAAAAAAAAAAAAAAAAAAAAACTTTAAACTTGGGTTTCAACCAATAGTTATCTTTTGGTTAGTTTTGATGCAAATCTTAGTGTTACTAATGGTCATTTACCATATCTTAAATAAAAAAAAAAAAAAAAAAATTGACCAAAATTCGATCTTAATCAAAAAATAAATTGTTGAAATTGGAATTTTCCAAACAACACATATAAGTATCTCACATTAATAAAATATTATTTGATTTTGAAGTGGACTCTATTACTTAATACAAAGTGTAAGCCTACACCTCTAAACTTCTAAAGATAGAAACCTGACTCGAAACAATTTAACATAAAATCAATCTGAACAAGGTATTTTAGGTGTTTGCTTAATGGCTATGGAGGCATCCTCTCTGGCAGGTCCGTATTTCTCTCTTCATTTTTGTTTATTTTATGTCAAGTTCCAACTTTTATTGTTTCTCTAATCCGATTTTTTTTTTATTTTTTTTTTATTTTATTTTATTATTAGGGCTCATTATTATTCGAATTTAATTATTCATTAACCCTAATTTTGTTGCTATTATCTTTGTATAGTCTGTTTTAAGATTTGATGTTTTAAATTTGTTTCGTACTGTGAAGGCTACAAATTCTGCTTTAGCTTTTCCGTCTTCACCCATTGTTGCAAGTAATCAAGAACTAATAGATTAATGTGCGGAAGAAAGAAAAAAAAAATAAAAAATCAATTATAGAAAACAGAGAAAGAGGCAAAGACTTCTTGTAGTTCTGTGTGCCTTTTACGGCTGCTGCCTCTCAGCATATAATCATATATACACTTAGGTTAGAGGCCTTAGAGCTACCTAGAGAATATTAAGTTAAGAAAGTCAACTATACATATATCCCTAAATATATGCAAAAGATATATACAATAATTATAATATCCCTAATATAATTATACTCCAAAAACAGAGGAAATTTATTTTGTGGAATAAATCAAATTATGTGATTTGACTGATGAACAAACACTAGAATCTTGCAAGATTTGCAGGAAATATGAGGGGCAGGTGAAGTGACTTGTTAGTGACAAGTTACGGAGTACTTACATATTGCTTATTGGTATAAAAAATTACATAGAGATAATCTATTATTGGTATTAAACACCCTAATTTTGAAGAAAATCATCACAATTCATATTGATTTTAGGCTAGGAAGCAGCATCTGATTTTGTTGCATTCTTTTTGTAGGTCGTACAGAGCAAGGGCTGATATGATCAGTGACTTGCCACCAGACGTAGCAAAGCATATCCTTGAATGCTTACCTTTCTTTGATGCTGTGAGGACAAGCGTCTTATCAAGACAAATGGAGATACCAATGGAAAACGCTTTCCAAGATAAAACTCGATCAGGAATTTTTTAGCAGCATCAAACATTTCATAACAGGAAGTTCATACAATTTATTATTGCCACTTTCAGATATCACTTACAATATTCTACTTAGCAACATTGGCCCCATACACACTTTTGTTCTTAGTGTACCTTTCTGGTTTACAAAGGATGTGAACATTAGTCAATGGGTGCAGTATGTTTATGGTAAAGGGGTCAAAGAATTCCATCTGATTAATGATAGTCGCTATGACATAATGAGGCTACCTTCTTGTTTGTTCTTCTGCACCAATTGCTACATTCTATCCCTTCCACCAACATTTTCGGGCTTTCCATTCCTTACTTGCCTGAATTTGTTTATGCATACGAGATTAGCCAATCCTAGTAACACAAAAGCGGTAGAAATTCTCATTTCCAGTTGTCCTAGGCTACAGAGTTTCAAATTAAACGCTTTTAGAGTGGAGGATCTGGTTATTCGTGCTCCAGAACTACAAGAGTTAATTGTACAAGGAATTTTTGATAATTTATTACGCATTGAAGGAACAGCAAATATAGGCACGTTAGATCTACGTGTTTCATGCGTACTGGAAAATGACTTAGGTGAAGTCAGTGGTTCAGTTGCTTGCCCAATATCAGGAAGCTCGTTCTCAACGACTTTTTTTGGCCTGCGGTACTAAATCCATTTAGCTTCTCTGTATTGATCTGCTTATTTCTCTTAAATATTGTTGTTATGATTTACTGATACTATGCTGTGCAGTGGAAACAGGTCTGTAATACTCGATCTCCTGATTTGCCTGCAATCAAATTTGAACGATTGAAAGTGCTGGAACTTCTTCATGTATCTTTTGGTTGTCAGTACATCTTCCATATTTTTCTTTACTTGATTGAAAACTCACCAAACTTACAGCGACTACGTTGTAATGTAAGTATTTAAAATTCTACATTCATTCTCCTTGTTAACTTTGTCATGATCGAAGTCACTTGATTTCAAATAATCAAATGAGATAACTAATTCTGCTTTTCATATAACATTCAGGCTAAAATGCGTGTGCATTGTTGTTGTGAGTTGCTTCGAATCAACGAATCTTCTACCTTTCCATCTCTTAAACATGTAGAAATTGAGACCTTAGGTATACATAATGATTTAGAGGTCATAAAATATCTACTAGCAAGTTCGCCAGCACTTGAGAAGATGACTGTTGTACTTTATAGTAGTCCATGGCCTTCAGGCTATGAATCAGAGTTTAAGTTAAATTTAGCCAAGAAGCTCATGCACTTTGGCCGACCTCAACAGCAGAGGTCATTTTCAAGGTGTAACAACACATTTGTATGTTATGGTGCAACATCTGACATGTAATTTGGTCAAATTTTACTCAGTAGCTCCCATCTTTCTATTTGCTTAGGAACAATGGACATTTTTAGTTGCTTGTAACGACTATTTACATATTTAAGCCTTTTTCTTCTTTTTGATATAATTATGTCCTTTGTTTTGGAGGCCTTAACCCCCTTACAGTCCCTATCGAGCATCGACTTGGATTAGGAGTCTTTTTTATTTTAAAACGTAAAATAAAATTACGTAATTAACTTATTATGTGTGTATTCGTGAGTGTATTCTTGATATTGCCGACTCTGTTTTTAATACAAGCTAAGATAAGTGAAATTGAAGTGAACAATAATGTGATACACACATTATGCACGTTGAGTTTAATATATTGCTTTGTGTCATCAGCTTGTGGTACCTATTATCCACGTATCACTTAATGTTTATCCCATTTTAAGCGTTTCTAAGAGATTACCATGTATATTATACATGTATGTAGACGATATTAAAGTAGACTACAACTTTACTCTTACAATTAATTGAAAATAATATTCCACTAGACTACAACTTTACTCTTACAATGAATTGAAAATATTTTTTTTGTTTTTGTTTTTGTTTTTTTTTTATGCACCTTGAGGCTTTTTTTTTATGCACCTTGAGGCTTGAGCCCTTGAGGTAATTCTCATCAAATTGCTTCAGACACTACCTACAAAAATTGGCAGAAGTTTGATATTTGGGATTAATGGCATTATTGGAGTCCACTTGTCAGTCAGCAGGTTATTCATCTCTATGCATCCTACCAATATTTTTATTTTAATTTTTTTTAATTTTTTTTTTCAATTCATCAAGTTCCTAACTTTCTTCATGCATTCAATTTCTGGGACTTTCTTTTAATTACCAAGCCAAATATTTTGGAAGGTTTTTATTTTATTTTATTTTATTTTTTTTTTAATTTTTAGGTTATAGGATGGATCTGTTATATAAATTACTAAATCTTTTTGATATCTGATAAATTAAATGTAAATTGGATTTCAAATGGTCTGTAATTTGAGTAATTTTTCTGTATTGATATGAAGTTTGATAAATCACTGAAATTAGAACTTAACAATTGAACATGGTTCTTGAAATCTTGTTGGGAAAAATAATTGAATGGTCTATAACTTGATTAATTTATTTTGGATTTTGTAGAGCCTTTTTTAGGGCTAAGAAAAACTATAGAAGCAGATCCAATATGATAATTTAGAATATCCGATCCGATATTAATTGCGGTTTGGATATCCGATCCGAAAATTTTAGATATCGGATACCTCTTCGGATTATCAATTTTCGGATTTTCAAATATTCGATATCCGAAATAAGTTGGATTTCGGATATCCACTTATTTCGGATATCAAATAATGGATATCTGATCCAAAATACAAAAAAGGGTGTTATTTACATTTTTTTTAAAAAAAAATCAAAATTCTAAATACTTATATAGTATTTCGGAAATCAAATATCCAGTATGATCCGAAATTTTCGGATATCAAATTTCACAATCTTCGGATATCAGTGTTCACCCATACCTATTTTAAATTATTCGGATCACTCTTGGTGAAAGTCCGAAAGTAGTGGTGGCAATATGTAGGGTCTAGTAGGACCAGGACCTGAAATATTTAATTCATACCCATACCGATACCCTTACCCGTACCCTATGGATCTAACAAGGCATAGATTGGGTCCAGGGTTCAATTTGGGTCCTTTACCATTTTTTCCCTAAATTTAAAATGTTTATTGTTTAGTGTATGATTTGTATGTAAAAAAAAAAAAAAAAAAAAAACACATAAGTAAATGACAGATTAATTTGATTTATCATAAAATAATTATATAAAAAAATTGTTAGAATGATAAAAATAAGCAAATTATTTTTATCTATAAACATATCTATATATCTATATTAAAACTCAATGGGAAGACATGAGCCCGTCACGTGTAATCATTACTAGGCAGATGATGTGGTGCTCTAGGTTACACGGATACTGACACGGACACGGATACGGATACGATACGGACACGGGAAAATGGCAATCCTAAAATAGGGGACACGTGTACGGCGTATAACAAGGCATATAATATATAAAAAAAAAACGAGAATTTGACAACCTATTCAATAAAACACTAAATAATTAGCCTCAAAACACACAATTTTATTTAAACAAGTAAATCTTTGTCCTTAATCTCACCTGAGCAATCAATAACTTTCATAAACATAGGACCCGTTTCGAAAGCAATCATAATGTTAATCAAAGGCCTTCTTTGTGGATCACTCCACCCATCACTAACAATGCTAACACCTTTTGTTTTCCATGTGGCTTTAATAGGTTGTAATAATTAACATATCCACATTTTTTGTCTCTTTACAAAGCAAAAAGTTTGTTGTATCCAGGAGGCTTATAACTAGAGAGATTAGAATTGACAGCAAATGTATATGATCTAACATAATAAGGGTTTCTAGCAAGATTAAAAGGCAACCCCCCTATGTAAAAAAATCCTAGCAATTTCAAAACACAAGTGGTCACGAGATATCATATTAAAAGCATCAGAAATTGTATTGTTTGATTTCCTCTTCTTTACATTATCAGATGAACCTAGTCTCACTGATGTAGCTTCAGTTGATATGAGAAGATATGGGTTCATTTGAAAAAGGTGGAACTTTTGGTAACAAAGATTTTTTATAATCCTCGGATTCACAATGAAGCTTTCTTAGTTTAGAAAGGTCATCAATTTTCACTTTATTACAATCCCTTTCCCTTGTTCACATAGCAAATGAGCTTTCACTCTAGTGGATGAACCATTTTTAACTTCGCCGCAAAAGTTACATTTCCAATTATAATTTCTTCCACCACCTGATATTCTATCACTCTTAACAACAAACTTCCACAAATGGTAGGGGACTTTCATAGACTCAGATGAATTACTACTACCATTGACATTGCAAGAAGCAGAGGAACTAGAAGATATTCCTGACAATTTCAGCAAGACAACAATACATTTTCAACAAATCAAATTAAACAGAGTACAATGTACATTTTCAGTTCAGATCAAACAACACAATCAAATTAAACAGTGTACATGTACAATACTAGAAGACATTCCTACAAATTTTTATCCTTTATTCCCAAATCCTAACATCTCATATCAAATCAAATTGAGAGCAACACTGTAGCAGAATAGTAGATTTGAGAGAGAAAACAACTAAACATACCTGAACGGTGCGACGGCTGACGAGAGACAGGTGAGAACGAGCGACGGCGACAGCGACAGCAACCCTAAGCAGCAACGGTGAGAGCACGCAGCAGATTTGCGAGAGAAATCAAGAATGAGAGGATTGAGACTTGAGAGCGACGACCGAATGTAACAATGATGGTGTGAGTGACGACCGACGGTGACAACTGAAGGCGACGAGGTACAAAGTGTACTTAGGGTTTCAGTTGTTGTGAGAGAATGAGAGGATTGAGACTTGAGAGAGGTAGAGCAACGAGCAGTGACTAGTGAGGGTATATTTATTTTGCGTGTCCAATACAAAAGGGGCCATGTCTTGGGGTGACACGGTCCGTGTCCAAGCATCAATTTTTTTTTAAAAAAAACGGACACGGTTTTCTGTGTGTCGGACACGTGTCGCCCCGTGTCGACTCGGACACGTTTTCCTGGTGGCGTGTGCACGCATCCCAGGTGGTGCTATGTCATAGATTACAACAAAAATGATGAATTGTTGGCATTAATGTTCAAACCCATAACCTCGTGCTCATTATACTTTAATTTCAACCACTACTCCAATGACATATCTAATGTCTACAATGTTTTTTTAAAGAAATTTAATTATATTCATAAACTTGAAGATGTAAATACTGAAGTAGATGTAACTAATTTAGTCTCTATATTTACATTTCATCACATAATTTTTTTATTATAAAAGCTCATTTTCAATATAAATATAATGACTCAGGGCATTGTACGGGCCACAAACTAGTTACAATTCAAAGTCTCATGACATTAATTGTACAACTACAAATATAATACTGGTATGCTTTCATTTTGTAGTCGTCTTTTGTATCATACTCGATTTCATCATCAACTTCTTACCAAATCAAGATCTCTAAGCTTTTTCTTTTTATATTTGATTACAAAACTTTTTCTAACTTAATTTATTATGCGGGTCTATATGCAAGTGTGGGTCTAGGTCTAGAAACATCAAAAATTATAACCGAACATTACTCTACACATCAAACATTATAACCGGACCTTACTCTACACGATACCACCTAGACTTATACCCTTCTCGGACCCATAGGGTCTAGAAAATTAAGACCCATACCTGTGTTTTAGGATAAGGTTCAACAAGTTCTGGATAGGGTCCTGGACCCACTGCCATCACTCGACCGAAATAAAGTTTATACGAAGTATAATTTTTATGGCCAATTTCTTTTACAGGATAATTGAAATGATAATTGGTACATTATACTGATCTTAACTAGTTTAACTTGGGTTGTCAGGAATTAAATAAGATTATGGTCTTTAATCTTTAGTAGGAGCTGAAAGACTTTTGTAGAGATTTTAAGATAATTCTTGGTATCATATACTCTGATTTTTTAGGATGGTGTTCTTACGTATATCTCAGAAATGGGATTTTTAAACAGAAGCCATTTTCTAGTGGAAAAAAATTAAAATATATATGCCAAAAATATATTCTTCAGATCTGTAAGTGGTAAAACACTCAATAATCCAGACTTGGGTGTAAAATTGTGTATCTGTTAGCTTGGTGCCTCCTCAATTCGCCTAATTTATGTGAAAATTTAAGTATATATTACAATATTTGTGCTTTGTTAGATGATTTCTTAGGGAGGAGAAGCAGTATAAGCTCTGGTTACTACCACTTTCCATTATTCGATTTGCTGATAGCATATCTGTTATTTTTGTTGCAGGAATCAGCAAGCAGCTTTGCAAGAGAGCAATGATATTATCAGCAATTTGCCGCGACAAATAACTGAGTGTATACTTATGCGCTTACCCTATCATCATGCTGTGCAGACGAGCATCTTATCCAGATATTGGAGGTGTAAATGGGTTATGCTTCCACATATAATACTTGACCAAAAATTCTATGAATATGTCCTGAAGAGGTTTAAAAATCGAACTTTTGAGGCTTCACAAGCATATTCAGATATCATTAGCAACATTTTACTTCGTCACATTGGCCCTATTGATAAATTTGTTCTTTGTATCCCCTCTTGGTTTCCATTAAAAGCGGGGAATTCCTTGTTCCTCATTGTGAGGAACAGGTTTTGTTCCTCATGGGGTATGTGTCAAGACATGAGAGTTCCACTCATTACACATAGGCGGTCCCTGCAAACGAAAAACATCACATTATTTTCTAAAATGTCATTGAGGAACAAAAGTGTTCCTCATAATGACGAATTGGGGCTCCCTCAAAGAAAGCAGACTTAAGTCAGTGGTTGCAATTTGTTGCTCGTCATGGCATCAAAGAATTTACTTTGGCTAATATTCATCATGTTCGGTCACCAAAGCTGCCTTCTTGTCTATATTCTTTTGAGAACTTGAGGATGTTGGCATTCTACAATTGCCATGATCTAAATTTGCCTCCAACATTCAAAGCATTTCCTCACCTTAAATTCATGGATCTAGATTTGTACTTTACAAAACTACTTGGACCTTTAGAGGCACAGATGTTGGAAAATCTTATTTTCCTATGCTCGTGGCTAGAGCACCTCAAACTAATAGAGATAATGACTAATCTAACAATTTGTGCTCCAAATCTTCAAGAATTGGTTGTGAAAGGCATACTCTCTACTAGTCTATCCTTGAGAGAAACTCGAAACATAAAAGTTATAGCAATGGATGTGGTACTTTTTAAAGATGTTGGGTTGAAGAGAAGCATGAATGAATTCTTCGGTAGCTTGCTCAGTTGTCAAAAACTTGTTCTTGACAAACAATTCCATTTACCCATGGTAAGTACGATTTTAGACTTAATTAGCAGTTGATTTTGGAAAACAACAAACCAGTCTTTGCTTTTGTTTCCTTTGTCCTAATAATTTGTTGATCTTATTGTTTTGCAGCTGGGTTGTCATGTATTTTGTGATCTTGCACCTCCTAAGAAGCTTGGAAAAGAATTGGAAGCTTTAATAACTCTTAGAATTTTGGAAGTACCATTGAATTGCAATTACGCAGTCCATTTTATCCTCTGCTTACTTCGAAGCTCTCCTAATTTACAACGGCTATTCATCGATCATGTAAGTGTCCTCGTTAGCTTATACGTAGTATGTAATGTTCATCTGTTTTTAAATACTTGCTCCACTTTTCATTTTCGGCTGTTTTTTAATACTTGCTTCATTTCCTTATTTGGAAATTAAAGCTTTTACGATATTTAATTCATTTTTCTCAACTAGTGGAACCTTATAAAATTATTATTACCTTTATATTCTCTTTTCTCAAATTTACTTTCTACTAACCCCTCTACCTCCATATTTTATTACTTTCATCAATTTCTCCAAAAACTCTGTGCATAGAGAAATAAAGCAAGTATTTAAAAACGGAGGGAGTACTTATCTCATATCTTACTCGAGCTCAGAGTAAATTAACCTTTGTTACTCTTGTGTAAAATAAACTGGATGGATCATTTGTGGAATGTTCACACTTCCTTGTCATAAATATTGCATAATTACCCCTATAGCATTTACCGAATAACCACTATAACACACAAATGAAGTAACTCTTATAACACTCATTGAGTAACCCCTATAACATCGACGAATTAACCCCCATAATAAATAACTAGCCAACTCCCTTTGTATTTTTATTACTTGCTCCACTTTTCAATTGCGGTTGTATTTTATTATTTCCTCAATTTTCTTTTTTGAAACCTTTCACTATATTTAATTAATTTCTTCTCTCCTAGTAGACCCCTCCTTCAACTATCATACTTTAATATTTCCATATTCTCTCCTCCCAACTACGAGTATCATACTTTATTCTTCCACCAACATTCTTTCATATTTTATTACTTTCTACTATTTCTCCTAAAACTCCACGTTTGAAGAAATGAAACAAGCAATAATATACGGAGGGAGTATAAGAATTTTTGAATAATAATATTTAGGGGTGAAACTAATACTATGGTTTAATCTGAACCAAACCGAATTAGTAATGTGGTTCGATTTATTTTGATTCAGTGCGGTTTGAGAAATAAAAAAATTCCGGTTTGCGGTTTGGTTTCAGTTTAGGATTTGAAAAATCGAAAATCGAAAACCAAACCGAAATATGGGCCCATGTCTAAATTATAGCCCTATTTTGCTTTTCAGCACTACTTTATAAGGCCAAAAATAGATTATGTTGAGTAAATCCAAAAAAATACAAATCAAAGCTCAAAGCAATAGGACCCAAAAATTGCGGTGCGGTTAATTTTATTATTTAAACGAGTTAAAAATGGCGTGGTTTGGTTTGAACGAATAATAATATGTAGCGGTGCGGTTTGAAAAATCTCAAACCGAATTAATATGATTTGGTTTCGGTTTGGGCTATAAACCGCATTGCAAACCGAACTTTCAACCCTAATTGTGCAAGACTATAAAAACGCCTTTTAAAGAGCAACAACTTTTTGGTGCAGCAGGTGATAAGTGGTTTATTTGACCACTTATTGTAGTGATTTTAACCCGGTTTTGTAATTTTTGCCCCTCTTTCTAACCCATTTTGTATATAAGTCTTACATTTTTGGCTTTTCCCTCTCTTTGTGTGTTTGTGTACATGACTTGCAAGTGTAAGTGAAGCTTTGGTGCAAAAATAGCTCTTTAAGGACTTGAGATGGAGCAAGAAAGAAGAAGGGAGAGCCCGCTCTTGGTGGAGCGGGCATGCACCTCCACAGGAGCGGGCGCTCCTTCATCTCCCCAAACAATCTGCCAAGTTTTACACCTGCGAGGAGCGGGCGTGCACCTTGCATGGAGTGGGCGCTCCTCCCTAGTATTTTGAATCTGCCAATTTTCTGAAGAGCACGGGAGCGGACGCACAAGTATATGGAGCAGGCGCTCCTAGCTGATATCCGGTTTTCTTGACGGATTTTCCTATGTAATTTTTTGGGGGTATAAATACCACCCTTAGCTTCATTTGTACGGACCTGCTTCTCTCTTAACTCCCTTAGGCTTATCCTCTTAGTTAGTGCATAGTTTTCCTCTCCCTTAATTTAGATTCTCAAAAACACAATCATTTGTAAGATTTAGTTGAAGTTTGTTCTATCAATTTCATCAACAATCATTCTTAACCTTGAAGTATCAATTAGTAATCTCTTTCTCTCTCCTTTATTGTTTAATTTTCTGATTTTATCTTGGTTTTATTCTAGTTTTTGTTTAATCTTTGTCAATTGTTCTTTCATGCTTAATCCATCCTTGTTTTATCTCTCTCCTAATTTATTTGAATTCATGATAACCCTAGATTTAATTGTTAGCTTGATTTCCACCATGTTTAGTGAGTAGTTCCTTAGTTAGGGGATGGGTGAAAACCAAACAAAGCCATGGTTGATTGACTTGGATTCCTTCATGTTTTACTTTGGGTTGATGTCTCTTTGTGCTTGAATTGATTATTGCATGTATATTTTGGTGGCCACTTCATGCTCATGTGTTCATTCCTTTACTTACATTGAAAGATGGGGTTTAGTAGTGAGTCATTTCTTGTGCAGTTAGATTATGCTACTTTCATGATTATGGATGTTTGGTTCCATTGAATAGGATGCTTTAGTGTGGTAATTAGGTGAGAAATCCCAATTATTTGTGTTTCATGATAGTTCGAAACAATCGAGAGACAAACTCGAGCTAGAAACCCACTTCCTATCATTGAGACTTACTCTTATTCATGTTAGTGTTTGATCTAGGGAATACTTATGTTGTGACGTACTTTGAAAGAAGATAATGTTAAGTTCCTATTTTATCACCAGGGTATGTTCATGATTTATCCTTGTTATTAATTGTTTGGTTTGGTTGGCGTTGAATCTTGTTTCCCCTAGCACTCATCTCTATAGAAATTAACTAATCAAACCCTAATTTGTGACCGAATTAGCTTACAATCGTTTCATACTCTTGGTGTTCTTTGTCCATTCCCTATGAATACGATCCTCTACTTACCCTAGACTTGTCCTAGGTTTGATTAGGTAGATATATTGTTTGGCTTAGGATGATTATCCAACGACCGATTTATCCCTCTACCAGCAGGCCACACCGTGTGGCAGGGGTTACCCGAGTTATTCAGTCAGGGGTTACTCGAGTTACTCGATCAGGGGTGACTTGAGAGGTTCGTACAAAGGTTACTCAATCGAGGCGTTCACTCGATCAAGGGTTACTTGAGGGGTTACTCGGTCAAGGGTTACTCGAGTTACTCGGTTAGGGGTTACTCGAGTAATTCGATCAGGGGTTACATAAGGATTTTGGTCAGGGGTTACTCGGTCAGAGGTTACTTGAGGATTCAATCAGGGGTTACTTGAAGGATACGTTACTCGGTCAGGGGTTACTTAGTCAGGAGTAACTTAAGTAACCCCTGGCCGAGTAACTCGAGTAACCACTGTTGCTCGGTACGGTAAGCCGCATACAAAAAATTGTTTTTAAAAAGTTATTTTTTTTAACTGTTTCTAATTTTAGCTTGTAGATAAAGATAGGCCGATCTATAAAAGACAATTTGTTGTATACGAAGGAGTTCATGTCTCTACCAATTGACACTCGCCCCTCGTGCGGAAATATTTGTCGACATCATCAACAAGAGCATAATTAAATAAGCTAAAATTCCTTATTTGCAATACAAAAGCTATGCAAAGTACGGAGATAAATGCTGTTTAATATATATTTTTTTTAACGTAAGATAAATAAATATTAGAAAACTTTCATTATGAGGAATTCTTAATGCATCAAAAAAAGAGTAGAAAACAAACTAGAAGTATTGCAAACATAAATATCCATACTATTAGATATTAAATGGCTCATATTATGCTATGTAAATAGATTAAAGTAAAGATATATTACTTCGATCCATACACTAGACATCGATACACATCGATCTTAATTAAAGTTTAGGTAGGAACTGTCCTAACAACCAATTTGCCATGTATTTGTATGATTGTTGAGTCAAATGGGTCCCATCCCAACTCACGCGCCTATTAGGATTTGTACAAACTGTAACACCTCGACTCCCACAAGGTCTGCTTGGATCAAAATTGTATGAATTCTTACCTATTCCACAACATGCTTTATACAGGCCATCTTTCTCGAATCCTGTAAATTAATTTTCAAACATACCCCTACTATAGTAAGATCATCGGATGATAATGCACAGTGACAATTAAATTCGAATGGACAGAGAAAGAAGCTAAGCCAATAACTAACCTAACGAAGAAGCGTGGCGAAGGACCCAAGTTGTGGCAGAGTAGTAGTCTCCATAAGCAATTGCAACACTCGGGTTTTCACGTTTCAAAATCTTGATAGCTTGTATTAGATGGTGATTGTGGAACCTTGAAAGAGTATTATGCTCTTTCAAGCAATGAAGATCATCATACTTTGAGGAATCATTTGAACCATATCTATATAGAAGAGAAGTAACGCAACCAATGGCAACATTTCCCGGTACCACAACATTAACCGCCCCAAGCTTAATCACTTCCTGCAAAATAATTATGCAAGAAACATAGCATCAATCGCGATCACTTAAATTTTTTTGACAACATTATTTTAATTAGTTAGTTATGTAGATGCAAAGTAACTCACTCTAACGACATGTATGATGGTATTTACAACCTCGGGAACTAGCTTATATGCTTCTTTCATTGTTCTGCGTTGAAGAAGAGCATAGTTATAGTCATTGGCTCCAATTTCCCCTACTAGTACTAGAGATTTTCGAAGTTTTTCTTTGCACTCTGCAAGCAATTTAGTACTTAGTACGGAGTATAAAAATAAAATTCCTTTATCATTTCGAAAAAGTTAAACATTTTGACTTTTACATTAGTATTTGTTAATGCATAACTTCAACTAAATTTGAAAAAAATAATACAGGGTTGATAACATTTTGAAATAGATGTTGCAACTAATCTGAAGTAAAAGATTACTACGAGTATCTAGTACATGTACCTGCTGGACTGCAGCAAATATTATGGAGGTGAGACTTAAACCAACTAAGTTGAGAAACCAGCGAGACATTGGCTAGCCGCAATGTAATATTTCTTGTAGCCAAAGTGGCCGCGTCTAGAGCAGTCCCACCTGCAACGGCGAAATTGGCTCCATGGTTGAAGTTGCTTCCGTTGGCCAGGAATGGGTTTACGAGTGGTAGGTGAAAGTACTTAGCTATGATTCCAAATTAATAATGTTAGTTATTGTCAATCTCTTCATGTACTACCTCCGTTACTTTTTAGATGTAACAAAGGGTTTTTTGCTATATATAAAAAATTTCTTTGTTGCAACTAAAAAATAACGGAGGTAATAATTCAATCATCAGATCAACCCTCGTTCTTATCTTATGGGGGTTGAGAGACGGTTGTATTGACCCGATACAGTCATTGCATACTAAATATTTTGTTTAATACGAGTATAATAATCATTGTATACTAAGTATTTTATGTAATACGAGTATGATAATCATTGTATACTAAATATTTTATTTAATACGAGTATAATAAAAGTTGATACTTTAAAGTATATGCATAAAAGGTGTTAGGTGAACCATACCAAAGTAATCGACCATGAGAAGACCATCGGAGCTACGGCCAGTGGGACGACCGAAGGTCTGTCCATAAGGGAGATTTGCGGAGGGGTCATGTGACCCAGGAATCCGAATTAAGTTACCAGTATCGGAGAGGGAGTCTCCGAACTGGTAAATGGCTTCAAAGCGCGTAGTTGACAACTTTCCAGCTCGTTTAATTGTATGAAAGGCCTCAGAAGAACCGGTAGCAGTCGTAACACTACATTGTATGCAAATCAAAGAATACAGAGGAAAGAGCAAAATGAATAACCTCTTCATTTTCATGTACTGTGGTAATCTGAAGAAATAAGTAAATTTGAAGAAGGGTACGGTTCAAAGGTTTGAATAAATTAAAGGATTTTTTTGTAATAGAGAAATCACCCATGAAACTTAAGTAGCTAGACAAAGTAGTGTGCATTATTCGTATAACAATATTACATTAAGATAGATTCAAGACTTGACTGATTAATTTGATAATTATTGATCAAAAAATTAATAATATAAATAAGTACAATTAAGTAATAATTTGACTATGGCCTTGTTTTGTAAAGAGCTTCTTGGAAAGTTTTTAACTTATTAATCACTATTAGAGGTTTGACCATTTTAAAAAGCTAATTTAGGTGTTTGATAAATAGGTTATTAAAAAGCTTTTTTGGGTCCAAAAAGCTCTTTTTGAAAAAGCTCATTTTAAGAACTTTTTGCAAATAGCTTATTGAAAATCTAGCTTTTTAGGTATTTAATACATTGAAACAGTTAAGAATAATCGGCTATGTACCAAACACTTTTAAATAATCAGCTATTTACAACTAGTTAGTCAAATAAGCTAATATAACCAAATAGTCAAACCAGTTAATATAACCAACTATATCAATCAGCTAAAAGCTAATTACCAAACAGGACCTATATGATGATTGATGAATGATGAGTGCTAAGCAAATACTTAGTCAAGTAGCTTAATTTGACCAGACATGATTTTATAAGTAAAATTGTGGAATTACATTACATAGATTACATGCATATCATTTAAAATTTTAATGGTATGTTGTTTGATAGGACTTTAGGTTGGGTCTAGTTGACCTTACTGTATAAAAAAAATGTTTTTATTTAGAAAATATCATAATGTACAATTACCTTTGTCACTTTGTGTATATGATAAGAGTGGACACATGCACATATGAGGTACGGACTATGGATCGGAGTACTTATTCTACATAGTATTGTTTATTTGTAAATCTCCCCTAATATCAAAATCCTAGCTAATACATACCACAAATTCAATTTTTTTTAAAGAGTAGTTAATTATTCTGTTGACTTTCTGAGCATGACTCAAACATCATGCAATGAATGAGTATATGAAGACGAGGACGACTTTCTTTAGGAAGCTTCCATGATAAATTCTTTTTTATAGCATTTGTGCTTTTGACAAGGGGCTGGTGGAGGCCCGGCTCCGCAATCGTTGATTTATAAACTTAGCCTCTACAGAATTCTGTATATATATATATATATTATATATGTCAACTGATTTATGTTATCTAGTTGTTACTTCAGTGGTAATCCGCAATATTTTTTTGAGTTAAAGCTTCAATTTCCTAGATCTGAGATTCGAATCTCCTTAGCACCAATATGGCCAATTTTTTAATTTTTAATTTTTTTTTTCCCTTTTCGAGCTAGGTGGCTCCGTAGTTTATGTAATTAACAAAATTGATTACTTATTGATAATTATTATTTTTATTATGCTACCATTCTACTCATTTGGTTACCTATTGATAACTGATAATTAGGTACTAAACTACACACTTCACTTTATATTTTAATTTAATTTGTATAATTATATTTCTTGATAGCTAGGTTATCTAATGACATTTAAAACCCTGACATTACAGCTAGAAACACAAGAAAATATGAATGAAGATATTATCCTAGACTATAACATATTTATATAATGTTGTTATTAACTATCACAAAGTTCCTAGCAATTTTTCCTAACATTTTATATGAGTAGTTGTTAATAAAATGACCTATTCAGTGGGTAGTTTCTAACAACTTTTCCTTTTCATTACACTAAGTATAATATTTAAGTAAAACGTTTAAATCATTATGTACAATATTGTTAGATTAGTTTCAATTTACACTATCATAATATCAAATTTAATTTTATAAATTTATTTATTACTTCATAATAAATAACATTTGTATGGTTGAAACCATGCATTGATACACACGTGAAATGATATTAATTCGGTTTGAGATTTTTCAAACCGCACCGCTGCATATTATTATACACACGTGAAATGAAATAAGATACATGAAATACAAAGTGAACCAATTTTATACACACATATGTGCATTGAGTTCAGCTTATTGTTTCGTGTCAGCTTTCGATAACCTATTATTCTAAGTGTCTCTTAAAGTTTATCTTTTATTAAGCTTCTCTATAAGATTACCATCTATAATACAAGTACGTTGACGGAATTACGGTAAACCAGAGGAAATACAATAATAACTTTTGTTTGCACCTTGAGCCCTTGAGGTAATTGCGTAATTCTCATCAAATTGCTTCAGACGTCACATACAAAAATTGACAGAATTTGTTAATTTGTGATTAATGGCATTGGAGTCCACTTGTCAATCAGGTTACATATTTTTCAATTCATCAAGCTCTCAACTTTCTTCACGCATTCAAATTTTGAGGCTTTCTTTTTAAATTTTTTTTTTTTTTTTTTTTTTTTGAAAACTCAAATTTTGAGGCTTTCTTTATATACCATAATCTTTCATCTTTGAGTATTGAATTTGATAGTTAAACTATAACTTTGATTGTACCCGATTTATATTTTAAGATTAGAATTGGGATTAGTTTTTACTTTCTGATTTAATAAAATGTACATATTTTGAGGTTTTAGGGTGGTTTTATCATATAAAATATTAATTCTCTTTGATTTCTGATAAATTAGACTAGAATTGGATTTCAATGGTATGTAATTTGAGTAACTCTTCTGTATCGATATGAAATTTGATAAATCACTGAATTCAGAACTTTAAAATTGAACCTGGTTCTTGTAATCTTGTTTATTTGGATTAACAATTGAATGGTCTATTATTCAACGATTGTTGGGAAATTGCCTATATATTTAGGATTTTGTAGAGCCTATTTTAAATTATTCGTCTTTTGGATCACTCTAAGCGAAAGTCCGAAAGTTTATACTAAGTATTATATAGGGCCAATTTCTTGTACAAGAAAATTGAAATGATAATTGGTACATTGAAATGATCTAAACTGGTTTAACTAGGGTTGTTTAAGATTTAAAATAAGATAATGGTCTTTAATATTTAGTAAATAGCTATTATTCTTGGTATCATGTTGTTAGAATCCGCCTCTTTCTCAATGTATCCCCTTTCCTTTTTTCTTGTATTTTCCTTATATATTGTCTTCTAAGTCTTTCTTTATGCTTTCTAGGCTTTAGGGAGAATTATTGTGTTATTGTAGTTTCAGTGTTCACTAGTAATTCTCTATGTAATCAATATAAAGCTCTTTAGGGAGCGAATGGTTGAATGAATCAAAGCTCCCAACCCCGTTGCATATTGCTTTGACTTGTGTGTTGGTTTAAGCCTTTAAAGATATTATGCTTGCCTTGTTTTAAAGCATCCCCTCCAAACCAAGAGAACCTCAAAAGACGCCTTCATTGTCGTCGGTCCCGCTTGTGCCCGCTTCAAAATATCGGCCGTCACAAGTCCCGACTCCGCACTCGTTGTTGACGAGTGCTTCCTTGAGATACCTTTGGTCCGTGTTGCTATGTGCTCACAAACCCTAGCCGCTCTAGGCTTGCGTCCTTGTCGCCAAAAGACAAGAGCGCGCCGCACGACGTGATCCGGTGTCAGAACTCTTGGACCATGACACATGTACTCTGATTTTTGAGGATGGTGTTCTTCCATTTAAACAGAAGACGATACTGTCTAGTGGGAAGTACTTAGATCTATAAGTGTAAAGTACTCAATAATCTCGACTTGGGCGTAAAATCTATGAGCATCTGTTAGCTTAGTGCCTCCTCCATAATTGGCCTGATTTATGTGAAGTTTAAAGCATGTATTAGTACTATAAGGCTCTAGATTACAATATTCGTGTTTTGCTAGATGATTTCTAATGAAGGAGAAGCAGTTTAAGCTTGGTTCAGTAGCAATTTTCGTTAATCGATTTGCTGATAGCATATCTGTAATATTTGTTGCAGGAATCAATAAGCAGCTTTGCAGAGAGAGCAATGATCTTATCAGCAACTTGCCATTACATTTAATAGAGTGTATACTAGTACGCTTACCTTATTATTATGTTGTGAGGATGAGCATCTTATCCAGATATTGGAGGTATAAATGGCTTATGCTTGCTCAAGTAATACTTGACCAAAAATTCTTTAATCATGCCCTGAAGAAGTTTGCAAAGGGAAGTATCGAGGCCTTACTAACATATTCAGATATCATTGAAAATATGCTACTTCGTCACATTGTCCCTATTGATAAACTTGCTCTTACTATCTCTCTTGGATGTTTTTAGAAGCCGACATAAATCAGTGGCTATTACTATTGGATTCTCGTAGTAGCATCAAAAAATTTGTTCTCAAAAACTATAATAAGTCTCTGTCACAAAAGCTGCCTGCTTGTTTATGCTCTTTTGTGGGGTTGACGCAGTTGACACTATTCAATTGCCATGATCTGAATCTGCCCCCAACATTCAAAGGACTTCCTTGCCTTACTAGCATGGACATGCATATGTCGAGTGTACCAGTCGGAGCATTAGAGGCATGGATGTTGGAAAAGCTTATTTCCCTTTGCTCGCGATTACAGAAACTCACATTATGTATGCTCGGAAAGATGATTAATTTTACAATTTGTGCTCCGGAACTTCAAGATTTGGTTGTGAAAGGCATAATGTCTAGTCTATCCCTCAAAGCAACTAGAAATATAAAAAATTTAGGAGTGGATGCGGTACTTTTGCAGGACGCTGGATTGACGAGAAGCATGAGAGAATTCTTCGGCTCCTTGCTCAGCTGTCAAATGCTTGTTCTTCATAAATCTTTCTGGTATACCATGGTAATTAACTACGATTAAAGCCCGAATTAGTAGTTCATTTTGTAAAATAACCAGTGTCTTAATTTGCTTTTGTTTCCTTTGTGCTAAATTGTTGATCTTATTGTCTTGCAGCGGAATTGCAAACTCTATTGTGATCTTGAACCTCCTGAAAAGCTTGGAAAAGATTTGGAATCTTTACAAACTCTTAAACTTTTGGAAGTACTATTCAATTGTAATTATGCAGTCCCTTTTATCCTCTGCTTATTTCGAAGCTCTCCTCACTGACAACGACTATGCATCAATGTAAGTGTTTTCCATAGCTCATATATCATGTTCACCTATTATCTTTCAGCTTGCTTGAATACTTATCTCAAATCTTACTTGAATTATGAGTAATCTAACATTCACTCTCATGTAAAATTAGGCTTCATCATTTGAGAAATGTTCAGGGAAGAGTGTACAGAACAAGGGAAACTTCATACTTTCCTGTCTTAAATACGTTGAATTTGTCTTTAAGGAGGGTATGGAGTTGATAAAAGTTCTACTAGCATGCTCTCCGGCTCTTGAGGAAATGACAATTGTGCTCAGTGAGACTTCAACTGCTGAAAAAGAGATAGAAGTAGCAAAGGAGTTGATGCGATATGACCGAGCCTCGCCAAATGCAGAGATTATTCTAAAGCCCTGAGACTTCAACTCAATAAGGTGTGATTTACTGATTTATATGAAAAGATTCATGTTACGAAGAATATAATAAGAATGTTACTCCAGGTTGATCTACTAAATACTAATTTTATGTTTGATATTTCAAACTATGATTTGTCATACACAGTTTAAGACTTTCGTCTGCTTTGTTGGAATTCAAGTTCCATTTAATGAAGTTAGTAATACAATATTTTTCAATTTCTTTTTATTTGCAACAATTCTTATATACTTTCCATTATATTTTTTCGATCATATATATAATTTTAACCACAATATTATAACAATATGATATTATGACATTGTCAATTAATTGAAGTGAATATAACAAGATTACAGTAATCACATTGACTATTAAATCATCAAACTTGGTCAAGGTAGAGTATATGAATACGGTAAAAGTCCAGATGTAGCAAGTAAACGAAACAGAGGAATTACAATCGGAATTATAATTTTTCAGAGTTGTCTATATTGGACAGTACAGAACAAATATCTGTTGAAGACATTACTTAGCCTTAATTATTATCTCTGCCTTTGGTGAGGCTCGACAATACCTCGTTACCTCTGTTGCAAATTTGAACTTCTCTTCAGCTCCTCCTATGAGCTCAATAGTCATTTCCTCTAGGACAGGAGAATGGGCTAGAATATATTTTATTAGCTGTAACTCGCCACTCGTCCCTGAGATATCAAGGAATTGTGCATATCTAAGGCATTGAAGGGTGTAACAGCATTCAATCTGAATTGAGTGATCATCAGTGACTTCTGTAATTTCTTCAGCCTATTTATAAAAGTCATCAAGAATTAAATAATCAAACGTCACATTAAAATTGACCAGATCATACGAGTAAATATATACGAAGTAACTCCTAAAACTCACTTTAGTGAATAGCAGTCTCTCCAACTGTGAGGAGCTTGTAAGCAAGTTCAGAACAAACGAAATGTTGTAAGGATTTAGTTGTATATTTTCCAAACACAAAGTTCGCAACTGTTTAAATTCTTTCGGAATTGTTTTAGTACATATATATTCAATAATAAACTCCTGCAAAGCCAACAATTAACAAAAGTGAATGAGCAAAGAAAAGAATAGCGCGCTGCAATATGTACTGTTGGAACTTAAAATTCAGTTTACTTACCAACCCAAAAGAGCCTATTAGAAAGAGATTCTCAATGTTTGCAAAGCAATTGAAGATCTCATTCCTGCCGAAAGCTAGGTCAATAGCCGTAGTTCCTTTCAAGCGTAAACTATCAAGGTAAACCACCCACAAACAATTGCTCAAGTTTTGGGCATTTTGAAATAAGAGTTTCCAGCACATTTGCATCTATACAAGTTTTGTCTAGACTAAAGCAGGTTTCCAAATTAAGATAAATAAGGCATGGAAAGCCCTTTAAAGATGGAGGAAGAGAGAGAAGTTTGCATCGGATGAGAGTCAAATGAGTCAAGCCCGAACATGTGAACAAACATTCAGGCAAATTATTTCTCATAATGGGAGAATACTTAAGAGTGAGTTCCTTGACATCGTTAGCACAAACATACCTTACCCACTTGTATATTTCTCCTGGGAACCTATGGAGAATATAAAGCACGAACTTAGAAATCGGATCAACACGACTAAGTAGTATGTTGTTGACAGCATTTGAGTAAGTCGATGGCATGTCCGCAGGTTCATATCTTCCCTTTCGGATGCTATTATAAAATGGCCCATCAAGTATAAGTTGTGGAGTCGAAGCCCATTTGAATCTCCAATATTTCGACAATACACTTGTCTTAGCGGCTTCTTGTAGGGATAGACATTCTAGGAGAGTACGTAGTAAATATTTTTTTATATACGAATAGTCACATTGCTAATATTTTATTTCATGGCAGTCCGGCAGAAGCAAAGGCTCTTGAGTATGGTCTTCATCTGGCTGCTCGAATGCAACCTGAAAAACTCCAAGTTCAGCTAGATAGTCAAGCATTGGTTCAAGCTTTGAGTAGTTCTAGTACATACAGTAAAGAGAGTGTGCACGTGTTGTAAAGATGCAAGTGTTTGCTAGAGGATACAAATTGGCAGGTAGAGGTGATTCTCTGTTTACAGGGAAGCAAACAGAGTGCAGATTGGTTAGCCAATCACAGAGTATCCCAGAACAACTCCATTGAATTGATTCAATTCCCCCTATAACTTTAGGGCGTATTTTGCATGATGATGTAGTTAGTGAGGCTTTGCCACGACTTATCCTTCCTTATTTTATTTCTTGTTTGTTTTATTTTCTCGGGGCTTTGTCCCCTCTTATGCACACACAAAAAAAAAAAAAAAAAAAAAAAAAAAAAAAAACTGATTTTTTTTTTCCGTATTCAATGTTGATTAATTAATCTTCCTTTTTTTAGAATAATTGCCCAAAATAATTCGAACTGTGGCTTATCCGCCTAAAATAATCCAAATTTCTAATTATTTTTTAATAATCCAAACTTTAATGTTAATCCCTTTCAAAATGGCCCCAATTAGTCATCTAATTTATTTGTTATAACAAGTTACTTAACATGGTACCTGACACGTGTCGGCATGCGATTGACAAAAAAATAAAAAAAAATTAAAAGATTTATTTTAGAAAAATAAAAAAAAATTAATTATGTTTTATAAATCTAGCCCAACAACCCTCCCCACCGCCGCCCACCCCCGCTAGCCCGACCCCCCTACCTGCCCCCGGCTCTAGTCGTCCCCCCACATCGGGCCCCCTCCCCCTCCCCATAAACCACCAACCCAGCCCCTCCCCCATGAAACCCCCTAAAATTAAACCATCCCCCACCCTCGAAAACCCATTTCCACATCCTGATCCACTACAAGAAAACAACAAAATTACGACAGAAATAGTTCGTCGTAAACTATGTAAAATCCGTCGTAAAGTTGGTTTACGACGGAATTCCGTCGTAAATGGTTGTCGGAAAACCTTTTGTAGGAAAATGGCCAATTTACGACGGAAATTCCGTCGTAAACCAACCTTACGACGAAAATAAAATCGTCGGACTTGGAATTGGCCTTTCATGAATATTCGTCGCAAACTTCCGACGGAAAATTCCGTCGCAAATTTTAGTTTCCAGCCCGAAACTAATTTTGGTAATTTTCTGCATTTTCAAACCTGAATTTTTTTAATGATAAATCGACAAATAATATAATAATTATGTTTTAAAACTTTATATTGAGTCCTAAAATTGTTGTTTTAAAAAAAATTAATTACCGACCTCCGAAATTAGGGTTATGGTTATGTACATATATATATAATAATTATGTCCTAGTACAAAAGATAGTCCACATTTTGGTATCTATACCAAACAAAAGGTAGGTTAGAGTGATTCTATGCTAGACTAAAGCTAAGCTACGCAATCGCCTAGAAACCCTGGCCTGCTCCACCACCACCCGGGTCGTTCCTAGGGTCTCGATGCTGAGGATGAATGGTGGAACATGAGTCGTTGTTGTTGAGACGACTCATCATCTCATCGAAACTCTCCTTGTATCTCCTCTCCATTTTTGCCATTCGGGCTTCCATTTGAGTTTGGAGAGTTTGCACCCTGTGTTCCATCTGGTCTTCTGAATCCCCTGACTCCTTGTTTCTTCGAGCTTCTTCTGGTAGGTGTCCTACAAAATATTGAAGATAAAAAAAATATTGTTAAAAAAACAACCAACAATATGGAGTTATATCGCATACTTTTAGGTGCCTATGGATAGAAATTAAGAAAATTAAGCACATAAGTCAATTTTCAACCCTCACTCATCCAAAATCATCCAAATTTGGCCTATATGGCTAAAACCATGCCTATTTTCTAAGTTTTCAAGCAAATGGACTCGTTCTTTCTTCTAAAATTCCAATATCAATTGCTTTTAAGTGCTTAAGGATAGAAATTAAGAGAAATAAGCACATATGTCAATTTTCAACCCTCACTCCTCCATAGATTATAATGAACTAAAGTAATCTAACATACATCATATTAAACAAAACAAAAAAGTAAACTAAACTAAACTTGATATCTTCACCCCACCATAGATATCTTCACCCCAAGCACTTAGTGTTCGTTCACTTATACAAAAAAGTATGTGCTTATTAGATTAAACTAAACTAAACTTGATATCTTCACCCCACAAAAAAGTAAACTAAACTAAACCAAATCAAAGCCACTTATAAACTTAGTGTTCGTTCTTCGAACTTGGGTTGTAAGCCAATGCAATGTCTCATTAACCAATACTCCTCTACCACCCAAATATATCGAAAACTCATCTTCATCAAACGCTCCGATTTTCTTCCAATCATTAGACCTTAATAAATAATTATACACAAAATTCTTATAACTCTTCCTCTGAAGACCACCAACCAACATCAAATAATCATTTTTACAAGAAACGAACCCAAACCCAAAAATCAATTTCCCTTGAAAATTCCCTAAAGGATCTTACACATGAAGAAACTGACCCATTATTGGATTATAAACACGAAAGTTATAGCCAAATTTACTAAAAGCAGTTCCACGCCCAAAACATACTAACCCATTACATGAACCAATTAAGAAAGTATTCACACCATTATCATCAAAATGAAGACTTTTAACCTTAATCAAACCCTTTTCATCATAATTATCATCTGGGTATCTATCATATGCAGAATAATTAAGAATGTAAAAATCATAAGCAGATTTAATAAACACACAATTTGAGGGCACAAAAGGGTTTCAAATAGTGCATTTGAGATGGGAATTGATGAAATTTTGGGGAGGAGATAATAAAATTCCATGTTTTTGAAACAGATTTGAAGCGGGTTAAGGAATTTACCGGCAATCTTGGAAGGATTTCAGAAAAGATGAGTTCTTCAGGAAGTTCAACAGAATTTAGGGGTGATTGAAAGGGGTTATTTTGGGGTTTATTGTTTGTTTTCTTCAACAGAATTTAGGGGAGGAGGCCGGAGGTCGGAGTCAGATTTGAATGAAAAAAAAAAAAAAAAAAAAACAGGTGTACACTGACCTGGTAAGGTGGCGACGGAGGCTCGACGACGGACACAAGCCGCCCCTTCAGCCGCCCTCTTTCTCCTTCTCGGCCACTTTTTCTTTCTCCTACTCGTCCTCTTTCTCTCTTACAATGTCGGCTCCGTTTGGGTCACCGACGGCGACAGTTGCGTGACGGAGGGCTGAGGTTTGGGTCACCGACGGCGGCGACTTCTCTTTCCCTCTCTCTTTCTCTCTCCTTCTCTTTCTTCTGTGCAACGACTCCAAAAATTCCCTCTCTCTTTCTCTCTCCTTCTCTTTCGTTCACCAAGGCGTCGCCGGAAAAACCAAGGTCGCCTCGTTCTTTCTTCTCTCTCCTTATCTTTCTCTCTCTCCTGCCACTGCTTCTCTTTCTCTCTCTGCATTTCTTTCCCCCTTTTTTTAGGTCAAGGATACAATTTTAATTTTCAAAAATGACAATGACTTTTACGACGGAAATAAATTCCGTTGTAAATATAAACTTACGACGGAATATTCCGTCGCAAATTACTTTACGACGGAATATTCCGTCGTAAACTTTACGAGGGAAAATGCCTCGTAACTAAAATTTTTCGTCGCTAAATTGCGACGAAATGTTTTTCGTCGTAAATATCCACCTTAACGACGGAAAAAAATGTCCGTCGTAAGTATTCCGTCGTAATTTAGCCTATTTCTAGTAGTGATCTTGGATTCGACCCGTCCCCTTCTCCGTCCTGATTCCAACCCCTTCCTCTTCACTGTTCTGATTTCGACCCTCCTCCGTCCTGATTTCGGCCTTCCTCCCTAAACTATTGCTGATTAGGATGGATTAATCCCTAAACTATTTAGTTAGAACTTAGAAACACCACAATGGGTGGTTAAGGATCAGATTAAAAGTGCACACTAGGTAGTTAAGGGACCAAAAGTGCACAAATACAATGGTTTAGGGGCTATAATGTGCTTTACTCTTTGTTTTCACTATAATTACAATATTCTGACTTAAAACATATACTTTTATCTTGTCAAAATTTGTCTTAGTTTAAGTGTTGTAATTTTTAATAAATCGAGGTAAATATTAAAAAAATTAGCTCGTCTTGTGTGTGGCTGGCCACACTGTGTGACCACTTATAAAAAAACAAAGTAACTCTTATAATACTGACCAAGTAACCCCTGTAATACGGATCGAGTAACCCCTATAGCACTGATCAGATAACCCATATTCACTAACAAAGTAACCCTTTAACACTGACCAAATAACCCCTGTTATACTAACGAAATAATTTATATAATGGCACCCAGCATGATCAGCCACACATAAGACTTTCAAAAATAAAAATGTGGAGCCGTGGAGGTACTATAAAAGCTTAGATTTCTCTATACTCTAGACACTTCTTAAATCAATGGCTTCTTGAAGTTTGATGTTTCTCTTCGTTGCCACGGTTACTCTTTTGCTTCATCAGCTGATTTCGAATCTCTTTCTTTGATCAACTTCGCCAAATTGTCAATTGCTATCTGCACAACAGTACGTCTCTCCATAATATATTTGTTTTCTCAATTTTGCTTTAATTTTGAGTTATTTTCCATTTCTAGGGCTTCAATTTTGAGTGATTACCATTTTTGTTTTAACTTTGAATTGATTATTTTGCTATTATTTTGAGTTAACTTCCGTTTTTGGGCTTCAATTTTGAGTGATTACCATTTTTGTTTTAACTTTGAATTGATTATTTTGCTATTATTTTGAGTTAACTTCCGTTTTTGGGCTTCAATTTTGAGTGATTTACCATTTTTGTTTTAACTTTGAATTGATAATTTTGCCGTAATAAATTAAAATGCTTTCATACACATTACTTGGGTTCTTTTGTTAAAGTTTTGATCTTGCTAATTATGTTAGAAATTTGGTGTTTTTAGTTAATTTAATTTTTTTTTTTTTTAGTGTTAGACGTAGTCTATGTTTTTCATATACGAAGTAATTAAGATAAAAATTATGTGTTGTGATGATTTATAATAAACTTTGGCGAATTTTGTCTCCTTGAAATTTTCTAATATTGGGGGTCTGAGTTTTTCTACTGCTGGAATGGAAGGGTTTTACTTAAAATATGTCAATTTGATGCTAACTTTGGTTAATGGTGGTGTATTAAAAATGGATTGGCTGCTTAAAGATTATTTTCATGATGTAAATTGTTGAGATATTTATTTCAGAAACTTGTGATGTCAGTGTTAATCGAATCGGGGTATCAATGGTATCATATACTCATATTTATCTTAATCGGATTTGGGTATACACCGGTTTTGTAAATGTCAGTATATAACAAGGTACAAATTACAAAATGGCAAGCGGTTCAACCTATGATATATTATGTACAATCCACAATCTTTGTCTTGGCAAAGACCTCATTGGTTTATTTACACCTTGTATGAGTATGCGGGTTAAAGCATATCAGCATGAGAATGTATTGTCTTAGGAATGTAGCTATATTAGTTGATTATAACACTAGTAGTAACCAATTTGATGATCCATTTCTTTTTAATTAATTAGGTTTTTTTTTTTTTTTTCCTTTTCTTTTTCTTTTTCTTCTGGGGGGTATTGTCGGTGAAGATTAGGGATCTGTTATTGGGCCTAACTGCCTGAGTGACAAAGTATTACTTTATCACAGTTGAAACTGGCAAAGATATCTCAGTTAAAACTGGAAATGATCTTAAAGTGTCATTGGTAAGCAGTCATAATTGCCAGGGAAGTAATGAATCTGTGTGTAAATTTATATGGAAAACCATGCTCATTACCATGTTAATGAAATCCCTTTGATAAATACCTCGTCATCATAAATGTTCATTACCACCTATCAATCACAAAGCAGTCATCTCGCGGGTTTCTCGTCTTAAGTATAAAACCTATGTATATTATCTTTTCAGTATTGCAACAATCAGGAGGGTGATATTAATTTTAGATTGCTTGAGTTCCTACTATGTCTTCAGATTTAAAAAGGAGAAAGTTTGTCATTGATGTAGTGGGAACTGGGAAACCTTAATTGTGTTCTTGTTTCATCAAGTTAAGGAACAATTGACTTATCAAATCTTCTAAAATTTTACATTTGAAGTTTTTTGGGAAGTGGAAAAACAGAAATTGGTGGTGAGAGAATGCTGTGAACTAGGTAGTTGATGTAAAGAGATGAACAAAAATGTACTTGTAACGCAAAGGTCTAAATGAGACGTCTTTTGGGTTATTGTTTTTCTTTTCAATTTCAGAAAAAATAAGCTAAATTTGAAAGAATCTTAGGTAGATCATGTTAGAATTTTTTAAAGAGGAGTGTTGTATAGGTAAGTGGAAAATTGAAGAATACTTTACCTTTCTTAAGGAGAGTAGTTTGACTAATTTCTGTCATATTTTAGGATTCAAGGAGCCTGAATTGGCTAAACCTGAACGCCCCGTAATAAGAAGATGCCAGCAATATTACTCTGAGCTTGTTACTTCATTAAATGTAATTTACTCTGTTACTCTAAAAATTTTATGCTTTATAATTCCACTTCTTCTAATTTATTTTTACATTGTTTATTACACCTGTGTATGTCTTAGGTTCATCAACATGTCGGCAGTTTGGTTACCAAGAAAGTGCGTCAAAACTACTACTGATAGAATCAGCAACTTGCCTCAAAATGTAACACAACAGATCCTAGAATGCTTACCTCTGGAAGAGGCAGCAAGAATGAGCATCCTATCTAGTCATTGGAGGCAAAAATGGTGTTCGATTTCACAGCTTATACTTGATAAGAGATTTTTTTCTAGCATCCGGAAGCCTAAACCCAGAACTGCTGACATTTCATTGGCATACTCAAAAACTGTCAATGATATTCTACTCAGTCATGTTGGCCCAATACGGAAGTTTGTTCTTTACGTTCCTGCTTGGTTTCCAAAAGAAACAGACTTGTGCCAATGGATACGGTATGTTCGAGCTCATGGTGTTCAGGATTTCACTCTAGTGGATGATCGGGGTCCAGAAAAGAACTTGCCTACTAGTTTGTTCTCTTGTGTGGGCTTGGCACATTTGACAATTGGGGGATGCAAACTGCTTTCTCTTCCTCCAACATTTAAAGGCTTTCCAAGCCTTATTAGTCTAAAGATGAGGTTCAGTTTTTATTTTGCAAGCACTCGTGTAGCAGTCAAAGTTTTGGAAACTCTTATTTCCAAATGCCCACAACTTCAAAGCCTCTACTTGTTTATCATCGAGCCACGAATTAATTTGACTATTCATGCTTTAAATATGAAGGACCTATGTCTGAAAGGCCTGGTTTCTGAATTATATCTGAAAGGAGCCAAAGTGTTAACCTCACTGACCCTGGATATTCATATTTGTGAACAGAATAGACAAATGAATGAGATCTTCACTTGCTTGACTAATGTTGAGAAGCTTGCTCTAAGCAACAGCTTTTGGAAGGTGGGTAAATGATATAAAAGTTGTACGTAGCAACAAATTATAAAATTTTGTTTAAATTCTATATTGGCTGTTCAAGAATCTTATGTTTAATTTGCAGAGTATTGAAAGGTATGAATTTCCCACGCAATTTCCAAGGGAATTGGAACGGCTGCAAATTCTCAAACTAGAAGAAATACCACTTTATTATCAGCCAGCAATCTCTCTTGCTCTTTGCTTATTGGTGAGCTCCCCTCACTTAGAGCAACTATACATCAAAGTAAGTTATCACAGTTTTTTTGCTCGCTTGTTTGTGAGATCCCCTATTTCCTTCAAGTAATCTTCTAATTTTGTTTATTCTACTAATACACATCAAGTAAATTCTAAAAATTTTCTTCCCCTTATCAGTTTATTCCTTCAAAGTAGATAATTGAGTTCCTAAAGTATTGGTTAGTACTTAGCTTGTTAAGGCATTTATTTATGCTAAGTACTTAACTGCTAACTAAGAGTTAGGAGTCAATATGTTAGTCGCGTCTTAGGTAGTTATGCTAAGTTATTATGCTGTTAGTAGACAGATTATTTAGGCATTTATTCTCATCATGTGATCATGATATTATCTTTATCTTCCTATATTATAGTTTTAGTTGGTTACTTTTATGTAAATTATGTAATGTATTGCATGTTGAGTAGATGAGTTTAATACTTAATAGGAGTGTTATTATTGTTTAATTCTTTCTATATATCTTGTAAGTTTATTAGTTCAACACAATCTTCAATGATATATGTAATCTTGCATCTCTATGAAATCTAGGCATCAAAACAGAGGGAAGTCTCTGATCAGCCTTTAATTCAGATTGAAAATTCTTGCATCCTTCCTTGCCTTAAAAATGTACAACTTTTTGGTATCTGTGGGCTGAGAGGTGAATTACAGCTTATAAAGTATCTACTAGCATTTTCTCCTTCACTGGAGGAAATGACCATAGAACTCAGTAAGAAAATGGGAGGAGCTGTTGAAAAGTTTAGTTTTGCCATGGAGACCACGAGATATCGTCGAGCCTCAGCAGATGTCGAGGTTATTATCATCACAGAGAAAGTTCGTTTATAGACTTTATCGTAACCATCACTGACGTATTGTATTGAAGGAGGACAAGCCCTAAAATGGTATGTTGATGAGTTTGCCTTCTATCTTTTGATACACTTTAGTAACATCTGGATATGACCTGTAAATGTGCTGCTACTATTAGGATAATATGGCTAGCTGATGATGTTTTGGTCTTTTGTGATCTAAGTAGCTGCTTTCCTCTCTACTGAACAAATGTTGCTAATCATTTGTACCTTAAATTCAGTGGTGTAGAGATTTATGCTGTATTAGGTGTGTTTTATGATCTGTGGCTTGTGTTTGATGCACTTTGCCGTTTTTTACTTGAACATTTGAAGACATCCAAAGTAGTCTTTTATGTAATCAGGGACTGCTTATCTCTGTGAAACACTAAAGGCTTTCTATATGATAGAACAAGCTAGCAACAAATTCTAGCACCGTGCGTGGATTGCCTCTTTTGCTCATCTCTTGTGCCCACAAACTTGGTTCTTAAGCCATTGTGAATTTGTGATTGAGATCTTGCGTTATCAGACATTGCTTTCGCATGTAAGCTGATATCAATTTTATTTTTATTTTTATTTTTTAAATGATTAATTTCAATTATCTATGGTTAACAATTTTTTCTTATAAAAATTATAACAATAATTACTCATTCCGTTCTTTTACAGATTTTTTTTTTTTTTATATTTGATATGAAACTAAAGTTATTAATGGTCAAAATTATATATATATATAAAAAATAAAAATAAAAAAGACTGAAAAGTGTATATAGAATTAAGTGACAATATTATCTTGTCTCAGCACTTGAAGACAGGCAAAACTCCATGTTCAGCGTTTGGTAGTATCATTAAGGTTATTCTTCACATTGCCAAAGCTTGTAAAGTTGTCATGGTGTTTCTTTCTCGTTTGTTTTTGGCTTGAGGATTGTCCTCAAGATATTCATGATGAGATTTGTAATGACTTGGCTACTGTGATTGATAAATAAATATGGCTGTTCTTTGTGTCAAAAAAAAAAAATGAAAAAAAAAATAGTGGAATTTTTTCTCTACTTGAAGAAAGACAATTTGTTCTGTATTGTCACATTTAGACATCTGTAAATATATTTCTTATATTGCTGAGTTTTGTACTCGGTATTTTTTTTTTTAATAGCACTGTACTCAGTATTTAGTTAAGTGCTTAAATTGGGATTTGCACAGATTAGAATGGTAAAAAGTTCAGGTAAAATTATGAAATGGTACCTTAATTTGTTAACGAATTTGTATGTGTACTAGCTAGCTAGTGTTCTCCATTCTGAAAGAGGGTTATGTTTGTCTTTTATGTGTTTTTCTTTAATGATTACGTGTCTAGTATGTTCTACAAAATATTTACATACTCCCAAGTCCTAATAAAACTATTTCTATTTACAATCTTTCAAAAAAGATTTACAAAAAGATTTACATATTTCCGATATTAATATACTTGTAGACACCTACATTGTTAAAAACCTAGCCTATCAATTAACCAAGCCACTTAATATTCGTTCAAGGCCTAAAAAGATTGATAGCCCTTTCAAAGAGGTTTTTAGTGGTATATTATAAGACGAATTCAGACTAATAACGAATAAGATCGATATAATCAAAATACTAACCCGTACATGCCTGCTTCCCCATAACCACCACTCCTGAACCTAGTTTCGTTTTCAAGGGGGTTTTGGGTGTCGAAATCGCAATTTCTTTTGTACTTCTGGAGTACCATGCACAAGGTACTGCAGGTTAGGTTTATAAAATTTTATGTTATTTTGATGTGAACTTCTTATTATATCAATTTATATATATGTTATTTTTAAATAAGTACATGTTATTTTATACATGTATGCTATTTTTATAATCAACTAAATATTGATCATTTTACTGTATGAAGCTCTTGTGTTAATTTGAATTTTTCACTCTTAACAATAATTTTCATGTGCTGTAAAAAAAAATCATTTAATATTTAATTCTCTCAAAGGAGTAAGAATAAACATAAGTTGGTTTTGAATACAAAAGATTATTAAAATTTTAAGCAAACTAACACAAAGTCTAAGTAAATAGCACAAAATTTGTATAAATAATATGAGTATTATTGGTAAAATAACACAAGTTGAAACTTATGTGAAATAAAATAATATTTTGGCAAAATAACGCAAATTTTATGTAAAATACCAAGACCTGATGTTGAAGTAAATAACATGTTGGTTTAATAACAGAAAATTTAAGCAGCATATTGAGTATGGAGTACCATGATCCATAGTACTCCAAGAGTATATAATACTAACTCTATCGAAACCATTATATTCATAATTGAACCTAGGTTCTCAAGGGGGTTTCGGGTGATTGGTTTGGGTTATAGGTGGAAATAGGGAAAAAGTTGTGTTGAAGGCTAGACCTGTCAATCCTGACCCAGACTTGATGACCCGACCTTGACCCGAAAATGACCTAAAAACATTGACCCTAAATTGACTCGACTTGAAAATAGAGTTGACCTGATCCTGACCCGACCTGAAATTAATCCGAAGTGTTTGACCCGAACAGACCCGATACCCAAAATTAACTCGAACAGACCCAATACCCGAAATGTCCCGAACTACAATTACCTTATAATTGAACTAAATATGTCTTGTGCCAAAAATAATTTAAATTGTTCATCTTCAACCGTAGCTAAGCTAAAAAACTGAATTGATAGTTTTTATTATAACAATAACAAAATATATACTTCGTATAAACTTATTGATTTGAGCTTGATCCACATATGAAACAACCCAAACATGACCTGATCAGATTTTGACCTAACCCATATATGACCCGACCAGATTTTAACCTGATCCGAATATGACCCGAACATACTTGACTATCGATCCTAGAATTCTATTGCAAGTAGAATACTAGTTTAGCTTGAAAACCAAGCTACACGGTTTTAGCAACTCTAACAACCTAACTTAATTAAATCCACATGCCTAAAATTAGTTATACTAACTAAAAAAAATATCCTAACAATTTAACTAGAATAACTTTGAAGAATCCTAATGCTTAAACCAAGAAAAACCCTTTCAAGTGAACGGTAAAAACTTGTAGCAAAATCTAAGTAAACTAATCAAAGAAATAATCTAAATACCAAGAAAAGCTACTAAACAAACCGTAGCTTTGCTTTGATATCCAAGAAAGTGTGCGTTGCTTGCTAGGCTTGCATCAATGTTTAGTGACAAGCTTGCTTGACTAATGTTGAGAAGCTTGTTTGTATTTGTAAATCTTGAAAGTTCTCCATGTTTGTATTCGTATCAGATCTTCAATTGCTTGACTAATGTTGAGAAGCTTGTTCTAAGGGAGCTCTTTTGGTGGGTGGGTAAAATGACCTTTAAAAGTTGTATGTCGTAACTAATCATTTACTTTTCCTTAATTTCTTTAGTAGCTGCTCAATAATTTTATGTTTAATTTGCAGACTTAGAAGCCATGAATCTCCCAAAATATTTCCAAGCAAATTGGAACAGCTACGAACTCTCAAACTAGAAGGGATAACTCTTCATCGTCAGTGGACCATCTCTCTTGCTCTTTCCTTGTTTGTAAGCTGCCCTCATTTACAGGAACTATACATCGAAGTGAGTTTTCACAGTTTTTCTGTTTTCCTGTTTATGAGCTCCCCGGCCTATTGGATTTAAGTAACCACAGCTTATGCATCAAGTTTCACACATCTTTGATGACATCTATAACCTTTATCTTTATGAAATTTAGGCTTCAAAACAGTATGCAGTCTCTGATCAGCCGCCTTCAGATAAGATCAAAGGTTCTTGCATCCTTCCTTGCCTCAAAAATGTGCAACTGTTTGGTATCTCTGGGCTGACTGGTGAGTTACAGCTTATTAAGTTTCTACTAGCATACTCTCCTTTGCTGGAGATAATGACAATTGAACTCAGTACGACGATGGGAGGAGCTCCAGAAAAGTTCGATTTTGCCAAGGAGACCATGCAATATCATAGAGCCTCAACGAATGTAGAAGTTATTATCAACACACAGTAAGTTTATATATAGACTCTATCTGTCCCTAAAATGGTATGGATTGTATAGTGATGCCGTGATGCACTTTAGTTTGTTCCAAGTCTGCCTTCGATCTTTTTTATACACTTTAGTAACATCTGGATATGAGCTGGGGCTTGAAATATGCTGCTACTATTAGGATAATATGGCTAGTTGATGATATTTTGTTTATCTTTTGTGAACTAATCAAGTAGCTGCTTTCTTCTCTACTGAACAAATCTTGCTAATCTTTTGTACCTTGGATTTAGTTGTGTAGAGGTCTATGCTCTATTAGGTTGCTTGTTCATTATATACCCTCAAAGTAAAGGGCGAACTGCATTTCGCCGCTTCAACTTGAACATTTGAATACAAATCCAAAGTAGTCTTCTGTGTAGTCAGAGATTGCATATCTCAATTTGACAGTATCACAAGACATGTGAAACACTAAAGTCTCTCAATATGATTTAACAAACTAGCAAAGCACCATGGATTGCCTCTTCTGCTCATCTGTTATGCCCACAAACTTTGTTCTTAAGCCATTGTGATTGATGATCTTGCATTATCAGACATTACCTTCACTTCTTATGTAAGCTTACATCATTTATCTCTATTTGTTAAAATAAATTAATTTACAATCTCAATATTAAAATTTCGAAAATTTCGTAAGTTTTAGCCTTTCATTTTCAAACGATTTATCAAAAGAATCAAAGTAAACTGAGGAGTGGATTATGTTGAATACGATGATTAGCAGTGTCCATTTTAACATAATACATTTAATACCTTTTTTTTTTTTTTTTTTTTTAAGGAAACCATTTAATACTTTATACATGTGATATGAAATAGTACTACGTATTAAACGTTGCAAAATATTTAGCGAGGACTACTCCGTAGTAGTTTTTGAATGATGCAAGTATGAGTCAAACTTACTCTGTAACCAAATGTTCCATCCTCTAATTTAATAAGGAGTTCTCCATTAATTGATCACACATGTTCAAGGCTAGTATATGAATCAAGAAGAACTAACGGTGTGACTATTTAAATAGTGAAAATATCATTAACACGGATTTACTGAAAATACCATCAAACCTTTCCACTTCAAAGTAAAACCTGTCTTTCTACCTTCTTCATTGGGCTTTAAATTATTGCTGACATCTCACTAAGCTACCTCTTTTTATTATTGAGTTTTCTTTGCTTACTTTCATTCTTGATTCCAAAAATCAATTGATAGTGATAGAGAATATCCATAGAATATTCTCATCCTAGGTTTAAGATATAATTTGTATAAAAATATCTTTTTGATATCTTTATATATCTTGTTAGTTACCTAATATGATCAGGACTCTTATTATAACTCTATAAATATTGATCAATGAAAATTTAATCAAGGAGTTTATATTATCTGACAGATTGTATGTGTGCCATTGGAGCTGCTATAAACAAGCAAATAAAAATGGAAGCTGATCGAATAAGCAACTTGCCTCTGGATTTAACGTACAATATCCTAGAATGTTTACCGCTACAAGAAGCTGCCAAGACAAGCGTTTTGTCGCAACATTGGAGGTTTTTATGGGCTTCTATCCCACAGCTTGTACTTGATGAGTCATTCTGTGCTACCATCGTAAATGGTAAAAGTGAACCTGCAGATATCTCGTTGCGTTACTCAAAGGTTGTCAACAGTATACTTCTTAGTCATGTTGGACCGATATCTAAGTTTGTACTTTTTGTTCCCTCTTTCCCCGGAGAAAGATACCCATGGGTAAACTATGTTTTTCGTGATGGCGAATTTTATCCAAATCTGAAAAAGAAATTGCCTGAATGTTTGTTCACATGTTCGGGCTTGACGCATTTGACTCTCATCGGATGCAAACTCCGCTCTCTTCCGCCGTCTTTTATGGGTTTTCCGTGCCTTATTTACTTTAAATTGGTGGGGAGCCAAGAGCTCTCTGTTGAGACAAAGGTATTGGAGACTCTTATTTCAAGATGCCCACAACTTGAGAGTCTACATCTACTCGTGTATGAATCCTCTTCTTTAAAAATTCATGCTCCAAAACTTAAGTATTTATTTGTGAAAGGCTTCCTTTACTGTTTATACATTGAAGGAACTACGACTATAAACACAGTAGACCTGGAAATTAGAATACCTTTCACCTGGAAGGAGATCTTCAATTGATTTGCCAACGTTGAGAATCTCATCCTAAAAGGCCGTTTTTGGTCGGTAAGTAAACTGAATTTATTTAAAGTTTCAACATATTTATTTATATTATCAGCTATTCTTTTCTTCCCTCAATAACTTTTGTAAATTGTTGAATTTGCAGAAAAGTGATTATTTTGGAAAAATTCCAATAAAAATGGGACAACTGCGAACTTTGAATTTGTCAGATATAAAACTATATAAGAAGTCCAACATTTCTGTTTTGTTTTGCTTGTTTGCGAGCTCCCCACAGTTAGAACGACTATACATTGAAGTAAGTTTTGGCAACTGAATATCTCATTAACATACATACTTTGTTGCTCAACAAATCATATCTAATTTTGCCCTTTCAAACATTAGATTTCCGAGCTTGTGAAAGTCACCGATGATCACCCACTTCAGATTGATTGCTCTTTTACCCTTCGATGCCTTAGAAAAGTGCAACTCCTTCGTGTATCAGGGTGGATCCGTGAGCTACAGCTGATAAAATACATTCTAGCCCATTCTCCTGTCTTAGGGAATATGACGAATGAGCTCCATAAGAATATGGAAGTTGAACAAAAATACAATTTCGCCTTGGAGGCTATGCGATATTGTCGAGCCTCACCAAATGCTGAGATAATAATCAAGGACAAGTAAGGCACTAAAGGTCTATAACAGATATTGTTTCAGTACTTATTATAGTAATTTGAAAATGCTCAGATCCAAATTCCCATTATAAAGATGAACTAATAGATGGAACTTGTCAAATCTTTTTGTGAAATTAAAAGAAAATTGGAATTTATTGTGATGTTCTTCTTAACCGGTTGTATATTTTGCATTTTGGAATTAGTTTGGTACTCTGGTTAGTCCGATATTATGCAATGCATTATGGCTATTTTTTCATAAACTAGGTGAATGTTGTGTATGTGAACAGCCGTACATACATTTTTTTTGTTTACATATTTACGTGCTTTCTAGTCAAAAAAAATTATATGTGCTTGCATCTTTCAAGTACAAGAGTATAAAATTAGCCTTCTTATACCTTATAATATTTATACAACATATCATATGTTAAAATATTTTTCCTAAAGCTATTTTGTCCACATAAGCCGTCCATAGGCTACATGTTCATGTACAAAGAAGTAATCTTGATTACACCATGCTAGAAATTAAATAGACTAGCTTTATATGAAAATTATAAAGAAGTACTTTAATTTTTTCGAGTTTGTGAGCTACGTTGTAGTACTTTTTTACTTACTACGTATTACTTATGTTCTACTTTGTATAATATGGTCTCTTTATCTTTTGTTGGGCAATCTAAAATGTTGTGCTTGTTTATAATATTTTTATTTTTGCTTTATATAATTATTCTACAATACATCTACGTACATTTTTAATTAACTTTACCTTATAAAAAATATTCATTTATTTGTAAACACTCCCCTCTACTATTAATTTATATGAAAAATGATAAACCAATAATATATTATTAGACGGAGAGAAGATATATGTTTTTTTTTATGCAGGAAAAAAACACAAGAGAAAATAATAAGTATGGATACATTGATTTATACCGGTGCTAAAAATATCTCGTCTCACATTTTTTACGACTAGGGCGGCTAACACATGCGACGTGAAATCATTTTTTTTTCTTTTTTTTGTATCAAAAGTTGTAGCTTTTCATTTTCAATCCATGTATCAAAAGAATCAAAGACGATGATTAGCAGTGTCCATTTAACACTTAGGGGCCGTTTGGTTCGCGCAGGGAAATCTGAATGGAATAAACAAAGGGAATGAAAGAGAATGGAATGAAAATCCATTCCATGTAGTGTGTTGTTTGTTTTAAAAATATAAAGGGAATAACCCCACCACAACACCACCACCAACACACCACAGCGATGGCCGGGGGAAAAGCGGTGAGGTGGCTGGGTGGTGGTTGTGCGGTGGGGGTAGGGTAGAAGGGTGATGGCTGGTGTAGGCATGGTGGTGTAATGCTGGCTAAGGAAAGGGAATGGAAAAGGCTAGGGGGGTGGGGAATGAACTTAGAGGGATTTGGGGGAATGAAGGGGGTAAAGGGAAATGGAAAAGTGGCCTAACAAACAACAACAAAGGGAATGATTCCCGTTGATTCCCATTCCCTTTGTTGAATACCCCCAACCAAACGGCTTAGTCTTATACATACATTAATGTAGACCCTTCAAAAAAAATTAGCCAAATCTACAGCTAGCCATTTAATACTATATACATATGAAATGAAATATTAAACGTTGCAAAATATTTACCAATAACCACTCCGTAGTACTTTTGGAATGATGCAGGTATGACTGTATGAGTCAAACCTTACTTTGTAGTTTGTACTATGCAATCAACCAAACGTTCATCCTCTAATTTAATAAGGAGTTCTCCATAAATTGATCACACATTCAAGGCTAGTCTATGAATCAAGACGAACTAACGGTGTGACTATTTAACTAGTGAAAATATCACTAACACAAATTTATTGAAAATACCATCAAACCTTTCAACTTCTTAGTAAAACCTGTCTTTCTACCTTCTTCAATAGGTTATAAAATATCGATGACATCTCACTAGTCACTACCTTCCTTAATTTATACAGTCTCACAACCTCCTTTTATTATTGAGTTTTCTTTGCTTACTTTCATTCTTGATTCCAAAAATCAATTCATAGTATGTCTGCCGTTGCAGCTGCTATAAACAACCGAAGCTGTGTAAAGGATGCTGATCGAATCAGCAACTTGCCACTAGATTCAACTCATAAAATCCTACAACGTTTACCACTAAAAGAAGCCGCTAAGACAAGCGTGTTGTCGCAACATTGGAGGTTTCAATGGGCCTCTAATCAACAACTCATACTTGATGAGTCATTTTGTAAGAGCATCCAAGAGGGAAGAAACGAATCTGCGGATATCTCATTGATTTACTCAAATGTTGTCAACAAAATAATACTTAGTCATGTTGGTCCGATATCTAAGTTCGTGCTTTACGTTCCCTCTTGGTTTCCGGGAGAAACATACATATGGATACGGTGTGTCTGTGCCCATGACGTAAAGGAGCTCACTCTGGTGTTTGCTCCTCCTCTACTAAAGAATTTGCCTACATGTTTGTTTAGTTGTTCGGGCTTGACACATTCGACCCTCAAAAGATTCAAACTCCTCTCTCTACCTCCAACTTTTACGGGCTTTCCATGTCTAATCCATCTTGAAATTGAAGCTAACAGGTTTGAATGTATTGATGCAAAAATGTTGGAATCTTGTATTTCAAGATGCCCACAGCTAGAGAGCCTCCATCTAATGATTTATGAGCCGGTGAATAATTTGACAATACTTGCTCCAAAACTTAAGGATTTGCTTGTGAGAGGCTGCCTTAATAGTTTATGCATAAAAGGAGCGATGCCTACTATAAAATCAGTAGTCTTGGATAGTGGTTTGTATCATAGCGACAGCATGAACAAGATCATCAGTTCCTTGGCAAGTGTTGAGATGCTCGTTCTTGGGACATTTGTTTGGCAGGTAAGTGAATTAATTTTTTTTGTTTCAACGTATGTATATCAGGTAAACTTTTCTTTACTTACACTTTTGTATATTTTTGGATTTTGGATTTGCCACAGTACTTCCATCGTTATAATCCTCCAAGAAATTTTCCAATAAAATTTGGACAATTGCGAACATTGAACATTGTAGATATATATCTACATACTCAATCCCAATTTTCTTTTGTTCTTTACTTGTTCGCGAGCTCCCCAAAGTTAGAGCGCCTATCCATTCAAGTAAGTTTTACTCATCCACGATGTTCATTGCCATGTATCCGATTACTTAATTTTATGATGACATATTGGATTCGCCTATGTATAATCCAGGTTAAAGAAACTAAAAACGGCAATGATGCTCAAATCAAACGCTCTTTCATCTTTGAAAGCCTTAGAAAAGTGAAACTCAGTCGTATATCAGGTTGGAGAAATGAGCTACAGCTATTGGAATATATTCTAGCCCATTCTCCAGTTCTTGAGGAAATGACTATTGAGCTCAGTACGAATATAGCAGGAGCTGAAGAAAAGTTTAATTTCGCAACGGAGGCAATGCGATATCGTCGATCCTCACCTAATGCTGAGCTAAAAATCAAGACTAAGTAAGGTCTTCTATAGTATTTGTGTTCAATAAAAATTTATTACCGAAATGCAGAATGTTGTATTTGATTAAGCACTCTAAAAGGCTTGCAACAACTGTAATTTTGCAACTGCTAAGTTCCAAGTTCGCCATATATGATATTGTATACAGAGCAGTAGAAATTATGTGTTAAACTCATTTAGACTCTAACAATTGCTTTGTGTTAGTTACGTTTATAATCTCATTCACCGAGTTTACAAAAATTGAAATTATTATTTTATTTTAATCTAAAACAAGCTTAAGTCTCGTGCAATGCATTATTTCACCATATTTCATAAAGTTTAACAACAATTTATGCAAATAATTATAATTCAACAATTTCTTACATACTAATGATTCTCTTACAAAAAGTACGATAAAGGTACATATTATCTAAAAGATAACTAGATGCAAGTTCGTGAGATGTATGGTTTTTAGTTATTGTGATATTTGAATTACTATGATTTTTTTTAAAGAAAATCACATTAACTTTAAAGTTTTAATTTATGAATATTAATTTTGAAAAATTATATTTAAATTAAAAAATATTATTTATAAATATAATCACTAACATCAAATGATTATTTTATATTTTTATTAAAAATATAAATGATTTTATTTTAATTAAAATCTAGATGAAGCTTGTGCACGCACGGTTTCTTTGTATTTTTTTTTCAAACAAAATATTTTACTAAATATACATTTATCTAATAAATTTTGTGATATTCGCTTGCTTACTATTTGAATTTTTTATAATAAAATGAATTATTAACTTTGTTTCTCCTATTTAGATAAAATTCGTAATATAAAAAGATATATTTTATTTCACAAAGCTTCATATGTGACTCAATCGTTCAAATTCATATCTGGTTACACCTTGTGGTCGGGATTACTTGGTCAGGAGTTACTTGGTTGATCAAGGGTTACTTAATCGATCACGGGTTACTCGGACGGTCAGGGTTACCCGGTAAGTGTTTAGGTGTGTCTCAGGCGGCCACAAGATATGGTCAACCACACAAAAAACACGTTGATTTTATTTTTATAATTAATATAAATTTTTTTATCTAAAGTAAATTGTAATTCTATTTTTTTTCATTGGCTAAAATATAACATTTTCCTATGTGACGCTCTAAAATTAATTTTACGTGGCATAATCCTATTGTAGCGTTTTAAAATTATTAATCCTATCTGGCGTTTTTTTATTTATTATTATTATAATCCTACATAGCGCTTTAAAAAAACTAATTTTACGTGGCATAATCCGATTGTAGAATTTTAAAAATATTAATCCTAAGTGGCGCTCTAATAATTTTGTAAAAAATAAAATCCTATTAGGCGCTCTAAAAACTCAGTTAAAAAACTCACACACACACATATATATATATATATATATATCAATTCTTAAATAAACCTGGTCCACAATAAACTTATTGTGGACCAGCTACCTCTCACGTGCGTGTGGAGGAGGCAACCAAATTTCAGATAACTTAAATTTATATATGTTAGCTTCATCCTTCTTTTCCCCTCTTTTTTGCTCTTTTAGCATAAGTCACTTTCTCTCTCTTCGAATTGCTCTTCCTCTACTTTCTCTTTCTTCACGACTCAAATTCAATTTCAAGATTGCTCAGTTTCTTATTCAATGGAAAGAACGTTTAGGAAGAGAAGAGGTCTTCGTTCTTCAGACGCAAATCGCATTAATCAACAAATTCCTGGTACAATTTTTTTTCGAGTTGATTTCTATAATTTTAAGCTGATTAATCGTTGTTTTTCTTCAATTGAAGCAATTTGCATTAGTTTTTGTTTGAATTTTGTTTCGCATTGAAGATTTTGTGAAGACCTAGGGTTTCAGTCTTTTCGATTCTAGTGTTTTTTGTTTTCCGAAGGTATCTTTTGGCTTTTTGGCTTCAATTACTCCTAGTATTTACGAATTAGGGTTTTTTTGCTTCAATTACACCTAGTATGTACGAATTAGGGTTTCAGTTTTTAATATTCATGATTAATATCAAATTCACTGTTTATGTTTTACAATTAGGTATTTAATTAATTTATTTATGGTTCTGATTTGTATTTGCAAATTTGGAGAGTGTAGTTTGGTGATCGTTGATCTCATATTTGGTTGATGTAGCATTATATAGGTCACTATTGTATAAAACGAAGTATGTTTTATTCTCTTTATATCATAATAGACCTATTAGTTGGTTGAATACGAGTAATTATTTCTGACGTTTGGTGGATAGTTTTGTTATTATTTTTATGTATAGTAGCATTTGTTAAGCAGTATTGTTGTGATCTTGAGCATTTTACCAGTGAATAAAAAATATCTGGTTGAAATCGTCCATATATTGTTGTTGTAGAGTTGCAAATTTAGCATTGGAGGTGGCACTATGTCTTGGTCAGATTTGGGTTGGATCGCAGTCAGATGATGAGTTATTTGGGTGATTTGGGTTGTATAATGATTTTTGGAAGTAATCGAGTTGAAATGGATTTTTGTACATTACTATAGTAGTAGATTTCAATTGTGGGATGAGTAGGATCTCTGTTGTACTTAAACAAAGCATGCCCTTGTTTCAATCATGGTAAAGATGACACTATCCGATACTTCTCAGCTCATGAGCTCAACAACATGAATGTGGAGTTCTGGCACAATAATTGCAACTGGTACCAAGGTTCTTTGGAAGGGAAAGCTGTTTTGGTAAAGTTGCTAGAAAGTTTACTTGGTGTCGTTGGTGGTCTAACTTATAATGACAGTAATGTGAGTATCTTTCTATTAATCATGTTAGACAAAATGGCAATGTGTTATCCACTTGTCTGCTAGATTAGCTCCTGCTAATGGTGTAGAACAATCCTTTGTAAACTCTTTCCCCAAGGCGTTTTAGCTTTCGTGGATTTGGACTCTTGTTGATATAATACTATTGCTTCCATGTTTTCCCCTAAAAAAAGCTTTATGGGCATGATAAATGACAATAGTGTTTGTTGGGTTGGCTTCCTCCGTTAAATTTCTACTTAATTAGTTTGATTAGTTGTAGTTTTTACTTTAATGTTTATGCTTGTATAAGTTTTGTTTAAAGTCTGTTAACTCTATTGGTAGAGCACTGTGCAAGTGCACATTGATGTAGGTTCGAATCCTGCATAGGCTATGAAAAGTTGATTATCTTTAGAGGGTGACTTCATTTAAATAAAGATCACTATATGCAAAAAAAAAAAAAAAAAAAAAAAAAAAAAAAAAAAAAGGGAATCATAACAATAGTGACTGTATAAATTGGGGTCACTACATGTGTAAATATGGGTTATTGTGTTTAAAAAAAAATTCACTGTATGTAAAAATAGGGTAGCTATGACCATATTTAAATAAAGCTCATTATATGTGTAAATATGCTTTGATTATATTTAAATAAGAGTCACAATGCGTGAAAATAGTATAACTACAAAAGCTCACTAAATTCAAATAGGGGTTATTACATGTAAAAAAAGGTCACTACATTCAAATAGGGGTTACTACATGAAAAAAAAAGGTCACTATATTCAAATAGGGGTTACTACATGTAAATAAAAAAAATAAAAAAATAAAATAAAAAAAAGTCACTATATTCAAATAGGGGTTACTACATGTAAAACAAAAAAAGGTCACTATATTCAAATAAGGGATACATGTAAAAAAAAAAAAAAAAAGTCACTATATTCAAATAGGGGTTACTACATGTAAAAAAAAAGTCACTATATTCATATAAAGGTAATAACATGTGGGGAAAAAAAATCTGTGAAAAAGTAACCTACACTACTAGAAATAGGCCGATTTTCGACGGACAGTTTCCGACGGACACGTATTTCCGTCGGAAAAATCAGAAATTCCGTAGGAAATCCGTCGGAAATTACCGACGGATTTTATTTCCGTCGGAATATATTGGCTTACCAACGGAATATTCCGCCAGAATATTAAATTTCCAATGGAAATAAAATCCGTCGAAAATTCCGTCAGAAAGCCAATATATTGCGACGGAAATAAAATCCGTCGGAAATTTCCGGCGGAATATTCCGTCGGAATATAATGATATTAAAAAAAAAAAAAAAAAACCCTAACATCAACCACCGTTTCTCTTTCTTTTTCTCTCTCCTTCTCATTTCTCTTTCTCTAGCCGCCCACTCTTTCTCTCTCCTCCTCCTCCTTCTCTACCTCCTGTTTCTCTCTCCTCCTCCTCCATCTCTTCTTTCTTCTCTTTCCTCTTCTCTCTCTGGTCTTCTTCTCCTTCTCTTGCCCTCCCTCATCTGATTTTCTTGGTCTTCTTCTCATTTTCTTGTCTTTTTCCTCTTCTCTCTCCGTCACTACTACATTTTTTATCTATTACAACCCCTAAATCCGTTGCATTAGGCATCAAAATCCGTGGCATTAGGCCTAATGCAACGGCCATGTACCGTGGCATCTGCTGGCGTTGTACTAGGTCTAATGCAACGGCTTATGACACCTAATGCCACAGCACCACTGATCCGTGGCAATAGACCAATACCTGTTGCAACGACATAACTTATCCGTGGCAATAGAGTACTGACTAATAATTATGATGAAATTGAACCTATTGCAACGGCATAACTTATCCGTGGCAATAGAGTACTGACTAATAATTAAGATGAAATTGAACCTATTGCAACGGTTGAAGCTAATTAATACAATGGTAGGAGTACGTATCTACTGCAACGGATTGATCATTGGGGTTTTTTTTTGTTGGGATGGAATGGTAATATAATATTAATTAGTCGGTACAAATCTAAATATACTAACATAAACAAATTAAAGTATCATTTATATATAATAATTATAATGCAAAATACATACATTACAAAATATTTCTTGCCTATTTTTGATATGACATACCGTACTAATAATAAATAAAAGTTAGATAATTAATTTGATCGTCCAAAATACAAATTGTCAACATATATATAAGCCGAAATATCCAAATCTTCATAAAGCCGGACTTGAATAAGAGTCGCCAACATATATGCACCATTTGTTAGATGGCTAGTCACTATACTTCGTACAATCTTGTAGTAACCTTGTGCATATCTTGTCAAGAACATATGCAGTTAAAATCTTTATTTCCAATTTCTTCCTGCAAGTAAGCTGGAATTCTGGTTATAAATAAACTGGACAAAACACAATATGAAAGCATCAATTAGCCTACCCAAGCGACTTAACTGAAGGAGAGTCAAGCCTCATACAATTTCATTTGATATCTGATTAATCGTAGAGAAAGTAAACTGAATTCATTGTGTATGGTAGGTTTAACATTCAAAGATACTAAATATAGCAGATCACGCTAAGGACAATATATACTACGTGTTATTCTGCCCCTCTAGGTGCAAGGGTGGGGATTAAGTAAATCATCAGGATGCTGAACCCCAAAGAAAAAAAAAAAAAGAGTAGTATTAATAATGACACAGGTTAATAAGTTTTTCTCAAAGACATTTCCACTATGAAAATTAGGTTAACGCCACTTCAGCAACAGTTATAGGTAATGCAACAATAAGTTTAGTTAATTGTATCACAAAACAATAGTATGGTTTTGAAGTCAATTATGTTTTATGATCATGTTGTATGCATATAGATTATTTTATGTACTAAAGCATAACAAAGCTCAAAAGAGGATATTTCTAGGTAATGCAACAATAAGTTACTATAAAAAAAACATAACATAGCTCACACGAGGATAAAGGCCTCAAAAACCAGACATGAGGTTTTAGGAAAACCTTACGGTCAATTCTCAAACGCTCCAATGTTAAGTTGTCTATCTGTGGTAGACTTTGATCAGCCTAAAGTTTAAGATACTAAGATATATGAGCATAAATATAATGAGTTTAGTTACATCTTAAATGAGCATAAAGAAGTGTTTTAATGTACACTGACCTTTAGCTTGTATGCCTTACGCTCAACCAAAAAGACCTTATTGATCCCATAAAAATCAGCTAATATCTAGGTTAAGTAACCCCTGCCAGCTCCAAACTCAACAACAGCAAAGAGATCAGATTGACAGTATTGCTCAGACAAAACCCCAAAATCCTCCAAGTTGCCAAGAATCGATGCCTGTTGGCGGACATGCTTCTCTTGGTATGGCAATTTCCTTAAAGCACAAACAAATTAAGTGTACCAATCAAACAAACAGCATTTATCAATGCATACAAAAATAAATTCGATTCAGTGAAACACGAAAAAAGAAGACAGAGAAGCACATACCTGTCATTCTGTCTCTTAATCCAAACATCACAGGCATGAGGTATCCTATAAGAAAGCTCTATATCCTTACAAATTAAAGTATGAAGAGAGCGGATCTTGGAGAGTAAGTAAGAAAATTGAGGAATACTCAAATTATAAACCCAATTTCGCTTCATCTCAGAAGTAAATTCAGCATCTTCATACAAATTAGGGTGAAGAAAATTATACGCTGCCCATTCACTCAGAGGGGTGATATTTTTTATTTTTCACTGTATAACCAGCGGCTTCTTACCTGAATACACAAGAAGAAGAGAAACAAAACGAATTGAATCCAATAACAAGTCGAAAACAAATTATATTAAATTGAAACTTACTAGATTCTGTTTTTCATAAATTACATAAACCCTAGAATTTTGTTTTTCATAAATTACATAAACCAAAATTATTAAACAAGTAAAGAGAATAACATATAAATTATTAAACAAGTAAACAGAATAACATATAAATTCTCAGTATAATCAGAACATTACTTTTTGGCAATCAAAAGAGCATACTAAACCCGAATGTATATAGCAGATCACGATAAGGACAGTATATACCTGTGGAAATCTGAGTAGAACGAGCACCAAGTTATATATCACAATAACACCTGCAAGCAACACAAAATTCTGCTCAGCTCACTATAACAGGCAGTAAAAGACAAACTCATTCATAAACAATACATCATCGCACAAGCCAACATTTCCTCTATATTATGCTCCTAAAGTATGTACCATTCAATGATCCAATTAATACAAACCAAACAAAACCCGTCACTTTAAGATCTATAAATCGGGAACCAAACCAAAATGATGCCTCCACTAATATAATTTTTCCCCCCTAAGACACGATTTTTCACACAGCAACAAACAAATTCAAAGTTCACTTTTTAACCAAGAACATTCATATTATTTTTTCTTTTCTTCAGCACTGAGAATTTTAAATCCAAAATGTACTCACCAATAGCTAATTATAAAAACTATAAATCTGAAAACCTAACAACAGTATGATAGGCAAGCTTATTTAAGCCTAAACTATAATCAAATAATCGATTAAGCTAATTTACACAGAAATGTATATAAGATCAGACATTTTAAATATTCTAATTATCTAAATTGCAATTCATTTGTTCCAGTTGAGTATTCAATGTAGGTAAAGATCATTTTCGTCACAGTGTTCTTTTAACCAAGCTCGTTTTTCCAGTAAAAGTCCAATAACAAAAACCAATTAGCATGAATAAGCAAAATAAAGCTCCAAGAACTCATTACCTAAACCACCTTGATCAGTGAAGATAACAACATATAGCTCAACTCAAAAGAGAGTGGTCATATATATAGTAAGGGTAAACCGACCCTCTTAAAGCTAACTTCTTCCCCAGAAAAAGACAAGATATGAAAAGGCCTTAAAAACTGGCCAAGCTTTTTTTGCCCAAAATTAGGATTCTAAATCATATTTCCAACAGAGCAGTTGCCATCACCAACCATAAACAGTAAAAATCCAGCAAGCAACGACCTCAATTGACACAAAAGCAAAAGAAAAAGGACAGTAGGCACACACAAAAAAAACAATCTTAATCCAAGCAGCACACACCCACCACAAATACAAGCAAAACTTGAGTTCCGCATCACCCAGTAAGGCCTTGCTAAACGCATACCCACCCAAAAACAATGAACGAAACAATTAGATATCCTAAACGGTAAACTATTTATTATAAATAAAAAAAAATCAAACTACACTTAGGTCAGCCTAAATTGCAAACACTCTCTAATTAATTAGCAGCAATAACTAAACTATTAACCCAAAAACAATGCATGAAACAATTAGAAATACTCAACAGCAACCTAATTATAAATCAAAATAGATAATTACCAATTCAAACTACAATTAGCTCAGACTAAATTGCAAACACTCTCTGATTAATTAGCAACAATAACTAATCATAAGCAAAACCAGAATACCCCAATTAAGCTACAATTAGACCATAGCAAACTGCAACCACTAACTCAAATTGCTTACCTTTGCTTATCCGAATTTATAGTTGCTGTCAATTGAAAACCCACACCTCGAAACGCCATTGGAGCTCTCAATTAACGCAAAGGCGCCGCTGAGCAGTCGGAGGTGACAGACTGAGAGAGGAATTCAGCAAAACTTGAAGAATCTTGCTCTAAATAATTTGAACCCCTCAAATTCTGCACAACTTGAAGAATCTAGCTCTAAATAATACTAAACCCCTCAAAATTTCTGCAAAACCGAAGAATCTGGATTTTAGTTCACCTTTTTTATTACTAAAACAATCTCAAACAAGATATAACTTTAACCAGAATGAAGAAGGTGAAAATCCATATCAAAGTATAATCATTGTTCTAGTATTTTAAGAGCCACCATCAAATAAACAATACAAATCAAGATAAACCATATTTGCAGAAACTGTTTGCCTTAAATAGAAAACTTAAGAGGCATTTGGGTAATTATGATTTGGTGTAGTAGTTCAATTAATATATAAAAGAGTAGCTAAAACAAAGAGTTCATATACCCTTATTTAGGGACTTCATTTCCATTCTGATAAGGCAGGAAACTTATGGGACAAAAGCTCTCCGGTCTAAACATAGAGGAGCTGCAATCTCCAGAAGAGCAACTAGAAATGAGTCTTTATGGGGTTCGTATGAAAAAGGCAAGAAACTCGTTACTTGAGAGTCTAAGTAGCTAGTTAACTTCAGTTTCAGTATGAAAATTAGTTGTCTTAATTTACTGAACAATGCATCCTATTGTACTTACAACAGGGTACAACTTACACGAACAACCAGCACCCCGAAACACCTAGAGAAAAATTACGACGTACAGTACGAGTGCAACCACTTTTATGCAACGTAAACAAACACAGACTCAATAATACTAAACAGAGGCATCAACAAAAAGTACAGAACATCAGAACCAACGTAACTCTATATGCATGTTGCATTCTCCATTTCTTCTCAAACGACAGCCATGACAAGTTAAAATACCAACTAGGCATAAAAACAGGAGGTATAATATCTTTTTCCAACATTCTGACACAAGCTCATACATGACAGTATATTGAACTATGTAAGACTAAGTGTTCTGATGAGCTCATGAACTTACAGAAAAAAACCTTGAAATAGTCATCGATATGATATACTACTTGTTTAAGTAAGATTAGAAATCTCAACTAAAAAGCTGGGCCTAATATATACAGTACCTTTTGAGCATGCGGTTTACCAAGAGATTTTTTTTTGGCTCTACCTACCGTCCCAAAAGTTTGACAAGAATGCAAGATGTTCATATTAAGATGCCCAAATTCTTGGCATATTATTTTTATGACTTATTAGATTTAGTTGACACTAGTTTGCATCCATGCACCTAAATTTACCTCTAATTTTCATCCCGCCCTAGCCTCATAGTTTTGCGGGGACCAATTCAACAAGTGTACTGAACCTTGCTGTATTTTCTGAGCATGTTATTCTACATTTTCAATAGGCAAAGTAAGTTAGGCAGAAATGCTATAGTATGATACATCACTGTCCTAGTGAACAACTTCCATAAATCCGGTTGACACACCAAAGCATGAGACATTGATATCGCCCAAGTGTCGTTGCCTTAATTCACATTGAAGAGAAAAATTAAGAATCTACTAAGACTACTATAAATCTATCATTGACTCTTCATTATCCAAATCAAAGGGTGAAAAAAAGAGGAATTACAGAAAGCCGAGGAAATCGGGTTTGGTTTTCAAGCAATTACGACCCTCTATTTCATTTTTTGTTTGAAAGTGGGAAGTGTTCAAAAGGAGAGCAGTGGAAGATCGGTAATCATAAGAGAATATGCATGCTGTAAAATAAAGCATTCACAAAAAAGAAAGCCACAGAACTAGTACATCCTAAAGCCAAACATACACTAAACAACTAAAGTTAAAAAGGATACTACGAAAAAAAACTACAAGGTATTAGCCAAAAAGCAGAACCTGTAGGTTCCAGCATACCAACTGCTCATGCACCTGCTTCTGAAGACTCAATAATGGGATGGTGGGCTGCAATTAGCTCACAAACAATTCAATGATCTCGTCAGCCAATACATTTAGATCAATTGAATAGTAAAGAATAAAAAAATTTGAGCAGAATCAGAAAAATTGAAAACACAAAAATTTAAACAAAACGCAAGGAAACCATAAATAAGATAAAAAAAATGTAGTACTACGGTAAGACTGTAGAACAGGAAGAGTATTAAGAAGATTGCTCACCTTAATCGTTCTCTTTCTCTCAATCAAACCAGCAAAAATGCAAAATTAATTTAACAAAATTGATGACATCAGAATTATTGAAGCAATTACTTACGAAAACCTTAATTAAACAAATAGTAGCTTAATTTTTGAGAAACTATAGCATTTAACAACTAAATAGAGCCATTTTCAACAAATTATACTAGAATAAATTTAATTGTTTCAAAATACATACCAGTAACTTGAGATTAATTGAGTGCAGCGAGAGATGACTGGGTTTGAAGGTTAGAGATGTAGGATTCGGAGTCGAAAGGATGGAGAAAGAGGTTGTTCTTGAACCATAAAGGGGTTAAATCGTAGATTGGGTCGCCGAAGAGGTCGGTATATGAGCGCGGTGGTGGTGCAGGCGGTGGTTGCGCCATTGTTGGTAGTTTTGAGGTCTGGGTTTTAAATCAGATGCAACAACTACAACAAAAACGTACTCCTTCTCATCTACTACGAAAATATGAGATCTGAGAAGATGAGAAAATGGAGAAATTGGAAAAATGGTACTGTGAAAATGGTCCTCTATAATCAATTAAGGTGAGAATGGGGAAAATTGGAGAAAAGGGGGAAAATGGTATTGTACTTGAGAATTGTGAATAGAGGGAAGCAAATTAAAGACAAGTATTGTTCAAATATTTGGTGAAAAAAATAGAGGGAAGAAATGCGCGCTTCTAAATTTTTCATAATATAACACATACCGTTGCAATCTCTCTCTTTTTTTTTTTAAAATTGCTAGGCTATTGCAACGGCTCTTTTAAAGCCGTGGCAATAGCTCCACCTCTAAGAACATTAGTGTTAAATCCGTGGCAATAGCTTACTCTATTGCAACGGCAACTAAAATACCGTTGCATTAGCCTTTATTAGGCCGTTGCATTTGGTAAAAAATGTAGTAGTGCGTTCACCACAAACATCAAGCCAACAACCACAACCACCATCTACCGCAATAAACCGGGGCAACAACAACCACCGTCGCGAGCCACCAGTCTTAAGGTTTTTTTTTTAGATCTTGTAATTTAGGTTTAGTGTAGATCTAGTTAATTTTGTATGGAATTGTAATATTAGTTTATAAATTTTATGATAAAATTGTATATTTATATATTTCTTTTAATTTTCGTTGGTTAATTATCGTTTTTTTAAAAAAATTTAATGAAATTCTGATTAATATGTAGATCTGGTTTTGATTTTTTTGGTATTTTTTATTATGTTGTGTTAATTTTTGTATTTTTAGGGTTAATTTTCGGCTTTTTGGGGTTGATTTTCCGATTTTTTGGGTTAATTTCGGTTTTTACGGAATTTTTGGAATGGTGGTGGTGTGTGCTGGTGTCGGTGGTGGTGGGGTGGGGTGGGGGCTGGTGTGAGTTTGGTGCTGGGTGGTTTCGGTTCGGTGTGGGTGGGGTTTTGGTAGGGGTGGTTTCGGTTTGGTGTAGGTGGGGATTTGGTAGGGGTGGCTTTGGGTGGTGGTAGGGGCTGTTTTGGGTGGTTGTTGTTGGGTGGGGTTTTGGGTGGGGTTTTGGGATGGTCGGTGGTTTCGGTTTGGTGTGGGTGGGGCTTAGGTACGGTGTTAGTGGATCTGGGTGGTTGGGGCTGGATTAGGGGGGTTGGGGATGTTAGAGGTGGTGCAAGGTTTTTTTTTTTGTTTTTTTTTTTACAGCTTTCGACGGATTTGTGTTCTGTCGGAAATTTCCGACAGACTTTCCGGTGCCCGAAAAAGTTGTTCCGTCGGAAAAGGTCGATTTTCCTACAACATGTTTTTCGTATTTCCGTCGGAACAGTGTTTTTCGACGGAATTCAAGGTGATTCCGACGGAATTTTTCCGTCGAAAATGGATTGTTTTCTTGTAGTGCTATTTGTTAAAAAGGGTCACTAAATGTCTAAATCTTATTAGCCTATGTAGGATTTGAACCTACATCTTCTATACCAATAAAAATATACACAGTGCTCGACCAATACAGACTTTTTCAACGTTACAACTAGTATCCCAACAAGTAATCGTATGAGACATAGTATTACAGACCCGTCTAACATGAGAAAAAATGCAATCATCGAAGTTAAGCTATCATTCTTTATATCTTCAATAACTAGGTGAAAAGGCGTGACTCCATTGCTTCCGGACTTAATAGCACGAACAACCCTCTTGCACATCACTCTCTATCCAAATATGGCTATACTCGAGTCTCCTTGCTAGCTGCAGAGCATATCTTGCAATCTCTGCTTGGGTCAGGTGGATTCTCTTGATAGCAGCAGCAACCAGCTCACCGCTTGCTTGGGTCAGGTGGGATGGACCACGATGCAGCAGCAGGGGTGACGTTTAAACCAGCCATAGCAGTACCAGCAACACGTTTTGAGCACTTACAATACTCTTCAACATACTTTGTGAAGCCTGCAGCAACCAGCACATCACATGGTTGTTTACCTTTGAAAATAGCCATGTTGCGACATCTCCAAGCTGCCCAAAGCAGCCTTGCAGTCAGCCTATGTCTATAGAGGTCACTATATGTAGAAAAAAGGTAAGTATATGTATATAGAGGTCACAATGTGTGGAAAAAAAAACAGTGAAATGGTAACTATTTGCTAAAAAGGGTCACTCTATGTCTATATGTTAGCCTATGTAGGATTCGAACGTGCCAATGAAAATACACAATGCTCGACCAATTGAGCTAATAGGCTGGAATAGTTTTAAAAAGTTTTCAACTATATGATTCTCCAAATCCTACGTGACTTTGAGAACTCAATGTTCTCTGCTTGTCACAAAACCACAAAACAATATGTTGAAGGTCATCTTCCTAAATCAAATTGAACTAAAAAAATGCAATGGAGAAGCAATTACCATCAATTACAATACAAATATCACTCAATTGAAGATGATTGTTATCCTCGTGTTGTTCATCTCCTTTACAATTACAACCATGTTATTGCAAGTATCCCATTGGTCTTGACTCTCTGCATTCTCACTGTCTCTCTTGACCAGTCTAGTGACAAAACCAAGCTTGCGTTTTGAGGCCAGAGCTATCTCCATGGATCTTCTCCAAGTTCGATAGTTTGAAGTTCCTGCCAGTTTCCGAGGGTGGTTGATAGAGAGAGGCCCATCAGAAGGGTGAAGATACAAAGGATTTTGGATGTCAGCAACTGTGAGAGCTCCATCTTTAGGTATTTTCAGATATCAAGATTAAATCTTTATCTAAAAATACAACCTTTCTAAGATCGAAGAGGGTTGGATCTGCATTTTACACAAATTTTGATACCATGAAGAGTTTAGAGAAGAAACGCGAAAATAAAGATCGAATCTTGTGAGAGAATTTGTGGCGCAGCCAAATAGTTTTGTGATGTATTATTATTATGAGAGCACTGAGTACATATTTATATGGCGGCATACAATCAGGGGCAATCCCTAGAACACTCTCATTGGCTGTCAGCATACAGCTAATACTCAGAACAAATAAAAAGAAAAGAACACTTGGCATACACCTAAGCTACTAGCTAGAGGAAATTGCTTAGAAACTTCATACAGCTAATACTAATACCCTCCTTCTACAATCAAGAAGATTATTATCATGTCATCGTCTTTTATTTCTGTACCTTTAAGTTTACACATAATCTTGTGCATTGTTTATGTACGCTTTCACTATTCTCAACAGGATGGTGGTCGTGGTGGTTGGTGTCGGTTGTTAATATTATCAAGAATGCACCGTGCACTTTGCTTTGGGTAATTGGGGTGAATGCAACAAACAATACTCGTCGTTTTGCTAAATTTTTGAAGACAAAAGTATTCAGTGTGTTGCAATTTTGTTTTCAGACCCATCTTTCCCTGTTATTAAATCCGATCAAAACTCGCTTTTCATGCCATCCTCTTAGCTTGACAGAGGCATTGGGGAGAAAGTAAAGAGTATTTGGTAAGGAGGATTTGAATTTTATACATTCACATTTTCTCCTCCCTCTCCTTTTGGCTTATTCTCTTCTTCATTGCTTTTTTTTTTTTTTTTTTTTGAAAGTTCTTCATTGCTAGGTTATTGTTTGCTTGTTCTCGGATTGTCAATTAAGCGGGTATCAATTGCAAACTACTCCAATTAAATGGGAGTCTTGGAAAATAAAACACAGTAGATGAATACAAATTTAAAATATTGGAGTAGAAATAAAGTTGTAATATTATGTACAGAGTACTCCGTACATTATCAATAAGAAACATAAAATTAAAGTGAAACACCCAAAATAGAGTACCTAATACGTAAAGAATTATAAAAAATAGAGGGAGTATGATTTATGAGTATCGTTGTCCAAAAATATACGGAGTAACAAGTATGCAGTAAATACTTTAGATAGTAAGTATTTCAAATGAGATAAGAGGGAGGAGTATAATACAAAGTATCTAAATACTCCGGGTAAATGATAACATTGGAATTCAGATCAACTTTGGGAATTGTTCTTAGAGAAATATGTGAAAAAGGACCTTTTAAGTGGTCGAATTTTTGTAAAAGGAACCTTTAAGTGAAAAGTTGTGAAAAGGACTTTTTAAGTTGTATTATGTTTTTAGGGGGTACTTGGGTGAGTTTTCTTGGTGAGTAATGCCGAAGTTCTGACGTTGACTTTCACGAGTGGCGTGACTTAAAAAAAGTAAAAAATTATTTTTTTTTCCCTCAAATTTCAGAAAGAGAAAGGCGTGAAAATGAAAAGGGTAGTTTCGTAATGGAGGGAAATTGGGGGAAAAAATAATTTTTATTTTAATTTTAAACTCACGTGACTAAAACGTGCTAGTCAACGGCGGAGTTCTAGCGTTGACACTAGAAAAACTCACCCAAGTACCCCTAAAAACATAATACAAGTTAAAAGGTCCTTTTTCACAATTTTTCACTTAAAATGTTCTTTTATAAAAAGTCGAGCACTTAAAAGGTCGTTTTTTCACAAATTTCTCTTATTCTTATATTATATGGAAATTCTCTACGTAAATTTCTTGGCTATAATGATCACTCATTTTCGAGGGAAGTAAATTCGTAACTACTGTGTTAAGGGGAATGAACCAATTTGTTTTTCAATACTTATTCATTGAATGTGATCCACATTCCTCTGTATCTCTTCAACTCCCTTAAAAAATCGAAGTTATCTCTGTCATTTTATGCTATATAAGCTAAGTCCGTGTATTGTTACCTCTAAATCTCAAAGTTTTCAACCCTATTATACACAATTGATTCTTCAAAACCATATTTCAAAAAAAATAAAAAATAAAAAATAAAAAAACCATGTGCACAGCAAAGCAGCAACATCATGCAACATCCGATAGAATTAGCAACATGCCACCAAACGTATCACAGCAAATCCTTGATTGTTTACCCCTGCAACAAGCAGCGAGGACGAGCGTGCTATCGAAGTATTGGAGGAACAAATGGGCTTCGACTTCTCAGCTGATACTTGATTGGTCATTCATTACAAGCATCTGTGAAAAAAGAAGTGAACCTTCGGACAAATTATTAGCATACAATAAAGCTGTTAATGATATTCTTCTAAGTCATGTTGGACCGATAGGTAAATTTGTTCTTTACATCCCCTATTGGTTTCCGAACGGAACGGACTTTAGTTCGTGGCTACGATTTGTTTATGATAATGATGTCAAGGAAATTACTTTGGAAGATGATCGAAGTCTAGGCGGCCTAACTAGAAACTTTCCAACTTGTTCGTTCTCTTTTGTTAGATTGACACATTTGACACTCCTCGAATGCAAACTTGGTTCTCTTTCTCCAACATTTAGGGGCTTTCCATGTATTCTTAGTCTAAAGATCGATACCACATATGGAATTTACTGGCCGAATGTGTTGACAGATCTTATTTCCAAATGCCCATTGCTTGAGCGCCTCCATTTATCTCTCAGTTATTCTTACGGCGCTCTTACTATTCGTGCTCCAAAACTTCAACACTTATTGATTTATCCTTGGAAGAAACCAGAGCTATAAAATTTTTGTCCCTTCAAATTCATTTTTTTTTGTCAAACGTTGCAAAAGAGCAGAAACATGACTGATTTCTGTAGTTGTTTGGCCAATATCGAAAAGCTCAGTTTATTTGAGGTTGGGAAATTGAATTTGAAGTTTAACAGTACATACATAACACATGAACTCTTGCTCCTTGAATTCTTTATTAATCATGGTAATGCAATTGGTTTTTTTTTTTTCAAAATCCAGGTACATATTATGAATAATTTTACACCTCCAGAAAGGTTTCCGAAGTCACTAACAAAATTACAAGTACTTCACCTTATGAATATACCTCTGGATACTAAATCGAGCATTTCCCTTGCTCTCTGCTTGTTATTGAGCTCACCAAATCTAGAGCAACTACTTATCGAAGTAAGATTTTGATTTGAATGTATCTTATTAGCTACCTTCTCTTTGATATAACATTTCTAATCATGTTTCTGTCTGTCTTTCTAATGTGTAGGCTTTGGGACCTGGATTAGAATCAGATGATCAGTTAATTCAGTTCGACGACTCTTGTATATTTCAATGCCTTAAAACCGTACACCTTGTTGGCATCACAGGAATGAGCAATGAGCTAAAACTTATAAGATTTCTACTAGCCTGCTCACCCGTGCTAGAAAAAATGACTATAGAATTGGGTAAACAAAAAGCAGGTGTTGTAGCACATATTAATTTCTTAAAGGAGTTGAATCAATATCGTCGAGCCTCTCCAAATGCCGAGATGTTGATTATTGAAACTTAGTTTACAAATGTTGGCTACTCTGATCATTCTCTATGTAACAGATGTTCCTAGATTTTGATTTTTGTTACGTACTCTAGATTTTGATTTTGATTTTGATTTTTGTTACGTACTCTATTTGCTGTTTTAGAGAATTTCGTTTCATTTAACATACAAGTAGTTAATAGTTCTCTTAACTATCGTTAGTTTTTTTTTATTGTAGGACCACTATTTAGCAAGGTTAATCAAGATTCTGGTAGTGGTGAAGTGCCCTGCCGATCTTATGATAAACATGAAATTTACAATTATTACGGATAACTAGCTAGCCACATGATATTAAATGCTTACTTTTTGTTTTTGTAGGAAGCTGCTAGATAGTCTAGATTAGATTAAGATAGTAGAAACTAGAAACATACATAATTTAAGGCAAAATTGAGCTTAGCTGCACTAATTTCAGCTTGGATGAATCTTATGGCATGATCATAAGCAGGTACAATCAATACCATGGACTAACCTTGCATGTAGCCCCTAAATTTTGGTAATCTCTCATCTTTTAAGTGTATGATTTAGGTCCCTCCACCACAGTTGACTCAACATTTCTAGTTGCAACTGGCAAGTGCCATCATGCCTTGACTCATCAAAGTTTTAGGACCTAGCTCATCGAGGAAGTATATATATTTAGATTATTTACCGTGTTGTGAGACAAATTAAACATGTTTCACAATTATTAAAAAAATACAAGGAAAAGAAAGAAAGGTAGAGAGAGATAGGAAGAGTGAAAAAGGTAGTGTAAGTCCCATCAAACATACATACATGCAAAAACAAACAAAATATTTTACCCGAACCCGATCATGACCTGACTTGTTTGAACCCAAAAATTCTATGGCCCAAACCCGATATAACTCGACCTAAAACTAACCGGAGACTTGAGTAAACCTTAGGATTCGTGACCCGACACCCGAACAGAACCCGTCAATTATTGGCCTGAATTGAACCTGACTCAGACCCGAGATTGAACCAAACCCGTTTTAACCCGTTGAAATCTGAAATCAACCCGACCTATTACCAATTCAACACTCAAATTGAGTTGTTACTAATCCGACTTGAATTGATGTAACCTCGACCCGAATAGTAATGTAATTAACTCAAATTGACCTGAATCGAGCTAACTCGGCCCAAACACTCATATTGACAAATCTATCTTTAAAATTGCTTACACATTAAACTTGAGGTAGGCAGCACACTTGAATGTTTTTGAGGTCTTATGTTAAATTTATATGAACTCATTAATTCGAATTTGAATTTATATGAAATTATTTATCCTAAAATAAGTGCGGAAAAAAAATGTAGTTTAAACTTATTAGCTCAAATATGAACTTGTTTGAAATGATTTCTCTTACAATAAATGAAAAAATTGATCATGACTAAGTGAATGTCAATACAAGAATTGTAAACAAACCGACTCGAAAATGTACCGAACCCGATATGACCTGACCTGAAATAAACCCAAGACTTAGATTAACCCAATATTTGAAACTCGAACCCGAAGATGACCCAATCTGATTATATAACCTGCGAATTATTGACTTGAATCGTACCCGACTCAAACCCGAGAATGACCTTAACACGTTTTAACCCGTTAAAACATGAATTAAACACAACCTATTATTTACCAAATTTAAACCCGACCCTAACCCGATAAGATGTGTGATCCGACGTGACCCGATTTGAGTATGACCCAACCCGAATTCGACCTGCACAGATTATGACATTAACCTGAAATGACCCGATCCGAGCCGACCTGACTAACACTAATTCGACCAAAACCCGACCCGTTTATCTGAATTGACAGCTCTACACAAAGAATCTAAATTTAATCAAATCAAGCAATTAGATTAGATCAAATCAGATTAGATAAACAAAATTAAGATGAACTAAATAAGACAAGTATGATCCAAGAGTTTATCCGACTCCAACAATCGGACACTCAGACCTTGTTTGGTTAACATGGGAATTAAATTCCCATAGGAAATTACATTTACGAGAAGTTATTTCCCTAATGAAATTCCTAAGAATTGAATTTCCTAAATTTGTTTGGTTTGCAATGTGGGTATTTAGAAATACCATGAATTTTGATTGACCTATGGAGGCTAGATAATTTACTTCCCTTGTTTTGTGGGAAGTTGAAATTCCCATTAATTTCCACTTCCCCCACTTTTGCATTTTTGGCGTCAAACAAACAACTCCTCAATTTATCAAATCCCATGAATTTTCACTTCTCCGATTTTATATTGTCAACCAAACAAGGCCTCTTGAATACCGTTAGGGGTGTCAAAAACTTACCCGACCTGAAAGGTTTACCTGAAGCTGAACTGTTTTTGTACTAGTTGGACCCGGGTATTTTTTTATCCGAATTCGATTTGGAGTCGACCCGACGTTATCTCGAAACCAACTCCAACCCGGCAATTCATGATCCAAACCCAACTTGAAATCGACTCATATTTAATCCGAAACCAATAAGACCCGATAATATAAAATCCGAACTCGATCTAGCTCGAAAAGAAATCTACCCGAAACCATTTAAATCCGAAAAATAACTCTTTTTACTCGACCTTTAATTACCTGATTTGAAACTTTCCATGACCCAATTAAAACCGACCCGAAATTACTCATGATCCAATTAAACCCAACCTATTATTAACCTAACTAAATTTTTTCATGACCATAACCCGGCATGACTAAGGTAATTGGTAATAGGACAAACCAATAATAACTCATGATCCAAGTTGTGAATTGTAGAGAGAACAAAGAAGGGAGATAGAGAATGGAACGGTAATTGGTAATAAAATGTTATAAAAAAAAACTTTAATTTATAGGAAAGATTGAGATATACTCTAGAAGTAAAGAGTGGTGTAGCAAAGCAATAAGAATGTGTGAATGGAGTCAACATTATAGGGATGGTACATTGATTGATGTATTAGTCCATGATTTTAGTACTCTAGAGTCAAACAATCCTAAATTATCATATGACATAAAATACAATTCCTAATAAAAAAAAAAAATTATAGCTCCTTAAATGTTTAAAATTTGAAATTTATAACATAAATATGTATACATGATGATATATTAATGTGATTAATTTAGTTGTGTTATATTCACCTGATTTTGACGAATATGATTTTATTTCAACTTAATTGAACTTATCTGAATTTTTATAAACAACTCTAAATTTATCTGAAATTATATAAACATATCTGAATTTATCTGAACTCACATCAATTTGAACCTATATGAATTTATTTGAAGTTATTTAAACTTATTTGAATTTATAAGAAAATATTTGAATTATCTTAAATAATCTAAACTTCTATTAATTTATCTGAACTTATCCGAATTTATTTGAAATTATCTGAACTTATCTTAATTTATCATAAATTATCTGAACTAATCTGAATATTTTAAAAAAATTATATGAACTTTTCTGAACGTATCTGAAATTATCCAACTTATCTAAATTTATTTGAACTAATTTCAATTTATCTGAACTAATCTAAATTTGAATGAACTTATCTAAAATTATATAATATTATCTGAACTTATAGTCTTAAAATAAGAGAAAATAAGGGGAGTTGAACAAACCCTTATCTGAATGGACTATAACTTAGCTTATTAGTCCTTATTATAGCTTATTTTAGTTGTAATTTATTTAGATTCTAATAACCTTTATTAAAACTTATTTTAGCTATATGTCAAACTCAAGTAACATTTATTTATCAATTCATTATTGACCTTTAGTAATGTGTCCTTACTATATAAGGTGTTAGAATTATTATAAAACCAACGTGAAAAAATATGTTGCGATTATTACAAAATGGAGGGGTATAACTACATTAACAATAAGAAAATTCAAACATTACTAAAATATGAAAATCTTGTATTCTTAATATGATTTAGATGCTAATATATAATAAACAATCTTAATACTTCTAATAATCAAGTTGTCAATGAATTAACGATGGTAAATAGCCGCAAAGACGACGATAAACGCAAAACGGTAAAGAAAAAGACATTTTACAACGATGTGATAATCACCCTATCAAGGCGATAAATAGTCAAATTTTTATAATAGCTTAAGTTGTCAATCTTATAACAATTCTAATAAGCCAATACGAAACTTAATCAAATGAAACCCAACAGACTATATACATATGAAAATCTCTAATAACAAAAATGACATTATCTGACATGTATTCGTTCTAATATAGCTAAAACGACTTGAATTGAGATCGACCCAAATTCAAATTAGTTAACTCAAAACCGAAACTAAAGTAGTTTTAACTGAGAATGAGCTAATAATAGAAGTAACTAGATTCAAATTTTAACCAGAACTGAATTGATTTGAACCAAGATCTAATCGAATTCAAAATGACCCGATCCAAAGTCAAATAAATCCATTTTGACCTAAATAAACCCGATAAAATCTGAATCCGAGTTCATCTTAACTCGATATGACTCGAACCGAATTTGACTTGATCCAAGTTCAATTTGTATCCGACCATACTTGAACTCAACCTTAACCCGAATCTGATTAAATTCAACCCGATTTGATTTGATTTGTTAGATTAAAATGACCCATCATTACCCGACCTAAACATCCTGACCCGTCGTGGGTCAACTCAAACTCTATCAGGGTACCTAATTTGACAGGATTTTATCCCAAATTGAGCTTTATTTGGAAATTATTTACCAAATTGGTCTCGTGGCAAAAGTATTTCTCAAACTAAGCTTCTGGGGTGAAACGCTGTCTCGGACGGCGTTTTACCCCCAGATTTTTTTTAAAAAAAATTCAAGACATAAAACGCTGTCTGAGGCAGCGTTTTATGGTGTTGACTTGTTGGTATGTATTTTGGCAAAATATACTAGTATATTTTGCCAAATTATACTGGAATATGTATATGGGTTGTAAAACGCTGCCTCAAGCAGTGTTTAATCATGAAGCTTAAAACGCTGCCTGAGGCAGCGGTTTTCAGCTTGACTGCATCACCAGCACCAGTTGTTGTTTCTGTCCATCTGCTGCTGCCCCTACACATCATCCTCACCCAGTAGCCTCAGCCTCAGCCTCAGCCCCACCATCGAACACCACCCCCACCACCATCAACCACCTCCCCCACCACCACCGGCCGCCACTCTCGACCACCCCTATGCACTGCAAAACACCCTAAACAACGCAAGAGCATTCCCACCACCCCCACCATTAACCACCACCATCAACCACCTCCCCCACCACCACCGGCCGCCACTCTCGACCACCCATAAACTACCATAAAACACCCTAAACAACGCAAGAGCATTCCCACCACTCCCACCATCAACCACCACCCCCACCACCATCAACCACCTCCCCCACCACCACCGGCCGCCACTCTCGACCACTCATAAACTACCATAAAACACCCTAAACAACGCAAGAGCATTCCCACCACCAGCCCCAACCTTTCCACCACCATCGACCACCACCGACAACCATCAAACACTGGAAACAACCCCAACAGCATGATAACCATCGTGAAACAGCACTTTAAGTGCAGGAGACCAAATATATGCTGCTTGATATATATAACGGCGATAAAAGATATAATTTCACTAGCAAAAGTCAAATTCGGACAAATAAGGGAAATAAACTTCAAATTGTACAGAGAGTCATTTAGAAAACATTTCTTGTATTAATAATGTAAGCGTTATATACATCATTGTTAAATATCTGAGTACCACAAAAAGATCAACTAACTAATAGTGTCCGGACTCATGTATTGGAATTAACTGATCTCCATCCTGTGTGTCCTCCGTCCGTCTACGAACACGCCTCGGACGCCTCGTGTAATGCTGAATGGTGGTGAATGGGTCTCGGGACGGTGGAGGAGTCAGCTGGCGAGACGATGAGTCATCCTGGCTGTGGCCGGGAGCGGTGTTATGGATGAAGTAATCCTCTGCCTGTGTAGAGCCTGAAGTATGACCTCCACCACTACTCTGTCCGAAGTCGAACTGTGAATGGTAATCACATGCGCCACTGCTCTGTCCGAAGTCAAACTCTGAATGGAAGGAGTTGGGGTCATGATCGTCCCTGGGGTGGACGAGATGGCTATGGCCATATCTCTGCAAGCTATGTATGCCCATATCTCGCACCCGCTTGACCTGGGCTCTGGTGGGTACGGCTGCTAAGGCATCTGAAAGTGCATCAACCATCGCACCCATATCCCCCGCCTGCAGTAATCATCCATGACTTAGTAATATGATATAGAATTTCAAATAGTTTTGGAAAACAAGAAAATGAAATAAACTCACAAGTCCGCTGATAACATCATAAGCTGGATGGTAGTGCGTGGATGGTGGCGTGTAGGTAGGGTTGATGAAAAGGCGTGTAATCTGCCTGTACCATACCATATAAGGATCACGCGGATCCATAACACCCTGAAACAGGTGACCGTCAACGACGGACTCCAACCGCTGGTCCCAAAGTTCAATGAATTGATGATGCTCCTGTGCCCAGTTTGTCTCCAACTTTCCACGACGGTCAATGCCGTGGAGGCGGATACTAGTGTCACAGGGCATGGGGATAGGCTGGTGAAGTCTGAACTGTCGCAACACTCGGTCCGGTAAGTGACTCTCCACGACCTCGAAACAGATCATGGGGGTCCTGGCAAGCCACTCAGCACGATGCTCGAGCAAGTGTTCCGGCATGGCCTCGACCAACACAGCAGAGTAGGGATCCCATGTCATCTGCAATAAGGAAATATCGTAAATAGGTTAGGGTAATGCCAATAAACAGTATGAGTAAACATAAGATTACAAATTTATTGCAAGATTCCACCTGTTCATCCGTGAGTCGGTCGAGGGCGTCACCGTAGTAGAGTAGACTTGTTGCTGTATGCGCATGTGTCAGCCTGGGAACCACCCACCTGTGGCAACAAATTATTTAAGAAGTTGTACTAGCTAATTAAAACAAAATGCGACAACACAAGTGTAATGTTACGAACCTACAACCGTATGCCTGATCGGGTTCAGGGAGCGGGGGAGCATCGTACGCTGCGTACTGATCGTCCTAGTCCAGCTGCCCCGGACGGTGTACAACAGGCCTACCTAGTCTCCCTACGTGGATGTGCTCCCAAGCCCATAGCTGTTTAAAAAATAAAAATACAAAGGTGAAGCATAAATAACGTCAAGTCATTATCAAACTAGGCTTAAGGATAATGATGAGGTTTACCTGTAGCACAACCAAAGGTCTTCCGATCAGCTGTGCTCCACGCTGTGATGCTCTACACAGATGGTGATACAAGACCGCCAAACAAGCACTACCCCAACTGTATCCACGGATCTCCTCCCAGTCGTGGTCTAACAGCTGCAGGTAAATAATCTGAAGATGGCTTCCGCTCTTGTTTCCAAAGAGCACGCCCGAGATGAGCAGGAACAAGTAATCTCGGGCGTATCTCTACACTGTGGCGTCGTCAGCGTCCTGAGGTAAATGTCCAAAAGTGTCGCGTAGCCAACCGGTCCTCAGTGCGCTGCCCCTGATCTCGTTTAGCTCTGGCTGAACCCCTAAAACCCGACCTACTAAACCTACGGGGTCAACCACCACACCCCCTGTCACCGCATTCCCATGTATGGGAAGGCGTGTGAGTATCGCGACATCCCACAGCGTGACTGTCGCCTCCCCCACAGGAAGATGGAAGGAGTGTGTCTCCTGTCTCCATCTCTCAACTAATGCAGTGATAAGACCTCGATCTATTTCTCTGTAGCCCATGCGATGAATACCACCGAAGGCAACCCAGTCAACGTATTGAAGAACGTGTGGATCGACTGCCCAGCCGGACCTCAAGTTCCTACACCCCAACATTTGCGCTATGTCCACCTGGTAATTCATTAAAAAACCGTAAATAAGGGTCAAGTATACAAAAAAAAAGACAAATCTGTACATGAAATGGCACGTGAGAAATTACCGTCTGCTCCCATATGTCAACACTCTGATATCTATCCTGCAGTGTAAGGACAGAAGGGTCATGTGGTCCTAGTGTCCGATCGTGACCGGCCATGATATCTGTTCATTCAAAACAATATGGCCAAACCAATTAAAAAACAGAATTACTATCCAATGAATTTAACATGACTGTCATAGGTAAAAGGCAACGTCGAAAAATAGGTCACCAAATCTCAAATATAATCCAAGTGTTACAAATGTTACATAACGTCAACAATCACCTACTACATGAATCTACTGTTCTACTACTATCGGTAAAAACAAATACAAGCTTATGTTTCGGTTGATCTAGCTGGGCACGTTTTGCGGTTGTAACCTTGTTGGTGACAGAGGCTGCATTTAGTCCTAGGTCGGTTAGCGTCATCCATTTCATTGCGTATGCGCTTTGACTTTGGCCGACCTTTTCCTCTTACCATGTCGGCGTCCGGGATGATTCTAGGTCCTGTGTACTGCGTCCAAGTGGTCTCACATGGAATAGGCCAGAACTGTGGTGCATACGTGTTCATATACGCATCCGATTGCAGGAAAGGGTCCACCCACAGCCTCTCTAACAGTGAATAAGTCGCACACACTGCTAGAACATGAGAGCATGGAAGGTGGAATATCAGGGGTTTGTTGCATGTACAGGTTCTCAACTGGAAGTTAACAGTGTGTCTATGACCTCCCTTTCTACCAACTCGCTCCCCCCTATGTGTCGTCACTTGGTAAATGTGCAACCGACGGTTATAGGCATCCACCTTGTGGTATCTTGCTTTTGCCGTGTTCTTCTCCAAAATAGCAGTGACCTTTGGGGGATATGCAAGTCCCTGTTCGGCCCTGGACTCAGCAGATTCTCTTCTTAAGGTGAAGTACCTGTTAACTCTGTGGAAAGTTAACTCAACAAGTGACATAACTGGCATGAACCGAGCACCTTTCAAAACATTGTTAAATGTCTCAGAGAAGTTTGTTGTATATATCGCATGTCTGCGACCAGCGTCGTGAAACAAAGACCACGTAGGAAACGACACTTGGGCAATATACTGTAACGATTTTGTACATGCCTGACCAATCGAAAACAAATCAGCTTGCAGTTTTCTTTCTTGTCTTTGGTACGCAGCAGCCTTGAACGTATCTCTCGTGATGGTGCTTCGTACGTGAGATTTCAAGTTTGAAGCCAAGTGACGAACACAAAACCTGTGATAGGCTCGGGGTTGAGTGAATCCAATGTTAGGATCATTCATTGCTGCAATGATCCCTGCATGTCGATCAGATATAACACATAAGCCATCTCATTGCGTAACTCTATCTCGAAGGCAGCTCATAAACCAAGACCAACTGGCAATGTTTTTCCCCTCAACCAACGCAAATGCTAGTGGAAATACTTGGAAGTTTCCATCCACACCTGTAGCAACCAAAAGTGTTCCTTTATACTTCCCGTACAAGTGCGTCCCATCGATACAGATAACAGGCATACAATGTTTGAAACCATCGATACAAGGACCAAATGCCCAAAACACTCGTTCAAATACTTCCATGTTGCTGGTATACCTACCTTCCATAAGAGCTTTGTGTTTCCATATGACTACGGTTCCCTGGTTTGACTGTTGCAGTGCTTGCATGAATCGAGGAAGTCTGCTGTAAGAACTCTCCCAATCACCAAAAATTTGAGTGATGGCTTTGTCCTTAGCATACCATGCTCTTTTATACGGAACTTCAAAATGGAATTGCTTGGATATGAGTTCCTGAATGAATTCAACTTTTAGAGTCGGATCTTTCTGCACAAAGGACTTCACAAACTCAGATATTATGGACGAATCCAAGTGTGGGTGATCAGTAGACAGTACTTCGGTAACACAGTTCTCCCGGTACGGGCCTTTGTATGTGACTATGGTGAAGCCACGCGAGTGCTCACTTGTCCTGGTACCCCTTAGAGACCATCCACATTTCTTCTTGCAACGCAGATGAAGGACACTCTCATTTGAGGTCACTGTGGTGTAGAATTGATTTCTCTGTATAGAATACATCTTCACCATTTCTTGAAGCGTTTTCTTACTGTCAAAGTACATCCCCTTCTCGAATTCTCCCCCTGGAACAAATGATGTATGACTCCCTGAATTGGCCCAATACTCATCAACTTCATAATTCTCATTTATCTGACTAAACCAAGGTACTGCAGTTCTAACCAAGGGCTCATCAATTTCCATCTGCCCATCTTCAAGATCCATGTCATCAAGCCCATCATCCTCCTCCCCATTATCGTCCTCATCATCTGTATCCGCATACACATCGTACACCGCCAATTCGTTATTCACAATATTATCAAAATGACTTGGGTCTTCTTGAGACGGTGATTCTTGAACCTCATCTCGCATCGCTGACGGAGCCACGGTATTTGATGTCGAAGGACCGGATTGGCCGAACATTGTCCCACACCCCCCGCATGAACCGGTGAACCTATATGCGTACTAAACGGCATCTGAAATTGATCGTCATGCAGCAAGCGACTGAAAGTTCCCATCCCATATTCATTCGATGGAATGTGGTTTGAAGGGCCTTGGAAGGACGCGGTGTTGTAATCAGAGACATATGTAGGATGTTGTTCTGCCCAAGTACTTTGTTGGTTACGTATAGGCACTGTTTCTACATATATCTCATTGGGAACACCCTTCATTGCAACAATGCTTCTCAAAGCTTTTAAATGTTTGTTTGTAGAGACAGGTAACACTTGAACCCCATGGCCAGTCTCACACCTCATTTTAAGGTTCAGTTCAACATTCATTGGGTTTGAGCCGATACTACTGTGAACCTCATTCATCAGATCATTCACAGTCATGTTCGGTTCAAGTGTTATAAGTTCCATATTCCCTCCACTGTACTCAACATTTGATACATCGCACATAATTTTACCTCCCCACCGGCATAACAACACTACATTTTGTGAAGCCATATTCTACATACCAACCAAAACACATTTAAGGATAATCGAATTCTAAAACAACGTCAAAAAACCCTAATTTAACAATACATAACATACATAGCTTTGATAATGGAAAGTTATATCAAATTTCGAGAACCTATATGTGTAGCTAATATGACAAATATGACAACAATAAAACAAGTCCATTCTCATTATCAACATTTTCATCACCAATTTCATCAACTCTTAGTACCGCATACAACTATCAACATACTAATACCGCATTACCATCAACCATTTTATCATTTTTTCACAATAATAGACCACATTACCATCAACAATTTCATCAAGAATTTCATAAAAAACAAACCACATTATCATTGACAATTTCATCAACAATTTCGTCGACAATTTAATCAACAATTTCGTCTATATTTTTCCTCAACATTGTACCACATTATCATCAATAATTATCAACAATTTATCACATTTCATTACTAATTAGCAACAAATTAATACAATTTACGTCACAATTTGCTACAACATACAACAACTATCTACTACCAACTATTCAATGTAAAATTCAACAATGTACTACGAATTTAGGGTTTACCCGGATTGAAAGAGTGAGTGAGACAATGCCGGCAACAACTTCCGTTCACTTTGGCGGCAGCAGCGGCGGCAGGGGAGGCGTTGGCAAGGGCAGTGGTTCTTTGTTTGTGACAATGAGAGTTAGTGAGAGAGAGGGTGTAAGTTGCGTGAAAGAGATTGAGAAAAAAAGGCCACTGAAATTCGTTATAATTCCCGCAAGAAACGCTGCCTGAGGCAGCGCTTAATGTACAGATAAAAACGCTGCCTCAGGCTGCGTTTTATGCTTGTACAATAAACGCTGCCTGAGGTAGCGTTTCATTTAAAGATGAGGCAGCGTTTATTTGTATAAAAAAGTATGAAATACGAAGTTTGAGAAAAAAGTCAAACTACCATAAAACGCTGCCTGAGGCAACGTTTTATGTCTTGAATTTTTTTTTAAAAAAAACTGAGTGTAAAACGCTGTCCGAAACAGCGTTTCACCTCATAAGCTTAGTTTGGGAAATACTTTTGCCACAAGACCAATTTCGTAAATAATTTCCGTATAAAGCTCAATTTGGGAAAAAAATCCAACTCTAAATACCGTAATCGATTTAACAATTCCAATTGCATTAAACGTGTCAAAATGGTGGAAATTTAAGAAGAAGGTGAAAATAGTAATTCCAGTACTGTCTCAGTCTATGAAAGATTGAAAGGTGAATAATCTTCACATTTCTCGAAACACCTCTATTTATTACCAAATCAATGGCTTCTTGCGGTTTGTTACTTCTTTCATCGCCATTGTTACTCTTTTCGCCAGTTCTTTCTCCGCTTGCTGAATGTTCTCATCTTTCAAGCTAATTTATATAAGTTTCTTGACTAATTTCCGTCTCCTTACTTCTTTTCTCTCTTTGATTCTGCCAATTGCAAGCACTTCTCTTGGTATGATCATACAAACTTACAATTTCCCTTTAAATTGCTTTAATTATTCAGTTAATTTCGATTTCTAGGGTTTCTATTTTGAGTAATTTCTATTTTTGTTTTGGCTTTGATAATGCATGTTGTATAAGATTATTTACCCTTATGAAATTCTCCCACATTTTCACTTACTATTCAATGTTAAAGAATTACTTGGTTTCTTTTGTTTTGAAGATATGCTTTTGATTTTATTATTTCATATTGCGGTTCAATGGACTTATTTGCTTGTAGAATTCAAGGGTGTTGTTAATATTTGTCAATCTGATTATGTTTCTAATGCTGTTTATTCATAGCTGGTGTTAACTATTTTGAATGAGTTTGAGAAAATGGGCTAGCTTATACTACCTTAATAGGTGTTCAGCTTTCTTTAAGATTGCTGAAATAGAAATGAGAATTTGTTGAAATAGTACTCTCTCAATTCCCTTTTGTTTTTAACGTTTGACTTATATATATTTGGTTATTAAGAAATTGTCTCAAGTAGAGGTATATAAGAATTAGTAAAATGATTGGAAGTACAATTCCATTTACAATAAAAAATTGTCATGTGGGGGAAAAAAGTAAAAAGAAAAGCAAGATTGTAGAAGAGAGAGGAGAGATATAATAACAACGAGTCTTGAAAACCTATTAAAATATTGCAAATGGTACAATTGCACATGGAAAATTGAGTATTTAATTTGCAATGCAAGGGTAATTTTGTCCAAAATTGATGAACAAAAACAAAAGATCTTACATGCAAAGAATAAAGATGAACAACCAAATGGAAGCATAAAAAAGGGGAATGGAGGGAGTAATATCATAGTGTTGCGTGATTTTGGTGCATAATGAACCACCATGTACATGTATCCCATGATCTAATGTGTATGTAATGTAACTATAAATTTCCTGTAGGATCCACTTTGGAAGTTTTTGACTTAGAAAATAGAAATTTTGTTAATTATATTAAGTCTCTTCCTTACAAAAAAGTTTCTTCTTTGAGTAGGAATTTTGGATTGTTTAGTTTATCTTGCATGTGTAACTATGTGTAACTTTCAAGTCTTTCTTTATGGCTTTTGTGTTGAAGCATAACCTGTCCAAACAACACATAAGTATCATATACAAAAATGGCTGAGTTAAACACTTTATAAGGCTAAGGGGTTAGCTCCTATTATTGTCATATGGTTTTAGGATTAAACATAACAAACTTGTGTAGTATACTCTTTATCTTAGTGATCTAGGTCAATAGGTGACACCAAGCGTGACCAGACCTGTATTTAACATGGTATCGTAGGCTTGTATCTAACAAGCTAGCTACTAGTAGATTGAGAAAAGCTGGATGATTTGAAAGTATTGAAACCCGGATTTTTGCTAACATTTAGCAATGAAAATGCACAATTTTTCTAGTAACTTCCATATTGCTACTTTCAATTTTTTCTAGTATCTTCCATATTATCTTCCATGTTGCTACCTTCAATTCAATATTAATATATGTTTTCTTAGGGTACTTTGCATTTAGTAATTAGTAAGTGACTGCCCTTATAAAATGGTACCTCTTGATACTGATTGTGTATGTTGAAACTTATGCTTTATCTTTTGCTTCTATCATTATCTGGGAATGCTAACATTGGTATTTAATACATATATCAACAAATTTCTCCAAGTACTTCTCTGTGCAGTGGTATATTGGTTAACATGTTTATTTAGTTTGCATATGCTTATGGTGTTTGCTTCTTGTCATCTTTCAAATGATTTTGTGTTTGCAGTGACTACTAACTTTCTACTTCCTTTGTTTCTATTTACTTGACCTATAGTTGATCTTTGGAACAATATTTAAGGAGATAATGATTACGAAGTAGTTCTTGGTGCACATGTTTACCTTATTAGCCTCAAAAGTTGTCCGAGATGCACTTTATGAGGGTAATTTAGATAATTTGTCTACCAAAAGGCTACCAAAAATAATGAGTCAAGCAATATGACATTTTCATTATAACAATGTTAGTCAAGTAAATAAAAATGGAAGAAGTATATAATAGTGTGAATGACTGGGCATTGGGTAGTATGGATATGTTAGATTGCAAAAGAACTACGATGGCTAGATTGGTTTAAGCATCATAATACATGTGATCAAACTTTTTCACGCTGGTTTTAGATAAATGTTGAGCGGTTGGGGAAGTGAATTCAAACTAAATTTGTTATGTATTAATGCTACATGTCATTCAAGTTTGTTTGCCTTTTATTTTTTGTGTGATTTTGAGCTCTGATGCACTTATAGCTTTCATCCCTTTTATCAAGTGGTTCATTTATCGGCTCTTCTATATAAGGTTGTAGTCTGGATGAGCTTTTCACTTGCTTCAGTGTCGCCTGTTTGGGCTGTCTCTGTTTCAAACACTACTGCCATTTTGAAGCTTTCTTTACTAAACATGAATGATCCCATAGGTTTTAGCTTAATGTATGGCTTTCCTTTTAAGCTTTCTGTGTGCTGTGGTCGATTGGTTTTGTTTGCTTTTGTTTGAAATAACAAACACCCGCTGATATTGATGAGGTTCAATACAGAGTAGTGAAAAAATATGACTCTTTGTTCATGATTTTTTTTCCCAAACAATGTACTTTAGAAAAAATACTATAAGTTCATTTTCAATACGTAGAATGAATAATACCCATTTTTTAGGGAAATAAATTCCAAGGTATATAACTACTAGTTCATTGAATGTGATCCTGCATTCCTCTCCAACTCTTTATGTTCATTTAAAAATCAAAATTATCTCTGTCAGTTCATTTAAGTCTGTGTATTGTTTCCTCCAAGACTCCAACAACTATGACTAAGTTTTCAACTATTATACAGGATAGATTCATCAAAACCATGTCCACATCAAGAAACCCCAAGCAGCAACTTCATGCATCATCCGATAGGATTAGCAACTTGCCACTAAATGTCTCACAGCAAATCCTTGATTATTTACCCCTGCAATAAGCAGCGAGGACAAGCATCCTATCGAAGCATTGGAGAAACAAATGGGCTTCGACTTCTCAGCTGATACTTGATCGGTCATTCATTACAAGCATCTGTGAAAAAGGAACTTCTGAGATGTTATTAACATACAATAAAGCTGTTACTGATATTCTCTTAAGCCATGTTGGACCGATATGTAAGTTTGTTCTTTTCATTCCCCTTTGGTTTCCGGAAGAAACGGACTTTAGTTCGTGGCTACGTTTTGTTTATGATAATGGTGTTAAGGAAATTGCTTTGGAAGATGTTCGACGTCCAGCTAGAAAGTTTCCAACTTGTTTGTTCTCTTTTTTTAGATTGACTCATTTGACACTCCTCAATTGCAAACTTGGTTCTCTTTCTCCAACATTTAGAGGCTTTCCATGTCTTATTAGTCTGAAGTTCAGTAACTACTATGTAAAACGTTATTATAAGACGAATGTGTTGACAAATCTTATTTCTAAATGCCCATTGATTGAGTGCCTCCATATATTTTCCTGTAATTCTTTCGGCACTCTGACTATTCGTGCTCCGAAACTTCGAGAGTTTGTTTGTAGAGTCCTGCAGGTTAGTGATGTATCCTTGGAAGAAACCACAGCTATAGAAGTTTTGTGTCTACATATTTATTGTGGAACATTGCAACAGAGCAAAAACACGAATGATTTCTTTAGTTGTTTGGCCAATGTCAAAAGGCTCAGTTTATGGGTTAGTAAATTTATTTTGAAGTTATTAAATATAGCAGCTGAAATTTTGCTCCTTGAATTCTTTATTAATCATTGCTATTTATTTTGTAATTGTTTGTTTGACTTGCAGTTATTCAATTTTACTGATTTTGCATCTCCAAAAATGTTTCCGAAGTCACTGACAAGGTTACAAGTACTTAAACTTAAAGATATAGCTCTGAATTGTGATTCCAGCATCTCTCTTGTTCTCTGCTTGCTATTGAGCTCGCCAAATCTAGAGCAACTACAATCGAAGTGAGTTTTTATTCGAATGTATCTTATTAGCTACCTTCTCCTTGATGTCACATGTCTAATCTTGTTTCTGCCTGTCTTTGTAATGTAGACTATAAGATATGGAGTAGAATCAGGTGGTCAGTTAAATCAGTTTGATGCCTCTTGTATGAGTTGCATCTTTCAATGCCTTAAAACTGTAGACCTTGTTGGTATCACTGGATTGAGCAATGAGCTAAAGCTTATAAGATTTCTACTGGCCTGCACTCCCGTGCAGGATGAAATGACTATTAAACTGGGTATGGAAATGAGAGGTACCGAAAAACAGGTTAATTTCTTCAAGGAGTTGAACCAATATCGTCGAGCCTCTCCAAATGCTGAGATGATATTTAAAACTTAGAATACAAATGTTGGCTACACTGATCATTCTCTATGTAACAGATGTTCTTAAATTTGACTTTTGCTACGTACTCTATTTGCCTTAAAATCTTAGAAGCTGTATTAGTAGTGAATTTCGTTCCATTTTCCTCTTAACTTCCATTCCATTGGCTTAAGATAGAGGTATAGCTTATTTTGCCCCAAGATATTTCAAACTTTTTAGTGTGGATACTGGTGGAAGTTAAATGATGTATGGTGATTTTAGCTATACATACATTATTGGCTTCTATGATAAATTTTGCCTATCGGAGGACCACTATTTAGGGCTTGTTCTCTTTAGTTCAGCTCCAATCAGTTTAGTTTAGTTTAGTATAGTTCAGCTCAATTCCTAATTTCCTTATCTCATAAACAATTTATTTCAGTTCAATTCAACTCTAATCAGGTCAGTTTAGTTTAGTTTAACTCAGCTTAGTAAATCAGAACAGGCCCTTAGCAGGGTTGATCAAGATTTAGGTAGTGGTAAAATGCTCACTTGAGTTTACAGTGAAAGCTAGCCACATGATATCAAATGCTTACTTTTTTGTTTGGTAGAAAGGAACTAGATTTGATTAATATAGTATCTTGCAAAAAAATAAAGATTAAGATAATAGGAACATACATCATTATAAGACAAAATTGGCTTCAACAACACTACTATAGCTTTGGTGCTTCTTATGACACGACCATAAGCAAATTCAGCCCGCTGCATGAACTATGACCTTGGCTCTTGAGTGTAGCCCATAGCACCAATATTGAGTTTGTTGCAATAAATGATGTACATGAAATGATATTATATTCTCCACTATATTTTATTTCACAATTAATGAACAAATGTAATTTTTTTCAATTATACGGACTCGAGTGTGACAAGTAACATGTAGTTTAGAGGATCGGACAGTCTTGTATATTATTATATATCACTTCCGGTGACATTGTCATTTCATGCACCCAATGTATGTTAGGGTGGGGGGGCAGGGGAGTGGACCCATTTCGGGGGATGAGGGAAAGGGGTGTCGTGGGTGGGGGAAAGGAGGTCATAAATGTTGTTGAAAAAATATTTAAGCTATAAATGTTGTTTTATTTGTTAAAATAATAAAATTGCTGATTATAGTCAAAGATTTAATAAAAAATAATTATTATAATGACAATGAATTAGTAACTTAGAATAACACATTTTTTGTGTGGCCGACTGACACACAAGTAACTCCTGACCGAGTAATCCTTGGATGATCGAGTAACCCAACTATCGAGTAACCCACATGTTATATCTAATCACATATGAAACTTTGTGAATTTAGTAACAATAAAATATTTTTCCTTTTGTGAAAAAAAACAAAAAAAATTGTAACAATAATAACATTACCAAAGATAATAATTTTTTTTTAATTATTATTCACCAAATGTAAAAAAAAAATATTATGAAAGAAAATTTCCCTTAAGTATATGTAAAAGTCTTGTGTACAACGGGTGTACATTAATTTTATTGTAAAACGACCAGTTTGAGCGTAACTTTAACTATTTTTATGTTAACTTTAACTACTTAAAGGGTAACTTTTGATTTGTCGTTGGTTTGAATTTTATTTTAATGTGTGATTTCTTATAAATACGTGATTACATACTATAAAGACTAATATGATTAAATTTAATACATTATAAGGTTTTTGTAAGATAAAATTTATTAATAGAAAATAATAACTTTTGTTATGAAATATTGTGTGGATATCCATTATCCTCCTTTCATCATTACGGAATACTCTAGATCTAGGGTTTATTGTTATCTAAGCAAACCCTTGTTATATTGCATGTATATATATCCCTCACTCTATGGAATAAGTGAACTGATTTATTCTCTCCCCAATTTCTCTCCTATCTCTCTTTATTTCTCTTCCATGTTTAACACGTTATCAGCACCATGCCCTAGCCAACTGAGCTAATGAAATCACCATGGTACTATGATTAAGGTAAGCGTTATATTTACCTTTTTCCTTCTTAAATTTAAGTAGCAATCAATTGGCAATATTATGTTACGGATTACTTGTTTTTTGACATACACCATTTTTTTTTCTCTTAAAAATCTTTGTTTGATGTGTTGAACTAGTCATGTCATAATTGATTGGTTATTCCTTGTATTTTACTCCGCATTAAAATTCATTTCTATTGAACTTTGACCGATTAGGTTTTTGACGCTTGTGATCATAGTATTGTAATTGTTATGTAATTATAGTAGTCTTGATTAGGGGCTCTTGATCTGATGAAGTAGTAGCAAATTAAATCCAATAGATCTATGAATATGCATAACCACGTTATATATCAATCACTACAGAAAACAGCTTGATTCTGGCGGAAAAAATCCGTCGGAAACATCGGAAATTCCGTCGGAAACTAGCCTTCTGTCGGAATCAGTCCGTCGCAAAACCCTTTGTAGGAAATTCGACCTTTTCCGACAGAATTTCCATCTGAAGGCTAGTTTCTGACAGAATTTCCGACGGATTTATTTCTGTCGGCACTTTTTTTGACTTTAATTAAAATTCCGTCGCAATTTTCCGACAGAAATTTCTGTCGGAAGAGGTTTTCCGGCATCGGAAAGTCCGTCGGAAATTTCCGACGGAATACAAAGGGAATTTCCGTCGGAAAATGCTTTACAAAAAATTAAAAAAAATCACCCACCCCACCCAACCCATTCCACCCACCGTAACCACCATTCCACCCACCCCACTCAGCCCAGACCACCCACCGTAACCACCATTCCACCCACCCCACCAGCCCAGATCACCCACTATAACCACCATTCCTCCAACCCATTTTCCCGATACAAATCGGAACAAAAAAAAATAAAAAAATGAAAAATATTGAAAAAAACAGATCTATACAAATTGAAACAAAATACAGATTAGAATACAAATCCGAACAAAAAAATTGTGTTCTATACAAATTGGAGCAGACGAACGAATACAAATCAGAACAAAAAAAAATTATTGAAAAAAATACCAGATCTATGCAAATTAATAATAAAAAAAACAGAATACAAATCGGAAAACAACAAAAACGAAGCTGGACGAATTGAACGGCTGGGCTAAATCTGGGCCAAAATCTGGGCTAAATCTGCAAACGAACGAAGCTGGGCTAAATCTGCAAACAAACGAAGCTTGGATTTGCTCAATTTTGGCCTTTATTTGCTCGATTTTACTGGGGGATTTGGTTCCGGAGTTCCTAGGGTTTTGGTTCCTTTTTTTGCTCGAAAATGAGGGGATTTGGCTCTAATTTGCTGGAGAATTTAGGTGTTACTCAGTGTTGCTGTGGCCGGTGATAGGCTTGAGAGAGGAGAGGAGAGAGAAAATAATGGTTTACAGGGCAAAGCGGGGCGGCATCGAGCGTAGTGGTGGGGGCAGCGACATCCGGCGACAGGGACGGATGATGAGAGGGAACAAAAAAGGAGGAGGAGGAGAAGAAAAAGATCGAAAAGAGAGAAGAGAAATGAGGAGAGGGAGAGAGAGAGGAGGGAGAGAAGAAAGTGAAATGAAGGGGAAAAGGGGCAGCTTGCTCATGTAGGGTTTTATGGTTTTCTGTGTAATTTTTTTTTTAAATTGAATTCTGTCGGAAATTTAGTGTTCCGATGGAAAAATCTGTCGGAAAATACATATATTCCGACGGACTTATTTTCCGTCGGAAATTTTCGACGGAATTGTTGAATTCGTCGAAAATTTCCGACAAAGTGTAAATTCGTCGGAAATTGTCCGTCGGAATTTGGCCTATTTCTAGTAGTGAATGGATACTACATTTCACTGCATACATGTTTTCTTTTCTTCATTATTTCACATATATACTTTCTAGTTGCGACATATTTTATTTTGGTCTTTTGGAAACATTAGATATGATATGTATGATAATTATTATTTATGACATCCTCTAGGGATTGATCCATTTGCATTCAAATCAACTCTTCTATATAATAGGTTATATGCACCACGGTAATAGTGATCTCCTCGAAGCAACGCTATACAATATTATGAGATGGTTGATCAAATCTAATTATTAAATTAATCTATTGAAAAGGGGCCAGGTGAAGTTGCATGCTAATTATATTCATACTCTTTAATTTCTATCAACATACATACTCACCATATGAATAATTTATTTCCGTCCCCTTCTTACCGAAATCAGAATCCTAAATTATAAATTTTGCATCTATATATATAATGGTGATTTCTCTTTGTTTTGTTCTATTATAACTTCATCCTTTATCATATGTGATATGAATTTGAAGATTAGAAATATTTTACCTTTTTGATAAATATGTAAAATAATGAATTATGGTTTCAAAAAAAAAAAATATTTGTTACTAAGATGTACTCATTCACTTCGGGGAATGAGAGATTGATGTATGATGGAAAATGATAAAAAGAATATTTGTTGACTTTATTGATCATGATTATGGAAAATATCATAAGAAATGCAAAAATGAGTACATAATATTCATTTGAGTTAGAAATAATTTTATGAATTTAAGAAATTAAGCATGATATACTTTTGAGGATTTTTAGTATAAAGATTCATATAATTGGACAAGAGGAACGAATATGAGTTTTATAAGAATCATTTTACTTTGCTTGATACATGCAATGATAAAAGAATTAATGGCTTAAAAGGTGCAAGAGATTTAAAGGTAGTTGGATTAATTTAATACCTCCACATGCAAGGATTAGGGGGAGATAATATTTATTCCACTATTTTGTGTGTATTACTTGCACATGAATAATATAGTACATTGATGGTCAATTTGACACATACATTAGCTTAAATACCAACGATTTATTTAATAGAGGTGTCCACACGATAATTACATGTTTAGTATGATAGCATCCCAAAAATGGATATGAACCATTGTCATAGGACAACATTAGTTGCCAATGAACCTAGAGCACGCCTGAAGTGTGGTAGGCTAATAGGTTCCCATAAGAATTTTTCGGAAAGGAAAGAAGCAACTATTGACAATGAAAAAGTTGAGGAACTAATAAATCACTTTAGATCTCTAGAAGAAATCAGTTTTAGTAAAATCGATATATATCATGATTATATAAAATACTCCAGAAGAGTATAGAATTATCCAACAAGATTAGCATGTATCAAGATTATACTTAGTACTCCAACAAAGTATGAGTTATTATTGGATCAAGTATTAATTGATTGTCTTGCCAAGTGTAGAAATAAACACATGTTAGTGTTCTTATATTACACCATATTCACGGCCATGCATAAATTATGTCTCATAAAGTGATCACCAGTGTTGGAAAACTAACCATAATTTAAATTTAGGTCAACGATTGGATGTGATAATTAAATTAGGCCATCCGAGTTTAATAATTACCCGTTATGGAAACTTGAAGTTTCATTTGATAATGTGCTGACGCTCTCTCAGTGTTACATATATGAAATGAATTAAATGGCAAGACATAGCATTGAGATTGAGCTATTATTGAATAGTGATTTATAATAATTTGTACTGATGAAAATATCAAGAGTTAATAGGTTTTGATTTTTTTTCACAAAAGAGTAATGGGTGGCCAGAAGTTCACCAGAATAACAAATATGTTATTGTCAACTATTAGGTGACCAGAATCTCACCAAATACACTATTTAAATCTTTAAAGATCTCGAAGATCACTACTAGTAGAATTCCAAGCAAGTGATTTATGCTTGTATAATAATTCTTTTACTTGGGGCTATTATATGTCAGCACATAAGAAATTGGAAAAAAAAAGGAACCACGTACACCTGCACAACACATGTCTCCCCATTGACATTGATTTCCATAAGATAACATATTATGGAAAGTGTAACAATAAATACACATGCAATGTAAAGTTAATGAAGAAATGATTTTTCATTGAAATTGTTCTCTAGAAGAGATAAAATTTGTTTGATACAAATATTCTGAGATAATTATTTTGATTGTGATCCTCCCGATGAAAGGAATTTTAATGCAAATTTGTATACTAAGTTAGTATAGAATTAGACGCCCCTATAAATGAGATATTTTACCAACTTAGGGGGAGAAAAATTAGCAAAAGTTGGAAAAATCGGAAAATAAATAATTGATGATCCCTATAAAGATAGTTTGAAAAGTTATATGCCAACTTTTGTCTATATATTATCAAGATATGTTGCACATTTATGATTTGATTTGTATTTAGTTATGACTCATGTTTTATAGTGTTGAAGATACATTTTGGTTATATTATGTGTATACATTGAGATAAAATCTTGCCAATTATACTTGAATCACTACACCTGAAGTGTAGGTTGTATGATCGATTCCAAAATAAAGATATGTCTAATAGATATGATATATGGCAAGATAGTGCAGTTAACACTAATAGCGTAATAGTATATAAATACCATAGTGTATGAAATACCCTAAATGTGGTATATATATCTGAATTATTACAATAGATGGCCTATGATGTAAGAAAGTTATGATGGTACCAATAAGAAATGTATTCAGATATCATAATAAAATAGCATGCGAAATGTACGTTTAAAGGAATTTTATGATACCGGTACACAATGGAACCGATGAATAATATGTATATGCATAATAGAGTGGACTAGTGAATAAGGGATTTGAAATATATGTCCATTTTGATGTCGACATAATGATAATGATCATAAGTTTATTATAGACTAGAAGTCCAATGAAATATGGATTTTTAAATCCATACTGTACAGTGTCTTACATTATTTTGAGTCCTATGTATGTTTATATGCATGTATAAGTCATAGGTTAACGGATTGTTCATTGCATATGTCAGTAGTTGTTAGATGCATTATTTATTGTATATTTTTCTTAATATGTTATCATGTTTTATATATCTCATATTGCATGCATTAGTATCTATATAATAATTGTGGTGTATGTGAATGTTCATTCAAAGTATAATAAGACATATTTACAACTTTGATGGAAAATTAGAAAGACATATTTATATTCCAACGGCTTACAATTATGATGAAATTATATATGACGTTGATCTAATATTATTTATGAATCATGTAAGAAAAGTTCCCAAAGAACTTATATGCAACGTATTTATAGCCCTACAAATTTTATATCTTGAATATTGTAATTATCATCAAAATCTTGAAAAGTCTATGTGACTACATCATTGACATCTCAACCTGAAATTTGAGCATATGAAAGTTAGTGAGATTTGCTTTTTGTATTTGCAAAAGAGCTGTCATGTCAAATATGAAACGTCTAAAGAATATCAATGGAATACTTATGTGTGAGAATGTTTTCTTATGGTCAAGAACCATGATTAGCGTATATAATTACATGTGTTATATTATAATTCATATGAGATTGAAGAACGACATTAATAATATCAAGTTTTGTCATCAAATTATTATTAATGAATGTTTGATCAAATAATGATCATCGATTTCAATTATTCACGACCCCAAAAGAAGGCTTAACCGCATAAGTTTAACTTTTAAAGTAACTTTATTCAAATAGAGGTTTGGAATGATATAAAGATAAATACATGTATGGGGAAATGAAGACACTTCACATGTTCACTTGAAGACTTGAAGATGCAATTTCAGTTCAAGAGGATCGAAGACCAACAAATGATATTTTACTACATATTAGAAGATATCCAACCATATTGGATTCATTGTTGCGGCACTAGAAGATCTCAAGTTATGTATTCATCAGGGGGGAGAAAATACGCGCTGCACTCTTTTCCCTTGACCATGGTTTCGTCCCACATTGGAATTTCCTGGTAAGGTTTTTAATGAGGCGGCATCTCGAGTGTATTACGAAGAATGTTGTACTCTTTTTCCTTCATTAGGTTTTTATCCCACAGGGTTTTTCCTAATAAGGTTTTAACGAGGCACACTCTTCGCTAATGGACATCTAAGGGGGAGTGTTATGAAATATTGTGTGAATATCCATTATCCTCCTTTTATCATTCCGGAATATTATAGATCTAGGGTTTCTCTTTATTTCTCTTCCATATTTAACAACTTTTGCATTATAAAGGGTAACTTTAAGTACTTTTAACATAACTTTAACCCGTTTTACAATAAACTAGATGGAAGCCCGTGTGATGCACGATTTTTTGTACATAAATCTCATGAAAAGATTATTTTCTTAATTTAACCCTATAATTTTTTTTATTATTTTTTTGCTTGTTAGAAAACTGATAATTTGTTTTATTTTTATGCAACTTATAACGTGACCTTAATTTACTTAATATTAGTTATATAAAAATTATAAGTATGATAAATATTAGAATAAAATCATAATCCTACTCGTATTTTTTTAACCTATGATTCGTTTGTATAATGAAAACACGTTGTTCCACTATACATATATAGTTATAGAATTACTATTTTTCTTTCACAAACTATAAATTAGACCACCATTATTCTTTTACGCCGTATCAACTTTATACAATAAAAAATTAATAAAGTAACCCCAAAGCTACAGGGTTAAAATAAAGACGGTGGGAGTAGTAGTAAAAGATATGACTTTATAAATTTTTAAATAGTTAAATAAAATATATATATACTACCAAGAGTGTTGCATTACTAAAATAAAACTAATTGAATAAAATTAAATCTTTATAATGAAATTTCATTATTATATGTCCTTAATAATAGAGTTATATGTATACACTACTACAATGATTTTTACAATAATTATATAGATATTCTACCAGAAACTATAATACATAAAAAAATCAAAATTATCAGAGACATCTTTTACAATCTTTAATTTTTTTTCCCTACTATGTAACATTATAGTTGACTTAGGGCCTGTTTTGATTTATTGAAATGAGTTGAACTGATTGAAACTGAACTGAACTGGATATTTTATGAGAGAAGGAAATTAGGAACTGAACTGAAATATGCTGAAGAGAACAGGCCCATACTTTTCCAATCCACACATTTCTTTTTTGGATTTATAAGTGCTTGAAGAAATTTCTTTTAATTGGCGCATGGACATAATCCCTTCAAATACAGAATAATTAATATTAAGTTACAATTAAGTTGTTTAACAAAATTTAATACGATAAGTAACATAATTAGATTAGGTAAAATAAAACAAAACATACACCTTATAAAATAATGAATAACAATCAATTTATTTTGTTTACCATCATAAAGCCTTGATATACTTACATTATTTCCAATATTTTTTTTGTTAATCAACGAATTAGACCTACAAAAATTCACACCGTGAAAAAGTGTAGATAAATAATATTCACATGTTTGTGTTTTTTGTACAGTATATATATATATATTATCTATTTACAATTTGAAAAAAAAAATCAAATTTTTTTTTTGAGAGAATGTGTACAAATCTTTAATATCATCCTATCTTATATTTTTGTGGAGTAGCAAATAAATCTCTTATAAATGTTTTTTTATCTAATCATGAAATGGATTGCTAGATAAGATAAAAATTGAACATTAATGTTTTTTTTTGAAGAATATTGATAAAGACTGAACGTTATTGTTATTTTTTTTTTTAGAATATTGATTTTATTTTTATAAAAATTGAAGAATATTAGTTAATTATTAATAATTTATATTTCTTTTAAAATGTTTTTTTTAAAAAAAAAAATAGATTGAACTTTTTCTTAAAAACAAAATGAACATATATTTTCCTTTTTCAAATATTTAATTTTAAAGTGTTTGTATATAATAATTGTATAATTTATAGTTTATATAAAATTAAATTCTAATATCAAAAGATCATCTTTTAAAAAAGATAATTTTTAGTTTTGAAATAATTTAAATCATAATAAATCATCATTCGTCGTTTTTACCTACATGGAAAAATTTTAAATTTCATTCGTCACTATTGCTTATGTGGCGAGTGAATTTTTTAATTCTAAAATAAAATGCAAATCTAATTTTTAATTGGTCGAAATAATACTTTTGCTTATGTGGCGCGCCAAATGTTCTCGAAAAATGCCTACTTTATTTTGCAGAACTACTTTCACTACTTCCGACGGGGGCCGCGGCATCAGCACGTAACAATGGTTTAATCTCATCAACCGATGCTTGTTTTTCTTTTTCGTTCAAGGCCACTTCAGGAATATTGTGTTCCATCATGTATTCCCCTAACATATCTTGGCCTGTTTGGAGAGCAAAGAAAATATTAAAATACAATAATAAATCAACCAAATGCTCCTAATCCCAAACATTCCCACCGAATGTAAAATAAGGGGTTATTATTAATAAAAACTGATAAGATAACTAATGAAATTAAACCTGTGTTCATCCGACCGGACAAATCACAAATTTTTTTTAACTATTCAACTCATTGTATAATATGAACTTTAAACGGAGTATATGCATGATTCATTAGCTCCATAAATGTTCCATCACCTCCTCCGCCAGAACCCACAGTGCCTGCCCCATGCCTTAGCTTGCGGCTATGTTAATCGGAATGAAAGAGTAAATAAAATAGAAGAGTGATATAACGTATTGATTTTCTTGTAATAGGTAATTCGTAATTGTATGTACTATGTATATGTTTTGGGTTGGTGTTACTCTGAGTTTTTGACTTTCTAATTTGCATGTTGTTGCATGTTCTTATTAGCTACTTAGCTTTGTTCAATCGCGTCATTTTTTATTTTTTTAATTTTATTATTACTGAAAATACTTAAGGTAATCGTTTGCAACAAGGTAACTTACCAAAAAATGGGTTTGAAATTTTGAAAATCAACGTTTAATAGTAATTGCCTGACATTAAATTCTTTTTTATTATTATTCCCATGTTAAATTTGACTATGATTTTTAACTAGCATATTTAGAACAAATATTATCTTGTAAAAGGTTGTTAAAAATATAGAAGTTCTTCTTATTAGGTACTTAAATGTTGTTTATAATAATAAGTACTTCTTCCGTTTTGTTTTATTATTGCACAATAGAGTTTGGACACACATTTTAATCAACCTATATTACATATCTATATCCAACATTACAACACGGGTTCATGTCGAAGTATCCGACACAACTGTTTTGTGAAAAATTTACATAATATTGAACTAAGATGAAGTGTGTAAATGAGGACATAGGAAATGCAGAGATGGTTAGTCCCTCCATCTCCCCCCAAGTGGTTGGGGGTTCGATACTCATCCCCCCCCCCCCTTCCTGTGATAGGGTGGGGACCCCCCGTATCTTGCCGTAAAAAAAAATAATAAAATAAAAATGAAGTGTCTAAATATCCAATCTATGTTCCTTGCGATGTTGAGTTGAAGGCCCATGTGGCCCGTATTTTCTTTTGCAAAAGTAGCTTTTCTTCATGTAGTTATCTAGCCTGACTAAAAATCAATAATAACTTTATACTAAAGGCGAAACCTGAAATGACACTTGTCATTTTCTGGTTAAAAATTTTCCCGCCTTTGTTTTTTTTTTTTTTTTTTTTTTTTTTTTTTTTGCCAAATTTTAATGACATACATTTTTAACCTACAATTATACTTCTTTCCATTTTGACAACGTATTTAATCCAATTATACTCAATTAATTTTTTTTTACATATATTCTACTGTATATACTAGAAAAGTTTTAGTTACAAAAATACTAACATAGATTAAAAATAAGGTATTGTAAATTATCCAAGATTATTATAATACTAGATGGAAGCCTGGGCGATGCACAGTTTTTTCATCTAAGATTTTTAATTATTTGATTTATTGTATTTAATAATTTCAGACAAAATTACAAAAGTTTAATATTTTTTTACTATAATTTATAAAAAATTTATTAAATATAAATAAATTGTAAATATGATATTTTTTTCGTTATATAAAATCTTTAATGTGAAATGATAAATTTTTAATAATTTAAATCCTAAATCATTATTCATTGTTTTACCATATGTTTTATTTCAATAGAATCACCAACCTCGTCCACAACCAACCTACTACATCAATGGATAAATTGAACCGTGAAATGTTAGCCTAACTAAAATTGATATAAATTAATTCTTTACCTGTATATAAAATAAATCAATATATTTACCAATAAATGAAAAATTGTTGTGATATAAAATCAAATCTATGCATTGAAATTTTTTCATCATCTCCAAAAATAACCAAAGCCATCTATATATTAAGTATATAACATATAATCGTATGCCATTACATAAACAAATAATCGTTAAGTATCCTAAGTAAATACAATGTAACTAATAATTACAAATATAAATTTAAACATAAGATTTTAAAAATTACCTGGACATTGATGACCTAAAACTAACACAAAATTCGCTTGATGGGGTTTTGTATTGATACGAAATTTTATTTGTGTCGTATGATATGTTAGATCTGCATGTAAAAAATATTTAGTAAATAAAACATAAATATATAATTGTTGAGTATCCCAAATTAATACAATGTAAGTAATAATTAGAAATATTAATTTAAACATAGGATTTTAAAAATTAAGCTAAAAATTACCCGGCCATTGATGACCAAAAATTAACACAAAATTCGCTTGATGGGGTTTTTTATTGATACGAAATTTTGTTTGTGTCGTATGATGTGTCAATTTATAATGGTAGGTATCACAAATTTTAATCTAATTATAATTAACGAACAATTTGTATTTCTTAGCATAAATATTATCAAAATTTATCTTATAATGATAGGTATCAAACTTTATTATAAGCGTTTATAATTTAAATATTTCTTAGTATATTTTTTTTGGATTTCTTATACTCGTAGTAAATTAATAAATTTAAATTTTCCTATATTTTTACTTTATGTTTTTTCATTAAAATAATTAAATTTGTGGATTATAATCTACGTGGCATTAAAATTTTAGATATATCAAATCTAATTCGTTACTTTTATCTAGGTGGCGATATAATTTTTAAATTCAAAAATAAAATACAACACTTTCTTCTTATTAGTCGAAATAAGTATATTTCTTACGTGGTTTATCTAGGTGGCGATATAATTTTTAAATTCAAAAATAAAATACAACACTTTCTTCTTATTGGTCGAAATAAGTATATTTCTTACGTGGCGCTCCGAATGCTCTCCAAAAATGCCTACTTTATTTATATAATAATAATATTAGATTAGATTAACGTACACACAACTTTTCGGAGAATTTGTGTAAGTATATTTAGAAATCTAGTTTACTCTTACTTTTCTAAGAAAATCATTGTTTATTTAACCCTTATCACTGGCTATGTAGCTAGGGTACTTCAATTGATATTAGTTGCAATCCTATTTTGCATTATATTTCTCATATTATTACTCCGTATTATTTAAGGAATACCAAATTCTCATTAAATTTGATTGGGATAGTAGATTGATTGAGCGGCAATCGTGACCTACTCAGCGACTTCAGAATTCATATCGTTTTCGTTATGAGGTTTTCTATTGCATCCCCAATCCCAAGGCACCCATCTGTTATGGAGAATCAGGATCTGATCGACGTCTTAAGAAGACCAATAATCAGGATCTGATCGACGTCTTAAGAAGACCAATAAGACCAGGTAATTTCAAAAACTATTATTATACATTTAGATTTCATTGAAAGAATTAATTAAAAATAAATTTGATTGAAATAACAATTGTAATTTTTAATTTTTTGTTTGTTAATATACTAAATTAGCTATTTAGTTGATACTGTTGCATATATTTCTAGCAAATCTTGTAGGAGTTGAGAAAGTATACTATATTTGAAATAGGCAGTAATTTGGATTTCGGAATAGGAAGAATAATTTTCCGGGTGTACATAGAGATGGTGCACCTCATGGCCGTGTTCATAGATATTGTTCGTGTTTATAGTTTAGCAAATAAGACATTTTTATCACTTTATCGCGTCATACTCTAATTAAAGTTGTAAAACTATAATAAGGTTGTAGTAAATTATATGCTAAATTTATGGAACTGTTAGCTGTGCTATGAAGTCATTAGACAATTAATTTTATAGCATTTTTGTAGGTATGTTCACTTTGAAACAGTCAAATGTAGTAAGACATTATAGTAGATCCAATTTGTCTTATTTTTGTTTGAGTGGTTGAGTTTAGATCTGATAAACCTGTGTTTATAGGTTGGTTGATTTAATCATTCTGTTTAATAGAATCTTTAATTTAGTCCATGCTCAGAAGGTGATTCAATTCCTAATTTATAAGTTTTATGTATTTATAGATCTTAAATCTTTTGTTAGAGGTCAGAGCAAAGATCTAATTAGCGATTTGCCCAAAGATGTAAGATATGGGATCATGGAACGCTTACCCTTAAGAGATGCTGCAAGGATGAGTACATTGTCGAAACAATGGAAAGAGGGTTGGAAAACACTTCCATCTCTTGTGTTTGATGGTGATTTCTTTAGAAAAGTACTAGGGAGAAATCGATTTAATAAGCTCGAGTACACTAACATTGTGAGTTAAATACTCTTGCAACATAACGGTCCAATTGCCAAATTCAGCCTTCATATTCGGCGACATATAGAGAAACACCCAGATGATGTTGTGCAATGGATAATGAATGAACCTATCCATGAATTGCATCAACGAATTTTCTCTGAATAATTGGAAATACTTATGGCCATTTAAGTTGCCTTCTCAACTTTTTGGTTGTACCAATTTAACTGTGTTGAAGCTGGATTATTGTATATTCAATCCTCCTAGTTCTTTTAAGGGATTTCCGAAGTTGATATGCATCTATCTTGAGAATATTCATTTTCCGAAAGATGATGTTGTTGGAAGCTTCATTGCTAAATGCCCGAGCCTTGAGAAGTTAGTTATACAGGGCGAAGATGGTAATGATGAACTACCAAACCTGGTTATCAATGCACCTAATCTCAAGTACTTGACCGTTCTAGTACATTTCACTCTATATGTCTAGAAGGTTCGGAAGCTCTTTCGTCGGTTTCATTTTCATTACAGAAATTGGTAGATCATAAAAGGCAAAGAACGCAAGACATGATAAGTTCCTTACTTCTACATGTAGGATTGAAAACCTTAGTTTCAGAAGGTACTTTGTCAAGGTATGTAAGCGTGTATAATTTTTATTACTTTTAATTTACTATCTATATTTCTTTTTATTTGCAACAAAGAGGTATTTTATGTGAGACATAACCAATTCATTTGTTGCAAATAAAAAGAAACGGAGTTGGTATATCTTTTCTTCATTGTTTTCTATATATGAATCTCAATAGAAAGAATAATGTGGTTCAACCTGGCGTGTGCATCCTGGATCGAAGTTCTTGGTCGCGTGTGGTGTATCAAGAATGCTACCATTGCCCTTCACTCATGTGAGAAATTTACGAGTCACAAACATTGATTCCTGTAAGGATCTCTCCTACGCTGTTGGCATACTTCGATGCTGTCCCAATGTTGAAAAGTTGCAAATTTCGGTAAGTTTATTACATACTTGCACTTAACATCTTGTTCAATAAATGTGCTCAACAATAGGTTCATATAATTGATTTTGTGCTAACTCCAAAATCGAAACATCTCATCCTTGCAATTATACTTGCTACTTAAATGTAGGTGAAAATTTCCGAGAACACTGCTGATTCTGCTGAAGACAAGTGGAGTTGTAACCTTTCAAGCAAATTTCTCCAACTCCGTAGCATCGATGTGAGACTAAACAGTGGATCAGCTGAAGAGCTGAAGCTCGTTGAGTTTTTGTTAGCCTGCTCTCCTGTGTTGCAGACGTTCAATCTCGAGATTGTTAAAGAACTCGATGTAGACGTCAAGATGAAGATGTCAAAGAAATTGATGCAATTTCATATGGCATTTTCCGACATTACTGTCTTTCTTATCTTTATGAAAGGCAAATGTGATTATAATGATGAAAACTTCTGATGCTGAATTTTTTATACCAATATAGATCTGAAACTACCAGATTCGAGCGTTCGTGAAAATAGATTGTGTAGCTAAGGTTTGTTGATCGGACAAGCACATCTATCCATTGACATACTTTAAATGAGCACACATCCTTATGGTTACTTTTTTTTTTTATGATATTTAATTAAATAAACTCCACTATCATAATATTTTACTCCGTTCAACTCATTTGTTTAAAACTATGTACAGGTTAAGCTATTACTAATAAAAATATGAAAGGAGTATCATTTTTCATGTGTTACCCACATGTTTTTGTAATATATACTAGAAATAAATAAATTGCAAATGTTTCATTAATTCATGGATAAATAGGAACACTTAATTTTGCAAGTTCTATTAGGAAAATTTAAGGGCATTAAGAATAAATTAATAAAATAACGGGCATGTGGGGTCAATGGGGTAATTTTACACTATAATTTGTAAGAGAGAAACAATAAATAATCAATGCAAATGGGTATAGTACAATAGCAGGAGAAATAAATTATATGCCCCCTTCATCCCAAAACAATGTGTGCTAGCTTAGAATAAAGCACAATGTTAAAAAATAAATTTTAGGAAATTTTAACTTTTTTCATCATGAAAAAACCACTTATTGACTTTTACCACCTCCATAAAAAAAGTTGTATTTTATCACCAACAAAATTTTCAAAAATTGGGTTTTACCACCAACTAACGGATTCCGTTCATGAATCCGTTAGTAGGGCCCACCTTTTTGACATTTCCTCTTCATCTCCCCCGATCTTCCATGCCAATCAGTCGGGAACAAAATTAAATCAATCCCATCTCGGTTGGTTGGAATGTCGTGTCGGGCTATGGAGGGGTCGGAATTTGGTGATGGCCAGGGAGGGGGTAGGAATTAGGTGGTGGCTAGGGAGGAGGTCGAAATTTGGCGGTGGCTAGGGTTTTAGGATTGTTCGAAATTTGGTAGGTGAAAAAGGGGTTGGAATCTAGTGTTGGGGCTAAAGCGAGTTGGGGTCGGAATTCGGTAGGAGGGGGTCGAAAGGGAAAGGGAATCGAAGTTTGAGGTCGAAAAAGGGAGGAGAAGGGGGAGGCAAGGTCGGTGGTCATAAAAAGGTAGGGGAAGGGGAAGAGGAGAGGCCGCCGAAAACAGAGGGGAAGAGGGGTTGTCGGAAAGGAGATGGAAGGGGGTTGCTGGAAACGAACCAGTTGTGTGGGCACTTGGGAGCCGGTCCGGCGATGGGGGCTGCGAAAGGGGTGCCGACGACGGTGGCTGGCTTAGATGGTTTTGATTTTATTAATTTTTTTATTTTTATTTATTTTTCTTTTTTTCCACCCAATAATATGCACTACTAGAATAAGCTCATTAACCGATGGAAAATACCAATGGCTAATAAAATCCATCGGTTAAAAATAAAATTTTCGATGGTTTTTTCAAGCCATTGGTATTTTAAGAATCACCGATGGTTAGGCCATCGGTATAATTTTTCCGATAGCTTTCTTCCATTGGTAAAATATTTTTTTATAAAAAATTTATTTTATTTTTCTCCGATGGCTAAAAGCCATCGGTAAAAAAACAATACCGATGGATTTACCAATCAGTATTTTACTGATGGCTTGTAGCCATTGGTATAATATTTTTATTTTTTTTTAAAAAAAATAAGAAAATTTTGGGTTTTTGTTTCTCAAACCCTAGCAACCCTGAATTTTTCTTCCTTTTCCGCCACTCTTTTTCTCCCTCCTCTCCTTCTCTCTTCTCTCTCCTCTCTCCTCTAACTCCTCTCCTTCTCTCTCTTCTCCTCTTCTCACGTTTCTCCTCTCCTATCTCCTTCTCTCTCCTCTCTTCTCCCTCATCAAAACAACCACCACCACAAACGTGTTTATTCAAAGTTTTTACCACCACCACCACAAACGTCGTCACGAACAAGTGTTACTACCACCACCACCACAAACGTCGTCACGAACTAGATTTGGAATTTTCATGGTTGAGTTTGACCATTTAAACCCAACAAAGATGAAATTTCAAAAGGTATGTTGATTTTTGTTTAGTATTGTGAGTTAATTTTGAATCTGTGGGTTTATTTTTGTTAATTCTCGACCATTAATTTCGTTGATTTTTGTGTGGGTTTTTTTTAGGTTTTTATTTGTGATTTGTGGGTGGATTTCAAATTTTTGGGTTTTTTTTTGTGGTTTTAATTTCGAATTTCTAGGTTTTTTTCGATTTTGTTGGTGGGGTAGGTGGTTCACGGTGGTTGGGGGTGAAATGGTGAGTTGGTGGTTGTTGTTCTGGGTTTATGGTGGTGGTGGTAGTGGTGGTGGTGGGTTAGGAGGAGTTGGTGGCATGGGTGTTTGGGCAAAGGTGGCTGGTGTTGGTGGGTGGTTCACGGTGGTTGGTGGTTGTAGGTGTTGGTGGGTGGTTCACGGTGGTCAATGGTGATAGGTGTTGGTGGTGGTGGCAAGTTGTTTAGGGTAAAGGTGGGAGGGGGCAAGGGGGCAGTAGGGCAGGGGGGTAGTAGGCAAGGGGAAGGGGTAAGGGGGTTTTAATTTTTTTTTTAATTTTTTTTTTAAATTACCGATGGCTTTTGACCATCGGAAAAAAAAGCCGATGGCTAATGCCATCGATATTTAAAAAGGTAGCGATAGTTTGTAGCCATCGGTAAAGCCATCGATATTAAGTTTACCGATGGTTTTTTCATCGGTATTTTTGATTTTGCCGACGTATTGTTAAACGATGACCAAAATACCAGTGGCAGCCATCGGTAAATGAGATACCGATGGTTTTTATACTTTTACCGATGGATTTTGTCCATCGGTATTTGGCTCATTTCTAGTAGTGATGGCGACACGTGTACATGGTAGGCCCCATTAACGGATTTATGGACGGAATCCGTTAGCTGGGGGTGATTGGTGGTAAAAGCCAACTTTAATTTTTTTATGTGGTGGTAAAATAAAACTTTTTTTTATGAAGGTCGTAAAAACCAATAAGTGATTATTTGGAGGTGGTAAAAGTCAAAATAATTTTTTATACCATCAATATAAAATAAAACTATTTAATATAATAAAAACTATCAACAAAAACCATTAAATTATGTATAAAACAATTAGATAGACGAATCTTTAAAATTTCTAATACGATTGTATTTTAATGTTTACTTTTGTATAAATTATGTAAAATTGACTATAAAAAATAGAACCATCACTCTCATGCTAAAATAATAAGTGTTACAAACTTGAAAATACTAAAAAAATAGACAAAATTAGCAAAAAAAAAAAATACAGAAAAAAAATTACAAGTATTTAAATGTTTGGAACAAGGTAGAAATTCATAAAATTGGTCTGCTAAGTTTTGTTATGGTAAAAAAAAAGGCATTGATAGAATTTTATCATACATTGGTATTAAAAAAAAAAAACAAGCTAGTGTGCGCAATATCATGAGCTCTATTCTCCTCTTTATTCTAATATAAAACAATAAATATAAGTAAAATAGATGATGAAATCTTAAGTACTTTTTTATCGAGTAATTAAAAAAAGGATTGATAAATACTTGTATGTAGTATTATCTAAATATTAGTATAGGAGTGAAAAAGTATATTTTTAAACAATTCGTTTGTTGCATGGTCTAAAAGGATAGTTCAATAGTATGGGTATATGGATTGAGATTAGGGGTGAGCAAAAATTCCACGTAATCAGAATTAGAACCAGAATAGTTAGGAACTGGTGGATCCAAAATTAAAATTGGACCCTGGTGGTTTTAATTTTGTGTAATAAATTAAGAAACCAGTTGCAATAATTAGGGGTGAACAAAAATTCTGGGTACCCTAAATTAGATTTGGAATAGTTAGGAGCGGTGGGTCCAAAATCGGAATTGACCTGATGGTTTCAATTTCGGGTAATAAATTAAGAAAGTGGTTGCAACCGGTTCTAATTCTCAATTTTTTTGGACCCGAAACCGGTTGGGGACCTGATTACCCAACATATATTAAACTAAATTTATTTTAAAAACAAAAATATGTTGAAGGCATCTTGTTAGTAAAATTAAAAAAAAAATATTATCAATACCTGACATAAATAAAAGTAGCTTAATTCCAATTATGATTTCGAATTTTCAGACTCGATTTCAACCAATTCTGGGCCCGATTTCTAAAATTTTTAACCAGATATCCAATTTGCTCACCCCCTATTTATTTTGTGACATTGAGTACAGTAGTGCAGCTGAAACTTTCGTTGCGACTTAAGTAGCACAAGAAAGACAACTTATTTTTGGCTTCAAAATAAAAAAGGAAAATTTGTCCAAAGCACTAAAAACTACCACCTCAAGTTTTTTTTTATTGTATTATACCACCTACTTTTTTTTTCCATTACCACCTCAATTTTTTTTTAATTGTATTATACCACCCACTTTTGTCCAAAACACTAAAAACTACCACCATTTCACCCCATCCTCCCTACATAACGTCATGTTGGGTCCCACTAACGAACTCCCTTTCATTTTCCCTCTCGTTCCCTCTCTCTTTTCTCGATTTCCCCTGTTCTTCCCTCTTTCTCTTCTCTCTCCTCTTTAACACCCATTATTGTACTCTCACCCACCCAAATTGAATTGAAACCCTATATTCAACACTCCTCTATCCATCTCTCTCCTTTCTTTCTAAAAATAAGGTTTGTGTGGTACTTTCTCTGAGTAAAAGCACAGTGGGGGGGGGACCAATTGAGAAGCCAAATCAGCTGCATTATAGAGGGGGGACCTAGACTTGGATGCTGGTGTTGAAAGTCGGCGAGGAAACAGACAAAATCGAGGTAATTTTTGTTCCCTTTTCTTTTTGTAAATGACAGTGGTAAACCCTAGAATTTGTACTCAATAAACACATGCAATTAGTTGTTAATTGTGCATAATGGTTGGATTTTTCTGGAATTAGTTGTTGATTAGGGTTTATTTATTGTTAAATTACTGTGTGGATTGATAAAGTTTAGTACTTTGATGCGGTTGTTAGTAGTGGGTTCTGTGTTGGCTGATTGAAAAATGAACTTGGGCAAATTAAGTAATGCTTTGGTGTCTCTGAATGTTGTTCTTTTTCTGTGCCTTGTTGACAAAATGTGATTAAATTACTACTTGTTTTGACTTGATGCAGTATGGCCACCAATATATATGACAGATTTGTTGATATTAGGATTAAAGTAGGAGGTGAGTTTGTAACAAAGGTACACAAGGGTAGGCCAAGGTTGTTGAATATGCGAAGGTGGTTGGTTGTATTTAAAAACACAAATGAGTGTGAAAACCATGAGAGTGTCAGATCTTAGGCATGCTGCAGCATAGGGTTTTAGGATGGGTGAAGTGAATGTGCCTGAGAGGTTTAAGGTGTGGTGTAGGCTGAAGGGAAGAACACTTGGGAGAGGTAGGAAGGAATTCAAGGATGACTTGGACATTGACAGGTTTCTTGAGACAATAGATAAGATAGGAATATTGGATATGTATGTTACAATTGAGCCTGTTTTGGAACAAACACAAGATGCAGGTAATTTGCAAAGGTTGTCATACAGAACAAAGTTGCTGGCATAACCATAAATGAACCTCAGCCCAATTTCCAGGCCCAACTAATTCTCATGTCCCAAGCCCAGTCCAAAAATAAGTTAGGGTTCAGAAGTTAAAACCTATAAGAAAACCTGGGGGTAAGCTTAGGGAATCCAGCTCAGAAGCAGCATTTGTTGTGACTGAAGATGAGTTTTATGAGGGTTTGAAGAAGCAGTAGAAAAATGTTACTCCTAGACCTAAACCTAGAGTGAAGCATGTTGCAATAAAAGGAAAAGGGAAGAAAGGTAGCAAGAAAGTGAGCAAGCAAAGAAAGAAACCCAGTAAGCCTAAGGCTAAGAAGAGATTGTTTGCGAAAGAGGTTCAAGATAGTGGATCCTCTAGTTTTGATGGTGCTAGAACAGATCTGGAGTGGGAGATTGGTGAGGAAGATCGTCAATTAGAAGATGAGGAAGAGGAGTTTTGGAAAAGGCATGGTACTATTGGGATATTAAGGGAGGTTCAAGACAGTTTGCATGAAAGGGGGAAATCACAAGACAAGGGTGGAGCAAAGGGTAATGAATTTGGAAAGGGGGATGTTAAGGTACAAGATGAACTAGAGTCAGATTCTGATGAATTAAGGAGCCTGAATGGGTCTGACTCTGATGTTGAAGTTCATAGCTAATTTAATGGACTAATTGACTTCAACAAGCCTATTCAATTGAAGCTAGGGTTGAGATTCACTTCCAGCAAAGTGTTAAGGCAAGCATTGAGGAAGCATGCAGTAGAAAACATGTATGACTACTACTACTTGCATAATGACAAATCTAAAATTATTGTGTATTGAAAGTACAAATGTGGGTGTCCTTGGAATCCTAAGACTGCAAGGAAATCAATGTTTATGTGTGTAAAAATCAGTGTCCTTTCAAGATTTATGCTAGTGTTACATTAGGCAAGATTTTGGGTGATCAAATCAATGAGATTAGAGCATACTTGTGTGAGGAAAAACATGGACAACAAGTTAAGTTCAGAGTATTTGGCTGAAAAGTATTTAGAAGAGTGGAGGGTTGGCCCTTACTGGAAAATCAAAGCATTTAGGCATAGGGTTTTATTAGATACTGGAGTTAGGATTACTTACTTCAAGGCATGGATCGACTAGAGCAAGGGAAAAATTTCTTATATATGGGTCTGCTGAGGAGGAATATGAGAAAGTATTTGACCATGGGAAGGCTTTCATGAAGTACAATCCAGGAACAAGAGTTAGGGTTGTTGTTGATGTGGATAATAGGCCTAAGCCACCACTTTTTTTGAGAATGTTTATAGGCCTCAATGGGTTAATAGATGAGTTTATACTCAAGGGTGTAGGTCCATTATAGGAGTAGATGGCTGCCATTTGAAGGGTGCATACCCAAGGCAGATCTTAGTTGTTGTAGGGAAAAATGGGAACAACAACATTTTCCCATTTGCATGGGCTACTGTAGAGGTGGAGAATACAGAGACTTGGATTTGGTTCCTGGAAGAGCTCATGAAAGAGTTGGCTGGCAATGAAGGAGAAGGCTAATGAAGGAGAAGGCTGGACATTTATGTCTGATAGACAAAAGGTAAAGACTTATAACATAATCTTCATTCTTATTCTACTATATGCATACGTCAGCAATAATAACATGCTTTTTTTTTCACATTGGCAGGGGTTGCTTGAGGCATTCAACAAAGTTGTCCCAAAAGCTGAGATCAGATATTGTGTTAGACATATTTGGGCAAACTTCAAGCTTCAGTTTAAGAGCAATTTGTTTAAAGAACTGTTCAGACAAGCTGCTAGGGCAACAACTCAAGTAATTCATCCATATACACATGTTGCTACCCATAATTTTGTGTTCATGTTACTGAATGTTACAGATCACTAACTATGATGTTGTCTTGTTCCTAGTATGATCATGAAAGTGCAATGGAGAGTATAAAGCAACTGAATGAAGATGCCTTTGAATATCTTGCAAATATTCCAACAAAGCACTGGTGTAGGCATGCTTTTTCAACTCAATTCAAATCAAACATGTTGTTGAACAACATGTGTGAAACCTTCAACTCTATAATAAGGGAAGCAAGAGATAAGCCAATTCTCACCCAAATGGAGTGGCTTAGGAGATATATGTATGATGAGGAAATGCAATGACAAATGGGAAGCTGCAAAGAAACACACTGACAGGAACATGCCATACATCAAGAAGACTTTACAGGGCATAGAGTATGTGTCAAGGTCTTGCATAGTCCAAGTTTCAAGAGATGATAAGTATGAGGTGGAGTTTGGAGGAGATCACACTACTAAAATTCGGTCAAATTGCGACCGTTTATTTACGACCGTAAAAAAAAACGGTCGCAAAATTTGAAATCTGCGACCGATTTTTAGTCGGTCGCAATATTGCAACCGTTTTATAAGCAGTTGCAAATCTGCGACCGGTTTTTACCAAATAAACAGTCGCAAAGGTATTTGAACAATTTTTATTTTAAAAATACATGTCTAAAATAATTCTAAAGAAAATAACTCCGTTGGCGACCGTTATAAGCGGTCGGATATTGCGACCGTTTTTTATAACGGTCGCAAATATCGCAATTTGCGACCGCCTTTAACGGTCGTAATAAGGTTATTTTTTTAATAAAAAAATAGGATATAAAAGGGTGGTGCTCAACCCACCCTAACCCTAATTTTGTTGTAAGGAGCCGTTTCTTACACTATTTTCTCTCTCCTCTTTCCTTAATCCCCTTTGTTTCTCACGCCCCTTCTCTCTCTTTCTCTCTCCTCATTTAGCTCCATGGCCTCCATCTTCTCTTTCCTTATTCATCTTCTCACGGCCCTCATCTCCTTCTCTTTCATCTCTTTCTCTCTCATCTCCTCTCTTCATGAGCAACCACCATCACAAGCAAGCCCACCGTCAAAAGCAACACATGAAGTTTGGTGTTTATGGTCAAATTCGACCATAAAAATTCCAGATCTGGAGTTTTCTTGGTCGAATTTGACCATATAAACCCAAAGAGGAAGATATATTAGGAAAGGTAAGTTGATTTTTCTGAAAATCTTGTTTGTGTTTGTTTATTTTCGATTTTTGTGGTTTTATTTCGTTTTTTGTTGGAATTTCCATGTTTGTTTGATTTTTTTTCCGATTTTTTTTTAGTTTTGTTCGAATTTCTTTGATTTTGGTTTTATTTTGAATTTTCGTTGATTTTGTTCGAATTTTTTCATATGTTGTTTGAATTTCATAGATTTTTGGTTTGATTTTGAGTTCTCGTTGATTTTCTTTAAATTTTCGTGAACTTTGTGGGTCTTTTTAGGGTCTAATTTATGAGAATTTTGTGGGTGAAATTTGTTGGCAATTTTGTGTTTTCGTTGATTTTGGGTTTGATTGTGGGTTATTGTTTAGGGTGTAATTTTTTTGATAAATTGAATTTTTTTTTGGTTTTAGGGTTGTTTTGGGTGGGCGGTGGTGGTGGGTAAAGGTTGTTAAGGGTGTAGGCGGCGGTGGTGGGAACTTGCGGTGGGTGAAGGTTGTTTGGGTGGGAAGTAGTGGTGGGTAGAGTTGGTTTGGGTGGGGGAAATGGTGGTGGTAGGCTGGCTTGTGAAGTACAGGCAGAACACACTAGGTGCGTTTTTTCTTTCTTTTTTCTTTTTAGCGACCGCTTTAGACCATTTCTATTTTACGGATTTGCGACCGGTATTCAAACGGTCGCAATTATTAAAATTTGCGACCGTTTCCATGCGGTCATTGAAAATAATCACTAGTAGAAAAAAGTAAATGACAAGCGGTTCAAACCCCCTAATGGGAAGCGGTTCAAACCCCCTAATGGGAAGCGGTTCAAACCCCCTAATGAAAATATTATTGGCCTGTTTTGGGTGGGAAGCGGTTCAAACCCCCTAATGAAAATATTATTGACCTGTCATAATATTAATAGTGACATGTCATAATATTAATAGTGACCTGTCACAATAAAATTAATTATTATTAATTAATAATAATATTAATATTATAAACAATAATACAATAATATATAACATGAAATAATTATATATATCAAAAGTAACATCATTAATATGTTTAATTAACAATAATATGTAATTTCACCAAAATATATAAAGATAACATTCACAAATACTACGTACTTATTATAATTAACGTTAATATATACAAAACATAACTAAAATAATGTTCCTAAAAACTAATAAACTCAAGCACACTAATTAATTTGGTGTGTGTGCACCCTTCCGACAATTCTAGATGCCATCAAATGTCACGAAAAAAGCCTATATGTCGCGAATTTCATTAATTTTTTTGCTTGTTAACGGGCCTTCCCTTTGAATCTTGCAAACCTTTGGGGGAAAAAAAAAAACATTATCATGCGTATTACAAAAAATTCAAAAAATGTATGTCAAATAATTCAAAATTAGTCACCAAAATTCGCAAACACTTAGGCATCAAAATTCACAAACAATTAGGCACCAAATTCACCAAATTCATCAAAATCCACCAAAATTCACCTGGGTTGCTGCACTTGTCTTGGCTGCTTCAGCTGCTTGGGCTGTTGCACCTGCCTGGGCTGTTGCACCTGCCTGGGCTGCTGCACTGGCTTTGTTGGCTGCCGCAGCTGCCTGGGCTGCTGCACTTGCCTAGGTAGCTGCCTTGGCTGCTGCACCTGCCTGTGTAGCTGCCTTGGTTGTTGCACCTGCCTAGGTTAGGTTCGGTGCTTGGTGCAAATTTTAGCTATGTTATGCTTGTGTTTTGTTCGGTGCAATAATTGAAGCAAGTAATAGATGGAAGAAAATAAAAGCATACATCATCAAGGTGTTGAGCTTCCGTGCAACTATTGACTATGTCAAGCATAAACCTTATCCCGTATAGGGAACAATCAACTCCGTTGTCTTGTTGCGCACACTGACATGCCACAAAGGTAATCTAATCATGCGTAGCCATAACCGAAGCCAAGTTTATTAAATAAATCACTATATCAAGGCATTACCTTTGCATATTTCCACGTAGGGCCCGCAAAAGAACGACCATTTAGCTTCTTCATAACACTTTAGGAAAATAAGTTCAAAGTTAGAAACATAAATACTCAATTACTTAGGTGAGGACATTCAACAATAGGAAGCAATATGTACCTATTCAGTAGGTTCTTCACTAGCGACTTCCATGGTGGATTCTGACGAGCCGAATCAAAGTGGTAGATTGTGACGTGAAAAAAAAAAACAAACAACTGAATTATGACATATTTAGACGTACTCCTCTAAGCATGGGGCTAATATGAACTCATCTCCCACACTTGTTGATTCTTTAATACTCCGCTCAATGTAATCTTTCACGTCACGAGGGTTGCATAAGCATCTAGTAAGGGAGGTCTGCTCGGGACAAAACCACTAGCTCAACTGCAGCCTCGGAATTGCATCCACTAATAAGGTGCTCCTGTAGTGACCTTCATGAGAGTAATAAGGGGAATAATTATTAATTGCATTGTTTACATTAGAAAATGCAACAACAATATGATAAGGAATAGTGGCATTGAATTACCTCATGAAAGTTTGAATGATGAAAATGTTAAGCATGGAACCGATTAGAAATTCTTTCACATCCACTCTTGTAATAAATCCGATCGCATCCTCATCATAGTGGAACAATGCCTAAGGTAAATTCACTTCAATATATCTACCCCTAGGCAACTCACTAACACGGTTGTGAAGAAAGTACAAGCTTTAGAGAGCGACGAAAGGACATCCGGCTTCTACTAGTGGAGTAAAGCTCGTTGCGGAACCTCTCGAACTCTTCTTCAACAGGTGTTCACCCTTCGACCCTTCTCCTTGGTCCATGTTCTTTGGAGGTTGGACATCCTTGGATTTTGTCTTCTCCACCTCTTCCTTTTAGAGGACTGATTTTCCTTTGTAATCTAGTAACATAAAAGCACATGGTCATATTACAAGATATTTGTGACATGTTTAAAAAAACAAGCTAAGTAGTGCATACTTACCCCTCCTATCAACCTCACCCGATCACGTGGCCATTGCACAAAGCTACTTTTTGCATCAAGCAGCGTAAAGAAGTCATATTCCTTTCTAGGCACCGGTAGTGGTAAGTTCTCAAACCTAGCTACTATAGAATTAATCCCGACCGAGATATAGTGGGTACTAGTATTACACTTGAAATGGATCTTCTCAAACGGTTGTGCGCTACTATACCCCACCAACTTCAACTCTCCATCCATGTTTTCCCCGGGGTGAAGATGCTCACAAGGCGTCTCTTCCTACACATTTATTTAGGACATAAGTTATGACCTAATTAACCAACGTAAGCCTAATAGAAGCACATTTGATTAGCTTCTGAAGTTTACCTTAACATCTGGAAAAGAATCAGGTGTCGGATTTGCAATCTCCCTTGAGTCTGCCTGCGTAGGATTAGGAATCTGCAATAGTAAAATAATTATGCTACATAAGACCTCGTTTGACCAAGTTCATATTTTGCAATTTGATTGTAATGAAATCACCTCGTTCTCAACAAGTGGATCGTCCCCGGCGTCTTTTGGGTGACTACATGAGTCCACTTGGGTAATCGAGGGCAACGGCAAGCTCGACAAGTTCATGTGCTTCAAAATGGCATTGAATTGACTTTGCAATTTGTTCTTGCACCTCTTTGCGTATCTCCGCCTTAATTGATTCCTTTTCCTTGGCATCCATACGGTGTGGCGAATTAACACTTGATCCAGTTCTTCTTGATCTAGTGTATTCTAAACCCATAACCTTTTCCCACCCTAGTTGTTTCCCTCCCGAACCAAGAACTCGCCTAGGGTGGTATGGTTTTCCCAAAGCCAAGGTGAAAGGATCTTTGTCTATGCTTGGAGTGAGCTTGCCTTCAACCACTTCAATTCCGCCGTATGCTCGAGCTGTAACAACACAAAAAGTTACCAGTTCTAAGTTTGATGTATTTTATATGGAAATATTTAATAATAAGGGTGTAATATTAGCATAAGTATCATAGGGTGCTTACAAGTGCATCTGCTACTATTTCTGTATCCGGATGCATGATGACATACTTTCCGGTTTTCTTGTCGATCCCATGCATAGCACACCACCATTCAATTGCATGACTTACCAAATTTGTGACCATGGACGAAAGCGGTTTATCAGATGATGATATTTTGGATGTGGGGTATAAACCCTCTTTGATCCATTTTGGTCTACTTTCCGGAAATGTCTTACAACCCATATGATGGCTATACATTTTCTTCTCAGCATTGCTTATAGCTTGTTCACTTTTTTCCTACACATTAAGAAATGTTCGCATCATTATTTATAGTGAACCAAATTTATTAAACAACTCTAATTGATATATAACTACATACAAGTGCAGTAGTAGTGGTTGGTTTTTCCACAAACTTCTCCCAGTCCTTCACCGTTATTTGTGGATATAAACCCCACGGTTTCTTCTCAGGTTCCTCCTCTCCTCCAGTAGTTTTCACATTTTTCTTCGGTATTTTTCTTCTTTTCTTATGGATCCATCTTGTTCTCAAGGAACTTTTGAAGTTTTTGAATCTCTCTTGTACAAAAGCTTCAAATGATTTTCTCTTAACTGGCTCATCAAGAATATTAAACACACTCTATACGAATGGAAAACGTCCACATTAGGCAATTCAAGGGCACAAAAAATACAAAAGATAAAAAAAATAAACCTAGGAACCTGCAGTAGCCCAGGCAGCAGCCCATGCATCTGCAGTAGCCCAGGCAGTTGCACAAGCCCAGCTATCAGACAAGGCAGCTGCAGTAGCCCAGGCAACTGTAGTAGCCCAGCCATCAGACCAGGCAGCTGTAGTAGCCCAGCCATTAAACCAGGCAGTTGTAGTAGCCAAGGGCAAGGGTTATGTTTGGGTTTTTCCTCTTTTGAATTCATGTACAAAGTTTTTTTCCAAAAACGCTAATAAAAACCACTTACCATTGTATCATTTCAAAACGTTTGAAGCACCCCTTTAGGTATCTTAGGCCACTCAAGTGTAATGGGTATTTTACGAGTAAGTATGCCAATGATAGTGGAATATTTGTTGCGCCATTGGCTAGTAGGTTGACCTAACTTGTCATACTCATCAAGAACCATGGGAACCCTGGGTTTCATAAAAGCTTTTGTTGCTCCCCTACCTTTTCTTTTCATCGGTGCCTTTACCCCCCCTCCACCACCGGCGGTTTTCACTTGACTTTGCGTGTGAATTTGTCCTTGTGAATCACTTACAAACTCGGAAACAACATTATCCTTCTTCTGCATCACATTCTTCCTCGTCTTCAACATCTCCAACCCCAAAAATTCTTCTTTTTCCAGCAAGGACGATGGACCATTTTGGATCGGCTAGGTCGGTTACATAGAACACTTTCTTAGTTTGAGATGCAAGGATGAATGGTTCCAAACTATCCCGCAAGTGGCCAAGGTCTACAAGAGTGAAGTCGTCATGTCTGACGTTACGCCTATTATTATCGACCCATTTACACTTGAATAGACCTACCTTGATTTCACGGTAATCCAGTTCCCATATTTCTTGAATTTGTCCGTAGTAGGATAATAGTGCGTCAACTGGTGCTGTATCCTTCACACTTGCAAACTCTCTTGATGAATCCACAAGAGTGACACCACTATTTTGAGTCGATGAGGATTTTTGATCATGATGCTCAGTCCAGAATGTATACCCATTTATGTTATATCCCTCAAATGAATGAACATCTTCCTTTGGACCATAAGCTAGCCACTTTATTGTATCAGAGACACTCTCATCCAATTAACTCATCACTCAATTATGAAACCACGTCACAAACATCTTATTATGCAACTACATTAGTGCCCTTTCCCCTTTTGATGGAAATTCGACACGCAAACTATCCATGTGGTCTTCTAAATATGGGTGAACCTCCGCAACATGATGAAGCATAAATAGGTGAGCTTGCAAGAACTGATCTCGAGTAGGTGAGATCTGTTTCGACCCGAGTGTGCCATGACCATCAAGTCTCCCTTCATGTCGGGAAGTGGGAAGCTCAATAGGTTCGGCAACGGCAACATACTCTGCCATGAAATTACCAATCTCCTCAGCCACAATCCCTTGAATCATACTACCTTTTGGATGGGTTGGATTTCTGACTTTATCTTGCAATGTACCCATGTGTCTTTCAAAAGGATAGCACCACCTCATAAAGACTGGACCGCACAACTTAATCTCATGAACCAAATGGAGAATCAAATGCACCATTATGTCAAAAAATGATGGTGGGAAATACATCTCAAATTTTCACAAAGTTACAACAACATTCGCCTGGAGAGCATCAAGTGTAAAAGGATCAATCACTTTGCTGCATATAGTATTGAAAAACAAACAAAGGCTTGTAATAGCTTCTCTCACGTGCTTCGTAAAATACCACGAATTGCAATCAGTAGGAATACTTGCATCATTATGTCCAATCATGGGATTTCATACTTGTCAACTTCAATCCTCTGTTTAAGGAAACGAATCTTTTCATGTTTAACGAGAACCCAGATGAAACCTTAATGTCATACAAACAAGCACAAATCTTTCTTTTTTCTTCCTTTGATAATGTGTAGTGAGCTGGAGGTAAATAAACCTTTTCATTCTTGCCTTTTCCATCATCTTTCTTCTTTGATACACCGATGGTCTTTCCTTTGCGCTTCCCCTTACGTTTTTTGCCACCATCTTTGCTTCTCTTTTCCATTACCTTTGCGTTCCCTACCTTTGGCTGGACCCATAATTTTGGACGAACCCCCACGCTTCCAAATCTAATCGCACACCCTTTCCATCCTTTTTTTTTGCCATGAATGTTCATAATTGTCCCAACAATTGCATCACGAACATTCTTCTCCATATGCATCACATCGAGACAATGTCTAACATCATGTTCTTTTCAGTACTCAAGCTTCCAAAAGATTGATTCCTTTTTAAAGAGAGCATGTGGGTATACAGGTTTTGATGTTTTACCAAAAGTAGTTGGTATACCCTTCACTCAAGCATAAACCTCCTTTCCACTCAATTGCCTAGGCGCAGCCCCCTCTTCCACTTTTCCATTGAAGGCCTTTTTCTGCCTACGATATAGGTGATCGCGCCTAAGCAATCTTCAGGTCCTCACGTACACATCTTTGCCATAGTGATCAAGAAACACGTTTGGTGTGTCATCGATACAAATGGGACATGCTTTATGCCCTTTGTTCTTGTACCCGGACAGGTTGCCATATGCGGAAAAATCATTAATGGTCCACATAAGGGCTGCACGCAATAAGAACATCTCGTTCTTATAGGCATAAAAAATAGAAACTCCTTCGTCCCACATCTTTCTCAAATCGTCAACAAGGGGATCAAGGTAAGCATCTATGTCGTTTCCAGGCTGCGTTGGCCCCGTTATCAAAAGTGAAAGCATTACGAATTTTCGTTTCATGCACAACCATGGAGGCAAGTTGTAGATCACTAAAAGTACCGACCATGTTCTATGTTGGGTACTAAGAGTGCCAAATGGATTCATACCATCCGTGCACAACCCAAGCCTTAAATTTCTGACTTCATCACCAAATGCCCTAAACTTCATATCGATGTTCTTCCATTTCGGAGAGTTAGCCGGATGCTTCAGTAAACTGTTTTTCTTTCTTCCCTCTGCATGCCATCCCAAGCTCTTATCATCTTTAGGTATTGAAAATAAACGCTTTAACCTTGGAATAATGGGAAGATACCACAACACCTTGGCATGAGGTCCCTTCATACCAGCATTGCAGTTCTTTCACTTGTAACACGACTTATCGCAACGTGGACACTCCTCCAACTCTTCATTTTCATTTCGATAAAGAACACAATCATTAGGACATGCATGTATCTTCTTATACTCCAAACCAAATGGACACATGAGTTTCTTTGCATAATAGTAGGAATTAGGAAGTTCATTCCCATCTGGCAACATGTTATGTAACGCAGTCAACAAAGAAGTAAAACTAGTGTCACCCAGTTATGCTTTGACTTAATGTTAAAAAGTGTTAGCACGGTTGAGAGTTTGGTGTATTTTTTGGACCCAGGATACAGAGGCTTTTTGGCAGCCTCTGATAATGACTCAAATACATCAAATCGGTCACCAAATTCACCTTCAACATCATGCATCATCTCATCCAAGTGATCACCACCATCGTCCTCGATCTCATCCCCCTCCTCATCCCCATTTCCACCATCATCAGTCCAATATTCCTCTTCCACACGAATCTCGACACTTTTATCATGCGTATCATTCCCAACAACATTCTCTTTATACGATCCCTTTTCACCGTGCCAAAACCACACATGATATTGAGGCCTAAACCCATGACATACCACATGATCCCCAATGGTATCAACACTATTGACAATTGTGACATTATTACAATTGACACAAGGACAATAAAGGTAATTCACACCCATTCTGAGCTGATATTGTGAAGCATTCTTGCAAAACTCTTAGACCCCATTAAAGAATTTCAATGTATCACGTCTACCATACATCCAACCGCGTTCCATCGACGTTTTAAATTGCCTTTAAACATACCAACGCATTACAAATAATGTATAAATGTAACATATATTATGTCAATCAAAGTACATAGTATATATCATTCATATAGTGTAGAAATGAATGCTCCCAGAAGGTCCTTATCACTCCAACCTAACCCATCCTTGAACGTCTAATATCACTAGTAAATGTATGTCACTTTTCTAATTTATGGAAAATCCGGCAGCATTTCCCCCCAGTTCTCCAAGTACACAATGTAGGTAATTACTTACCCACATATGCACCCAGAGAAAATGGTGAGAAAATGATAAGCCGAGATATTCCTTAAAATTGAAAAAGAGACATACATTCACTACCTAAGTGAGATTAAACGTCCAAGAATAGTCCCAACCGGGGACTATTCAAGACTTTCTCCTAATGAGAAATACTCAAACGGGTATCTAGACAAATGTCGATGCAATCATTCAATAATTTGCATTTATTTGACATTCAACAATACACAAGTTCATTCATTCATATAATGCTAATTAGACTACCTACAAGCAAACTAAGCTTACTTAACAATCCATTCATTAATTCATATAATTCATTACCAATAAACAAGGATTTGCCGATATTTAAATTATCTATTTCATTCATTAAAATTGCCAAAAATCCCACTAAATTATATTTTAATAACCAAATTAAACAAACTAACTAGTTAACTAATAACTATTCTATTAAAAAAAATCACTTTTAGGCTACTTAAATTCAAACAACATATAACATTTAAACAATTAAAGTAACAATTAACATTATGGAAAAAAATAATTAATAACACAATTAAGATAAAATTGGGTTAACTAAAATTGAAACCCTTACTTTGAAATTTGGGAAATTGTTGAGAAAATATTGATAAGGAAGTAAAATTGAGCATGAACTCACCCTAATATGAGAGTGAGAAATAGAAGGAATACGGGGTGAGAGGGAGAGGTGTGGTGGTGGTGCCGTGTCACGTAGCTGCAGGCCTGCAGCAAGGGATTGAGAGAATGCGACAAGGGAGGGGCAGCAAGGACTACGTAGCAGCAGCAACACGGGTGGCTGACTGTGGTCGAGGCGGCGGCGGTTGCTGCGGTGGTCGCGTCGAGTCGATACTCAATGCAGCATTAGCACCAACAATGAAGCAGCGGTTTGGTGGTGGTGGGATGTGCGAAGAAGCGACTTGGTGATGGTGGTGGGGGTTAAGTGATGCAGCAACATCAATAGCAATGGTGGTGGTGGTGAGTATAATGCCGGCGTTTGAGAGTGAAAGAGTGCGAAATTTTGGAATTAAAACCAGCTAAGGGTTTTAATTTTAATTTAATATCCTGCTTTTTTTAAATGGCAAGCGGTTTGAACCGCTTCCCATTACATTTTTGGGAGCGGTTTAAACCAAACCGCTTCCCATTTCACATCTGATGTTTTTTTTTGGGTGGGTTTTTGTAGGGATTTCGAAGTGGATTTTAATAACCGCTCTCGATTTGGGGCTTCCCATTTACTTTTTTCTACTGTGAATAGAAATGGTCGCAATAAATCTGCGACCGTCATGCGGTCGTAATTATGTTTTTTTTGCAACCAAGTGCATAACGACTGTCATGTTGCGACCGTCGACAGTCGCAATTATTTTCAACGATCGTTTTTGCTATTTTCAGCGACCGTTTGAAGCGGTCGCAAAAACCTTAATTTTTAGTAGTGCGATCAGCTACTAGTGGACCTAGAGAGAAGAACCTGCACATGTTTTCATTGGCAGCTGATTGGTATACCCTGTGTGCATGCATATGCCTGTCTTATGGATAAAAGGGAAAACCCCTATTTGTATGTGGATGAGGCATACAGCAGGGAGACATACATGAAGGCATATGGGCATCCTATACACCCCATGCCAGGGTCAAAGCACTGGGAGAAGTTAGGTTGGAGGAAGCCAAAACCACCTCCAATTAGGGTTCTACCAGGAAGACCTAAATCAAAAATGAGGAAAAAGGAGAAGGGAGAGGAGGAGAAACAGCAGCCTGAAAAGAAACAGAAGCAATGTGGCAACCACAAGCAGTTAGGGCATAACAAAACTACTTGTAAGAATGCCTCTATGACTGAAGCCCCTGCAATGAGTAAGGGTGGCAGACCCCCTATGGACACTCCATGGGTGAACAATGAAAGGAAAAAGAGACAAAAAAAGGCTACAAAAAAGGTTACAGCAGATTTGCAACTGCAGCCTTCATCACAACCTTCTCAATCAACTGTTCAAGACCCACCAACACAATAAAGTTAGAACCAACAGCAGCAAAATCCTAGCAGGGCCAAAGAGAAGCTTTCAATTAAGAAAGGAAAATCTAAGACTATAGAGAGTCTTTATTAGTACTGTCATTCATATATGTATGAACAAGTGGCTATATAATTTTTTGGGTTGTCTGTAGTGTAATTTCAGTACTTTGACTTTGGTATTTTGGGCTGTGGCGATGTTTTTTTTTTTTTTTTTTTTTTTTTTTTTTTTTTTTTTTTTGGGATATGAACATGATCATCTTAATGAGTTATCACCACTACCATGTTAGTGTTTTGGCCTTAATTTCATGTTTTAATTGTGTGAAAAATTTCTTATCTTATTGTCCAATTATTCATCCAATTAATCAATTTGTAAAACCCTAATTTTAATTGAGAAAAACCCCAATTTGATTTCACTAACCCTAATTAGACATGATTTTCCCCTTGATTTTGAATTGTCAATTCGTTGAAGTTTAATTGCAGAATTTGAAACCCTAAATTGCGAAAATGCGTCAAATGATAATGAAATTGCAAGAAGAAGAAGAGAGAGGGAGAGAGAGGGGGGGGGAAGAACAGGGAAAATCGAGAGAAGAGAGAGGGAAAATGAAAGGGAGGTCATTAGTAGGACCCAACATGACGTCATGTAGGGAGGATGGGGTGAAGTGGTGGTAGTTTTTAGTGTTTTGGACAAAACTACGTGGTAAATACAATTAAAAAAAAAAACTTGAGGTGGTAATGTAAAAAATGACAACAATAGATGGTGGTATTTTTCAAACTTTCCACAAAAAAAACCGATTTTTTCACCATATACCCCTGAGTTTTTTGTTTATTCACCATTTACCCCTGAACTTTTTTAAATTCATCATAATCCCCGAGTTTTCACAAAAATATACCATATACCCTTGATGACTAATTATTGTTAATTTCGTCAGTCATTAGGGTTAATTATGACCCGAAACCACCCTAAATGCATTCCCTACCCCGAAACCACCTACATTCCTTTTTCCCACCCCCAAAAGCACCCCAAATTTCCTTTTCTCATCCTCAAAATCAATCATACGGATATGGTTGCGGAGATTTGGAGTGGTTTAGGTGCTTGGTAAAAGGAGAGGAGTGGTTTTTTGGGATGGGGAAAGAGATCTAAGGTGATGTCGATGCATAATTATCCAAATTCCATTTTTAGAGGTATATTGTGAATTTAAAAATTTTCAGGGATATATGGTGAATAAAAAAAAAAACTCATAAATATATGGTGAAAAAAAAAAAAAAAAAAAACTTCTTATTAGTAGTCAAACACTCAAACTTAACTCACTTTATGTGGAAAACTCGAAACAAAAGAAAAATGAAATTCAAATAAAAATTCAGATTGCAGAAACAAAAATTCACCATCTCGAATTCACGATCATCTTCCCGGCGATACCTCTGCTCTCTTCAAAGTAATGGTTTTCACTCACAGTTTTTTTATTTTATATGTTAAATAACAATTTTTATGTCCTAAATTGTCAATTTTTTTGTTCAATTTGTATATCTGTTTAATTTTCTATCAATTTGTAATTATAATTATTACTCAACCGTAAATTTGAGGTATTATTTCATATCACATTCGGTTAATTGCCAACGAATTATGGGATAATTGGAATAACCTCAATTGATATTTTTGGATTAGGGTTTTTAATTACAAGTTAAAATTCTTTTTTTTTTTTAAAAAAAAAAAAATATTTGTTACATGATTTCTCAGAATATTTGTGGGTTGGGTTTTGTTTTGTAAAAGCTTATATCTATATTAATCATTTTAATTTAGTCTCATTACAAATTAAGTGGAATTTAGATTCATCACATATTGATTTTGTGGCCAAAATTAAATTAGGTCATATCAGATTTCATAGTGTAAAAATTTTAATTTAGCTCATCAGATTTTATAATGTGATTTCAAATAAAATAAAATTAAATTTAATAATCCCTTTTATTCATAACTTTACTTTTGCATTTGCATGGTCTCCAATGCCCTCGTTTGACCATTAAGATTTTCTGTGATGCATTAGTAAAAAAGTATAAAAGATTGATTACTTATAAACTTTACATTGACACAAATTCGACAAGATAATATTTTTGATCATATTTAAACCACCAATTATGAAATGGAGGAAGGTATACTGTGATGTAATTGCCAATTTTCTAAAGATTTTTTTTATGAATAATCTTGGTTGATGTTCTGTTCTTATATATATCATTCATTTGTCTTGGAAATTAAATCAACTAAAACGAGTACTTACTTCAGTCGAAATTTCGTTTTCTTTTTTATTCTAACTGCCTATGGATGTTTATATTAGTAGTATCAAGTATGGCTCATAGTGGATCCAAGAAAAAAAAGAGCCTTAAAACTCAAATTGATATGCACTATACTAGATTCAAGAAAAGGAGGAGCCTTAACAATCAAGCTGATAAGATTAGTGATTTGCCGCGAGATGTGTTAATCAGAATTATGGAATGTTTGCCCCTCCGGGATGCTGCACGAATGTCTGTTCTTTCGCGTATGTGGCAGAGCATTTGGACTTCAATCCCTAGTCTTGCTTTTGATGCTCACTTTTTTGCAAGGGTTCTTAGAAGAAGTGTACCTGAAACCCATCAATTTTCCAGCATTGTGAGTAAAATACTCTTTCAACATGAAGGTTCCATTCTCAAGTTCACATTGTGGGTTCCTCCTGTAAAAACTTGTCCTGATGTTACTCAATGGATATCCTTTCTTTCAAGATCCGGTCTTAGGGAGTTCGGTCTTTGTAACATGTACCATACGCCTCTTAAGTTGAGCTTGCATCTCTTCTCTTGTGATAGCTTGGAAACTTTGAAGCTTTATAACTGCATATATAGTCCTCCTAATTTTGGGGGCTTTCCGAGACTGACGAGCCTGGAGCTTTGCAGAGTCAGTATAGTGTGCAGGACACTCAAAGATGTAATTGGCAGTTGCCCTGCACTACAAAATCTAGTTTTAAAAAACTTTTCTGGTATGGAGGATAGGCATCTTATTATTGATGTTCCTCTCCTCAGAAACTTGGTTGTCGATGGTGCATTTGCTTCACTTGATGTTATAGTTTCTGAAAATCTTGTGTCAGCTTCCTTTGTTCTACAGAAATTGACAAAAAATTGTCCTGAGGAAGGGAATTCATATGATCTGATCAATTCTCTTGCAAATTCTAGTAAACTTGAATGGCTTTGTTTAGGTGGTCATTTTTGTAAGGTGAGTGGAAAATAAAATGGTGCTTGAATTGTTAATACCAAACCATATTCCTTATGTTCTAATCCTTTGATTACGAAACATGTTATGGCTGCAGGTATTGTTTGAAAAGCAAAGCCTTCCTAATACTTCTCCGAAATTGAAAAATTTGGAGTTGCTGTCCCTCCATCTGAATGATCTAGATGATTTTTCTTCTGCAATTAGCTCTATTCAGAGCTTTCCTAACATCGAAACGCTTGATATCTCTGTAAGTAAATCCTTTTTATGGTTAGTTCCTGTTAGCCTGTTAGGATCTCGCTTTAAATTGTTGTATGATTCATTGAGTCATATACAACCAAGGTACCAAATGACTTTGCCAACATTGGTAATTTTATCTATATGATACATTGTACTGCAATAAATATTTTATTAAGTGCAAGTATTAAAATTGATTACTAAAGAGCATATGTCAGATTGCAAAATATGTACTGCAATATTGTAAATGTGATTCTGACTGTTTTTCTCTTGTATACAGTTAATAACATAGGTACTCATAGTTAATTATTCTCATAGTGTTTATAAGTACTAAGTACATGTTATATTTATAGGTTAATACCAGCAAAAATCTGGATAAAAATGTGCTAGTTTACGATCTTGAATTTACATTACATCACCTCCGTTGTGCAAATATTGGAATTTGGAGTGCTTCCAGTACAGAGCTCAAGTTGATTGAGTTTCTGCTTGCGTGCTCTCCTGTGCTTGAGAAGTTATCGATATCATTGACTACGCCACTGAAGCAGGGCTCTCACTCCAAGATGTCGACTCAGTTGAACAGGTTTCGTAGAGCATCCCCAAAGGTGGAAGTCATCTGTCCAGAGCGTAAAGTCTTTCCAAAGAAATTACCTCATGGGAACTATTCAGTATCATTCACTTCATCTCCGGCTTCTCAGCATATCAGTATAGATTCGTCGTCCTCTGACGGCGCGGAGTATTATTCAGATACATCGGCTTGATCAGACTAGTTTGTGGTTTTGTATGTAATGATTTGGATAGTTTCGGGTTTAGTATGTAGTGATTCTGCTTTCGTGATTTTGTATGTTTAGGGGATTTTTGTGATTTTGTAGGTAGCGAATTGGATTAGTTTGAATAAGTTCCAAGTTATTTGGTAATAATCAGGGGTGGGACTTTTCAAACCGAACCGTGAAACCGCCCGTTACCGAACCGAACCATCACGGACCGATCCGTTTATAAACCGATAAATGTAAACCGAAAACCGAACTGAACCGTTCAATATCAAACCGAAACCGAATTGAACCGCTCAATGTCAACCCGTTACGGACCGTAAACCGATAACAAACCAAACTGCGCAAATCCGAACCGAAGCGAAACCGAACCGAATGGTTTATAAACCCGTTAATGACCCGAACCGTTTATAAACCGAAACCGTTTAAACCGAAAAAAAAAAACCGTTTAAACCGAACCATTTGTAACCCGCTAACCGTTTAAACCGACCCGTTTATGAACCGAAACCGTTTAAACCGCACGTATAAACCGAACCGTTATAATCCGCTAAACGTCTAAACAGAACTGCCATAACCCGTTAAGCCGTTAAAATCGAACTGTTTTCGAATCGCAACCTGTTTAAACTTATCCAATTACAAACTGCTTAATTCAAATTGAATTATTTACAACCTAAATGGCTAAATAGTAAATACAATTAAATAATTAATGTTAATAAATGTAGATCTAATCAAACGGCTTAGGTTTATACAAAGGTTTATATCACCTAGATCTAGGCCAACGACATTATTAATATCGTTTTAGATTACTTATTTATTTTAATTACAAGATATATCATTTGTATCTTTTCATTCCAGTAATAAAGTCCACCCAAATTATCTTCATTGTTCCTTGATATTCATGATCATCCAATAAGATAACATAAGATTGGAGATAAATAACATTAAAATTAGAGTAATATCAACAAGCAATTAAAAAAAGTCACCATTTTCATTGATTAAAATTCACAATACATATACCAATACATAATGAAACTACTATCACTACTACCCAGATTAGATTTCAGATTTATCAACTGAAACATCATCAAGTTTAGGGTTGCAAAAAATGATACATGATAAGATGAAGGGAGGAGTGAGAATGTGAGTGATTTGGGAGCAGAATCTTGAAGCAGAATCTTGAAGCAGCAGCCCAGCACCCAAGAGCAGAGGAAATAGCAGCAACAAGCAGGAACCAGCACACGCAATAACAGATCAGCAACTTATCCGAAGCAAGGGACTCAGCAGGAACTTATTTTTGTTTTTCAAAATTGCTCTCAGATTTACGTTTATCGTATCATCACTGAGCAATGGCTGTTTTAACTTAAAACTTGAAAAATGCTGCCAGCAAGTACATATACATTGAAGTCTCAACATAAATGACAAGGGCAACGATGATTCAAGAAAAATTAAAACAGCAAGCATAAGAAACAGCAGCAACAAAACTTATCATAAATTCATAACACAAAAGGCAGCAACACAGCACCTCAAGCTGGCAGGAGGCAGGAACCAGCTCATGCAGGCAACAATATAGGCAATAACAACTCAGCAGAGACAACAACCAAAAGGTAAAAGCATTACCAGCAGGCAGCAACTCATAACAAGTTTAAGCAACTTCAAAATTATAGCTTTTGTTTTTTAAAATTGCTCTCAGATTTACATCACCGAGCAATGGTTATTTTAACAAAAACTTAAGAAATGCTGCCAGCAAGTCTGAAAATAAATGACAAGGGCAACGATTTTAAAAGTCTAGAAAAATGCTGCCAGCAAGTCTGAAAATAAATGACAAGGGCAACGATTTTTCAAGATAAAATAAACCACAATGAGACACAAATACCAGTTATGCAGATGAAGCACTTTCGGCTTCAATCTCTTTACCAATAAGGAGGAAGTCTTCCTCAACATCCGCTTGATAACCACGGCACCAATTTTGGGTGGTAACCAATGCCTCAACATTCTTTGGCAAAAGTTTACCCCTATATTTGTTCAAAATACGACCACCCAAACTAAATGAAGATTCAGAGGCCACCGATGTAATAGGAATGGCCAAAACTGTTATCAACATAATGAGCAGTCAAAGTGAGATAGCCTCGGTTAGTACATGCAGTCCACAAGTCACATGTAAAGCTAACTCTACCAGAAACATTAGCCAAAGACTCAAGCAACAAGGATTTATATTTATCATGCTCAGCAATAACATAGTTTTTCTACAAACATGCTGCACCTTAGGATTCAAATATGCATGAAGTTCCCTAAGATATTCATGCTCTACAATATTTAAAGGATATGCATGGCAGATTATAGCTTTAGCAAACTTTTGTAAATAAGTTTTTTGATCAAATTGTGATTCGTTACCAGACTGGAGACCATGCTTTTCCAAACATGCATTAATATGAGCTCTACAAGTTGAAGTACCCGCTTTACCAGGTGCTTTATATTCTTTTCCACACAAATTACAACGAGCATAATCTACATTTTCATTACCTATCGTCTTTACAAAAAAAGTGTAATGCTTCCATATACCTGCGGTTCTTTGACGTTTATTAACAGAAGGATTGATAGTGCCGGTATTACTAGCATCATCAACCGAGACAGAGGCAGCTTGAGAGCTAACAGTATCAAAATTTGATTGCCTCTCATAGTCAAATTCATCATACTCGCGAGACATGACTGAAACAAAAAAAAAACAGCATTTATAACTTATAAGTACCAAATTAAGTGACAGATTCTACTAATAGTGAGCAATTAAGCATGCATTGTCTCATGTGACTGACACTGAAGTCACGACAGTGAATCCTATTCACTCAATACCAAAATTCAACTAAATAGATAGTTCATATTTTAGAATTTTATTTGCACTAGTCAATGTTTCAAAATTCAGAATTATACAACAAACGTGATTACAACATATATCCTAACAGAATATAGAAAGTTATATACGATACAGTCACATATGTGTACATTTTAAGTACTAACTTTAAGCCAATCATATACAATGCTTGTATTCCAACAATATGGGTTAAAAATATAAAGCTAAAATCCCAATAAATAAACAATGCATGTATTCCAACAATAATAATCACATAATCTGAACAACCCATCATCATTACTTTTAAATCGAGCATAATAAACAACAAAACAACACAAATCTACCATTTTCCCGTAAAAAACAAAAATACAATCAACAACAGATTTTACTCATTTTAGGCATATTTCGACTATATTCAAGCAAGAACAACAACAATAATCAAATACAAAAACAGAAAAACTGTATTAAAAAAAAACAAAAAGGAAAAAGTAATTACCTTTGACGGCTTGAAGGAGATTTGAAGATGGAGAACTACCTGAACTGGAGATCAAAAGAAAAAATCAAGAATGTAGATTATCAGAACTTGAAATAAAAAAAAAAACCGAAACGAAAACGAAAAAATCGAATAAATTAACAAAAAAATTACCTTAGGGTTTGACGGCTTGAAGGAGAGGAAGATTTGAAATCAGAAATCAGAAATCAGAACTTAGATCCAAAACAAAAATGAAACGAAAACAAAAACCCTAAATAAACAAACCGAAACAAAAACGAAAAAAATCAAAACGAAAACAACAAAAATTAACAAAAAAACGAGAATGTAAAGCGAGAAATCAGAAATGTAGATCCAAAACACAAATGAAACGAAAACAAAAACCCTAAATAAACAAACCGGAACAAAAACGAAAAAAATCAAAACGAAAACAACAAAAATTAACAAAAAAACGAGAATGTAAAGCTAGAAATCAGAAATGTAGATCCAAAACACAAATGAAACGAAATTGAGCTTGAGATTCTTGAGATTTTCAGAACGAAAGAGTGAGAAACTGAGAAGTTAGAGAGAGAAACTATGACAGATTGTGAGATTGAGATAGAAACGGCTGAATGAGTGAATGAGAATGGCTGAGAGAGTGAGAGTGGGTTTTTTTTTTCTAGGTTTAGGTTTTACTTCAGTTGATCTAACCGTCCATATTCAATCTCAACATCTAAGTTAGATCTAACCGTTCAATTTTTTTTTTGTAGATTCTAGAATATTCATCTAGATCTAACGGTCTAGATTTTCTTTGTGCTTTTCTAGGTCTTTTTGACCGTTTTTTTTAATTATTTATTATTATTATTATTATTATTATTATTGTTAGTATAATTATTTGTTAATATTATTATTATTACTAGTTTACTACTACTATTATTATAATATTATTATAATTATTATTATTATTATTATTATTATTAGTTTATTACTTATAAGTTATAAATTGTAAGAAACGCAAATGTTTCAAAATTGAAATTGATTCAATACGACATAGTTAATGACTTAATGAGTTAATGGCTTAATGCTCATCAATATGACAATATCTGACATCTGTGAGTCTGTGATTGTATATCAGTTTATATAATAAACTATAAAACTAATAATAACTTAATAAGTAATAATACTAATAACTAATAAAGTAATGAAAATCTAACCATTGTTTTTCATGGGCATTCAATCTAACCGTTGTATATTTGACTATTCGTACATTAGTATTGCATAATGCTTTCATCACCACTTTAATTAGTGATTTCGTCCATTTAACTTATTAAGTTGTTTGAGTTAGTAATCTAAATAAAGTAACAAACTAAATAACGAATCCATTTAATCTCGTGTAAGTTATAATTTATAAGAAATGCAATGTTTGGAAATGGAAATTGATTCAATACGATATTGTTAATGTATATGTAATTATATTATTATGTATATGATGTATATCATATCGTACGAATGTACGGTTGGTATCATTATCATACTATCATAAGTATCATTGCCTCATTGAATTATTGGTATGTACTATAATCGATAAACATATTTAGTTATTTACATATCTGATCATTAAAACTTAAAAGTTTAAAACACTTGTTGATCAATCTAATTGAATACTTGTACATTCTTAATTATCGATTTATCGTATTATAAGTATCAACTCATTAAATCATGGTCATGATTTCGTGATTTCGTCCATTTAACTTATTAAGTTGTTTGATTTAGTAATCTAAATAAAGTAACAAACTAAATAACGAATCCATTTAATCTCGTGTAAGTTATAATTTATAAGAAATGCAATGTTTGGAAATGGAAATTGATTCAATACGATATTGTTAATGTATATGTAATTATAGATTAATTATTATGTATATCATATCGTACGAATGTATGGTTGGTATCATTATCATACTATCATAAGTATCATTGCCTCATTGAATTATTGGTATGTACTACAAATCTACAATCGATAAACATATTTACATATCTGATTATTAAAACTTAAAAATTTAAAACACTTGTTGATCAATCTAATTGAATATTTGTACATTCTTAATTATCGATTTATCGTATTATAAGTATCAACTCATTAAATCATGGTCATGACGCGATCTTTAAAACAATCATGAATTCAATTCATGACCCAAACCGCTTATAAACCGAACCGACATGATCCAAACCGTTCATAAACCGAACCAATTGAACTGTGTAAACCCTCTACTAAACCGGCCCATTTCAAACTGAACCGACATGATTCGCACCGTTTATAAACCGAACCGATATTGACCCGGGTAAATCCGCCCCTAAACCGACCCATTTCAAACCAAACCGGCTTGATCCAAACCGTTTGTAAACCGAACTGACATTGACCCGGGTAAACCCGCCCCTTAAACCGACCCGTATCAAACCGAACCGACATAATCCGAATCGTTTATAAACCGACCCGCTTATGACCCAAACCGAATTTAAACCGCAAAGAAATAAACCGAAACCAAACCGAGCCGTGACTAACCCAAACCGAACCAAACCGACCCGCCAGCTAAACTAAACCGTTTCAATCCGAACCGCTCCAAACCGAAACCGACTCAAACCGAGGTCAAACCGAACTGCCAGACCGAAGTCCCACCACTAATAATGTTTTGTATGTACTATGTAATAAGTCTAATTAGTTTGTGACTTTTTATGATTTGTACTCGTATCTCATTAATAATCAGAGATTAAATACCAATCTCTTTCCGGTCTTTTGCAGGTTCTATTACTTGGTGTAATAATCGCTAAAATAACGTGGGTAGTAATTAAAATTGGATTGCCATTTTGCATAGGAATTTTTCCTTTGTCCCTAGTCCATTCTCCCTACTGTCCGTCATTTGCATTTTTACGACCTTTAATACAAATTTAAAACATAAACATCCCTAACTTTTATATGCATAAAATTTTGAAAAAATAAAAATAAAAATTGATGGGTTAATTTTAAAGTTGACATTGAAACGATTAATAAAATAAGGGAAAATTTTAAGGGAGGAACAAGGTTAGAGTGGTTCAAAAGATTTTATGTAAAGGAAAATTCAAATGAGAAATACACCACTTGACCACCACACTATTGCGGCACTCTTTATTGACTCATTTCTCACTCCTTCCCGCCAATTCTTCTGCATTTCTCCAGGTAATTTCTTCTCCCAATTTTTAACAATTTCCTCTAATTTTCTTATTATTTTATAAAATCATTCTTCATATGTTTCAGTAATTTGTCAATTATCTTCGTTCAATTTGCCTATTTGTGCATATGATCATTCCAATTTCTATCTATATTCAGTTTAATAAAGTTATTATTTGGTAAATTTCTGGGCTCTTTGAGTGAATTACGAAGGAAATGTGAGCTCATTTTGATCATATGAATTGATTTTTGCTTTTTAGGGTTTAAGTTTTGATTTCTGTTTTAAAAATTCGTTGTTGATGAAAATAAGCATTTTTCCTTTTGTTAGGGATTTTGGTACTGTTATAATTATGCTTAATTAACACTATATAATTGAAGATTTTTATTAAATAAGGTCTAAGATGTTGCTGTAAACTTAATTAGTAAGTTTGAATTAAGTAATCATCAGAATTTTGTTTAGATGTAATGAGTTGTCTGGATATTCTATTTGATCTAGTTGTGGGTAGGTGTTCTTCGATTAATCTTGCTTGCGATTCGTGACCACGGATTTTGATTTTAATATGCCAGTGTTGATTTATGCCTTAGCTCTATGAATCAAATGGATGTAGGTGTTCTTCGAATAATCTTGCTTGCGATTCGTGACCACGGATTTTGATATTAATATGCCAGTGTTGATTTATGCCTTAGCTCTATGAATCATATGGGTGTATGTTCTGTTCCAATTTACACTATTCAAATTTCCTGAAGAATGAATTGAACTTATAAACTTTGGTTGTTTTCTCTGATTAAGTTCTGTAGTTGATTTTGAATGTTCAAATCTAGTAGGTAATGGACCATACCAGAATTAAGATCAAAAGAAGCAATGACACTGAAGCTGATATAATTAGTGATTTGCCGAGGGATGTGATACATGAAATTTGGGAACGCTTGCCTCTTAGGGATGCTGCAAGAATGTGTATTCTTTCGCATAAGTGGCAAGACATTTGGACTTCAACCCCCCATCTAACTTTCGATGTTCACTTTTGTACAAGTGTGCTCAAAGAGGAAGTACACGAGGCCCTTAAGTTTTGCAGTGTTGTAAGCAAAATTCTCTTTCAACATGAAGGTCCCATTCACAAGTTTTCATTGTTTGTCCCTTCTTTAAATGCCTGTCCAGATGTTGACCAGTGGATTTCCCATCTTTCAAGAAATGGTCTTAGAGATTTTAGCCTTTGGAATGCATACATCGCGCCTCTTAAGTTGAGCTCGCGTCTTTTTTCCTGTGGTGAACTGGAAAAGTTGAAGCTTCACTTCTGCATATTCAGGTTTCCTCTTAATTTCGAAGGCTTCCCAAAGCTGACAAGCCTTGAGCTTGACAGAGTTGTTTTAAGATACAAGACTTTCAAAGATCTAATTGGCAGTTGCCCAGTACTACAAAAATTAGTTTTAACAAACTTTACTGGTTTGGAGCAAATGAACATTGTTATAGATATTCCGAAACTTAGATACCTGACTATTGATTGGGTATTCGGGTCACTTGATGTGAAATTTTGTGAGAGTCTTGTGTCGGCTTCGTTTGGTATTCAGAAACTGGTCAGTGTTCACAAGGGGTTCTTAGGTGATCTGGCCAAAGTTCTTGCAAATTCAAGTAAACTTGAAAGGCTATGCTTTAGATGTCACTTTTGTAGGGTAAGTGGTGTTTGGATAGCTGATAAAAAATTGTATCCATGATTTACTTTATCCTGACTGATTAGATTTTCCGAACATTTGATGGCTGCAGGTTTTAATTAATGCAGGCAGCATTCGTAATACCTTTGAGAAACTGAAAAATCTGGAATTGCTATCACTTCATTTGGATTATCTGGATGACTTATCTTCTGTGATTAGCTGCATTCAGAGCTTTTCTAACATTGAAACACTTAAAATCACTGTAAGTAACTCATATCTATGGTGGGATCTCTGTCTCCACCTATGTAGTTCACCCTAACTCAAAATTGGGTGAAATATGTGTTTAAGTGTCCAACATGGTTATTAAGTAGATGTATCCATCTTTTTGGTTGAATGTGTTGTCACATGTCTACTACCCTTGTCAAAGTGTCAAGGTTCTGAGATGGATACTTGAGAATTTGAGATAATTGAAGATTCCTAGTACCATAGAATTGCTTCACTGTTATGAATTAAGTGAAGTTCTAGCGCTTTCTACCATTGCAATTGTAATTTCTGGAGTTTTAAAATTATGATCGCTTTTCGTTCTAAATTTATACGAAGTATTACAGAGTATAGTTCTAACATGTGAATTTCACTTAATACTTTTAGGTAATTTCAAGCACAAACCTTGCTGGACGTTTAGTGGACTCCAATTCTGATTTTACATTACACCACCTCAGGTGTGCCAAAATTGGAATTTTGAGTGCTTTTACTACAGAGCTGAAGCTGATTGAGTTTTTGCTTGCTTGCTCTCCTGTGCTTGAGCGATTGTCAGTACATACACCCCTCCTCAAGAGGACTTCCCGTTCAAGGATGTTAATGCAATTAAATAGGTTTCGTAGAGCATCACGAATGGTGGAAGTCATCTGTCCAGAGAACACATTGCCAAAGAGATCTGTTCATGTTGCCACCTCACCTTCTACTTCAGATTCGTCTTCTGATTCTGCTTAAGAGTCTAGTGACTGGTATTACTTTCTTGTTTCATAAGCAGCCAACAAGGGAGTGAATGAATGATCCTTTGGTTGTTAATCTTGTTATACATAAGCCTTACAAGAATAGTTTACAGCTTGTGTCTGGATGTTGTTTTTATTTCTGGTTCTGGTTTAAATCGCAGAAGAATTTTCTTCAATACATTACTCCCCTCATGTTATTCTGTCTGTAAATCAGGGTTTGGAGGAATTATCATTCGAGGAAGGGGAGCTTTTTGTAATTAATTGTTACAGCAAGTAAATTGGCCAAATTTAGCTAGTATAGTAAGGATGATGTTACTTAAAAATTTCATAACAGGTTTTTGTGGTGTTTTAAACAAGTCAGGTATTGTTGAAAAGCATGATTCTAGAACAAATAATCTTCTGGTCATCCCCTCATTTACTGATTGTCAATTTGCCAGTGTTTTGGAGCCATAAACCGAACCAATATAAAATAATCTTCTGATTAATTAATAGAAAGGTTGTTCACGGAGAGTTGTTGGATGCCCATAGGCGATCCCAAAATGCATCCTGGTAGCTAGTTTGCTGTCCAAAAGATTCTAAGTCAGTGGCTAGAGCTTTAATACAAATAGGGGGAGGAGTATCTAAATTACAAATATGATACATAGTAGTATTTAAATCTCCTCTGGCATGCTTTGCTATAATGTCAGCCACCCTGTTCTTCTCTCATACACAGTCTTGATTTTTAACTCAGCATTTGGAGAAGCTCGACAATATCGCATAGCCTCCAAGGCGAAAAAGTGAATGAGCGACTTAGCTGCTATAAGTTGAAACTTCAAATACAGTTTACTTACCAGCCAAAAACTGTTGTTTAGAACGTGAATCTCAAGATTTCATTGAGGCAGCCACAATTCCTCACCACAATTTCCAGGCCTAGTGCGTTAATAGCCATATTTTCTTCCAAGCATAGACTATCAATGTAGCCGCTCACTGACAACTTCTTAAGTTTTGGAGCATGAATTGTCAAACCCATCTCTTCATGAATATCTAGATAGAGGCTCTCAAATTGTGGGCATCTTGAAATAAGAGTTTCCAATACTTCGTTGTTTTTAGGGGTGTCACGATTATAATAGCCTCCCAATTTAAGATAAACAAGGCATGGAAAGCCTGTAAAAGTTGGAGGAATATGGAGGAGTTTGCATCCAATAATAGTCAAATGTGTTAAGCCCGAACAAGTGAACAAACATGTAGGCAAATTCTTTTGAAAACCCAAAAAATATTTAAGAGTGAGTTCTTTGAGATCACTAGCACAAGCATACCTTACCCACGTGTATATTTCTCCCACGAACCATACGGGAATATGAAGCACAAACGTAGATATCGGTCCATCATGACTAAGATGTATATTGTTGACAGCAGTTGAGTACGTCAAGAAATGTCAGTAGGTTCATTGAATTCATTCCTTCCCTTTATGATACTTGTAATGAATGACTCACCAATTATAAGCTGTGGTATTGAAGTCCATTTAAACCGCCAATTTTGCGACAACACGCTTGTCTTAACGGCTTCTTGTAGTGGTAAAAATTCTAGGATTTTATGTGTCAAATCTAGTGGCAAGTTGCTGATTCGATCAACTTCTTCCATTCCACAGCTTCGCTTGTTTATAGCAGCTCCAATGGCAGACATACGTACTATCAACTACTTTAAGAAATGATTGGGAATAAAGATTAGTAATGAGAACTCAAGAAAATGTGTGATCAAAGTTCAATTCCTAAGCCTAAGTATAGTCAGATAGTCACATTGTTCCCCCGACTTCTTGGCTAATGGCTACATTACTTGGAAATTACAACGTGGCATGTTTAGTTCACCATAATTTTCCTTATCTTATTATAACTTTTATATTTAGTTGGTTCTTGTTAGATTCATAATAATGTGTAATTTGTTAATATGTAATTATTATAATTTTTTGCTTTACAAAATAAAACAACTTTAGCCATAAAACCGCACTTAAACAATAAAACTCGTTTAATTTATTATAATTATTATTTTAAAATGTACTACAAATAGAAACAACAAAAGAAAAATATTAGAATTAAAGCTTAGAAGTTAGAAAAAACAAGTAAAAATCAGTCGTATGATTTTAGAAACATTGGCAATCAATCTCATAATCGTAGTTAAGTTCTTACATTACCAAATAATATTCGCGATCCAAAATTTTTAGAAAACAAGGGTGGTAAAAATAACATATTGGCAATCAATCCATAATCAGAGTTTTCTCTCTCTCTTCAAACCTAGCCACCATAGTTAAACTTAGGGGTTGTCATCGATTTTTATCGATGGTAAGCCCCAAATTCTTCTTTAATTTAATGTTAGTTATTGTTTGGGTCCAATTTAGTCCAATTGGGCCTAGGCATTAAATGATCCAATTAAAAGCCCAAGGTCAAGGTTCAACTCTCCAATTGTGCTAAAGTAAAAGGTCAGCCCTCAAAGCAAGTCAATTGGGCTAAGACCCAACCTCTCCATGTATGAAGAGGTATAAAAGCCATCAATATTCATACATTCAGGGGGATTCATAGATTCATATATTCTCATATATTCAAGCAAAGCCTCAAGCAACTAATTCTCTTGCATAGTGTTCTCTTTCTACACATTGTACTGACTTTAGCATCGGAGGGGCCTTCCTCGGCAACACCCCCGAGGCTAGTTTACGTGTGTTTACTGTGCAGGAAACCTTCGGCCCAGCATAACTTGGACCGAATCCAGTCTTCTCCGTTTCAGCGGATCTTCGGCAAGGTCCCATTATTTTCACCCGAAACAATTTGGCGCCGTCTGTGGGGAAGACTTTCAAAAATCTTTAAGCCAAATTTCTAACCAAGATCATCTTGCAATTATCTTAGTAGCAATGGCTAAGAACCGCAAGAGCAAAAGCCTCCGTCAAGGAGCGGGCGAAAAGCCTAAAACCCCTACACCATCACCCTCGTCGGACCGGAACTCTCCCAAGGGTGCCAGCTCGGGGGAGGATCATACAAGGAGGATTCCCTTTCTCCCGTAATTCATGACTCCCATTATAGGCCGAGTCACTCTCGGTCTAGCAGGGGTGAGTCCGATCATAGGACACATTCAGTGCCCCAAAGCCAACCATCGGCTGCGCGCCCTCATTCCCATACTCGGCCGAGGACCCCTTTGACGGGGCCCAGCTCGGAAGAAGTGGCAAGAGCGCTGGCAGTGCTCATGGAGGCGATGAGGGCACAAAATATGCCACCACCTCGTGATCGAACTCCTCCGCATACCCGGCATCAGCGGAGGAAGTTAGACCATGATGGTGGGAAGCTTCCTTCCTTCCGGGAACTGGAAGAGTGGGAAGAGGATTCCTGGAAAAATGAAAAAGAGAGGAAAAACAACCCTCAATTTTTAAAAGGATCCTCATCCTCAAGACCAGAAGCGCATAAGAGCAGCAGCTCAGCTTCTCGGCCAGAATCTACTCACCGGGAACCTGAGACTGTTCGCCGAAGCGTCCTTGACCGACTCGGCGGCAAGGAACCGAGCGTGCGCAGTCGCCTCTCGTTCCCTGCAGCCGAGGCCCAGACTTCCCAGCCAGGGACGAAAACCACTCCTACCTCTCTAAGAGGGCGGAGCGCGGTCCCTTCGGCCAGGAACAAGGGCAAGGCCGTTATGCTACCCGCCAGTTCACCATTCGAGCAATGGATACTGGAAGAGCGCGTACCCACGGTTAAAATACCGTCGCACATCACATATGACGGGACCTCGGATCCGAAGGATCACGTGGCCTCGTATGAGACTCATATGCATCTTTGCCCCAGATCCGAGGCGACTTGGTGCAAATATTTCCCAACCACTCTCAAGGGGGTCGCGCAAGCGTGGATCTCCAAGGGAGTAAGGCAAGGCTCCATAACAGGGTGGGATGATCTGTCCTCCAAGTTCAGTAGCAAGTTTTCCACGGCAAACCGCCGAGAGAAGACTACTGCAGAGCTCATGAGTCTACAACAGGGGGAAACCGAAAGCCTCCGAGACTATCTGACCCGTTTCAGTAACGAGTCATCCAGCGTCTCTCAGCTGGACCAGGGGCTAGCCGTTTTTGCAATGCAGAATGGCCTTCAGCCCGGAAAGTTCCTAGACTTCATGGTCATGCATACCCCGCAGACCTTGGAGGAAGCTCTGAATGCCTCGGATAAGTTCATCCGAGCCGAAGAATGGAACAAAGCGAAAACCCAACCTCAATTTAGGGGAGGGAAACAAAGGCAAATACCCTTGTCTGAAGGCCAAGGCCATAAGGCAAAGGGAAAGTCAAAGGCCTCGGAGCAATCTTTGGCCAGCGACCCAAAGAAGGAAAGATCTACCTCATTCACAGGCAGATACGAGTCCTACACTCCGCTCTCTCTTCCACGCGCCAAAATTTACAGCGTGATGAAGGAGGAGCAGAGTTACCGAAAGTCGAGACCACTCCCAGAGTGGTATCAGCGAAAAAATAAAAATCAGTGGTGCGAGTTCCACGAGTCTTCGGGACACAACACTGAGGAGTGTATCCAACTGAAGGACCAGATAGAGGACATGGTCCGGAAGGGATACTTGAAAAAATACATCGCGGATCACCGCGAGAAAAAAGAATCCGAGAAGTCAGCAAAGGACTCTCGGCAAGACCTCGACTTCCCCCGGAAAAACAGTAAAAAGCCGGAGGGGAAATTCCCTCCGATCAATGTTATCTCGGGAGGAATATACTCTCGGAGGGAGCACAAGCGACACCTTAGAGCTTTGACTCACCAGGTGAATAACGCTGACATTCAATCTCCCCAGTCGCCGGTGCCGAACATGACGTTCACAGCCGCCGACTGCCAGGGGATAGCGTTCCCTCACGAGGATCCGTTGGTGATCATCGCCACGGTGGCCAACCACGACGTCAGCAAGGTCCTTGTTGACGGTGGCAGCGGAGCAAACATTCTGTTCCGAAAGGCCTACAATCAAATCAAGCTGAAGCCCAAGCACCTTACGCCGGTACCCTACCCGGTATCCGGGTTCAATGGGGCTTCAACTTATCCAGATGGGAAGGTGACACTTCCTGTCACCATCGGCTGCGATGAGGCAGCCAGGAACGTCATGATTGAATTTTTGGTAATTGACGCTCCTTCAGTGTACAACGTGATTTTGGGGAGACCCATAATTCATGAGATCCAAGGGGTCGTCTCAACTTATCATCAGCTGATGATTTACGTCTCAGACGCCGACTTCCCCGAAAGGATACAGGGCAACCAAAAGGACGCCCGAAGGTGCAACTACCTCAAACCATCCAATAGTCGCCCAGATGACAAGGATGAGGAGGAGAAAGAAAAAGAAAGAGAGCCGAGCACAAAAAGCCGAAAGGCCTAAGTGCTTCGGCCCAAGGATCTGTACCCAAAGGTAAAGGGCCCGAAAGGGAAAAGGCTAGCTCTTCAGATGAGCCGCAAGACTCAGAGAGCCAGCCGAAGAACAAAAAGACTGGGACACCTGCCGACATTTGCAGCAGGCCAGATTATGAAGAGTCTAGTCCATCAGCAATGGACATGGACCAACAGACTGAAACAGTTGAGTTGGCCGAAGGAGACGTTGAGAAATGTGTAACAATCGGGATGGACCTTGATCCGAACACCCGTTGTGAACTTATTCAGCTCCTTCGGGACAACAGAGATGTGTTTGCTTTCTCGGCAGCTGATATGCCCGGGATAAGTTCAGACCTCATCTCCCATAAGCTTAATGTTGACCCGACGTGTCGACCAGTTAAGCAAAAGAAGCGGAATTACTCCGCCAATAAGAACCGATACATCGCAGCCGAGGTCAAAAAATTGTTGGAGGCAGGATTCATCGAACCTTGCCAATATCCAGAATGGCTGGCAAATGTGGTGATGGTTCAGAAGCCCAATGGTACCTGGAGGATGTGCGTTGACTTCACGGACCTAAATAAGGCTTGTCCAAAGGATTTCTATCCCTTTCCTAGGATCGATCAGTTAGTCGATTCGACAAGTGGCCATGCCTTGCTTAGTTTCATGGACGCATTCTCGGGGTATCATCAGATCTTTATGCACCCCGACGATCGAGCAAAGACAGCATTCGTCACGAACGCTGGGGTGTACAATTACAAAATGATGCCCTTCGGATTGAAAAATGCGGGGGCAACCTATCAAAGGCTGGTGGATCAAGTTTTTGCCGATCAAAAGGGCCGAAACATGGAAGTCTATGTTGACGATTCGATCGTCAAAAGCAAAAAACCAGAGGACCATGTAAAGGACCTGGCTGAAACTTTCGCCACCTTGAGAAAGCATCAAATGAAGCTGAATCCGAAGAAGTGTGTCTTCGGCGTGAAGTCAGGGAAATTCCTTGGGTTCATAGTCAGCAAAAGGGGGATTGATGCCAATCCCTCTAAAGTCAAAGCGGCGCTCGACCTTCCTGAGCCGAAAACGAAGCGGGATGTTCAGCGGCTCACCGGAAGAATGGCAGCCCTCTCAAGGTTCATTTCCAGAGCTTCGGATAAGGGGTTACCTTTCTTCAAAGCCCTGAAACTCCCGAAAACAAAAGAGCTCATTTGGGAGGAAGAGCAAAAAGACGCCTTTAAACAGCTTCGGGAGCATCTGGCTCAACTCCCAACGCTGGCTAGCCCAGCTGAAGGAGAAACTTTGTACCTATATGTGGCCGTTAGCCCAGCCACCATCAGCGCAGTATTGCTGAAGGAAGAAAGTAAAAGTCAGCAACCAATCTACTTCGTCAGTCATACACTGACGGATGCCGAGACTCGCTATCCTCTACTCGAGAAAGTCGCTTTCGCGGTAGTAGTAGCTGCTCGGAAGCTGAGGCCCTATTTTGATTGCCATCAGATAGTGGTCTTAACTGATCAGCCGTTGGAAAAAGTTCTCGGCAAGGTTGAAAAATCTGGTAGGCTAGCCAAGTGGGCTTTTGAGCTCACCGAATTCAGCATCAGCTACCGTCCGAGGGCTGCAATTAAGGCTCAAGCTCTAGCGGATTTCTTGGCCGAATGCTCATACCAAGAAGCGCTAGACAGTGAAAAGAAAGTCTGGACCGTGTTTACGGATGGATCTTCCACCAAAAACGGTTCGGGGGCAGGAGTAGTGATAACTTCTCCCGAAGGCAAATCCTTTGAGTATGCACTAAAGTTTTCTTTTAAGGCCTCGAACAATGAAGCCGAGTATGAGGCAGAAATCGCCGGCCTAGAATTGTGCATCTCCCTGGAAGCCGATCATGTCTGCCTAAAAACAGACTCTCAGCTAGTTGCATATCAGATCAGTGGCAGCTACGAGGCCAAAGAGCCCTCCATGATAGCTTATCTTGCCAAGATCAAATCAGTCATTGCAGAGCTGAAAACTTTTGAGGTTCAGCTGATCCTAAGGGGTCAGAATACTCAAGCCGATGCACTCTCCAAACTTGCCAGTTTATCTCTTACCGAGCTGAACAGATCTGTATATGTAGAAGTGCGTCGAGAGAGAAGTGTCGACGAAGCACCTGAAGTGTGCTGCGCTAACCCAGAGCCTAGTTGGATGGACCCCATCCTAGCTTTCAAGCTTCGGGGAGAAACTCCCGAAGATAAAGCTTTGGCCTCCAAGATGAAGAGAACCAGCTCTAGGTTCATTGTCTTCAGGGAGGAACTTCTGAAAAAGTCCTTCTCAGCCCCATTGCTGAAATGCGTGGGACCAACAGATGCAGATTATATCCTACGGGAGATTCACCTCGGCATCTGTGGGAACCACATTGGGGGAAGAACCTTAGCCCACAAGGCATTGAGGGCTGGATATTACTGGCCCACCATGATCGCAGATGCTAAGGAGCTGGTTCGGAAATGCGAAAAATGTCAAAAATACGCTCCAGTTATCCATCAGCCAGCAAGGGATCTTCAGCCGATCCTTAATCCACTCCCGTTTGCCCAATGGGGACTGGATATACTGGGACCATTTCCAGAGGCTGTGTACCAGAAAAAATGGCTGATAGTTGGAGTTGACTACTTCAGTAAATGGATCGAGGCCGAAGCAGCCTCGAACATTACAGAGCAAACTGTCAGAAAATTTATCTGGCAGAATATCATCACTCGCTTTGGCATCCCGAGAGTATTTGTCTTCGATCATGGGAGGCAATTTGATAACTTACCGCTGAAGCGGTATACAGATCAGTTCGGCATCAAACTGGCATATTCAGCGGTATGCCACCCGCAAAGTAACGGACAAGCCGAAGCTGCAAATAAACAGATCTTAAATGCCCTCAAGAAGAGGGTGGAAGATCAAAAGTCCAAGTGGCTGGAGGAGCTCCCTGGAACCCTTTGGTCCCTTCGGACAACTGAAAAAGAGGCAACGGGCCATTCACCTTTTGAACTGGTGTATGGTGCCGAAGCCGTCCTTCCAGTGGAAATTGGCTCTGAGAGCCTTCGAGTGCACCACTTCTCGGCTGAGAATGAGCGACTGATGAGGGAATCTCTCGATTTCCTCGACGAAGTAAGAGACTCATCCCGAGACAGGATGGCCGCTTATAAGCAGAGAGTCAGCAAATTTTATAACCGAAGGGTCCATGCAAGGCCTCTCAAAATTGAAGACCTTGTCCTTCGGAATGCTGCTGCAGTTCAGAAAGGCCGAATCCATGGGAAACTCTCAGCTGCATGGGAAGGACCTTATGAAATCTATGATGAGCTTCAGCCAGGGACATACCTACTTCGGCAGTTGGATGGAACTGAGTTGAAAAATCACTGGAACGCTGATGTATTGAAAAAATACCATGTGTAAACCCTTCGGGGCAGAACAATCTTTGTAAGTACATTTTGAATTAATGAAAGGCCTTGGAGCCGCCATTTATATAAATGTTTACAACTTTTTATCCTTTCAAAGTTTTCTTCGTTCTATCTACTCTTTAAGGGTTTTTTATTCAGCCTCGTCTGAAACCTTCGCCTTCGGGTAACTGGGTTTCAGATTGCTGACAAAACTCGTCTTTTTAAAGAACACTGGTCTTTCAGCTGAAGTCAAACTTCAGTAAGACTTGTTCTCCAAAGACATGAGTCCATGGACAATTCTGGGATATTGCCTTAACTGAGCCTTGTATCCCAGAGAGCCATTATCCGAAACATTACCTTAAGTTGGCCATGTGTTTCGGGTATCCATTTTTCAAAGATAGACAGAAAATCAAGGATAACAGCAACAGTTGAAAATTTTTTAATCAGCCTCGTCTGAAACCTTCGCCTTCGGGTAACTGGGTTTCAGATTGCTGACAAAACTCGTCTTTTTAAAGAACATTGGTCTTTCAGCTGAAGTCCAACTTCAGTAAGACTTGTTCTCCAAAGACATGAGTCCATGGACAATTCTGGGATATTGCCTTAACTGAGCCTTGTATCCCAGAAAGCCATTATCCGAAACATTGCCTTCAGTTGGCCTTGTGTTTCGGATATGCATCTTTTAAAAGAACACAGGTCTTTCAGCTGAAGTCCAACTTCAGTAAGATTTGTTCTCCAAAGTCATGAGTCCATGGACAATTCTATGATATTGCCTTAACTGAGCCTTGTATCCCAGAAAGCTAATATCCGAAGCATTGCCTTCAGTTGGCCCTGTGTTTCGGATATCCAATTTTCAGCTGAAGTCAATCTTCAGTAAGACTTGTATTCCAGAAGCACTGCCTTCAGTTGGCCCTGTGTTTCGGATACCCATTTTAAAGAAGTGAAGAAATTGTTTATTCAGCTGAAGCCATACTTCAATTTCTGGGGGGGCAAGAAGCACTATCAGCGCAAGTTTATGTTCGGCAGAATGAAAGAAACACTAAAACATTCAAAAACAAAGCAGCTGAAGAAAAGAGCATCAAATTAATAATTCATGCTCAGAAATTGAGCTACAGTTCAATTAAACTGTATCGGCAGCCGCCCACAAGCGGAAAATAACAGCTGCCGAAATACGCACATAAGCAAAAAAATAAACTGTTGTACGACAAGGCAAGCTGAAGCAAAAAACAAGGCAAAAAATTCAGAAAGCGGCAAGTCTAAAGTTAAGTGCATGATGAACCGCAAGATTCTGAAGACGACTGCCCGAGTTCCTATGCTTCAGCCCGAGGATCAGACTGATCAGCGTTGTTGAGCCCCATGGTTGCCTCAGCCCCAGCAGCAGAAGAAGCAGGCTTTGCACTCTGCCGAGCCTCCCTTTCCCTCTGTTCAGCCTCCAATTCCATTCTCTCAGCTTCCTCTTCGGCTTCCTCAGCCTTAAGAATTTCAGCTTCGACTGGAGTTGCATACTTCATATGAGGGTCTTCGGGGTTCTGGACCCATTCAGCACATTTGGACCAGTCCAGCTTCGGCTCAGCATGAAGGCAGACTCTTCGGCATACTCTGAACCCGTTTCTGAAACCCATTTCATATTCTTCCTGAGTATAGACACGGACTTTGAGTAGAGCCTCAGCATCAGCCAGCTTCTTCTGGGTCTCCTCCAAAGCTTCCTTGGATTTCTTCAGCTCATCGGCGAGCTTGGAGGAGGAACCTTTCAGCTCATTCAGCTCCTGCTGAACTTGGGAAGCCTTTGTCTGAGCCTGGGCCACTTCAACTTTTTTGGCCATCAGTTGATCCTCAGCCTCATGGAGTTTAGCTCTCTGAGCTTCAGCAGCAGCAGCAGCCTCTGAGAGTTGGACATCTCTGGCCTGGAGCAGCTCTTCAGCAGCCATTCGGCTGGCTTCAAGAGCTTCTAGTCGTTGCTGCACTTCAGCTTGTGCAGCAGCTCCTTCCTGAATACGGCTCTCAACGGCAGCCTTGAATTTGGAGACGTCCACTCCCATGTGCTCCTGGAGGAATTTTTCCCCTTCCATCAGTGGGGGAAAAACTTCCTTCTCCATAGCGTCGCAGAAGGTTTTGAGGGCTTCAGCAGCTTTTTTCTCGTACTCCTCACCCTTCTGCTGCTTCTCTTCAGCTGCTGCTTGCTTCAGCTTAGCAAGCTTTAATTCCTCCTCAGCTACCTTCTTGTCGTGCTCGGCAGCATCTACCCTATCTTGTAGGGTATCTATCAGCTCTACAGTGAGAGTCTGATTGTGCACGAACTGAAAACAGGAGCACAAATTAAAAAAAAATGCAAAGGTAAATAAAAATAGAGCTGAATTTTAGAGGAAATAAAGGCAAGGAAAATCACCTGCATCATCAGCAGTTGGTTAGATCTGGCTGGGTCAGGAACTGATCTGCTGGATTCGCCCATCCCAGCAGTGGCCTTCAGCGACCAGATTCTTGCCCTATCTACTTCGGACATGCCACCAAATCGCCGAAGTAGGCTGCAGCACCTTCACGGTTCTGACCCCATATGAGGTCCCAGATGTGATCTGGGATTGGAATTCGGGGGGCCGAGAAACTCATTCAGCTCCTGCTGAACTTGGGAAGCCTCAGTCTGAGCCTGGGCCAGTTCTTCCTTTTTGGCCATCAGCTGATCCTCAACTTCTTGGAGCTTAGCTCTCTGAGCTTCAGCAGCAGCAGCCTCTGAGAGTTAGACATCCCTGGCTTGGAGCATCTCTTCAGCAGCCATTCTGCTGGCTTCAAGAGCTTCTAGTAGTTGCTGCACTTCAGCTTGTGCAGCAGCTCTTTCTTGGATTCGGCTCTCAATGGTAGCCTTGAATTTGGAGATGTCCACTCCCATGTGCTCTTGGAGAAATTTTTCCCCTTCCATCAGTGGGGGAAAAACTTCCTTCTCCATAGCATCGCAGAAGGTTTTGAGGGCTTCAGCAGCTTTTTTCTCATATTCTTCACCCTTCTGTTGCTTCTCTTCAGCTGCTGCTTGCTTCAGCTTAGCAAGCTTTAACTCCTCCTCGGCTACCTTTTTGTCGTGCTCGGCAGCGTCCACCCTATCTTGTAGGGTATCTATCAGCTCTACAGTGAGAGTCTGATTGTGCACGAACTAAAAACAGGAGCACAAGTTAAAATAAAAAATAATAATAATGATAATTGAAGAGCTGAATTTAAAAGGAGATAAAGGCAAGGAGAATCACCTGCATCATTAGCAGTTGGTTAGACCTGGCTGGGTCAGGAACTGATCTGCTGGATTCGCCCATCCCAGCAGTGGCCTTCAGCGACCAGATTCTTGCCCTATCTACTTCGGACATGCCAGCAAAATCGCCGAAGTAGGCTGCAGCACCTTCACGGTTCTGACCCCATATGAGGTCCCAGATGTGATCTGGGATTGGAATTCGGGGGGCCGAGAAACCCATTTCTCCAGATTGCAGAGTCTGGAAAGAAGGAAAGGATGACGATGGAGCTTCTTTAGCTTTGGATGGAGCTTCTCAGAAGAGTCAATTACTATGACCTCTTCTTCTTCAGGGGTGAGGACGAAAGCCTCAACCTCTCTTGCGATGTCTGCCGTGAAGCCCTCAGCACTGGACATCACGGCATCCTTGTTTTCGTGCTCAGCAGCACTCTCCTTAATTTCTTCTTGGACCCCTCCCTTAGATTCGGGAGTTCTCTGATCCACCTCCATCTCAGGAGGTGGCGGAGGGGTCTTTTGAGGTGATTGGGGTGGTGGCCGGGGAACCCTCGGCGATCCATTGCCTTCCTCGGGTTCCCTTATTTCAACACCGATGGTCATCGGCCTCCGCTGAAAGTCATGAGGGCCGATGATGGCCATTCTTCGGCGCCTTTTCTGAAGAGGCTGCTCGTCCATGTCTGAGTCTGAAGACTCTTCTTGTATTTGGTTTTCGGGACGAACAGGGGCTTTCCATTCTCTGTGTCTGTTACTCTCTTCAGACTCTAACAGACAGGGGGGAGGAAGAATGTGAGTACAAAAAAAAAAAAAAAAAAAAAAAAAAAAAAAAGACAAAGTTAAGTCTGAAAGCTCACCGAGGTCTTCAGCAAAGTCTCGTCTTCTTCAGCTGCCCTAGCTGCAGCTTCTTCTTCAGCAGCTCTGGAGGACCCTTCTCCTCCTTCGCAAGCTTCGAGAACCCGTGCAACCTCTTCGGCTGTACGAGCAGCTTCAGCTTCTTCGTCCAGCAGCTGAAACCAGGGGTCTCTCTTCTTCCACCAAGGCTTCTGCCTCTGATACAGAGCAACAACCTCAATTTGGAAGTGGGAAGAGTCTAGATGAACTTCCCTATGCCTCGGTTCAGTGATAGACGGGGCCCGATCAGTTACAACTCGTTCTCGGTTGACACCAAGACGAGCGTAGTTAATGCCAACGTTGGTCTCGTCCCGCTCTGAAAAAGAAAAGGGGAAAGGTCAGTTCAGAAAGGTTGGCACAGCATAAAAAAGCGAAGTGAGAGAAGAAAAAGAGATAATTAAAAAGCCTCGGCCCCAGCCGAAGAAGCTTATCATCCTTAAACTTTCGGCTGAGGCCAACAGCTGCTAGCATGTTCTCTTGGAAAACATAATGCGTATCGGGGAGCCAAGTCTCCGGGATATGCTGCATTCGGCCGCTGCCCCCCCCCCCGGTTCGGCAGCTTGCCGAAGATATGTTATTGATCAAGGTTCGGATCCGGCCCGTTATTTGCGGGGGGACCTAGACTTCCCATGTCGGGATCAGGCTCAGCAAGGTACCGGGGAGCGCTGAAGACGCAAGGGTGGCCCGGATCTGTGGGTGCCCTAACCCAAATCCATTGACCTCTCCAGTCCTTGTCTGAAGAGTCGTTCGGCCACATGGTTAGGTACTAGGGCCGGGACTCAATCCGGTACCACCCAGAACCATGGCTTCCGTGCCCACTTTGAATATTTAGCACTAGCCGATGAAGCTTTTTGAAACAGTGCAGGTTCGGCACATACTTGAAGAACTTGCAGACCCATAAGTATGTCATCACCCTTCGGATGCTGGTGGGAGTTAACTGACATAGGGAGATATTGTAATGGATCAGCAAGTCTCGGACGAATACGTCCAAAGGGAACCTCAGCCCGTACTGAAGCTGTCTTGTGTACACCCCCACATACCCCGGGGGTGGACGATGGATTCTATCGGATGCCGCGGGCATTCGGCACCAATACCCATCAGCTTCAAAAATGCCGTAATGCAACTCAATTTGCTCGGCAAACCGATATTGTTCGGCATTCTCCACCCACCATGAGTAGGGGCGGTTCTTTATCATGGCCGAAGCTACTTCGGCATTCTCCCACTCTGAAAACCCGGGGAGGATATCCCAAAGGACAGCGGGAACTTCATAGTCCCGTCCAGAAGCGCTCGGCCCCTCCGTTCTCTGAGGAGGAGCCGAGGAAATTGGAGTCGCCCTAATCCCTTCAGCAGGGTCAGACTCTGGCCTTTGTCCATTCCAGGTCCCAATCCTGTTCCTAGGATCGGGAATTGGCCTTGCTCTTCTTGGAGCACGGGCTCTACCTCTAACTCCTCTTGCCATTGATTATTTCGAAGAAAAAAAGTCGAAAAAAAAGGGGAAGGAGTTCGAATTCGAAGAAAAATAAACTGAAATCAAAGGAATTTACCTTAATCTGAAGCGAAAGTTGCCGATTTACGAGTTCGTAGTGGCAAGTCTCAGTTTCTAAGCTTAATGCTCGGGGAATTTGCGAAGTTTTGATGCGGGTTCTTGGTTTCTCTCGAGAATTCTGGGTTTGTGTTGGTGAATAAGTGAGGAGAGATGACGCGCCTCTGTTTATATCTCCAGGAATGGGATACGGGGAGTCCGCGTTTCAATTTCTCTTAAATACCCCACTAAGTAACCGTTAAACACACGATCTTGTGATTAAACTGCCCATTATCCGTCCAACTTCCACAATCATCCGCCTTCACCGTTGTTATCTCATTAATTACGGTTTAAATTCAAATTTTTGGATTAATTAAATCATTTACTTCCCTCCTTTTCTGAATTAAATCAAACCCGACCCGTCATCCTTCCAAATCGGGTCTGGGGGGCAAGTTGTTTGGGTCCAATTTAGTCCAATTGGGCCTAGGCATTAAATGATCCAATTAAAAGCCCAAGGTCAAGGTTCAACTCTCCAATTGTGCTAAAGTAAAAGGTCAGCCCTCAAAGCAAGCCAATTGGGCTAAGGCCCAACCTCTCCATGTATGAAGAGGTATAAAAGCCATCAATATTCATACATTCAGGGGGATTCATAGATTCATATATTCTCATATATTCAAGCAAAGCCTCAAGCAACTAATTCTCTTGCATAGTGTTCTCTTTCTACACATTGTACTGACTTTAGCATCGGAGGGGCCTTCCTCGGCAACACCCCCGAGGCTAGTTTACGTGTGTTTACTGTGCAGGAAACCTTCGGCCCAGCATAACTTGGACCGAATCCAGTCTTCTCCGTTTCAGCGGATCTTCGGCAAGGTCCCATTGTTTTCACCCGAAACAGTTATTAGCCAATAAATATCGTCAACAGTATGGTGATTTTAGTCAGTCCCTCCATGTAAGGTTTAGTCAGTTCCCTAATTGTGGGATGTTTAGTATTGTTTGTTTGTATGTTTTTATTGGGTGCATGAATACAAATTTGAATGATTCGTCTTGCAAATTTGTGGAATTGCGGGTCTGTTGGCATAGGGGTGCAAATTTAAAAGATTCGTCTTGCAAATTTGCAGATCTTGATGATCAATCAAGTTTTTTCACTTTTGCGAGTATACATCAATGGAGCTCCGTCAAGATCGATGCAAAGACATTTAAAATTATCCAGGAGCAGTTCAGAAGCGATGTCATTAGTTTAAGGGTGTTTAATTCTTGTATTGAGAATTTAGATCTCTTAAGGGATGATTGTAAGTGACGAATGACTATTATTTAATGAAATCACCCCTCTCTTTTCCATTCAAAAAAAAAAATCCATAATCATAGTTAAGTTATTACATTATTAGAAAATAAGGGTGGTAAAAATAACATATAGGAATGGAGAAAATTGAAGAGAAACTGAGATATTGAAAAACAATGGAAGGAGATCGGATTATTTGTAGGCAAACCAAACTTCAAATATAAATATTGAAGCCTGAAAAGTTGTTTATGTAGGAATTGGTGGTATTTGAAGATGGCGAACAAAAAGTGTATGGAAAATGAAAATTTCATGGGAAATTCTTTTGAGAGCGGTCAACCACACAAAAAACGCACTAATTTTTTTTTGGAATAACCCGTAGTTGCATTAAGCAGAAATTAGATCATGGCACATGAACGCAATATTCATGTACATCATATTCTAGGACTACACACAAAATCCCAGAAACTCATTAGGAAACATTCAGTTAAGAAATTAAACACCCATTACTGTAAAGCTAGCTCATTTTCTCCAACTCAATCAAACAAATTGATACCAGCTTTAAATTAACACTATTATAAACAAAATTGACCATCAATTCGACAAATTCTAACAAAAAACCCTGAATTCTACCAACAAACAGAATTAAAAGCAAAACCAAATTATAAAATCACAAGAATCTCATATCTTTCAATAGAAGAACAAATTTTTTTTTTATTATTATTATTTTTTTTATCATATCATTCAATAGAAGAACAAAATTTATTAATTAACATCAATAGTAACTGTAAATATGAGAGAATTTCTTAATAAAGTCACTAGTAGAAAAAGTGAAATAGGCACCGCACTTTTCGCACCGCTTCTTGAAAACCAGTGCGAAAAAGATTTTTTAAGAGAGAAAAAAAGGGGAGAAAGGGATTTCGCACCAGTTCTAACCAAACCGGTGCGAAATCTATTGTAAAATAAATAAAAAAAAAAACCCGGATATACTCTTTCTTTCTCTTGCTTTCATTTCCTCGATCTTTCCTCCTCTCTCATCTGATCTGCCTCTCTCTCTCCTCTATTGAAGCGTACTCGAATTTCTCCATTTAAGGGGCTTCTGAGCTTTCTCTCAGCACTTTCCTCAAACTCCTCTCTCCTTCAATCTCCATAAACGCCACTTTCCCTTTCCTTTCATCTCTCTTTCGATCTCCTTCTCCTTCTCTCTTTCTACAATATTGGAGGTTAGGGTTTTTGGGTGCGTCTATTTTGAATTAATTCGATGTGCGTGCGTCTTCTACAACAACAAATTCGAATCAATTTCGAACCAAAAATCAGAAATTCAAGGTTAGGGTTTCTGGGTTATTTAGCTTTGCGTTATATTGTAGCAGTTCTGAGCTTTCTCCTCCATTAAAACAACTTCTGAGGTAATGTTTTTTAATCAATAAAGTTTTTTAATCAATGAATATCAATTTCGCTAATTATTTGTGTTCGTATAGTTAATCTAGGGTTTTACCATTGCTAAAATTGTGCTATTGGCTTGTTTATTTAGGGCTTTCAGATGTAATCGCCTTCAATTGATTGCTCAAATGTTATTACTCGATTACTCATTACTGCTCTATTTTCTTCTGCTCGAATTGCTTACAATTGATACGAATTGCTGGATTCTCTCTTTTGCTCGATTATCTGTTGAGTAATCACCCAAATTGAAAGTTTCAGGTATCAATTTTATTATTATATGTTGAGTTTTCGTTAAAACTGGAGAAATTATATGTTTGATTGTTTCAGTTTTAATTTGGATGTTTGATTGTTTGTTTTGGTGAGGATTAGCTGGATTTGAATTTAGGGTTTTATTAGTGAATTTAGTAATTAGACCCAATATCATTTTTTGATGAATTTATGGAACTGGAAATTAGGGTTGGATATGGCTGATTTTTGCTTCAAAAGTTATGAGAATTATTGATTTAAGGTGACATTTGTTGTGCAATAGTAGCTGAATATAAATTAGACTCTCATGATGCCCAGCTTGTGGTTGGAGGTGATGCCCTACCTATGGTTGGTCTTGAGGCTCAAGGTGGAGACTTAGCAGACGTAGATGGAGGATGGAGGCCCTGTTGAGGACTCAGAAGATGAGTTAGGAGTTGTTCTTTCCCCTACTGTAGCTGATGGGTAAATGTCTCAGTGAAACTCTAATTTATTTATCATTCCGTTTATTTTCTTTTTTCTTTTTTTTTTCTTTTTTTTATAAATAGCAGCATGTTTAGGGTGGAGGATTTGTTTGTGGTTGTGATTGTATGCCAGTAACTTCAGTTGCTGGCTGGGATGGATTTTGATGATATTTGTGTTGGTGTTCGTGGATGTTGTGTGGTGGTTGTTGCTTACTATGTATAGCTTGTGTTATTGTTGTTATCTTTGCAATTTGAAATTTGAATTCCTTGTTTTACATATGAGTTGAATTTACTTCATTGCGAATTTTAAATCTACTTTTATTTATCAAATTTAGGGAAGAAATCGATCAAATTTACTAGTAAAATGTTGACAAGAAATTCCTCCTAACATCGTTTGATTCATTGCTGATTAAATTAATTGATTGCTGAATTCAGTTAGTTTTCTTTGGGATATTCAACTTTCTTGCCTTTAACTGAACCTTCAAAATGTATGAATGATAATTTTAATAGTTAGAATGATTAGAATGATATTTGGGCTCGAAATTTCAGTTTAGATAATGAAAAAATAAATAAAATTAGCTAACTTAATTGTCAATATTTCTATTTTGATAGCTGATAGTCATTAGTCCACTTGTTTTGCAATGCATTTCGATTATGAAGGCCAATTGTTTTTGTTCAGCCCTGCATATCGCCTATAGTAACTGCCTTTTAGTGACGTTGGGGTATTGTTGATGTTAAATTGTTGATGTGGATGCATAACAAGATTATAAGGTTGAGAAGATGTTGTTAGTTGTAAATAAATAATTTTCTTTTGTTGAAAATTTGGATAGATGTGACTATTTTAATTGTGTTATTGCTCGATTGGATTGTTGTCCCACCTTGTGTAGCTATTTGTTACTCTGCTCAGCATGTATTGTTTTTGTTTCATATGCTCATTTTGTGTTGTTGATTCCTTTAGTTAGTCTGTTTTATTGTTGCTGACTATGCTCAGCTTGTGTTGTTGTTGTTGCGCATGTTGAGTCTCTGCCTTTACCTATGCTAAGCTTGTGTTGCTGTTATTTCAGTTTTGGCCTTAATTATGGAATATTCTTCTGATTTTGATCCAAGTGGTTGATGAATTGTCCCTTTAAATGCATACATTCTTTGAATTTTAAAGATGTGTGCTATATATATCATAATGCCTTGAGTCCCTTGGCCGTAAATAGTTACACTAGGATAATTTATATGATGAGGGGACTCACTTTCATCGTACAACTTCTCACTGTGATTTGCTCCAATTTGTCCGTTGAGGTAACATAGTTTGAGAAGTTTTTGGATGAAAAAAAACCCCCCGATGAATTCATGAATTATTTGCTTTCTTTTGATGAAATTTGCGGTTTCTATTGATGAATGTTGTTGAAAATTACGATTTCTGTTGATGGATGATGGAGCTGATTTCAGCAATCTGGTTAGGCTTGTTGGTTTACAGAGGACAGAATTTCTACAATCTGGTTTTGCAATCTAATTTCTGCAATGTGATTAATCGCTTGATTTTGGTTTTAGAGTATTATCAATGATGCATCTGCTATCTTTTTTCTTTTTCTGCTTTTGCTTTGATGGTCATATAGATGTTGGACTTGTTTGTTTGGGCTGAGAAATGTGACTCATGTGAGTCTTTTTTTTTTTTAACTATAGTTTTCTTGTTCTTGTCCTTATAAATGATCAGTTAACCTACTATCACATAACTACATTACCTGAAGCTATGCATTACATGTGTGAAGTCACAAGCACGTGAACTTGCATTTCCTTTACCACACTGCTGCCCCTTCACAAGAGAGTGGATCAGCTCTCCACGTTGCTGCCTCTACTGCTCCCTGTACTGTTACGCCCTCTGTTGTTGCTGCCTTATCTTTGATGCTACTGCTGCTTTTACGTTACTGCTACTGCCTCCTATCTTTGATGTTTTTGTTGCGCTTGTTGAGTCTCTGCCTTTGCTTATGCTGAGCTTGTGTTGCTGTTATTTCGGTTTTGGCCTTAATTATGGATTATTCTTCTGATTTTGATCCAAGTGGTTGATGATTTGTCCCTTTCAATGCATACATTCTTTGAATTTTACAGATGTGTTAAGTCTTAGTGGTTGATGAATTTTATTGACGTGTGCTATAGATATCATAATGCGTTGAGTCTCTTGGCCGTAAATAGTTACACTAGAATAATCCATATGATGAAGGGACTCACTTTCATCGTACAACTTCTCACTGTGATTTGCTTTGGTTTGTCCATTGAGGTAACATAGTTTGAGAAGTTTTTGGATGAAAAAAAAACCCCTGATGGATTCATGAATTATTTGCTTTCTTTTGATGAAATTTGCAGTTTCTATTGATGAGTGTTGTTGAAATTTACGGTTTCTGTTGATGAATGATGGAGCCGATTCCTGCAATCTGGTTCTGCAATCTGATTTCTACAATGTGATTAATCGCTTGATTTTGGTTCTAGAGTGTTATCAATGATGTATCTGCTATCTTTTATCTTTTTTGCTTTTTCTTTGTTGCTCATATTGATGTTGGACTTGTTTGTTTGGCTGAGAAATGTGACTCATGCAAGTCTTTTTTTTTTAACTATAGATTTCTTGTTCTTGTCCTTATAAAGGATCAGTTAACCTGCTGTCACATAACTACATTACCTGAAGCTGTGAATTATATGTGTGAAATCACAAGCACGTGAACTTGCATTTTCTTTACCACACTGCTGCCTCTTCACAAGAGAGTGGATCAGCTCTCCACGTTGATGCCTCTTCTGCTCCCTGTACTGCTACTCCCTTTGTTGTTGTTGCCTTATCTTTGATACTACTGTTGTTTTTACGTTGCTGCTACTGCCTCCTATCTTTGATGTTATTGCTGCTACTGCCTCCTATCTTTGATGATGTTGCTGCTACTGCCTTCTATCTTTGATTGTGTACTTTGTATTTTTTTCAGTTTTTTAAAGTGTAATATTACAAGTTATTGAAGAAAATATATGTGTTTTATGTATATTATGATTATATATAAGTATTTGGTACAATTTAAGTGAAAAAAATGCCAAAAAAAAAAATTTGGGGTATTTTTGGCACCGGTTATGGTAAAGAACCGGTGCTAAAAGTTTTTCTAAAATATTTTTGGGTTCTAAGTCAAAACTGATGCAAAAAGTCCCGTTTTTGGCATCGGTTCTCACCCAGAACTGAAGCTAAAAGTCTAATTTCGCATCGGTTTTGAACCGATGCGAAATGTCTGGGGTTTTAGCATCCCTCAGATCTTGAACGGTTCAAAACCGATGCGCAAAGAGGGGTTTGAACCGGTGCTAAAGACCTTTTTTCGCCTAGTGAGTAAATCATCTCGACATTCATTAAGTAGGATAAAAAGAAAAATAAAGAGGGTCAAAACTGATTTAGAACATCAATTTCACCCAAAATTCACTACTTTAGGGTCGAAATGTGGGTTCTTGAGCCAAAATTAGTATAAATACGAGATTAAGACTAATTAAAACAAGCTTCTAATCTAATTAGAAAACAAAACCAGAAATTTAAATCCATTTAAATCACCTTAATTAATTATTAGTTACAATAATTAAATGAGCGTGACTCCGATATTGCTGTTGGGTCTCGTAGTGTCCGACACTACGCGGAATGAAACCCTCCCAAAATTCGCACAAAAATTAAAGTAACTAAACATGCATATTAATTAATTAACAATCACATAATTAATTAACAAGGAGAGAGAAGGAAGAAAAGACGATTTTACCCTTGATGCGTGCTTCGCTCTTTCTAAGAGCTCGTACTTGAAAGCGTAAAGCTCTGTAAATGCACAAGCCTCCGACGGCTCTCACCCTCGAGTCCCGACCCGAACGATCTCTAACCCAAAGTTTAGTCGGGACTAGACCAAAATAACTTAGAGTATTAGAACTAAGGTATTCTCTTCTTGGATATCCCTTAAACTTCACAACTCAAGTGTCCCTTCCCAATGCCAAATGATTGGTATTGATAGGGAAGGGAGCTCTTGAATTCCAATCTCTTATTTATGTGGGAGAGTTGAAAAAATGCATTTTTATTCAATTTATTTTAATCCAAAAATCAAATTAAAATACAAGTGAATCAACAAACAACAAGTGTCAAGTGGAGAGCAAGGGTTAGGTGAGGACCACATGGGGGGAGGGACCATCCACCCCTTGCTCCCCAAGCAACCTACAAAAACCAACCCCCACACACAACCAACGCACGCGCGCCTAGTACTGCCAGCCTTGGCGCCCAAGGCTGCTTTGCTGGCGGCCTAACCCCTTGGCTGGGCCTGCTAACTGGGCGTTATGCGTGCACATAGCCCAGCATGCAAGCAAGCACATCCCGTAGCCCACGCACACATTACATGATGTTGCTGCTGCGTTGATTGTGCTAGGCGCAGCCCAGCACGATACTACCTCGCACGCTAGGCGTTCGCACCAGCCCGCAGTAACAAGCCTCAGTGATGCGGGCTGCAATGTGTGGTTGTGCGCTGCGATTGCTAGCGAGCTCGCACACTCGCTGCGACCATGTCTAAGGCCAAGCAAGCACTTGCGTGCTGCTGGCCTTGCGATGGTGCGACTGGTCTTGCCTATCATATGCGGCCAGCCTGCGATGTGCCAGCTCGGCCCAGAATTGCTTGCGGGCTGCTGTGCACGAGGCACTAGGCCTAGCGCGCCAGCGATGCTCGCCATGCCGCACCGGCCAGCTAACAAGCGCCGCTAGCTTGCGATGCTAGCATGCATGCGCTCCTAGTTAGCTCGGCATGATGTGGCTGCCTTGGCTAGCTATATTGCCCTTGGCCCTCGGATTGCTCATGGCATTCCGAGGCTAGGGGTATATTTGTAACTTGTTGTTCGCTTGATTTCTCGTCTCGTCGAATCCTTAATTCGACTCGACTTACGACGCTTGGTTTTCGACACTCTAAGGTCTGAATACGACGTCTATGTTCGTAATACTCTAGTGACTCATTTAATCCTTCGCATTAATTCGTCGTTTCGGTTCGGTTACTCGATTGGGTGACCCGAAGGGTTCTGTCGAGATTAAGTTGTAATATTAATTAAACATTAATATTACAGATCGGAAGCGACCTCTAACTAGGCATTCTAACCACACTGAATAATCAGCTTTCTAATAATTCCGAACCCTCTATCGGAATAATACACTTATTCGAAGGACACCGTTCCGTTCAATATTACGGGGAAAAGCTTCAATCTAGTCATTATTTGCCCAAAAATGGTTAAGTCTTTCAAAAATGGATTTTTTTCTTTTGTTTATTGAACTAGGTATATTTATGTCCCCACATACTTCAAATCAACAAGACGACAAGCATCCATAGCATCACTGTAAGCTCTCATCTGATGAACAGGGTGAGCATTTTCCCCCCCATTTCTCATGGTCAAAACAGGTTTCATTAAAATCCCCACAAAGAAGTCAAGGCATGTTAATAGACAAGCTAAGATTTTTCAAGGAATCCCACATCTATAGCCTACCTTTAAATTTAGTAGAAGCATAAATTGCTGATAAAAAGAATTTGAGTGTCGGATTTACCTGCACTACGAGATGAATAGCGCGGGGTTCCCTAGCCACAACAGTGATATCATTATAGCCAGAGTTCCATAGTATGAGTATCCCACCCGATAAGCCCATCGGGTCCACCACCTCTAAGGAGTTATAAGGGAGAATGGTGATGAGTTCTTCGCAGCTTGCCTTGCACACTTTTGTCTCAGTCAGGATAATGATGTCAGGGTTATGATCCTTGATCAGCTGGCGGATGTTTCGCTTGAAACCATCCCTAGCAATTCCCCTAGCATTCCATAACAGCACTGTCAATCCCGGAATCATGATTGGGAGGCAGTTCAACTCCTTCCTAGTTGCATAAGCCGCGTTGTTGTCGAGTTCGACATACTTGCCCAGATACTTGTTGTACATGGATACAGTGTTCTTGATTTTTATCCCCAACATCTCGACGGCTCCCCCTTTCACTTTTCCCCATCCTACGGAAAGATGGAGTTATTTTGCTTCCCTTACAAGATGCATCAGTTTGATATTGTTTGTTCCTGAAAGTGATTGGAGCACCAGCCATTCGTCGGTAATCGACAGGGCTTTTCTTTCGATCGGAAGTACAGGAATCGAGTCGATTAAGAATTGCAATTCCCAAGGAACCACCATGAGAGAGTATTCCTCCTGCATTTTGTTCATCCACCAGCAAAAAGTCACTTCCAGGGCTTTGTTAATGAACCCGACATCCACAATTGATGGAACATTGGAGGCCTGAGAAAGCCCTCCTGGTCCTTGAGTTCGTCCGGGTCTTCGTTCATGAATTTGTTGAGGTACTCGTTGAGAGTCAGCTTCTCCATGGTGAATGAGATTTTTTGGGAATTTTTGAGAATTTTTTGGTGCTTGTAAGAGAAAAGGTGGGATGGGAATGGTTAAGGCGAGAAGATTTAAATTTTTTATCTTGGAAATAGCCATGGTGAAGTTATCTATGGGGAAGGTGAAAGGTCTGTTGAGTTGACAAGAGAGAGCTAGGCGGCTAGTAGGAGACAAAAAATCAGAAGAAGAAGAAGGAGTGCAGGTTGAGTGAAGTGATAGTTTGGGTATGGGAAGTAAGGTATTAGAAGAGGTGGGGTCAATTGGAGTTGGACACGTCATTGTCCCAATATCCGAATTTTCAGATAAAATCTGGAAAATGTTTCTGGTGGTAAGGGGTTGGATTAAGTTGATTGTAGGGCTTCTCTGAAGGTAAGGTTCTTTTGTTGCTGGATTTGTGATGGTGGGGTTTGAGTTTGAGAAGGTGGGGTTTGTTTTTTGGTGGGTAGACTAGCTCTCACTAGGTTTCTCTCTCATCTTTGTTTAGTGCAGGCTATTTTTCTTTATTCCCTTCAATATGTCTTCGTATGGGAATTGTGCTGAATTCCTCTAACTATCAAACCCCAGAGCACCTTATTAATTGGGAGGCTATAGTCATTGGACATTTTGTTGGCGACTATCCACCAAACCCTATCCTCATTCAGGGGTTGGTTAACACTTAATGGGTCACTAGAGGGTAAATGAAAAGCACTTAATTGATCGTAACCAAGAGCGCTATGCTTGTTTTATAAAAATGACCAATATTACTCCAACAAATAGAAATACACTAATACACAAGTATTGTGTAGGCTATGTAGGGCTTGAACCTACACCATGTACATATTCTATAGTACATTGTTCTACCATTGAGCTAATAGCGTTGAAATTAGACACTTTCATTTCTACAAATGGCAATACAATCACATATTTAAGGCAATTGACCTAGTATTCTCATCAGGGAGAAGGGGAAAGATAGCGTTCCTTGACTATGTTCCCATCAATTTGCTTGGTAGTAGTTTCAATACTCATTCCCTTACCTCTTCTACTAGCACAAAGATATTAACAATATGATAATAGCTCAATACACTTTACAGAGTTTACATGCAAAATGTTATATTAAAGAGCAAGTCTAACATATTTAATTATTTTAAACATGAATTGCTTTTATATAAAAAGTACCCTTCAAATGCATAATATCAGCCCTAAAAAAGGTCATTCTAGAATCTAGATACACTAAAATTAAACTTATCAATCCCCAAGCAAGGTATCGGACTCTTTAAATTAAGCTTATACAACGTACCCACAAAAGTGATAATCTAACAATATAGGGTCCCAACAAAAGAAAATGCACAAGGACGAGACAATGTCCTCCAACAAACAACGCAATATCATTCATCTCTCCACAATCAAGCAACAATATCAAATGTCATAATTTAATTTGCAATGGATTGTATTAATAAAATTTTGACAACAAAGTTTGATTGCTACTAATGCACAAGCTTTACACATCTTGATGTTTTGATTAATGTTGGTATATATAAGAAGATATCTGGATGAGCTCGATCTGATAACCCATATTCAGGATCCGCGAAAACCCAATCGTCTAGCCAAGTACCTGCACAATCAATGCAAGTTAGCTAACCCCAGGTTTGGTGCGGGATAACTACTCCAGAGACAAAGTCAGTGATGAGTTCAAGAAGATAAGAGGAAAGAAGAGAAGACAATTGATTCAACGAGAGAGAGAAATGTCTTTGTTACCTTGTAAATGAGCAAATTGGTGAGTATTTATAGGAAGATCATCTTGGCCACGTGGCTGCATGACATGCAAGTGCATGGCAGATGTCCACGTGTTGGAAGTAGCCAGCCATGGGACGGTCTTGAGTGTGCACAACATGTGCCGATATGGTCACGTTGTCGTTATGTTAAATAGTGTCCAAGGGCTGACCAGATCCGAGTCTAGTATTTGTTATACTGGCACCGACATCATCCTATACAGATGATATTAGCACAATAATGCAATATACATAATAAATGTCGTTCCTGGTTCCGTTTTAGTATTATTATATTGATTCATAAGATAAATTTAACAAAATTCAATTTGATGAATTTTCTCTCAACATATACTAAAATTAATAAATCAATTTATACTCAAACAAATTGGACTAAACCTTATTAAAACAAGTCCTAATTCCTTTAGTCAATCTTATTTCATTGTTTTGTTTTAGATGCATCACTTTCTAAAAATAGATTTTTTTAATTTAGATGCAATGACCCTATTTATTTTTTTTTTTTTCTATCTCTCTTCACTCCAAAAATATTTGCATAAAAGTCTATAATTTCAAAAGTGATGAAAATCTATTGTATTATTAAAAAATCATAGGGATAACATGCTATCGCCATGTGTCACCCTTATTTACTATTTGGTGCCACATGTGCGCCATGTGTCATTCTATGTGTATCCTCCTTCTTTCACTACATTGAATTATAGTAATGTATAATTAATAATTTGAAAAACTCTTCCTTGATATAACTTTAATACATTAAATAACATATTAATATAATTAATTATATTTTTCACTTATCAATATTGTTCAACAATAACCCTTTCTATTAATTTTGATCAAACTTATAAATTTACTATGTATTGGGAATCACCTGAAATAACTAGTTGAATATACAACGCTACTCCATAGTAAAATATTTTTGTTCACTTGCTATCAAATGTTTAATTTACTTGGGACCTTTAATTTGTTCAAAGAATTCTTGTAATTTCACAATATGATGTTGCTAGTAGAATACAAGGGGTTTGTCAAAATTTGTCAAATTGATGGTTATTTTTGCTTATAATGTTGTTTATTTAAAACTGCTGATAAATTTTCTGAATGAGTTCGAAAAAAAAGATTGCTGAAAAAAGTGCTAAGATTTTGTTAACCGGTTGATTTCTTGCTAGTTTCATTGTACGCGGAATTTGTGGCTGGTCCTTTTGCATAATGTGTACTCTTAACTCTAATTCTGCTACTATTAGTCCTACTAGAATCTACGTGGGTGTTGTGCCACCTTATTTTGACCCCCACTGATGGGTGATGAACTTTGGGCTGTATGGTACTTGCTCATTGGAGTCTAAGAGCGCCATGGCCCCTGTGGTGCTTCGCCCTACTTGCTTCTCTAAAGTCTAGTCGTTCTCCAATGTTGGCATTATTATACTAAAGTGGCTCCTATGGCCTTATATGTTTATTAGACCGGCCTCCCTCCTCAATTAAGTAGATTGAGGAGGGGGGGCGGTCTAGTAGTATCCTTGTGTTGTGTTAATTAGGTGCACTATGAGTATGACCCCCATGATCTAATTTTTGCTTAATGCAACTACAAATTTTCAATCATATATAGTAGATTCCACGGTTAATGACTGAAAAATAGAACTTGTATTTTTCCTTTTTATTTCAAATTATGTTATAATCTCTGTTTAGTTTTGATTATAATTCAGTCTATCTTCCACAAGCAAAAAGAAAAGATTCTCACACGGGTTACTAGGTTAGTTGTTGACTCATTTATTCGAGTATTATCCAGATTACTAGCGTCAATAACATGTCAGAGCTCTCTCTCTAGTAGATTGAGAAATTCTGGATGATTTGAAAGTATTGTAACTCAAAATGCAGAACTTTATAAGAAGTGCTTGTGAAGTGAAGGCGTCTTGCTTAGATTTAGCGATTGAAATGTTAGATTTTCTTAGTAGTTTGGCTTTTAGGGAACTAGTTGTTGGTTCATTGAACTTGTTTAGAGCTGATTGGAAATATATATGTATCTAGAATCTTTATGAGGGTGGTTATGAGCATGTGTAAGGTGAATGATCACACATGACCCTTAATTAAGTGAACACTAAAAGTTTTATGTGGCTGACAAAACTGTATGACCAGCCACCATGGGGTTTACTCAATCAGTTTTACAGGGGTTACTCAATAGAGTTATAAGGGTTACTTTGTTAGTAATATAGAGTGTTGTAGGTGTTACTTTGTTATTTTAAGGGTTAACAACCTTCGACTTTCTTTGATACATGATATTCAATAGTTCAGATTATTTTATAGGTAAAGATGATACCAAAGAATATCAAAAGCAGAAAAGATCATATCAGCAATTTGCCCATGGTACTTATTGATAAGATACTCCAACTGTTGCCACTTGAATACTTGACGAAGCAGCCAAGATGAGTGTGTTGTCCAAACAATGGAGGACCAATTGGCACTGTCTTAAGAAACTTGTTTTCGACAAGAATTTCTGGATTTGGCAGGAGAACGTCGATGGACAAATATATTGGGAAAAATACACTAGCCTTGTCGACAATATCTTCCTCCACCACCATGGACCTATTCACGAGTTTTACTTCGAGACCCCCTACATTGAAGATCCTAAATATTATGGTAGTAAAGAATCTCTAAATCTTAAACATTGGCGAAGTTTTCTTACAAGAAATGGTGTCAAAAATATTACCCTTTGTAGAGAATTTTTCAAACATCAACTTTGAGTCCCACTGTGATCATGCATTTAAGCATGGTGGTGTCCAAAAGGAAGGAAGCTAGAGATAAAAGAGTCGCCAACAAGTTTTAGGAATTTGTAAACAGTTCACGGGTGTGAAGGTTACACCTCATTCACGATCACGGAGATCGCTAATTCCATAGTAGTTCGGAACCATGACTGGATGTTTAGAGATGATGATACGAATCCAACCTAAAAGAGATTGAACCCGCCCTAAACCGGCCTCTACTCAATTCTTATGATATTCATGTGTGCTTTCCGATCAACATACATACAATACATTAACCCTAAATTTGTTTAATCTATGTTGGTTGATTATTAATGCACAAATAAATCTATTATTGGCGATCACTTGAATTAAAATCATATTAGCCTAAAATCAAATTATTAATTATCTTATTAGGCGTGATTTCAAGTACAAATTCCATTTAAACCTACAAGAAAGGGCGTGATCAAGCAATAACAACAAATTATGAATAATCAAGCAATGTAATAATTATTGACACAACAATCATCATCATAATAATAACATCAAAATATTATTAGCAAGATCCTAGGCATGATACTAAACGGATTAATAACAAACCCTAGCATGTCACTAATAAAAAAATCAAAGCTTTTAGTCTAAACATGATACTAGCAAGCATGATAATATTAGAAATATTAATTAAGCATCTATGATACTAGGAATCAAAATCAACATCCTAACATGATACTAAGAATTATTATAATATCTTAAGCATGATTTCTATATCAAAAGCGAGGAATAAGGACAGTGGATCTACTCACTTTGATGCCTCGTATCTCTTTCTATCAAAACAATACACACGTTAGTAACTTCAAGAAAGATTAAATCAAACAAATAAAATAAATTAAATAATAATTGAAATATAAATTAGGGACCAAACCCTCAAATTTATCAACCTTTCACGTCGAGGTCGAAACCAACTACGAGAAGGGCTTAGAGTATTTAAGTTTCGCAAAGGACGTATGGTGTTTGTTAAGAAAAGTATGAAGGATGTGTGTTGGGACACTACTAAAAATAGGTCGAATTCCGACGGAATATATATCCGTAAGAAAATATAGGCTTTCCGACGGAATATTCCGTCGAAACATTAAACTTCCGACGGAAATAAAATCAGTCGAAAAATCAAACTTCCTACGGAAATAAATCCGTCGAAAGTTTCCGACGGAATTTTCTGTTGGAACATCAAACTTCCTACGGAATATTTTGACGGAATTTAGGCTTTAAAAAAAAAATCCTACCTTAAAAACCCGGATCTCCCCCTCCCCTTTCATTTCAATTTTCTCTCTCCTCTCTTCCGCCTCTCTTCTCCTTCTCCCTCCTCTCCTCTCCTCTCCTCTTTCCTATTCTCTTTTCTTCTATCTTCTTTCCCTTCTCTTCTGTTTTCTCCTCTCCTCTTCTTCTCTTTCTCAATTTTTTACTCCTCTTCTTCTCTCGCCCTTTTCTTCTCTCGCCTTCCTCTAGTCGTCACGAACTAGTGTTACTACCACCACCACCACCACGAGCATTCAAAATTCAAAGGTCATGGTTTTTTTGGTCAAACTCGATCTGGAATTTTCATGGTCGAGTTTGACCATTTAAATCCAACAAAGATGAAATTTCAAAAGGTATGTTGATTTTTGTTTAGTATTGTGAGTTAATTTTAAATTTGTGGGTTTATTTTTAATTTCATTGATTGTTGTTGTTTTATTGTGGTTAATTGGCTCGATTTTTGTTAATTTTCGACCAATTATTTCGTTGAATTTTTTTTGGTGTTTTTTGTAAGTTTTTATTTGTGATTTGTGGGTGGATTTCGAATTTGTGGGTTCATTTTTTGGTTTTTTTTTTGTTTTAATTTAGAATTTCTGAGTTTTTTTTTTCGATTTTGTTGGTGGTGGTAGGTGGTTCACGGTGGTGGGGGGTGAAATGGTTGGTTTTAGTGAGTTAGTGGTTGTTTTTTTGGGTTTATAGTGGTGGTGGTGGGTTAGGAGGAGTTGGTGGCGTTGGTGTTTAGACAAAGCCGCATGTTGTTGGTGGGTGGTTCATGGTGGTTGGTGGTGGTAGGTGTTGGTGGGCAGTGGGTTAAGGGTAGGTTAGGCAGTGGGTTAGGGGTGGTGGGTGTGGGTTGTGGGCAGTGGGTTAGGGGTAGGTGGGCTGTTTTTTTTTTTTTTTTTTTTTATTAAACTTTCCGATGGAAATTCCGTCGGAAGCATAGTTGTTCCCAACGGAATATTCCGTCGGAAGGTTGTAACAACAACGGAATTTAGTCCGTCGGAATTTTGCGACGGACTTTCCCGTTTAGTCAAACTTGAGTCCGACAAAACAACATCCGTCAGAAATTCCGTGGGAATGGACCTTTCCGACGGAAATTCCCTCGGAATATAGCCAAATTCCTACAAAATGTAATACGACGGTGAGTTCCGACGGAATTCCGTCGGAAACCAACATTTCTGACGGAATTTCAGGATATTCCGAGGAATTATTTCCGTCATTGATTAGCTGTTTTCTAGTAGTGGGATGTGTTTTAGGCTAAGCCTAAGGCTAGAAATTAAGAGAGATAGAAGAATAAGCTTTAGCTTAGAGAGAGGAGAGATTAGATGATTGTTGGTGAATGAAAACGGAGAAAAACGTCCTCTATTTATAAAGCAAAAGGGGGGAAAAGATCAGAAAAAGAGTCGGAATCCGGCTCGGAGTAAAACAGATCATATCACGAAACGACAGTTATATCGCAGTGATATAAGTATAGCGACGCGATATTTTTCAAAAGATAGAATCCTTACGGAATCCGACTCTCAATCAAATTGGATAAATCGTGTTTCCGTACGTATTCTAATTTTATCAGAATTAAATCATTAAAAAACAAGTGTTTTATCCGATATAAAATTTTAAGTCTTTATCTTTTCAAAAAATAGGATAGATTAGAACCTTCTAGAGGATTCTAGAAGCTAATAATCAATCCTAATGGATTAAGGTTAATGGAGTCTCCACATGATCATTGTGTCGTAGGTAAGGCTCGTTTTGAGCCCATTTTAGTATTTTGGCCATAACTTCTTCATTATAACTCGGATTTGGACCTATAATATATCGTTGGAAAGACCTTTTCAAACCCCATCCAACTACACAATAATTGGACTAGGATTATGGATCAAAATAATTAGGTTTGGACGTTTTTGTAAATTACACTCGAAAAGAATGATTTTCAAAGATAGGAAATGAATGATTTTGGGTCTAAGCACACGAAATAAATGATTTTGGATTAAAACATTTAGAGAAAGGTTAGAACTGGTAAAAAAATAATAATAATAATTCACGAGACTTTTCAACTCTTCACCTAACTCGATAATCAAAGGCATGAAAGGTACTCATCAATGGGTTTGGTTTTTGGGGAGACACAATTAGGTGTCTACACCCTTATAAATAATCAGATTATAGATGTACCTTTTCCCTTGCATATTTATTCCTGCATCGAGTTGGAGGAATTGATACTGAACAGATATTACCTTCGTCTCATATTAGTTGCAAATTTGGAATATTTTATATCTCACAAATAATATCCCAAAGTTGCAATTAATATGAAACAGAGGTAGTATTTTATTTTGAAACCTCCACCCACTGATTTTGAAGGCTTTAAACATATTCGCAAACTTGAGCTCGATTCAATAAAATTTGAGGGTGATATGCTTAGGAGTTTGGATAGTTTATATTTGTGGTTAACTTTATCCTGACTGATTATATTATTCAAGCATCTTATGGAACCACTCGTAATACCTTTGAGAAGCTGATAAATCTGGAGTTGCTATCTGTTCATTTGGATTATCTGGATGACTTCTCTTCTGTGATTAGCTGCATTAGGAGCTTTCCTAAAGTTGAAACACTAAAAATCACTGTAAGTAACTCATATCTATGGTGGGTCGGTGGGATCTCTGTCTCAACCTATATAATTTACTCTGTAACTCAAAATTGGGTAAAATATGTATTTAAGTGTCCATCTTGAGTATTAAGTAGATGTATCTATGTTTTTGGTTGAAAGTGTCTATTACCCTTGTCGGAGTGTCAAGGTTCCGAGATGGATACCTGAGATAAGTGAAGATTTCTGGTACTGTGGTATTGATTCACTGTTATGAATTTATCAACAAATAATTAAATAAGGTAATTAAGTGAAGTTCTAGTGCTTTTTACCATTCGCAATTGTATCTTAAAATTATGAAATCTATATTTGTACCAAATTTATATTACAGAGTATAGTTATAACATGTGAATTCCACTAAATACTTTTAGGTTGTGTTTGGATATACTCGATTCATTTCAAATTGAAAGATTTCAATTTCAGAATTTGAATTCTATTCCGAAATATTTGTTTGGAAAATAGTAGAATTTCAATTCCTAGATAATTTTTAATTGAAGGAACGAACAAAATTAAAAAAGAAAAATTAACAAACAAAATTGACTAAGTTATAAATGTACTGACTATCAATTTAAAGTTTTAGAATGTTTAATTATAGTCAATTTCTTCAAAAAAAAAAAAAAATCAATTTTATGTTATTTTAATAATATTGTTCTCTTTTTTATTATTAAAATTGTAGTTTGATTGTTTTATATGAATCCAAATTCAAAGCTTCTACTTAAGATTATAAACCCCAATTTTTTCCCCAATTTGATTATTAGAATGAAAAATGATGAAATTACCGTAACTTAATTTAGATGAAACTAAAGCTTCAATCTAACAAAACAATCTTGTAAACAAAGTAATGATGTATTTGGGGGAGGCGACGGCGGCGGTGGCGCGGCCTTGCTACAACGGCTGCGACGGCGGAGGTGGCTTAGGCGGTGTTGCAATGGAGTCTGGTGATTGGACCTGGTGGTTGAAGTATTTAAGCGATGGTGGAGAAGGGAGAATCGTGGTAGCAACTATGATGATTGAGGACAGTGAGAAAAACCAGGATTTGAAATAACGTCGATTGTATTGGAATTTCAAATTCTTAAAGCTACAGTTATGTTTGTAAGGGCTTGGATTTGGGCTAAATACAAATCCAAATTCTTAAGTTATCCAAACAACTTATTTTGCCCAATTCTAGGATTTTAAATTAAATCCTTAAATCCAAACATAAAATTAGATAATTTCAAGCACAAATCTTGCTGGACGTTTGGTGGACTCCAATTCTGATTTTAGATTACACCACCTCAGTTGTGCCAAGTTGTAATTCTGAGTGCTTGAGCGATTATCAGTACATACACCCCTCCTCAAGAAGAATTCTCGCTCAAGGATGTTAATGCAATTAAATCAGTTTTGTAGAGCATCACAAATGGTGGTAGTCATCTGTTCAAACTTCAGAGAACACATTGCCAAAGAGATCTGTTCATGTTGCTACCTCACTTCTACTTCAGATTTGTCTTCTGATCCTGCTTAAGAGAGTAGTGACTGGTATTACTTTTTTTTTCGTAAGTAGCCAACAAGGGAGTGAATGAATCAATGAATGATCCTGTTTCGGGTGAAAACAATGGGACCTTGCCGAAGGTCCGCTGAAATGGAGAAGGCTGGATTCGGTCCAAGTTATGTTGGGCCGAAGATTTCCTGCACAGTAAACACACGTAAACTAGCCTCGGGGGTGTTGCCGAGGAAGGCCCCTCCGATGCTAAAGTCAGTACAATGTGTAAGAAGAAGACACTATGCAAGAGAGTTTGTTGCTTGAGGCTTTTATGGAATATATCAGAATATATGAATGAACATATGAATCTATGAATGAATCAGGATGAATCCCCCCTTGAATCTATCAATATGATGCTTTATACCTCATTATACATGGAAAGGTTGGGCCTTAGCCCAATTGGCTTGCTTTGTGGGCTGACCTTTGACTTTAGCACAATTGGAGAGTTGAACCTTGACCTTGGGCTTTTAATTGGATCATTTAGTGCTTAGGCCCAATTGGACTAAATTGGACCCAAACAACTTGCCCCCCAGACCCGATTTGGAAGGATGACGGGTCGGGTTTGATTTAATTCAGAAAAGGAAGGAAGTAAATGATTTAATTAATCCAAAAATTTGAATTTAAACCGTAATTAATGAGATAACAACGATTAATGATTGTGGAAGTTGGACGGATAATGGGCAGTTTAATCACAAGATCATGTGTTTAACGGTTACTTAGTGGAGTATTTAAGAGAAATTAAAACGCAGACTCCTCGTATCCCGTACCTGGAGATATAAACAGAGGCGCGTCATCTCTCCTCACTTATTCACCAACACAAACCCAGAATTCTCGAGAGAGAAACCAAGAACCCGCATCGAAACTTCGCAAATTCCCCGAGCATTAAGCTTAGAAACTGAGACTTGCCACTACGAACTCGTAAATCGGCAACTTTCGCTTCAGATTAAGGTAAATTCCTTTGATTTCAGTTTATTTTTCTTCGAATTCGAACTCCTTCCCCTTTTCTTTCGACTTTTTTCTTCGAAATAATCAATGGCAAGAGGAGTTAGAGGTAGAGCCCGTGCTCCAAGAAGAGCAAGGCCGATTCCCGATCCTAGGAACAGGATTGGGACCTGGAATGGACAAAGGCCAGAGTCTGACCCTGCTGAAGGGATTAGGGCGACTCCCCTTTCCTCGGCTCCTCCTCAGAGAACGGAGGAGCCGAGCGCTTCTGGACGGGATGATGAAGTTCCCGCTGTCCTTTGGGATATCCTCCCCGGGTTTTCAGAATGGGAGAATGCCGAAGTTGCTTCGGCCATGATAAAGAACCGCCCCTACCCATGGTGGGTGGAGAATGCCGATCAATATCGATTTGCCGAGCAAATTGAGTTGCATTACGGCATTTTTGAAGCTGATGGGTATTGGTGCCGAATGCCCTCGGCCTCCGATAGAATCCATCGTCCACCCCCGGGGTATGTGGGGGTGTACACAAGACAGCTTCAGTACGGGCTGAGGTTCCCTTTGGACGTATTCGTCCGAGACTTGCTGATCCATTACAACATCTCTCTATGTCAGTTAACTCCCACCAGCATCCGAAGGGTGATGACATACTTATGGGTCTGCAAGTTCTTCAAGTACGTGCCGAACCTGCACTGCTTCAAAAAGCTCCATCGGCTAGTGCCAAATATTCAAAGTGGGCACGGAAGCCATGATTCTGGGTGGTACCGGATTGAGTCCCGGCCCCAATACCTAACCATGTGGCCAAACGACTCTTCAGACAAGGACGGGAGAGGTCAATGGATTTGGGTTAGGGCACCCACAGATCCGGGCCACCCTTGCGTCTTCAGCGCTCCCCGGTACCTCGCTGAGCCTGATCCCGAAATGGGAAGTCTAGGTCCCCCCGCAGATAACGGGGCGGATCCGAACCTGGATCCGCAACATATCTTCGGCAAGCTGCCGAACCGGGGGGCAGTGGCTGAATGCAGCATATCCCGGAGACTTGGCTCCCCGATACGCATTACGTTTTCCAAGAGAACATGCTAGCAGCTGTTGGCCTCAGCCGAAAGTTTAAGGATGGTAAGCTTCTTCGGCTGGGGCCGAGGCTTTTTAACTATCTCTTTTTCTTCTCTCGCTTCGCTTTTTTATGCTGTGCCAACCTATCTGAGCTAACCTTTCCCCTTTCCTTTTTTCAGAGCGGGACGAGACCAACGTTGGCATTAACTACGCTCGTCTTGGTGTCAACCGAGAACGAGTTGTAACTGAACGGGCCCCGTCTATCACTGAGCCGAGGCATAGGGAAGTTCATCTAGACTCTTCCCACTTCCAAATTGAGGCTGTTGCTCTGTATCAGAGGCAGAAGCCTTGGTGGAAGAAGAGAGACCCCTGGTTTCAGCTGCTGGACGAAGAAGCTGAAGCTGCCCGCACAGCCGAAGAGGTTGCACGGGTTCTCGAAGCTTGCGAAGGAGGAGAAGGGTCCTCCAGAGCTGCTGAAGCAGAAGCTGCAACTAGAGCAGCTGAAGAAGACGAGGCTTTGCTGAAGACCTCAGTGAGCTTTCAGACTTAACTTTTTCTTTTTTTCTTTTCTTCTTTTTTTTTTTTACTCACATTCTTCCTCCCCCCTATCTGTTACAGTCTGAAGAGAGTAACAGACACAGAGAAGGGAAAGCTCCTGCTCGTCCCGAAGACCAAATACAAGGAGAGTCTTCAGACTCAGATATGGACGAGCAGCCCCTTCTGAAAAGGCGCCGAAGGATGGCCATCATCGACCCTCATGACTTTCAGAGGAGGCCGATGACCATCGGCGTTGCAATAAGGGAACCCGAGGAAGGCAATGGATCGCCGAGGGTTCCCCGGCGACCACCCCAATCACCTCAAAAGACCCCTCCGCCACCTCCTAAGATGGAGGTGGATCAGAGAACTCCCGAATCTAAGGGAGGGGTCCAAGAAGAAATTAAGGAGAGTGCTGCTGAGCACGAAAACAAGGATGCCGTGATGTCCAGTGCTGAGGGCTTCACGGCAGACATCGCAAGAGAGGTTGAGGCTTTCGTCCTCACCCCTGAAGAAGAGGAGGTCATAGTAATTGACTCCTCTGAGAAGGATGATGCTGAGCCATCCAAAGCTAATCAAGCTCCATCGTCATCCTTCCCTTCTTTCCAGACTCTGCAATCTGGAGAAATGGGTTTCTCGGCCCCCCGAATTCCAATCCCAGACCACATCTGGGACCTCATATGGGGTCAGAACCGAGAAGGAGCTGCAGCCTACTTCGGCGATTTTGCTGGCATGTCCGAAGTAGATAGGGCAAGGATCTGGTCGCTGAAGGCCACTGCTGGGATGGGCGAATCCAGCAGATCAGTTCCTGACCCAGCCAGGTCTAACCAACTGCTGATGATGTAGGTAATTTTCCTTGTCTTCATTTCCTCTGAAATCCAGCTCTATATATTTTTTTTTATTTATTATTTATTTATTTTTTTTGTCTTCCTGTTTTCAGTTCGTGCACAATCAGACTCTCACTGTAGAGCTGATAGATACCCTACAAGATAGGGTAGACGCTGCTGTGCACGACAAGAAGGTGGCTGAAGAGGAATTAAAGCTTGCTAAGCTGAAGCAAGCAGCAGCTGAAGAGAAGCAGCAGAAGGGTGAGGAGTATGAGAAAAGAGCTGCTGAAGCCCTCAAAACCTTCTGCGACGCTATGGAGAAGGAAGTTTTTCCCCCACTGATGGAAGGGGAAAAATTCCTCCAGGAGCATATGGGAGTGGACGTCTCCAAATTCAAGGCTGTTGTTGAGAGCCGTATTCAGGAAGGAGCTGCTGCACAAGCTGAAGTGCAGCAACGTCTAGAAGCTCTTGAAGCTAGCCGAATGGCTGCTGAAGAGCTGCTCCGGGCCAAAGATGTCCAACTCTCAGAGGCTGCTGCTGCTGCCGAAGCTCAGAGAGCTAAACTCCATGAGGCTGAGGATCAACTGATGACACAAAAAGTTGAAGTGGCCCAAGCTCAGACAAAGGCTTCCCAAGTTCAGCAGGAGCTGAATGAGCTGAAAGGTTCCTCCTCCAAGCTCGCTGATGAGCTGAAGAAATCCAAGGAAGACTTGGAGGAGACCCAGAAGAAGTTGGCTGATGCTGAGGCTCTACTCAAAGTCCGTGTCTATACCCAAGAGGAATATGAGATGGGTTTCAGAAACGGGTTCCGAGTATGCCGAAGAGTCTGCCTTCATGCTGAACCGAAGCTGGACTGGTCTAAATGTGCTTAATGGGTCCAGAATCCCGAAGACCCTCATATGAAGTATGCAACTCCAGCCAAAGCTGAAATCCTTAAGGCTGAGGAAGCCGAAGAGGAAGCTGAGAGAATGGAGTTGGAAGCTGAACAGAGGGAAAGGGAGGCTCGGCAGAGTGCAAAGCCCGCTTCTTCTGCTGCTGGGGCTGAGGCCACCATGGGGCTCAACGCTGATCAGTCTGATCCTCAGGCTGAAGCATAGGAACTCGGGCAGTCGTCTTCAGAATCTTGCGGTTCATCATGTGCTTAACTTTAGACTTGCCGCTTTCTGATTTTTTTGCCTTGTTTTTTGCTTCAGCTTGCCTTGTCGTACAGCAGTTTATTTTTTTTTGCTTATGTACGTATTTCGGCAGCTGTTATTTTCCGCTTGTGGGCGGCTGCCGATACAGTTTAATTGAACTTGTAGCTCAATTTCTGAGCATGAATTATATATCTGATATTCTTTTCTTCAGTTGCTTTGTTTTTGAATGCTTTACTGTTTCTGTTTCTTCAATTCTGCCGTACATACTTGCACTGAGAGTGCTTCTTGCCCCCCAGAAATTGAAGTATGACTTCAGCGGAATAAGCAATTTCTTCATTTCTTCAAAATGGGTATCCGAAACACAGGGCCAACTGAAGGCAATGCTTCTGGGATACAAGTCTTACTGAAGATTGACTTCATCTGAAAGTTGGATATCCGAAACACAGGGCCAACTGAAGGCAATGCTTTGGATATTAGCTTTCTGGGATACAAGGCTCAGTTAAGGCAATATCCCAGAATTGTCCATGGACTAATGTCTTTGGAGAACAAGTCTTACTGAAGTTTGACTTCAGCTGAAAGACCAGTGTTCTTTAAAAAGACGCATATCTGAAACACAGGGCCAACTTAAGGCAATGTTTCAGATAATGGCTCTCTGGGATACAAGGCTCAGTTAAGGCAATATCCCAGAATTGTCGATGGACTAACCTCTTTGGAACAAGTCTTACTGAAGCTTGACTTCAGCTGAAAGACCAGTGTTCTTTTAAAAAGACGAGTTTTGTCAGCAATCTGAAACCCAGTTACCCGAAGACGAAGGTTTCAGACGAGGCTGATATAAAAATTTTCAACTGTTGCTGTTATCCTTGATTTTCTGTCTATCTTTGAAAAATGGATACCCGAAACACAGGGCCAACTTAAGGCAATGTTTCGGATAATGGCTCTCTGGGATACAAGGCTCAGTTAAGGCAATATCCCAGAATTGTCCATGGACTCATGTCTTTGGAGAACAAGTCTTACTGAAGTTTGACTTCAGCTGAAAGACCAGTGTTCTTTAAAAAGACGAGTTTTGTCAGCAATCTGAAACCCAGTTACCCGAAGGCGAAGGTTTCAGACGAGGCTGAATAAAAAACCCTTAAAGAGTAGATAGAACAAAAAAAATTTTGAAAGGATAATAAGTTGCAAACATTTATATAAATGGCGGCTCCAAGGCCTTTCATTAGTTCAAAATGTACTTATAAAGATTGTTCTGCCCCGAAGGGTTTACACATGGTATTTTTTCAGTACATCAGCGTTCCAGTGATTTTTCAACTCAGTTCCATCCAACTGCCGAAGTCGGTATGTCCCTGGCTGAAGCTCATCATAAATTTCATAAGGTCCTTCCCATGCAGCTGAGAGTTTCCCATGGATTCGGCCTTTCTGAACTGCAGCAGCATTCCGAAGGACAAGGTCTCCAATTTTGAGAGGCCTTGCATGGACCCTTCGGTTATAAAATTTGCTGATTCTCTGCTTATAGGCGGCCATTCTATCTCGGGCTGAGTCTCTTACTTCGTCGAGGAAATCAAGAGATTCCCTCATCAGTCGCTCATTCTCAGCCGAGAAGTGGTGCACTCGAAGGCTCTCAGAGCCAATTTCCACTGGAAGGACGGCTTCGGCACCATACACCATTTCAAAAGGTGAGTGGCCCGTTGCCTCTTTTTCAGTTGTCCGAAGGGACCAAAGGGTTCCAGGGAGCTCCTCTAGCCATTTGGACTTTTGATCTTCCACCCTCTTCTTGAGGGCATTTAAGATCTGTTTATTTGCAGCCTCGGCTTGTCCGTTACTTTGCGGGTGGCATACCGTTGAATATGCCAGTCTGATGCCGAACTGATCTGTATACCGCTTCAGCGGTAAGTTATCAAATTGCCTCCCATGATCGAAGACAAATACTCTCGGGATGCCAAAGCGAGTGATGATATTCTGCCAGATAAATTTTCTGACAGTTTGCTCTGTAATGTTCGAGGCTGCTTCGGCCTCGATCCATTTACTGAAGTAGTCGACACCAACTATCAGCCATTTTTTCTGGTACACAGCCTCTGGAAATGGTCCCAGTATATCCAGTCCCCATTGGGCAAACGGGAGTGGATTAAGGATCGGCTGAAGATCCCTTGCTGGCTGATGGATAACTGGAGCGTATTTTTGACATTTTTCGCATTTCCGAACCAGCTCCTTAGCATCTGCGATCATGGTGGGCCAGTAATATCCAGCCCTCAATGCCTTGTGGGATAAGGTTCTTCCCCCAATGTGGTTCCCACAGATGCCGAGGTGAATCTCCCGTAGGATATAATCTGCATCTGTTGGTCCCACACATTTCAGCAATGGGGCTGAGAAGGACTTTTTCAGAAGTTCCCCCCTGAAGACAATGAACCTAGAGCTGGTTCTCTTCATCTTGGAGGCCAAAGCTTTATCCTCAGGAGTTTCTCCCCGAAGCTTGAAAGCTAGGATGGGGTCCATCCAACTAGGCTCTGGGTTAGCGCAGCACACTTCAGGTGCTTCGTCGACACTTCTCTCTCGACGCACTTCTACATATACAGATCTGTTCAGCTCGGTAAAAGATGAACTAGCAAGTTTGGAGAGTGCATCGGCTTGAGTATTCTGACCCCTTGGGATCAGCTGAACCTCAAAAGTTTTCAGCTCTGCAATGACTGATTTGATCTTGGCAAGATAAGCTATCTTGGAGGGCTCTTTGGCCTCGTAGCTGCCACTGATCTGATATGCAACTAGCTGAGAGTCTGTTTTTAAGCAGACATGATCGGCTTCCAAGGAGATGCACAATTTTAGGCCGGCGATTGCTGCCTCATACTCGGCTTCATTGTTCGAGGCCTTAAAAGAAAACTTTAGTGCATACTCAAAGGATTTGCCTTTGGGAGAAGTTATCACTACTCCTGCCCCCGAACCGTTTTCGGTGGAAGACCCATCCGTAAACACGGTCCAGACTTTCTTTTCACTGTCTAGCACTTCTTGGTATGAGCATTCGGCCAAGAAATCCGCTAGAGCTTGAGCCTTAATGGCAGCCCTCGGACGGTAGCTGATGCTGAATTCGGTGAGCTCAAAAGCCCACTTGGCTAGCCTACCAGATTTTTCAACCTTGCCGAGAACTTTTTCCAACGGCTGATCAGTTAAGACCACTATCTGATGACAATCAAAATAGGGCCTCAGCTTCCGAGCAGCTACTACTACCGCGAAAGCGACTTTCTCGAGTAGAGGGTAGCGAGTCTCGGCATCCGTCAATGTATGACTGACGAAGTAGATCGGTTGCTGACTCTTACTCTCTTCCTTCAGCAATACTGCGCTGATGGTGGCTGGGCTAACGGCCACATATAGGTACAAAGTTTCTCCTTCAGCTGGGCTTGCCAGCGTTGGGAGTTGAGCCAGATGCTCCCGAAGCTGTTTAAAGGCGTCTTTTTGCTCTTCCTCCCAAACGAGCTCTTTTGTTTTCGGGAGTTTTAGGGCTTTGAAGAAAGGTAACCCCTTATCCGAAGCTCTGGAAATGAACCTCGAGAGGGCTGCCATTCTTCCGGTGAGCCGCTGAACATCCCGCTTCGTTTTCGGCTCAGGAAGGTCGAGCGCCGCTTTGACTTTAGAGGGATTGGCATCAATCCCCCTTTTGCTGACCATGAACCCCAGGAATTTCCCTGACTTCACGCCGAAGACACACTTCTTCGGATTCAGCTTCATTTGATGCTTTCTCAAGGTGGCGAAAGTTTCAGCCAGGTCCTTTACATGGTCCTCTAGTTTTTTGCTTTTGACGATCGAATCGTCAACATAGACTTCCATGTTTCGGCCCTTTTGATCGGCGAAAACTTGATCCACCAGCCTTTGATAGGTTGCCCCCGCATTTTTCAATCCGAAGGGCATCATTTTGTAATTGTACACCCCAGCGTTCGTGACGAATGCTGTCTTGGCTCGATCGTCGGGGTGCATAAAGATCTGATGATACCCCGAGAATGCGTCCATGAAGCTAAGCAAGGCATGGCCACTTGTCGAATCGACTAGCTGATCGATTCTCGGCAAGGGATAGAAATCCTTTGGACAAGCCTTATTTAGGTCCGTGAAGTCAACGCACATCCTCCAGGTACCATTGGGCTTCTGAACCATCACCACATTTGCCAGCCATTCTGGATATTGGCAAGGTTCAATGAATCCTGCCTCCAATAATTTTTTGACCTCGGCTGCGATGTCTCGGTTCTTATTGGCGGAGTAATTCCGCTTCTTTTGCTTAACTGGTCGACACGTCGGGTCAACATTAAGCTTATGGGAGATGAGGTCTGAACTTATCCCGGGCATATCGGCTGCTGAGAAAGCAAACACATCTCTGTTATCCCGAAGGAGCTGAATAAGTTCGCAACGGGTGTTCGGATCAAGGTCCATCCCGATTGTTACACATTTCTCAACGTCTCCTTCGGCCAACTCAACTGTTTCAGTCTGTTGGTCCATGTCCATTGCTGATGGATTGGACTCTTCATAATCTGGCCTGCTGCCAATGTCAGCAGGTGTCCCAGTCTTTTTGTTCTTCGGCTGGCTCTCTGAGTCTTGCGGCTCAGCTGAGGAGCTAGCCTTTTCCCTTTCGGGCCCTTTACCCCTGGGTACAGATCCTTGGGCCGAAGCACTTAGGCCTTTCGGCTTTTTTGTGCTTGGCTCTCTTTCTTTTTCTTTCTCCTCCTCATCCTTGTCGTCATCTGGGCGACTACTGGATGGCTTGAGGTAGTTGCACCTTCGGGCGTCCTTTTGGTTGCCCTGTATCCTTTCGGGGAAGCCGGCGTCTAAGACGTAAATCATCAGCTGATGATAAGTTGAGACGACCCCTTGGATCTCGTGAATTATGGGTCTCTCCAAAATCACGTTGTACACCGAAGGAGCGTGAATGACCAAAAATTCAATCATGACGTTCCGGGCTGCCTCATCGCAACCGATGGTGACAGGAAGTGTCACCTTCCCATCTGGATAAGTTGAAGCCCCATTGAACCCGGATACCGGATAGGGTACCGGCGTAAGGTGCTTGGGCTTCAGCTTAATTTGATTGTAGGTCTTTCGGAACAGAATGTTTGCTCCACTGCCACCGTCAACAAGGACCTTACTGACGTCGTGGTTGGCCACCGTGGCGATGATCACCAACGGATCCTCGTGAGGGAACGTAATCCCCCGGCAGTCGGCGGCTGTGAACGTCATGTTCGGCACCGGCGACTGGGGAGATTGAATGTCAGCGTTGTTCACCTGGTGAGTCAAAGCTCTAAGGTGGCGCTTGTGCTCCCTCCAAGAGTATATTCCTCCCGAGATAACATTGATCGGAGGGAATTTCCCCTCCGGCTTTTTACTGTTTTTTCGGGGGAAATCAAGGTCCTGCCGAGGGTCCTTTGCTGACCTCTCGGATTCTTTTTTCTCGCGGTGATCCGCGATGTATTTTTTCAAGTATCCCTTCCGGACCATGTCCTCTATCTGGTCCTTCAGTTGGATACACTCCTCAGTGTTGTGGCCCGAAGACTCGTGGAACTCACACCACTGATTTTTATTTTTTCGCTGATACCACTCTGGGAGTGGTCTCGGCTTTCGGTAACTCTGCTCCTCCTTCGTCACACTGTAAATTTTGGCGCGTGGAATAGAGAGCGGAGTGTAGGACTCGTATCTGCCTGTGTATGAGGCAAATCTTTCCTTCTTTGGGTCGTTGGCCAAAGATTGCTCCGGGGCCTTTGACTTTCCCTTTGCCTTATGGCCTTGGCCTTCAGACAAGGGTATTTGCCTCTGTTTCCCTCCCCCGGATTGAGGTTGGGTTTTCGCTTTGTTCCATTCTTCGGCTCGGATGAACTTATCCGAAGCACTAAGAGCTTCCTCCAAGGTCTGCGGGGTATGCATGACCATGAAGTCTAGGAACTTTCCTGGCTGAAGGCCATTCTGCATTGCGAAAACGGCTAGCCCCTGGTCCAGCTGGGAGACGCTTGATGACTCGTTACTGAAACGGGTCAGGTAGTCTCGGAGGCTTTCGGTTTCCCCCTGTTGCAGACTCATGAGCTCTGCGGTAGTCTTCTCTCGGCGGTTTGCCGTGGAAAACATGCTCCTGAACTTGGAGGACAGATCATCCCACCCTGTTACGAAGCCTTGCCTTACTCCCTTGGAGATCCACGCTTGCGCGACCCCCTTGAGAGTGGTTGGGAAATATTTGCACCAAGTCGCCTCGGATCTGGGGCAAAGATGCATATGAGTCTCATACGAGGCCACGTGGTCCTTCGGATCCGTGGTCCCGTCATATGTGATGTGCGACGGTATTTTAACCGTGGGTACGCGCTCTTCCAGTATCCATTGCTCGAATGGTGAACTAGCGGGTAGCATAACGGCCTTGCCCTTGTTCCTGGCCGAAGGGACCGCGCTCCGCCCTCTTAGAGAGGTAGGAGTGGTTTTCGTCCCTGGCTGGGAAGTCTGGGCCTCGGCTGCAGGGAACGAGAGGCGACTACGCACGCTCGGTTCCTGGCCGCCGAGTCGGTCAAGGACGCTTCTGCGAACAGTCTCAGGTTCTCGGTGAGTAGATTCTGGCCGAGAAGCTGAGCTGCTGCTCTTATGCGCTTCTGGTCTTGAGGATGAGGATCCTTTTAAAAATTGAGGGTTCTTTTTCCTCTGTTTTTCATTTTTCCAAGAATCCTCCTCCCACTCTTCCAGTTCCCGGAAGGAAGGAAGCTTCCCACCATCATGGTCTAACTTCCTCCGCTGATGCCGGGTATGCGGAGGAGTTCGATCACGAGGTGGTGGCATATTTTGTGCCCTCATCGCCTCCATGAGTACTGCCAGCGCTCTTGCCACCTCTTCCGAGCTGGACCCCGTCAAAGGGGTCCTCGGCCGAGTGTGGGAATGAGGGCGCGCAGCCGATGGTTGGCTTTGGGACACTGAATATGTCCTATGATCGGACTGACCCCTGCTAGACCGAGAGTGGCCCGGCCTATATTGAGAGTCATGAATTACGGGAGATAGGGAATCCTCCTTGTATGATCCTCCCCCCGAGCCGGCACCCTTGGGAGAGTTCCGGTCCGGCGAGGGCGATGGTGTAGGGGTTTTAGGCTTTTCGCCCGCTCCTTGACGGAGGCTTTTGCTCTTGCGGTTCTTAGCCATTGCTGCTAAGATAATTGCAAGATGATCTTGGTTCGGAATTTGGCTTAAAGATTTTTGAAAGTCTTCCCCACAGACGGCGCCAAATTGTTTCGGGTGAAAACAATGGGACCTTGCCGAAGGTCCGCTGAAATGGAGAAGGCTGGATTCGGTCCAAGTTATGTTGGGCCGAAGATTTCCTGCACAGTAAACACACGTAAACTAGCCTCGGGGGTGTTGCCGAGGAAGGCCCCTCCGATGCTAAAGTCAGTACAATGTGTAAGAAGAAGACACTATGCAAGAGAGTTTGTTGCTTGAGGCTTTTATGGAATATATCAGAATATATGAATGAACATATGAATCTATGAATGAATCAGGATGAATCCCCCCTTGAATCTATCAATATGATGCTTTATACCTCATTATACATGGAAAGGTTGGGCCTTAGCCCAATTGGCTTGCTTTGTGGGCTGACCTTTGACTTTAGCACAATTGGAGAGTTGAACCTTGACCTTGGGCTTTTAATTGGATCATTTAGTGCTTAGGCCCAATTGGACTAAATTGGACCCAAACAGATCCTTTGGTTATACATAAGCCTTACAATTATAGTTTTTGGTTTGTGTCTCACTATTGTTTTATTTCATTGGCTTCTAGTTTATATAGTACAAGTGTTGTTACTTTTAAATTTCATAACAGGTTTTTGTGGTTTTTTGTTCAACAAGTCAGGGATTGTGGAAAAGCAGGACTATGAAATTGCTTCTTTGCCATTCCCGGGACAGATTTTGAAGATTGGAAGTGTTGGAGATGAGGCTAAGCATTGAAAAGAGGTTAACAGGTGGAGGGAGTTCTTAGGAAAAATAACAATGAGTGAAGAGCTCGTTATAGAATGTTATTGTTGCAATGCTTGAAACGTCGCAGCACATGTTGCCGGGTAACAATTTTAAATACAAGTACGATAATATTTACTGTAATTTTTTCACATAAATTATATTTATCTTATTTGAATTTGTATTTTATCTTCTATGAACTTTTACATTCTTATCTTATATTCTTATCCATCGTAGGATCATCTTATACTTCGACTTATACCCTGCATTATTACTAGATGGAAGCCCGTGTGATGCACGATCTTTTCATCTAAGATTTTGAATTATTTAAATTATTGTATTTAATAATTTCAGACAAAATTACAAAAGTTTAATATTTTTTTTTACTATAATTTATGATGAGTTTATTAAATATAAATAAATTGTAAATATGATATTTTTTTCCGTTATATAAAATCTTTAATCTGAAATGATAAATTTTTAATAATTTAAATTTACCATAACTTTTATTTTGATAGAATCACCAACCTCGTCCACAACAAACCTACTACATCAATGGATAAATTGAACCGTGAAATATTAGCCAAACTGAAATTGATATAAATTAAATCTTTACATTTATATAAAATAAATCAATACATTTACTAATAAATGAAAGATTGTTGCGATATAAAATCAAATCTATGCATTGGAATTTTTTCATCATCTCCAAAGATATCCAAAGCCATCCATATATTAAGTATACAACATCTAATCGTATGCTATTACATAAACAAATAATCGTTAAGTATTGATATAAATTTAAACATAAGATTTTAAAAATATAAATCTAAACATAAGATTTTAAAAATTACCCGGATATTGATGACCTAAAGCTAATACAAAATTACTAACACAAAATTCGCTTGATGGGATTTTGTGATATGATATTTTATTTGTATCGTATGATGTATTAGATCTGTATGTAAAAAAAAAACATTTCGTAAATAAAACATAAACATATAATCGTTGAGTATCCCAAATTAATACAATGTAAGTAATAATTAGAAATACTAATTTAAACATAGGATTTAAAAATTTAAGCTAAAAATTACCCGGCCATTGATGACCAAAAATTAACACAAAATTACTAACACAAAATTCGCTTGATGGGGTTTTTTATTGATACGAAATTTTGTTTGTCATATGAGGTGTTAGATCTGCACGTAAAAAAACATTTAGTAAATAAACATAAACATATAATCGTTGAGTATCCCAAATTAATACAATATAAGTAATAATTAGAAATATTAATTTGAACATAGGATTTTAAAAATTAAGCTAAAAATAACCAGGCCATTGATGACCAAAAATTAACACACAATTTGCTTGATGGGTTTTTTTTTTATTTATACGAAATTTTATTTGTGTCGTACGATGCGTCATTTTATAGTGGTAGGTATCACAAATTTTAATTTAATTATAATTAACGAACAATTTGTATTTCTTATCATAAATACTATCAAAATTTATCTTATAATGATAAGTATCAAACATTTTATAAGCGTTTATCATTTAAATATTTTTTAGTATATTTGTTTTGGATTTCTTATACTCGTAGTATTGAATTAATAAATTTATCTTTTCCTATAATTTTACTTTATTTTTTTCATTAAAATAATTTAATTCGTGGATTATAATCTACGTGGTATTAAAATTTTAGATATATCAAATCTAATTCGTTACTTTTATCTAGGTGGCGACATAATTTTTTAATTAAAAAATAAAATACAAATCTTTCTTATTATTGGTCGAAATAAGTATATTTCTTACGTGCCGCTCCGAAGCCCTCTAAAAATGCCTACTTTATTTATATATACTAGATGGAAGCCCGTGCATTGCACGGTTTTTTCATCTATTTTTAATTATTTGATTTATTTTATTTAATAATTTTAGACAACAAAAGTTTAATATATTTTTTTACTATAATTTATAATGAATTTATTAAAAATAAATAAATTGTAAATATGATATTTTTTTCGTTATATAAAATCTTTAATGTGAAATGATAAATTTTTTATAATTTAAATCCTAAATCATTATTCATTGTTTTACCATATCTTTTATTTTGATAGAATCACCAACCTCGTCTACAACCAACCTACTACATCAATGGATAAAAATGTTATTCAAGCTGAAATTGATATAAATTAAATCTTCACATTTATATAAAATAAATCAATATATTTACTAATAAATGATATTTACTAATAAATGAAAAATTGTTGCAATATAAAATCAAATCTATGCATTGGAATTTTTTCATCATCTTTAAAAATAACCAAAGTCATCCATATATTAAGTATATAACATCTAATCGTATGCCATTATATAAACAAATAATTGTTAAGTATCCTAAATAAATACAATGTAACTAATAATAACAAATATAAATGTAAACATAAGATTTTAAAAATTACCCGGACATTGGTGACCTAAAACTAACACAAAATACGCTTGATGGGGTATTGTATTGATACGAACTTTTATTTTTGTCGTATGATGTGTTAGATCTGCATGTAAAAAAAACATTTAGTAAATAAAACATAATCATATAATCGTTGAGTATCCCAAATTAATACAATGTAAGTAATAATTAGAAATACTAATTTAAACATAGGATTTTAAAAATTAAGCTAAAAATTACCCGACCATTGATGACCAAAAATTAACACAAAATTACTAACACAAAATTCGCTTGATGAGGTTTTTTATTGATTCAAAATTTTGTTTGTGTCGTATGATGTGTCAATTTATAATGGTAGGTATCACAAATTTTAATTTAATTATAATTAACAAATAATTTGTATTTCTTATCATAAATACTATCAAAATTTATCTTATATGATAGGTTTCAAACTTTATTATAAGCGTTTATCATTTAAATATTTTTTAGTGTATTTTTTTTGGATTTCTTATACTCGTAGTATTGAATGAATAAATTTATCTTTTCCTATATTTTTACTTTATTTTTTTTATTAAAATAATTTAATTTGTGGATTATAATCTACGTGACATTAAAACTTTAGATATATCAAATCTAATTCGTTATTTTTATCTAGGTGGCGATGCACGATTTTTATTTTCATACATAAATCTCAAGAAAAGATATTTTCCTATAGACTCCAAGTTTATATATATATAATTATTTGATTTATTTTACTATTTAATAATTTTAGAAGAAAAAAACACATAATAATTTAATTAAAGTGTTATTATTGCCTATTACAAAAGTATAATTTTATTTTTTTAATGTAATTTATTATGCGACTTTATTTATTGTTGTTTTGTATTTTATTCGTTGTTGTTAGTTATATGACAACTGAATTTAATAGTATGAATAAATTGTAAATATGATATCTAAAAAAATAAATTGTACATATGATATTTTATCGATTACATATTAGGTTAAATCTTTAATGTGAAAAGATAATTTTTTTTTTCATTTTTTGTAATTTTAATCCTAAATCATTATTAGTTGCTCTTTAAAAAATAGAAATAATAAAAAATAATAAAAACATGTATACTATTTATCTTCTATTACAATAGAATCACCTACTTCGTTCACACCCATATCTCATCCATCTAATAAAAGTGGATAAATAAAATACGTTAGCAAAAAAAATCTAATATATATAAATAAAATAGATATTTTTTGAGAACATTTGGAGCGCCACGTAAGAAATATACTTATTTCGACCAATAAGAAGAAAAATTTGTATTTTATTTTTGAATTAAAAAATTATGTCGCCAACTAGATAAAAGTAACGAATTAGATTTGATATATCTAAAATTTTAATGCCACGTAGATTATAATCCATGAATTAAATTATTTTAATGAAAAAAAAATAAAGTAAAAATATAGGAAAAGATAAATTTATTAATTCAATACTACGAGTATAAAAAATCCAAAAAAATTATACTAAAAAAAATGATAAATGCTTATAATAAAGTTTGATACCTATCATTATAAGATAAATTTTGATAGTATTTATGATAAGAAATACAAATTGTTCGTTAATTATAAATTAAATTAAAATTTGTGAAACCTACCATTATAAATTGACACATCATGCGACACAAACAAAATTTCGTATCAATAAATAACCCATCAAGTGAATTTTGTGTTAGTAATTTTGTGTTGATTTTTGGTCATCAATGGCCGGGTAATTTTTAGCTTAATTTTTAAAATCCTATGTTTAAATTAGTATTTCTAATTTACATTGTATTAATTTGGGATACTCAACGATATATGTTTATGTTTTATTTACTAAATGGTTTTTTACATGCACATTTAACACATCATACGACACATATAAAATTTCGTATCAATGCAAACCCCATCAAGCAAATTTTGTGTTAGTAATTTTGTGTTAATTTTAGGTCATTAATGTTCAGGTAATTTTTAAAATCTTATGTTTAAATTTATATTTGTAATTATTAATTACATTGTATTTATTTAGGATATTTAACGATTATTTGTTTATATAATGGCATACGATTAGATGTTGTATACTTAATATATGGATGGCATTGGTTATTTTTGGAGATGATGAAAAAATTCCAATGCATAGATTTGATTTTATATCACAACAATTTTTCGTTTATTGGTAAATATATTGATTTATTATATAAATGTAAGGATTTAATTTATATCATCAATTTCAGTTTGGCTAACATTTCACGGTTCATTTTATCCATTGATGTAGTAGGTTGGTTGTGGACGATTTTGGTGATTCTATCGAAATTAAAGATATGGTAAAACAATGAATAATAATTTACGATTTAAATTATTAGAAATTTATCATTTCACTTTAAAGGATTTTATATAACGGAAAAAAAAATCATATTTACAATTTATTTATATTAATTATAAATTATAGTAAAAAAAATATTAAACTTTTTAAATTTTGTCTAAAATTATTAAATACAATAAATCAAATAATTAAAAAATCTTAGATGAAAAAACCGTGCATCGCACGGGCTTCCATCTAGTATTATATAAAATTACCCGTTCTAGTCTTATAAAATAAATCAATATATTTACCAGGAAGTGAATAATTGTTGTGAAATTAATCTAAAAATTGTAATTATACAAAATTAAATCTATGCATTGGAATTTTTTCATCGTCCCCAATCGCCCAAACAATAGTATTTTGGAAAATTGAATCATTATTTTGTTGTCGCTGACAATGCGTACGATATTGTTTCTTATTTGTAATGACTGAAAAGTATCTAATGGAGTAAACTTTTCCTTTAATCAATTTTGAACAAAATTGTAGAACAAAGTTGACTTTAATTGAGGCATGAACGCAATTACCCTGTAATTAAAAATAAAAAATTATGTTAATTTTTATGACTTAATTAAGCTACCTAAGTCACAAAATTTGTTTTAATCATAAAATTAATTGATAAAAACTAAAAGGTTCATTAAAAGATTTAATAAATGTAAACGATTTATAAAGATATAATACCTCCTCATCCAATAGGATCATTAGGCGAGAAACTCGTACTTTGATATTCCAAAGATTTTTGCTCGAATATAATTCTCTGATTAAATTAGATCTGCATGTAAAACAAAATTCAGTAAACAAAACATAAACATATAATCATTAAGTATCCCAATAAACACAATTTAAGTAATAATAATCACAAATATACATTTAAACATGGGTTTTAAAAATTAGGCTAAGAATTACCCAGCCATTGATGACCTAATAAAACTGACACAAAATTAATGACACAAAATTTGCTTGGTTTGGTTTTGTATTGATACGAAATTTTGTTGGTGTCATAGGATGTGTCAATTTATAATGGTAAATATCACAAATTTTAATTTAATTACAATTAAGGAATAATTTTTATTTCTTATCCTAAACACTATCAAAATTTATCTTACAATAGTAGGTATATAAATACTATATCTAAAGATGATTGTTTTAAAAGATATTTTTAGTTTTTTAAATAAATTAAATCTTAATTGTTAGTGTCATAGGATGTGTCAATTAAATCCTCTTATAAGATAAATTTTGAAATTACTATAATATTGGATGTAAGCCCGTGCGATGCACGATTTTTTTATACATAAATCTCAAGAAAAGATTATTTTCTTAATTTAACCCTATAATTTTTTTTAATTATTTTGCTTGTTAGAAAACGGATTATTTGTTTTATTTTTATGCAACTTATAATGCGACCTTAATTTACTTAATATTAGTTATATGAAAATTATAAGTATGATAAATATTAGAATAAAATCATAATCCTATTCGTATTTTTTTAACCTATGATTCGTCTGTATAACGAAACACGTTGTTCCACTATACATATATAGTTATAGAATCACTATTTTTCTTTCACAAAAAATAACTTAGACCACCATTATTCTTTTACTCCGTATCAACTTTATACAATAAAAAATTAATAAAGAAAACCCAAAACTATAGGGTTAAAATAAAGACGGTGGGAGTAATAGTATAAAATATGACTTTATGAATTTTTAAATAGTTAAATGAAATATATATATATATATATATATATATATATATATATATATATATATATACTACCAAGAGTGTTGCATTACTAAAATTAATCTAATTGAATAAAATTAAATCTTTATAATGAAATTTCATTATCATATAATGTCCTTAATAATAGAGTTATATGTATACACTACTACAATGATTTTTACAATAATAATATAGATATTCTACCAGAAATTATAATACATAAAAAAATCAAAATTATCAGAGACATCTCTTACAATCTTTAATTTTTTTCCCTACTATTGTAACATTATAGTTGACTTGGGGCCTATTCAGATTTACTGAACTAAACTGAATTGATTGAAGCTAAACTGAATATTTTATAAGAGAAGGAAATTAGGAATTGAAAATAAGCTGAAGAGAATAGGCCCTTACTTTTCCAATCCACACATTTCTCTTTTGGATTTATAAGTGCTTGAAGAAATTTCTTTCAATTGGCGCATGGACATAATCCCTTCAAATACAGAATAATTAATATTAAGTTACAATTAAGTTGTTTAACAAAATTTAATACGATAAGTAACATAATTAGATTAGGTAAAATAAAACAAAACATACATCTTATAAAATAATGAATAACAATCAATTTATTTTGTTTACCATCAGAAAGCCTTGATATACTTACATTATTTCCAATATTTTTTGTTAATCAACGAATTAGACCTGAAAAAATTCACACCATGAAAAAGTGTAGATAAATAATATTCCCATGTTTGTGTTTTTTGTATAGTATATATATATTGTGTATTTACAATTGGAAAAAAAATCAAAATTATATTTTTGAGAGGATGTATACAAATCTTTAATATCATCCTATCTTATATATTTGTGGAGTAGCAAATAAATCTCTTATAAAAATTTTATCTAATCATGAAATGGGTTGCTAGATAAGATAAAAATTGAACATTATTGTGTTTTTTTTTGAAGAATATTGATAAAGACTGAACGTTATTGTTATTTTTTTTTTTGAAGAATATTGATTTTTTTTTTTAAAATTGAAGAATATTAGTTAATTATTAATAATTTAAATTTCTTTTAAAATGTTTTTTTTTTAAAAATTGATTAACGTTTTCTTAATAACAAAATGAACATATATTTTCCTTTTTCAAATAATTAATTTTAAAGTGTTTGTATATAATAATTGTATAATTTATAGTTTTTTTTAAAATTAAATCCTAATATCAAAAGATCATCTTTTAAAAAAGATAATTTTTAGGTTTAAAATAATTTAAATCTTAATAAATCATTATTCGTCGTTTTTACCTACGTGGAAATTTTTTTAAATTTCATTCGTCACTTTTGCTTATGTGGCGAGTGAATTTTTTAATTCTAAAATAAAATAAAAATCTAACTTTTAATTGGTTGAAATAATAACTTTGCTTATGTGGCGCGCCGGATGCGAAAAATGCCTACTTTATTTATATATATTAGATATTAGATTAGATTATTGGACTTGTATTAGGTGTTACCCTATTTTATCTTTTTTTTTTTTTTTTTTTTTTTTTTTTTGAGAAAATTATCCTATTTTATTTTGTTTGAACTTATTTGCTCTTATTTAAATTTATTAGCTTTTATAATTTTATCTTAGTATACATCTATCTATAAACTTCACAAACATTCAGTATATTTTTAAGCGTTTGTTAGGGCTGCAATGTTATCATGTACTCTGTATAGTATAAAAGAGAAAATTAAATTAGGTTGGTTTAGAACACTATAGCATTGCAATTAGAGAAATTAGGAGTATACTAATGGTTTCTCCATCTGAGTTTTCTAGCAATACCAGTATTATGGAAGATAAACAAGATTTAATCAGCAATTTGCCAAATAATGTCATTGACAAGATCATAGAAATCTTGCCACTATCCGATGCAGCCAAGATGGGTGTGTTGTCTAGAAATTGGAGGAACTATTGGTTGAATCTTGGTAGCCTTGTTTTTGATGCTGATTTTTCGAAATCGCAGCGCGATGACAATGGAAAACTAGATTGGTCGAAGTACCACTCCATCATCAGCAATATACTCTTTCGACACCATGGTCACATTCATACGTTCCGTCTTTACATCCCGAAGGACAAAACTGTTTGTGAAGAAACACTTAATTTTAGTCCTTGGTTATCTTTTCTTTCACGGAATGGTGTCAAAAAGCTTGTACTTCTGAATCAGCTTGTTACTATATTACCTTTGCCATCTTATATATTTTCTTTCAAGTTAGAAGAGATGACGCTAGGTTATTTCACTTTGAATCCTCCACTTGCTGACTTTAAGCGGTTTGAACGGCTATGGAAACTTGTACTTTGCGAAATGAAATTCAACATTGACATCGGGAGTTTGATTGCGAATTGCCCCAATCTTGCTAGGTTAAAGCTAATGCACTGCACCGGTATAAACCATCTTGCTATAGATGCGCCAAAACTCAAAAACTTAACTCTCAAAGGCAAACTTGGATCCTTGGATTTTAAAAATGTTCCTACCCTTGTCATATTAGAATTAGCCATGGAAGGCGAATGGGATAACCGTTTATGTACACAATTAGCTGATGCCTTCAAGAATATTGCAACTTCCTGTAAACTCACGTTTCTCCAAATTGGGCTTAGTTTGTCTAAGGTAAATTATATGGCAAAAAAGATATATATTCCCTCTATCTCTATTTTATTTATTTATTTATTTATTTTTAACGAGTTGCTCCTTAATTTTGATGGATGGTTTTGTTGTGCAAGTTCTTGGCTGCAGGTGGTATAATGAGATCCCTTCCATTAGCACTCACACAGGTAAACGAGTTATACTTCGTCGACAAAGACTTGGATAACTATGGTGTATTTTCTTGCACGTTTGGCTTTAATTCAAAGCTGCCCATCAATTGAAAAGCTTGGAATTTCTGTAAGTAGCTAAATCATATATACTTCTAATCTACCTCCGTATTTTTAGTTAAAATGTATTCTTTTTTGGAAAATTTCTTTTTAGTTGAAATGTCAATTTTACCCTCACCAATTTTCCCAACTCATCTTCTCTCTCCTCACTTTAGCAAAGACTGATTTCTCAATTGTCACTCCTCCATTATCTTCCCACTCCATTACCTCCATCATCAAATTCATCACCATGAAACCATCACCGTCACAGCAACCACCACCACCGCCCAAAACCGCATACTCCGTAGAGGATAAAACCTTCAAACGTATATAAAACATATGAAAATTTCAGCTAGCTAATTAATTTGTGCTTTTTTTTTATTTAATTGCTAAAAGAAAAAAAAAATCAGAAGGTGAGATGAGCAAGAATGGAGGTGCAGACCGTGAGTCGAGGAGGGAAAAGAAAGATGGTGAATGGTGATGATGAGAGAGAAAGGTAGTACTCCTAGGTGGTACCTGGTATTCTGGTCAGAGTGGGTGGGTAAGTATAAGGGGTAATTTTGTCTTTAACATTCTTTCCCATTTCTCCTAGATATGTGCGCAAAAATTCAACGTGTCAACCAAATAGAAAAGGAGGAAGTATATATTTATGGCATAATTTGAGATTGATAGCGATTATTATGTGCATTGTCCCCTAATAAAATCTCATGCACAGGTTACTCCAAGCAAAAATTTAGATGTTCGGCATAAATATTCTTACGATAACAAGTTCAAGTTGGATCATCTACTTGAGGTGGAATTTGAGGGCATTACAGGGTCACGCGCAGAGGTCAAATTGATTGAATATGTGCTTTCTGTCTCGAATGTTCTTGAAAATTTGTTTATCTTACTTGGAAAGCTTGATTACAATTCAGCGTTTGCGTTGGGAAAAGAATTGAATGGTTTGGAAAGAGCTTCTCCAAAGGTACAAATTGTGTATCTAGAAAAATCAAAGACGTGGCCATGTGAGTATTGTAAGTCTTCTAATTGTAGTTCTCGTACGTAGAATTTAGAGCTATTGAGACTGATTTGAAATCAGTGATTTGGATAAACTACATTTACTTTAACATTTAAAGAGCTGGGAACTTTTTACTTTTATTTATTTTAGATGGATGTGAACTTTTTATTTTTTCCGTTTTAAAGTGATTCAATTTTGGAGACATTACTATGTTTCAAGTATAGTTTAATTCCACCATTGCCACAAGGCCCACAACAAATGTATAAGGCTCATCGTTTCCTTTTATTTAGGCCATGTTTTTTTCACATTAAAAAATGATAATAATATTAGTGAAAAAATCATTTCAGTTTGTAAAATTAAGTTCACTTCAGTAAAATATGTAAGGCTCATCGTCTCTTTTTATTTAGGCTATGACTTTTTGACTGTCCACTGTTCATGAGCTTTAGGTGAGCTGTGATTGTGTCGAGATGTCTTTTTGGCCTTGAGGAATGACTTTTTTGTGTATCTAATAGTTGATTCTTGGAGTAAACTGGATGCCAAAAAGTAATGTAGAGGTGCTATCTTGATGCATGTGGTGCTTGTGGAATAGGAGAAATGAAATGATTTCCAAATAGAAAATCACACGGTTGAGGTGTTCACAAACCCTCCAAGCAGGTTTTAAAGCCTTTGACCAAAGGTGTAATTATTCGTATTACGGAGTATGAATTATCGACCGTCAAGGTCAAGGTCAAGGTCTCAACAACTTGCCTGGGAATCAAAAATTCATATTCATGATAGATCCATAGCACCTTGTAATTCCACTAATAAATGTGACGCTTCGTAGAATATATTGCAAGTACAGCGCATTTTTTTTCTAAATTGTTTTCCCATCTAATTCAAATTATACTCAATTTGGAAAACTACGTCTATTAATTGGTACTTGAACATAATACGAACTTATAATTACTCTGTACTATGTATCCAAAGCAAGCATTTTATGATTCATTCTCATCCATTACAACTTTCTTCTTCAAACTTTTCAAATGGTTTCTCCTTCAAAGATATCTACAAATGTCGAAGGCAGACATGATCGCATCAGCAATCTGCCAGTGGTACTTGCTGATAAGATACTCGAACTGCTGCCACTTAACGAAGCAGCCAAGATGAGTGTGTTGTCCAAACAATGGAGGACCAATTGGTGCTGTCTTAAGAAACTTGTTTTCAATACGGATTTCTGGGATCGGCAGAGTTGCAACTGCAATGATGTAGAATTAGAGTGGGAAACATACACCAGCATCGTCAGCAATATCTTCCTCCACCACCTTGGACCTTACACGAGTTCTACCGTGTCATCCCTCGCATTCGACAAGATAACATTTGTTATCATGCAACTCTAAATCTTAGTCCGTGGTTACGTTTTCTTTGAAGAAATGGTGTCAAAAAGATCACTCTTGTAAGTTTGCACATGGAACCATAGGTTTTACTTTGAAACGTAATAGGTTCCAGTCAAGTCATCATTCAAGTAAAAGGTATAAATCAATTTCTCATTTTCATGAATGATGCATACTTCTTTAACTTAGTTTATTTTTCTGTTTTTTGTTTCTGTTTATTAATATGCATGCCTGGATGATTATTTTTGTTTACCGAGTTTGTCTTGTTTGTCATAATAAAAAAGGGGGAATATTGTTGACTCTCTTAGTATTTTCATGAATATTGTTGACGTAACAAAACAAACTTCGACTAATGTTGTGTGTTAAGTCTTCGTAGAACAAAAAGATTCAGGTACAAACAACATGTTCCGGAGTAGGAACAAAGGGATTGGAAGTCTTGATGAATATGCAAGCTTTTAAGAAAAAGATCAAAATCCAGTCTTAGATTCTCTCTAAGCACTAGAGTATTAATGTGCAGAGAAACTCAGTAAAGAACCTTATGTTTCTTAAGGAACTTAATGTCTTAATCAGAAAAAGATTTTAACGTAAAGTTTAAATCATTTTTAAAGTCCTTGAAATAAGGATAGAATAAAATCAGTTTTGAAAAGATATATTTTGCAAATAAATAAAAGATAAATAATTCTTTAATTTAAAAGATAAGTTTATTATTTTTAAATTAAATAATTATTCAAAAGTTTTATTTTTTAAAAACATCTTTTTCATAATAATTATCTTTTTAATAATTATCCTTCTAACTGATTTTTAACCAAGTTAAACTGGCTGCCTATTTTCAAGGAAACAACGTTGGTGGAATGAGAGGACAGTCAGGGAGATCCACTACCCACTTCCTATCCAACGTTCTTAACTTCCAAAGTTAAGGTAGAACGTGGTTAATGGGAGGAGTGGGAAGAAAGATTGAGACTTTCCTTCTCTCTATAAAAAGCTATCAACAAATCTGATTTAAGAGTGGAAAAACAATTCAGTTTTCTGAGCGTTAAGTTTTCAAGTGTTAGAGCTGAGTTTCTTCCTGCTTCAATCCTTCTAAGTGCATTAGGAAAGTCTGTAATTACATTTGTAATTGGGACTGGGGTTTGTGAGAGTTGTATTTGTGAGGCTTGAGTGAGTCTATCACAAAATTGTATGTGATTTTAGAGTCGAATCACTGAGAGAGATAAGCTACGGTTGAGGGACCGTAGTTGGGATACTTGAGTTCCTAGAGGAACTTAAGTGTAGGCTGAATATTCACAGTTGTAAATGAGTTTTTGCATAGTGAAATAATTCAAAAAGTCATCTCGTGTGTTCTCTCATTTTATACTTAGTTTAATTTCCGCATAAACTTCATAAAATTTTATAAATTACAATTCACCCCCCCTCTTGTAGTAGACATCATTCTAACAACGGAGGATCAATTGGTGCTATCTTAAGAGACTTGTTTTCGATGACGATTTCTGGAAGTGGCAGTTCCGCTTCAAGAATGTAGATCAAAAATTGAAGTGGGAAACATACACCAGCATCGTTAGCAATATCTTTCTCCGTCACCATGGACCTATACACGAGTTCTACCTCTACATCCCCAACATTCAACAAGATAACATTTCTTATCATCAAACTCTGAATCTTAATCCGTGGCTACATTTTCTTTCGAACAATGTTGTCAAAAAAATTACCCTTATAAATTATCCGTTCTTATTCGCTGCTGTACCTTTGCCATGTATTTATTCATGCATTGAGTTGGAGGAATTGACACTTTCCAAAGGTTTTATTTTGAAACGTCCATCCACCGAATTTAAGTGCTTTAAACATATTCGCAAACTTGAGCTCAATACAATAACATTCGACGGTGACATACTTAGCAGTTTGATTGCGAATTACCCCAAACTCATTATACTAAAGCTTGAGTACTGCCTCTACCATAATCATCTTGTTATAGATGCACCAAAACCCGAAAAATTAACCATATCAGTCTCTTCATCTGTCGGATTGTTGAATTTCAAAAATGTTCCCAACCTTGCTAAATTAGAGCTATGTTGGTGCGATTCATAAATTACTGATCGTGAAACTGCTGAAGCAGCTGATGCCATAAAAAATCTTGCAGCTTCTTGTGATCTCAAATCGCTTCACCTAAGGGACTTCATGTCTACGGAAAGTTTTATGGCTGAACAAGTTCGCGATTTAGAATCTATAATGTTTTTAATTTACTATACAAATTGATGTCTATTTTGTTGTGCTAGCTCTTTGTTGAAATCGGAAAAAGGAAATCGTTTCCGCTGGCACTTACCCACCTCTATGAACTGTCTCTCGAAGTACTTCATTTGGATGACTTTGGTGTATTTTCTAGCACTTTGGGTTTTATTCGAAGCTGCCCATCCATTAAGAAGCTTGCTATCTCAGCAAGTATACTATTATGTCCGAACTACTTCAAGTTTTTACCATTTTGGAAAAGAAAATTTTGTTAACTTTTATGTCCAATCTACTTCAAGTTTTAACCTTTTAATAAGTTTCTTCTTTTGCAAATTATGGAGTAATACCTTAATCTAAGAGTTCTTTGTAAAAAAACTGCTCTCCTTGATCCAATTTGTTCTTCCCATTAATTTGGAATCGATGCATAAGCAAATTAAAAAAGTGGTATACTTAATTTAAAATAGTAATATGATGATTGAAGAGAGAGATGATTAAAAATTGTAATAAGTATACATGTGGAAAATTAATTAGGGCAAAACTGTTTAAAAAGTAATATGAAAAATAAAAAACATAAGTGATAAATTTTGGTATTTTCACCAATAAATAGAGAAAAAATAATGAGACGTTTTTTTTACCATCCCATAAATCAAAAAGATTTTCAATGAGAATTTTTTTAAACTTCATTACCGTAACAATAAATTGAAAATAGTACCACAATTTTAAAATTGGATGGCTATGATTTAATGATTTTTTTAATCATTTTTAAATTCTAATTATTTTAGGAATTCATTTTAAATTTTTGATATTGTAAAATTTTTTGATACAACCTAAAATTCACTATCACCCCATCATCCATGGCGCGTATAGTTTTTATCCCCATCCCTGCCCCACCGCCCGCCAAATCGAGACCCCACTTCATTCCACTGGGGCGGGTCTCCTACTTGATCTGTCCCATTGACATCCTGAGGAAAGATAATTGAAACATAATAAAATGAAATATGGATAAGATTTGGTGGCACAAATTATACGTAGCTAACCATATGGTGTGATCACTTTATGTACATGCAATTAATTAAGCAATGGGTGATATGACGATGATTAAATAGAGTTACCTTGACAAATAAGAGCTTACCGTAATGAGAAGTTGGGGTTAGTTGTATAAACAAGTGGATCTAATCTTTTAATGGTTAAATCTAGTGAGTAACCCAAGCGTTGCCCCAAATTGCTACTTTTGTAATTGTGCAATTGGGATATTTTTTATAAGGATTTTGAAATCTGAAATTGATATTATTGAATATGTTTTTTCAATAATAATTATGTGGTTTACACTTATATATATTTCTTATTTATATTTATAACATGCTTGATAATGGGCTAAGATGGTTAAATAACCAATTTTGTTATAAGTGGTTGGGTGTTCGAATTCCCTTAAGTTTATATTTTTATATGAAGTAATGTGGTTAATTCAGTGATGATGTGGCATAAAGAGATGTTGGGTAGGTGATGTGGCGTTATGAAGTATTTGTAACGTGACGTGACGTAATTTAAAAGGATGTACGTGGCACATGGACATTTTTATAAACGCTTTTTAATATATTAGTATAGTCAAGAGGGATTACTCGAATGAACGAAATGGGTTATTTATAGTTTTATTTAATGTTATGTTACTTGCAAAATAATATATGGTTACTTTATGGTTAAATTTAAAGTTATTTACATAATGAATAATTGAATAATGATTATTTTTATAAACAAATGTGGCCACACCATGCGTCTAACCAAACACAAGACTTATTGTTTTGTGGGAGAGCGAGAGAATTATGTTAGGATTAATTCCTACTATATACTTTAATCTTCATATCAAATTAATCGGTAAATCTTAATTGCGGAAGCATACCTAAATCAATGACAATTGATCAAACACTTATTGATTATGCGTCTTCTAGTAGATACATACTCTAGAATTTTCTCTCTATTGATGTGATATAACTGAGAGAGTCTATTGTATATGCTACTAGGGACTATTAATTCCTAGATGTCTATTTATATAGACTTCCTTCCCCAATTCTCCCATCATGCATTAAAAAAGGTCCAACGGTTTCTACACATAAAGCTAAACCCATACTCTTTAAAAGACGTAACAAGCCCAACAATAAATAATTACTTAAATGGATCACTTTATTTTTAGGCTAAACTATATGATAGCGTATAAATACAATCATAACCATATAGTCCACATACATTATTGTATTTAGGTCCATAAATTTCTTACAATCTCCCACTTGGACTAAATACAATTACATGTTTGTGATTCTTGATGATTGCATTATACTTTAAAACTTTATTGACCTCAGAATACTATTATTTCCAAAAGTCTTTAAACAATTCGGTCCATCAATTATATTAACATAGAGTCAAAGCAATCTAAGCTACAATTACATAACTAGACCCATCAATGGCCACAATGTTAACACAAATACACAATCAATGACATGAATCAAGCATAGGTGTGTAGCATGGAAATAACATAAATGTGATCCAAAATGTCTATTTCCAACTGGTCCACTTTAAACTTTAGCAAGATCGATCACAATATGATCTAATAGAAGAGTAAACCAAACTAAATACTTTACTTTTGCAGAAATACTTAAAGCCACAATATGTCATCAATATATAAAACCAGGAAAACATGCATGCTTACTCCCTCTGAACCTGTGGTACACACAATTATCAACTGCATTTGTCTCAAAACCATGAGACATAACAACTTGTTAAAACTTAAAGTACTATTGACGATAAGCTTGTTTAAGTCCATAGATGGATTTCTTTAGTTTGCAAACCATTTTCTTTGAATCTCCGAAACAAAGTTTTCTGGTTGCTGCATATAGATGGTTTCCTCAATGTCACCATTGAGAAATGTTGTCTTAACATCCATTTGATGTAACTCAATATGATATGCTACAAGTGCCATCATAATCCTAAAGGAGTCTTTAGAAGAAACTGGTGAATAAGTCTCCTTATAATTAAGGCCTTCCTTTTTTAGTATAGCCCTTAGCAATAAGACGAGCCTTACGCCTTATCACATTGCCATTTGAATCCCTTTTGGTCTTAAAAATCCAATTACAACCAACGGGTTTCACACTTTCAGGCAATGAAACAAGGTCCCAAACGTCATTGTTCATCATGGACTTAATTTCCTCATTCATGGCGTCAATCCACTCTTGAGAGTTAGGGCCTTCAATGGCTTGGCGAACGGTGATTGGATCATCATCCACCATTTCATTATCTAGCTCTTGTTCTTGAAGTAGTGCAACAAAATCTTCACTAATCATTGTTATCCTCATGTTCTTGGAGAAAAACAATGTAGTCATCTGAAATTGCACTTCTTCTTTCTCTAGTGGATCTCCTTAATGGCACTAGTTCTTGAAGTTGTTGAGTTTGTTCATCGGGAATTTCCTGTTGATTCTGAATAGGGGAATCATTTTGAGTTTCTGGAGTTGTTCCTTCAATCATGTCAAGAATGGATGTCTGATCATGATTGATGACAATTGAAGGAAGAGAAACTTGTTCCTCTTCGAAAACAAACTCTTTCACCTTATCTTCCCCTCCAAACTCAACATCTTAAAAAAAATCTAGCATTTTCCGCTTCAAAAATTAATCTAGTTGTGGGATCATAAAACTTATACCCCTTAGACCTTTCAGGGTACCCAACAAAGTAACAACTAATAGTCCTAAAGTCCAGTTTATTTTCATTTGGTCTATAAGGCCTTGCCTCAGTTGGACAACCCCAAATGTGTAGATGCTTTATACTGGGTTTCTTACTAATCCATAGTTCATAAGGGGTTTTAGAAGCTGCCTTAGTTGGTACTCTATTGAGAATATAAGTTGCGGTCTTAATTGCTTCTCCCCAGAGGGATTCCGGTAAGGTAGAGTGACTAACCATACTCCTTACCATCTCTTGTAATGTTTTATTGTGCCTCTCAGCTACACTATTCATGTTAAGTGATCCTAGCATGGTGTATTGAGGGAAAATTCCACATTCCTCTAGGAATTTAGCAAAAGGCCCTGGACGTTGTTCACTAGATCCGTCATTTCTGCCATAGTATTCACCACCACGGTTAGATATGACTTTCTTTATTGTTTTCCCGAGTTGATTTTTAACTTCTGCTTTATAAGATTTGAACACGTCCAATGCTTGGGATTTATTATGAATCAAATATAGGTATCCATAATGAGAATAATCGTTTATGAACGTAATAAAGTATTGTTGACCATTCTAAGAAGCTGTAGGAAATGGTCCACAAATGTCCGTATGTATTAGTTCAAAGACATCTAAAGCTCCTTTGGCTCCTAATTTCCTTTTGTCTGTTTGTTTCCCTTTAATACAATTAATGCATACATCAAAATTTGAAAAATCAAGTGAATTAAGAATTCCATCTGACACAAGTCTTTGAACTCTTTGTTTAGAAATATGCCCTAAATGTTTGTGCCAAAGTGATGAAGAATTCTCATTTGCATATTTTCTTTTGATACCACTAGAACTAACATGCAAACTGTCATTAGATGAAGCAACAATATCCAACTAATATAGGTTATCAAATCCAGAGAAAGAACTAGATCCACTAATGTTGAATTATAAAAAAGACTAACTTTATTGTTTCCAAAAGAAAAAGATAACCAGATTTGTCCAATGTAGAAACAGAAATCAAGTTTCGCCTAAAAGACGGTATAATAAATGTCTCTTTCAAGTCCAAATGATATTCAGTCTTTAATGACAACCTAAAAGTGCCTATAGCTACAACTTCAACTGCCTTGCCATCACCCACAAAGATGTATCTTTCATCATCACTCAGTTTTCGGCAATTCAAGCAACCCTGCATGGACACACTTATGTGAGTAGTAGCACCAGAATCTAGCCACCAAGTGTGTTTAGGTACCGAAATTAAATTAACCTCATAACAGACAAAATAAAGAAACATACCCTTGTTCGCACGCCATGCGTGATACTTAGTACATTGTTTCTTCTTGTGAGTCATCCAACCACAGAAGAAGCATCCAGATCCTTTTGATTAAGCCTTATCTTCCTTATGTTGCATCTTTTGTGGTTGCGAAACCACATTCTTACCCTTCTTTCTTTTCTTGCCATCCTTAGAGGAAGATGCCAAGTGAGCAATTTCTGTCTTTTCTTGCTTCAAACTCTCTTCCTCTTGAACATAATGAGAAATGAGCTCATTTAGAGTCCATTTCTCCTTTTGACAGTTATAACTGACCTTAAATTGACAGATATTAAAATCAAATGCACGAGCAAGTCATCAGACATCTCTGACTTTAGTGCCTTTAATTTTGAAGCAATATGAGACATTTCCAGAATGTACTATGTACCCTGTTCCTTTATACTTTTGGAAAAAAAGACTACTCAAGAGAGTACTTATTTCTGCCTTTTCGTTTTTAGCAAAACGCTTTTCAAGTTCTGTAAGGAACGATTTGGCATCATCCTCTTCGGACATAGTGCCCCTGAATGATTCCGGAATTGCACGTATCATGATCATAAGACTCATGCGATTTGAACCTTCCCACTTCTCCATATTCCCATTTTCAATAGAGGAACTAGAATCCGTAAGAGCAGCAGGACGCTCAACCCGAAGAGCAAGGTCTAGATCCATGCAACCAGGAACGATCATAACGTTCTCTTTCCAACTCTTAAAGTTTGTCATATCAAGCATGGGTATAGTATTAATGTTGGCAGATATCACATTAGCAAAAATATTCACTGAAGAGAACAAAAACAAACAAAACAAGCTCACAATTAATTCCAAAATTCAACTTTAATAATCAGATTAAAATATTGATAACACATCCCATCACAAGAGACCTAACACAATATTAACTTTTAGTCTTGATGCCGAAGCGATAGTCCAATATGGGTTTTCTTGAAAATTCATGGAGTTTTTAGAAAGCCTACACTATCTTTTAGTTATTATTAATTATTAGGATTTTGTCTATGAGTTTTTACCTTTCACTTGAAAGGATTTTTCCTATTTTTAGGCTTTAATAGTTTTAGTTATTAGGATATTTATTTGTTTAATTTTTTATGTTAGGATAGATTTAGTAGTTGGTTACAAATATGATTAGGAGATTTATTAGGATAAGGATTCTTAATATTATATCTTATTTTAGGATATAATTATTAGTTTCCTATCTTATCTTTGTACGATTTTTCACCCTATAAATATGGTTGCATATCAATATTGAATAATGAAGTGAGATTTATTTTGGGAATTAACCCTTTGAGCGTTGCTCGTTTGATTGTTAATCAAAAACTTCACTTGTTGCGACTTGTGATCATCTTCTAGTTGGGACTAGGAAGAGACCCTCTATTCTTGCTAGAATTAAAGTACTATCCTTTTAACTTTCATGTAGTTTTTTTTTTAGTTCTTGTTTAAATCTGAAGATCCAATGTTATTATAGCTTGCGAGCCTTGTGAGAGTCCTGAGAGATCCACATCAAGTCTTTGGACATAAAAATTAACTTGTAAGTGGTCCTCTTGGTGTAGTAATTCCAAAATTCAACTTTAATAATCAGATTAAAATATTGACAACACATCCCATCACAAGAGACCTAACACAATATTAACTTTTAGTCTTGATGCCGAAGCGATAGTCGAATATGGATTTTCTTGAAAATTCATGGAGTTTTTAGAAAGCCTACACTATCTTTTAGTTATTATTAATTATTAGGATTTTGTCTATGAGTTTTTACCTTTCACTTGAAAGGATTTTTCCTATTTTTAGGCTTTAATAGTTTTAGTTATTAGGATATTTATTTGTTTAATTTTTTATGTTAGGATAGATTTAGTAGTTGGTTACAAATATGATTAGGAGATTTAATAGGATAAGAATTCTTAATATTATATCTTATTTTAGGATATAATTATTAGTTTCCTATCTTATCTTTGTACGATTTTTCACCCTATAAATATGGTTGCATATCAATATTGAATAATGAAGAGAGATTTATTTTGGGAATTAACCCTTTGAGCGTTGCTCGTTTGATTGTTAATCAAAAACATCACTTGTTGCGACTTGTGATCATCTTCTAGTTGAGACTAGGAAGAGACCCTCTATTCTTGCTAGAATTAAAGTACTATCCTTTTAACTTTCATGTAGTTTTTTTTAGTTCTTGTTTAAATCTGAAGATCCAATGTTATTATAGCTTGCGAGCCTTGTGAGAGTCCTGAGAGATCCACATCAAGTCTTTGGACATAAAAATTAACTTGTAAGTGGTCCTCTTGGTGTAGTAATTCCAAAATTCAACTTTAATAATCAAATTAAAATATTGACAACACATCCCATCACAAGAGACCTAACACAATATTAACTTTTAGTCTTGATGCCGAAGCGATAGTCCAATATGGATTTTCTTGAAAATTCATGGAGTTTTTAGAAAGCCTACACTATCTTTTAGTTATTATTAATTATTAGGATTTTGTCTATGAGTTTTTACCTTTCACTTGAAAGGATTTTTCCTATTTTTAGGCTTTAATAGTTTTAGTTATTAGGATATTTATTTGTTTAATTTTTTATGTTAGGATAGATTTAGTAGTTGGTTACAAATATGATTAGGAGATTTATTAGGATAAGGATTCTTAATATTATATCTTATTTTAGGATATAATTATTAGTTTCCTATCTTATCTTTGTACGATTTTTCACCCTATAAATATGGTTGCATATCAATATTGAATAATGAAGTGAGATTTATTTTGGGAATTAACCCTTTGAGCGTTGCTCATTTGATTGTTAATCAAAAACATCACTTGTTGCGACTTGTGATCATCTTCTAGTTGGGACTAGGAAGAGACCCTCTATTCTTGCTAGAATTAAAGTACTATCCTTTTGACTTTCATGTAGTTTTTTTTTAGTTCTTGTTTAAATCTGAAGATCCAATGTTATTATAGCTTGCGAGCCTTGTGAGAGTCCTGAGAGATCCACATCAAGTCTTTGGACATAAAAATTAACTTGTAAGTGGTCCTCTTGGTGTAGTAATCAATTATTAACAATAAAATCCTATAAAAAAAATTAAGCCTTTCTTTGGACCGACTTAACATTCACATGAGAAGCCTTATAATTGTTACATATTTATTACCACAAGCATGTTTAATTTTCGGCCAAATAATAGTCTCCTTTGGCCGACCATTGTCCGCATGAAAATCAAACACACAATTTCAAATAAATTAATCTACACAAAAGAGGTTACTTTGGTAACATATTGTTTCAATTAATAAACCCAATATATGAGACACATTATTATTTTTACCTCATTGTCAAATATTAAAATCTGATTTAACCTTAATATATAGTAAATCATGCATTTATATTAGGAAAAATTGGTCGCAACAACACCAACTATGACGAAGGTGCGTGTAGCAACACAACCTTTCGAGGGTGCACTCAATATCACAAACTATTCACTTGGATGCACATAACAACATAAACGATGTTGGCAAAACTTAAATTTCTTCATATTGTGGAATCTTAAATATTTTTAATGCTTTTTATTTATATATATTTTTGTTTAATTTCATTCTACTTAAATTTCCATCGCACGAAACTAAATAGTCTTCTCTTCCATTAATTGTTTTACTTTAAACACTATTTAATTTTCACCATTAAATTGAATTATTTCAAAACGTTTTCGCCATTATTTTTAATCATTTGCTTCTTCAATTACTTTTTTTTTTACATCTCATGTGAATGACTTAGTTTCCTTTTCCATTATAATTACTTTTTTCCCTTTAAATTATTCTCTCTCAACCTCCACCATTAAAGTGTTGTACATCAAAAACCAGAATAATTAATTTGGCATATCCTAAAGTCCAATTCTAAAATTGTTGTTTGAATTAATTATTCTGAATCATTTTGTGGGGCTTGGTATTAGAATGTTACTTATATGTATCCTGATATTTGGTAGAATAAAGGTTTTCGAATGATTTTTATTTATTTATCAATTTAGTATTTGACTAAGTGGAGAGGGAAAGGAAACGAAGCCAATCATATGAGATCGATATTAGAAAAAAATAATTGAAGAAGCGAACGAAGGAAAATAATAGCAATTTTTTTTTTTTGAAGCAAGGAATCCGCTTAAATGGTAGAGGTTAAGAAATGTTTAAGAGAAAAAAAAATATAGAAGGGAAGGCTAATTTAGTCACGCATGATGGAAAATCATGAAAGTTTAAAAAATATTTGAACAATTATAAAATAATGTAGATTCCACTTTTTTTCCATGGATTCTTAGTTCATTAATGTCATTTATGCTATTATGTGCACTCAATTACATAGTTTGTGCCGTAAACCGCACCCTTAAGAGGTTGTGATGCTACACGCACCTTTATCATAGTTGGTTTTGTTGCGGCCAATTTTTCCTTTATATTTTTTATCATCAAACTAAAAGCGTATTACCAAATGTATTAATCCACGGCAACGTTTGATGGTCACAGTAAAATTAATTTCACAAAACATATATACATGAATTCTGGATCACTAACAATCACATAAGACAAATTAACCGAAGCCAAATTGTAATACAAGTAGCATATATTGATAAAGCCATGCCTACTTATAAAGGCTTAAATGAATAATCTTAATGATATAAAGTAAACACCAAAAATCAATTGTTCTACAAACTGATTCCGTGATAATTGATCGAGCCCTTCTTGATTATGCGTCTTCTAGTAGATACACAGTCTAAGATTTTCTCTATATGGATGGGATATAACTGAGAGTCTATTGTATGTACTACTAGAGACCATTAATTCCTAGATGTCTATTTATATAGACTTCCTTCCCTAATCCGCCCATCATGCATTAGAAAAGGTCCAATGGTCTTTACACATAAAACTAAATCCATACTCTTTAAAAGACGTAACAAGCCCAACAATAATAATTACTTAAATGGATCACTTTATTTTTGGGCTAAACTATATGATAGCGTATGAATACAATAACAACCATATAATCCACATACATTATTGTATTTAGGTCTATAAATTTCTTACAAATTAGTTGGCCTTTTTTTTGGTGTTTGTGGTGGGGGGGGGGGGGAGGTGGGATGGAAAATTACATAGAGGTTAGAGTTGTCTTGGATGTGTAGAAGGGTTAGATTGTTAGAATGAATAAAAATGTGAAGTGTTGTCTTCTGATGTGTGTAGGTTGCTATTCCATGCGAAGATGTTGAAGTTGGGCATAATTTTGACTATGACAATAACTATAAATTAGGTCAACTGGTTGAGGTGGATATTGATGGTGTTACAGGTTCAAAACCTGAGCTCAAATTGATTGAATATGTACTTTCGGCTTCAATTGTTCTTCAAAAATTGACTATCAAATTCGAAATAGATGATGATGTTACAGAGTTGAAGTTGCAAAGAAAGTTAAATGGGTTTCAAAGAGCTTCTCCTAAGGCCCAAATTGTTTTTTAAGAAATATTTCAATGCAGTAAATCTCTGTTACTCACTATGAGAAACAAAAACGTTTTTGTTTCTCATAGTGGCAGTTTCGTAAATAAAACGTACCGCCGTGATTAAAGTGGTACAATTTTATCATCCATTTCGTAAATAAAATGTACCACCGTGACTAAAGTGGTACATTTTATTTACGAAACTGTCACTGTGAAAAACAAAAACGTTTCTCACAGTGAGTAATGGGGGCACCCTCATTTCAAAGACTTAGTTAATTATGTACTGCGACAGTAAAAAAATTTCTGTGACACAGCAGCCTTTGATGCAACAAAGCAACCTATTTTTTTAAATTACTTTTTTGTTTTTTTGGGGTGTTGACCCTTTCAACTAATTCGGATTTGAGACTCAGTTTTAAATGATTAGATTTCATTCCTTTTCCAATTATTACGGAGGATCGAACACACGGTTTTTATTATTATTATTATTATTATTATTATTGAAGTGCTATTATGATGCTTTTAATTAAGAAGCTAAAGTAAAAGTTTAAAATATAAAGTTAAATCAAATTATCGTATTAACTTGATGCTTATTCTAATCGAGATGATTGTGATACGTACAAAATCTGCAAATTACGCCTACCTTTCTTATGTCTTCGGTCTTTTGCCATTCTTATTCCCTTGTTCGCTCTTGTATTGGAATTTCAGGGGAGGTTGGTATGTTAGAATTGAAGCTTGGGAATATCATTATTTATATATTTGACCTACAAGCCTCACCCAATATTTTCTTCCCTGCTACAGTGCTACTACTCTCTCCCTCGCCTTCAATTCCTCACTCTCTCTCCTCTCTCCTTTGATGGTGGTTGCTTTGTGGATTTTGCATATGATGGGGAAATTTTGATTAATCCCGATTACTATCATCCCAACAATAACGAACAATCACAAGTTCTCCCTCTCTTTCTCTCTCATCCCGTTTAATTTATGTCGATTCCTCTTTATTACTTTACAATTTATTGAACCATGAATTTACTACTTCTTGTTATGATTCTTGTAATCGTTTTGTGAGTGGGTTCGATTCGTCTTTTTTTCAATGAATTTCACTCATCTTCGTTTTTGTTCAGAAATCCTCTGGGTTTCAATTTACAGTAGCTTTGTAAATTTTATGGATTGCTTGTGTATTTTTGGTTTAATTATATGTTTTTTTTTTTTTTTTTTTTTTTTTTTTTTGTAATTTAATTTTTAAAATTGCTGGGTTATTTCTTAAGTGGTTCAGTAGCAGTAATGTAATTGAATTATTACTATGTATAATCTAAGCTTCATATATTCCAATTGTTGAATAATGTGTATTATGATAACAGTTGAAATGTAGTACCTTAAAATGTAAAGGCTTGCTTCACGAAACTGTTGGTGAGGCAAGCCTCACACAATAGCTTCTCTTTTAACCTAATGCAATGGGCAAGAATTGAAAAAGGATAATGCAACACTACTTTTATTACAATTTCATAATCCTTGAAATGTTGTAGTGATAAGAATCAAAGAGATCGTTTATATTCCCATGTTTTTTTTGGTGGGAATGAAGTAGAATTGTAAATCTGATCATGAGATCAGGATTTAATAACTAGTTCCTTGCCCGCGCATGCTTAGATGTGTATTACAATAAAAAATAAAATTATTGTTTTTTATTTTTTTTGTTGTTTAGAGAGCCACAAAGACGGGTAATGAAAATCAAACCGGAAGGGGAGCTCTAACAACTTGATTGAGTCCTCCCTCACCCTCAAAAATAAATTTATTGTAAGTTTGTATTCACTATTTTTTTAATCATTTTATTTTGTAAGGAAAAAAGAGGAAAAAAAAAAGGGCTTTGACGGGAAAATTTTCATTGTAGATGAGACATGTGTATATTTAGGAAAACTCTGATGATTTAGTTTAGTATATAGTATAGAAATGGGTTAAGAGATGAGAATGAAAACAAAACACTATTTTTCGTCCATAAAAGCAAAAGGAGAGAATTTTAATATGAATGTTATTCAACTTTGATATTTAATTGAATTCTTATTTTTTTATTCCCACCTTCTAATCTCCAAATCCTCACGCCATTTTTCGCTGACTGCCGGTGTGTTACTCTGATCTACAAACGGCAGGCATTTTGTTCCTGGTTATTCGAATTCGGTATATTACTCGATCGCTTTCTTCCTTGCACTTTTATATTTGAGCCGATCAGCCAAATGGGAAAAATGTCGATTGCTTTAATTGCGTGAGATACAAACAAAATTATGTTAATTGTTCGCTACCTATTGCATATCATTGCCTAAAAACATTTACTCCATCTATCACAATTTGTTACATTTTAGTAGTAGTTTAAATTACACTATTGACGTGACTACTAATTTAAGTCTAACGATATATATCCGTTGGGATCTGATTAAATAAGTGAAACCTTAAAAATTTTCATTTTTGTCTGGGTTTGAACTTTGAACTGATTTTATGAAGTGAACTATGTATTTCTATTTGATTAATTGGGAATTTTAATATTAGTCTTTGATTCGATTTGTGTAACCTAATTTACCAATCTCAGCTTCCTGAAACTTACAATCTGAAATGTGTGGATTGGTAGTGTAAATTGGAACAATAATACTTTTGACTTAGTTTAACAAATTAAAGTTAGGTTATGAATTGCGTTCTTGTTCCCCGTTCAATTAGTTGAATTGGGGTTTACATCTCTTTGTGTGAACTTACATGGATTGAAAATCCTTTCTGCTTTTGGATTAAAGACAGGCAAAACATGGTAGAAATTAAGTTTGCTGTCAATTCAGATCACCATATTATTGGCAAGATAATCCATGACTTACTCGTGGTATTATTTTATTTATACTCCCTCCGTCCCTATAAAATTGCCCCAATCCGTTTGGTTGCATTCACTTTTTTAAGAAACACAAATGACTTTTAGGGAGTCATTATACGCTTTTTTGTCGTGATATTAGTTGCATACTGTTTATGCAGCCAACCAGAGATTAACTTGGTCATGGTTGAGCCGAAATCTTGTTAGTTCAACATGGTTTATTAGGGAACTGGTAACATCAATATCTTGACATCTTAGCCGCTCTTCTGATCAATTTGTTGGATTGTGCAGTTGCAGGTTTCGAAAATGGAAAGGCTTTCAATCATATGTTTGCACGAGAAACAGCCCCCCTTACGAATTAATTGAAAATCAAAGGTGATTTCTTCCCAAAACCCGTCATCTAATTGTTGGAATGCACCAATATCTGGTTTAAATGCTGATGACTAGATGAAATATATTGCAAGTTTGGACTCATCTAATGAAGTTTCATTTTGAAGCCTGTCTTCTGTGAAGAATTTTACTTTGTTTCGCTCTCTGCTGAGTACAATGACAATATATTTCAAACCTTCTAAAAAGCACAACATTGTTTGTGAAACTGGGCCAGATTTGATCAGCAATATGCCAGATATAGTAACTGATAAGATCCTTAAACGTTTGCCATTTCACATGGTGGTGCAGATGAGCGCGCTGTCAAAACATTGGAGGCAAAAGTAGTTATCACTTAAGACCCTGGTTTTTGACATTTTGCTTTATCAACATGGGGGCTATAATTGAGAAAAGTGGAGCAATATTATCAGTAATGTACTTCACCGCCATAATGGTCCTATATACAATTTTTGTCTATATGTTCCCGACAACCTTGTTGAAGGGAGTCCGAATATCAATCAATGGCTGTCTTTCCTTTCAAAAAATCGTGTCAAAAAGATCACGGTTGTGTATTGTTATGAAAGTGTTGAACATCAACAACTGCATTCTCATATATTCTTTTGTTCAGAGTTGGTGAAGTTGAAGCTTATGGCATTATATTTAGGATCTCCAACCAGTGACTTCAACGGCTTTACAAATCTGCAAAGCCTTGAGCTATTCTTTGTGGATCTTGCAGCCGAAACTTTTACCAGTATAACCATGAATTGTCGCCATTTAGCTTTCATAAAGCTGTATCACTGTACTGGCATGAAACATCTTGTCATCAATGTACCTAGTCTTAAAAGTTTAGTAATCGAAGGGTATCATAAATCTCTAGAAATCAATAATGGACAACATCTTGTTAACATTTCATTAGATTTGGAGGAAGATTGGTTGGAAGATCCAAGCACAGGGACTGTTAAAACCATCAAGACTCTTGCAGATTCATATGAACTTCGGCGCCTTCACTTTGGGGATGGTTTGTTTATGGTATAATTTATATCCTCTCTCAAATACAAATTGTCTTTCATATGTGTTGAGGATTGCAGCAAATTATATACTTCTTATATGTTTTTTCCTATGAAATTAGTTTGGTATTGTTCTGTTTTTTCTATTGTAGCTCTTGGCTGTCAGTGGCATCTTCTGGATAGGCTTTGCTTGACGGCTATTGATTTGCGTGATGTTGATGTCTTTCATGTTACTATTGGTATGGTTCAAAGCTGTCCCTGCATCAAGGAACTTGATATTGAGGTGAGTAAGATCGATATCATTGCTTTCAACTAATTGATCTGACTAACAAGTAACAACAAATTCGCTACAATCATTTAGCATATCTAGGCTTGAAGCACAACATTCATATTTTCAAGTTCTTTTCATGTCTTTCTTTCAATGCTTTTGTTGGATGGAATAGACATTAAAATCTCGCAATAAGATAATATCAGGGTCTCTCTCTCTAACAAGATCGATTTTGCCTTTTTTTCTGTTTTTGTATGATAAAATAATTGCAAGAAATTGGCAGAGCTATATGTAGTATGCATCTTCAACCATTTTTTTTTGTGTGCAGTGGAAGCGTACTTGGTGTGAGAGTTCACTGCAAGATGTTGTTATTCCCAGCATAAATAATAGCAAGCACAAAGTTGACTGTAATGCCGAGTACAAGTTGTTCCATCTTCGTAAGGTGAAAATCAGAAATATTTCAGGACACAAGCAGGAGCTAAAATTCATCGAATATATACTTTCCATTTCGGTTGTACTAAAAAGACTGTTCTACAATCTCCATGCTTATTTTAGAACAAAACTGGTGATCACAAGAGAGTTGACGCGGCTTCCAAGAGCATCTACAAAGGCACAACTTATTTGGTTCACCTTATTTTTACTGATCTGATCTGGTCTGGTCTAATCTGATCTGATTTGGTCTGGTCTAATCTGATCTGATCTGATTGTTTAATTTGACCAAACTTTGACCTTAAGTGTACGATAATCTATAAGAAAAAAATATATCAAGTGGGATCTTGTTAGATTCGTAATAATGTGTAGTTTATTAATATGTAATTTTCACAATTTTTTTCATTACGAATTAAGAATATTTAGCGATAAAAAACCGCACATAAAACGATATTCTGATCTGAACTTATTTTTTCTGATCTGATCTGATCTGAACTTATTTTTTCTAAAATAAGTAAATATAAGCTGAACTAAACAAGACCTTACTCGGAGTAATTGAGTATTGATGACAATGACAAAGTGACATTTGCTGCTGCTCGATCACGGCTTGGCGTTCCTTCTTGTTGTGCATGTGCTCTTGACCTCTTGCCGTAGGCATAACTGCATAAGAACAAGATTTTTCTTAATCACTGATTTTGTTGAAATTTGTTTAATTGGGCCCAATTGGGCCTTAAAATGCAATACACAAATGGGGTTCTCGCTCCTACGAAGGGCCTAGAAAGTCCACATTTTTTTTTTGAGGAATAGAAAGTCCACATTTAGCATATACTGAAAGCTGATTATTTTTAATTAAAGCTTATGTTTACTACATTAATTAAAGCTATATTTATATTATGAAAATAGTATAATGCACCCGGGTGCACCATGCGCATGGTGCACCATGCGCATGGCGCACCCGGAAAGAACATAAAGCATATTTTAAAGAACCTGGGCGAAAAAAAAAAGAACATACTAGTATTTGAAAAAGAACATACATGTGTTTGATAAAAGAACATATTTGTGTTTGACAAAGAATATGGCATTACAAAGAACATAAAGTCTATACAAAAAGAACATGATAATACATTAAGAACATGTTATTTTTCATGGTTACTCAGGTGGTTGAATGTGTTTGGAAAAGAACTCTATGTTTGACAAAAGAACATGTTTGTGTTTGACAAAGATAGAGGCAATCATTGGGTGAGATAAGCCAAAAAAATCAACATACTTCTCGGGTCGGGCCAAGCTTCGTGTCGGAATTGTTGTTCCCAAACCCGCCCAAAATGGTCGGGCTGTGCGGGCTTTTCGAGTCGGGCCAAAAAAAACAACTAAAAATGCATTAAAACACATTCCTTAATCCGCCCAAAAACAAAATTCAGGCCAGGCCAGGCAAGACCCTATTTCGGGCCGAAAAATTCTGCCCAAAATCCATCCGAAATTGGGCTGGTCAGGCTAGGCTAACTTTGATCATCTCTAGCCAAAAAACATAAAGTCCTTACAAAAAGAACATGATAACACATTTAAGAACATGTTCATTTTCATGGTTACTCAAGTGGTTGAATTTAACATTTTTTTTATGTACATACATTAAAAAACTTGTTTTATAATGTTAAGAACATATAATTCAAACTCAAAAAACATAATAATCAAACTCAAAGAGCATATTATGCTCGCGTTCTATATAAATGTCTATAATGTTCTTTTTTCGCTCATGTTCTTTTAAATATACCTAATGTTCTTTCCGGGTGCACCAACCACACATTATTTATATTATGGAAAAAGCTAACGAACGCTCCGGTGACGTTGGATAAACCAGCTAAAAGTAGAAAGATTAAATTCAAATGAACATTAATTACACCGATCGACGTATGATTTTGTCATGCATTTCCAAATTAATACCACTTTTGGTAATATTTTAAATTCTTATCTAGTGCCCCGAGATGTTCGTTAGCAAGATCCTTATATTATAAACATCAATTTTATTGGTACTTGAGTTTGTTTGACATCAATGTGATTTTCTGTTTTTGGGTTTTTTGTTTTTCAAAATCATATGTTATATATCATATATAAAATCAAAAATATGTCAACTTATTAAAACCATAAAATTTTGAAAGATGGCAACAAAATAGAGAAAACACATTTTTCTGGTTTCTTGTTTTTATTTTTGTTTTTGTTTTCAAAAATACAGAAAACAAAAAATGATGACAAACAAGCCTTATTTATTTGTTTTGTGAAGTTTTTTTTTATAAAGATTTTCTCATATACTGTTCATGTGGTTGAAGTTTGAAAACTTGGACATGATAATTTAAATTCTTTCTCGCTCAGTTCTAAGATATTGCAATTTTGTTTGTGTTTTTTTTTTCTTTTTTAATGAAGTTTCACAAATATTACTATTTTTTTTTCTCTCTCTAAGGAAACCTAATATCTCTTTCTACTTTACTAATACACAATGCACTTCAATTTTTTTATTGGCATTTCCTTATTAGTTAATTCCTCAGTATTGATTTTGTGGCTAATTCATATTGTATTTCTAGTCTCTTACCATGAGAAAATCAAAGTTAAGTCTAGAAAATTATACTACGTGATAGAAATTTTCTGATTAGATAAATTGAACATAGCTTAAGTCCATGTCATATAAATTTTGTCTTTACAACAACTATTAACCCAGGATACATCACTGATTTGGGCTGCCCAACGGTCAAAAAAATCTACAATATTCTGTCGTTTCATTAAAGAAATCCTGATACATTAATGATTTACTGAATTTGGAGTAGATTATTAATGGCACTTTCTAAAATTAAAATTTAAAATAAAAAAAGGAGAAGAGTACTAGACTATTTATTATTAATGGCACATAGCAACGTTCGAATGCATAAAATTCTAGAGTAGAATATTGTAATTTTTAAATGCTACTCTACTCGTATCTAAATCTTCCTTGTTTAAAGCATTGTCTGCCAGCCAGTCTGCGACAATCTAACGCTATTGTAAGGAAATATAATAATTAAGTTGGAATTGCAAAATACAAAGCATTAGATACAAATTTGATATTTTGGTTGAGAATTCTTTATAGGAGTCATGAACGTCACAATAAAGGGAAAACTCTACTATCATAAGTACAACGGCAACTTGAATATTAGGTTTGGTGTCAAAATCAAACTGATCCGAAAAAAAACCATCCGTTTCAAACAATAACCGATCTTATTTGGTCCAAGAAATTCAAGACCCAAACTCGATCTGTAACCGAACTGAACTCAAACCGAATTCGAATTTGACCGGATTTGAACTTAATCCGGCACCGATTTAACCCGACTTGAACTCAACCCGAAATTGATTTGACCCGACTTGAATTCAAACCGAACCGCTTTGACGCAACCTGAACTCAATCCGAATAGAAATTGACCTGAAAAATACTCGATTCAATCCGATTTGTTTTTTATCCGAACTGATATTAACCCGACCCGATTTTAATCCGGCCTAATTTTGACTTGACATGCTTTCAAACCAACCATAATTTTAAACCCAACCTATTATTTACCTTTTTTTTTTCTTGGTAAGTAAGAGATTTTATTACCAAAAGAAAAGAGGGCAAGCCCTCACCCAAACTACAACGACCAAACAGGCCACACAAACCCACTATAAGACAAACAAAACACTAGCTCATCATCTCATGCACACTAAGATGATGAAGCCATTTACAATTGTTCCTATTCCAAGAACTATTAATAAACTTCCTACTGTTCCTAGCTCTATCAACTACTTCTACTTGAATAGCTTTACAAATGAACCTCGGATGAATGACAGCTTTCCTCCACAAAGCATGATTCCTAGCTAGCCATATATGGTAAACAGTAGCAATCAAAGCAGCCAAAGCACAGTTCCTCTTAACTTTGTTTGTCAGCACATCCTTCCAGTGAAGCCAGGTGTTATCGATGGAAAACAGAGACTCCTGGATGCCTAACCAACTGCTGACAGCATTAAGACAAGTCTTACTATAGGGACAGGAGAAGAAAAGGTGATCCCTGTCCTCATCATGCTCACCACAGAGTAAACAAGTGGATTCCTCACATACTCCTATATAGACCAGGCTCTTCCTTGTCCTGAGTCTATCCTACCGCTAACTAGGCTATGAATGTGTGCTTTGGAACATTGAATTTGTTCCAGATCCAGGTATGCCAAACAACATCTTGCTGCTCTCTCTGTAACCATTTATAAACTTCAGGGATTTTATACTCCTGGCTCAGCCATCTCCTTTCCTCAAACCCAGCTCTCAGATCAGCCTTAACTACACAAAGTCTTTTCCAAGCCCAGCCAGCAGATTTTTTTGGGAATGTAACTCCACCAGTCTTGGTCTTTTATGTAGTTAGCATGCACCCATTTAACCCACAATGAGTCCTCCTTCATTGCAATCTTCCAGACATATTTACTTAGAGCTGCTTTGTTCCATAAACTGATATTTCTAATTCCAAGCCCACCAGCCCTCTTCGGAACACAAATCCAGTCCCAAGCAATAGGAGGAGACTTCTTTAAAATAGCATCCCCACTCCAAAGATAAGCTCGACATAACTGAGTTATTTTGTTCATAACACCAACATGAATCAAAAGACATTGCCCCTAGTAGGTGTGCATACTAAGAAGGACATAATTAACCAACACCACTCTAGCAATGTATGAAAGATTTCTGCTAGACCAGCAGGTAATTTTGGCTAACATCTTTTCAATGAGGCCATCAAAATCAGCATTCTTCAGGTATCTGGCATTTAAAAGGATGCCAAGATATCTGAAGGGGGTCTGACTAACAATGAAGCCAGAGTAACCAAGAATTTGCTCTTTAATAGAGTCGGCAACATTACCAAAATAAAGGGCAGACTTGTCCACATTAGATCTCAACCCAACACACTTTTCAAAAGTTTTAAGACCTCTAAGAAGCAATTCAACATAATTTTTATCACCATTACAGAAAAGCATAAGATCATCCGCAAACACAAGATGATTCAAACCCAAGGATTTGCATCTGGAATAGAACCTGAATCTTCTAAGCTTGCTGATCTTCCTCATAAGCCTGGTAAGGTATTCCAATACTAACACAAAAAGAAGAGGGGACATAGGGTCTCCTTCCCTGATACCTCTGCCTCCTTTAAAGAAACCATGTAGACCACCATTAATCATAATTGAATAATAAGGGGAGCTCGATCACACAGCACATGACCCAGCTAACAAATCTGTCAGGAAACCCCAAAGCTACTAGCATACTCCTAATAAAGCTCCAATGGACAGAATCATAAGCCTTCTGGAGATCAACCTTCACAGTACAGGGGGGCTTTCCTTTTATTATTATAATCCTTCAAAAGATCCTGACACACAAGAATATTGTCAAGAATTGACCTACCAGCAATGAAAGCACCTTGCACCTTATCAACCAAATCAGGCAACACTTCCTTGAGTCTCTCACAGATCATTTTTTAGATGACTTTGTAGAGGACATTACAACAGGCTATAGGTCGAAAATGTCCCACCTGAGAAGCAAGTTCCACTTTTAGAACCAGAGTAATCAAAGTAGTGTTAATCTGTTTTAGCAGCTTGCTTGTTGCAAAAAATTCAAGCACAACATTGCATACCTCATCACCCACAATGTTCCAAGCAGATTTAAAAAATTTACTAAAGTAGCCATTTGGACCTGGAGCCCTATTGTCATCAATACTCCAAAGGGCTTTTTTAACATCCTCTCTACTAAAATTCCTGCATAAATGGGACTTTTGCTCCTCCATTAAAACCGGACCCTCAGTAATGACCCCCATGTGAACCTCCTTCTCTGGGTTGCTAGGGGTACCTAGCATACCTTAATAGAAGTCAAGAAAGGCATCAACAATATAATTTGGATCCTGAATTATCCCTCCATTATTAGAGATAATGCTACAAATGCTTTTTTGAGTTCTTCTTTTCCTAATGCAGAAGTGAAAGAAAGTAGAGTTCATATCTCCTTCTTTTAGCCACAACATCTTAGCCTTCTATTTTAGGAAGCTAAGCCTTGCTTTGTGGGCAGAATCATACTCCTTCCTAGCCTCTAACTCCTTATTAATCAGTTCCTCATTCATGGGATCAGCATTCAACTAAACCTGAGCTTCATGTGAAGCAGCAGCTACCTTCGCATCCTTATCCTCCACATGAGAAAACAATTGAGTATTCAAGACCTTCAAACATTGCTTCACCTCCTTGAGCTTTTGGACAACCTTGAACATAGTTGTCCCTTGTACTGGCCTCTGCCAAGCTTCACTAACAACCCTGCTAAACCCAGCATACTCGACCCACATATTAAAAAACTTGAAGGGTTTCCTGCCACAACCAGCTGCCCCCATGAAATTAATGACAGATGGACAGTGATCCATTAATCCCTCGGGAAGGAAATCAACTCTGCAGTTTTGACAGCTATTGATCCAAATATCATTACTAAAAATCCTATCAATCTTTGAGCAGACCCTGGATGCCCCCTCCTGTTTATTATTCCAGGTGTAAAACATGCCTCCTATCTTCAATTCCCTCAATAAACTCTGCCCGATGCATAATCTAAAATTATCTACCTCAGCCATAGAAATGGTAGAGCCAATTCTATCATTCAGATTTAATACATTATTAAAATCTCCTCCTACTATCTAAGCATCCTGCATATTCATACTTATAGTCACCAAACTAACCATAAATCTTCTATCTTCCTGCCTTCATTAAACCCATATACTACAGTATACCAGAATTGCAAAGAGGAGGCTAGATGCTGGACTTTCATATGAATGAGCTGGCTCTCAACAACCTCTATCTCAACATAAAAAAACCGAAAGGTCTCCAAATAACCAAAATTCTACCTCCTTTATGCTTAGAATGATTAGAAGATACAGACCAATCCCCACCAAACTGAGCAAACACTTTACCAAAATTACAAGCCTTCACTTTTGTCTCAAGGAGACCAAAAAGACTAATATTATGATGCTTCAAGAACCAGAGAACATCATAAATTCTACTAGTCTTTTTTAGGCCCCTTACATTCCAAAACTCGATATTATTCATAAGAGAGTTTAGGGTAAACCCCACCCCCCACACTGTCAAACAAGGTCCTTCTCCTAGACACAGTCTTCCATTCACCCTCCTTACCTTGCCCTTCCTTATCATGATCGTCACCTTGCTACAGGTACTTATTAGCATCCATTAATGGAGAGAATCTTCCTCCCTGTCTACTCAAACCCTGAACCTTCTGATGCTCATTAGGCACTGTAATAGAAACTTTAGCTTGAGGTTTTGTAGTCCCGACCACAGGTTTCCATACCTTCTGAGCAGGCTGTCTGTGAGTGTTTTGGTTAGCCTTTGCCTGTGCTAGTTTTAGATTAGGACATTGCTCTGTTGTATGCCCCATCCCTTTACACATTGTACATGTGACAGGCTTCCATTCATAGCCGACATGCTGTTTCACCAAAGATCCATGCTCATCCAGGAATTCAATTTCCTCCACCAACTCACCATCACTTTTAACCTCTATAAGGATCCTGGCATAATTGATTAGTTCCTTGAGTGTTGTGGCTCTATCCATTTTCAGAGGGTTCCCAATCAAACTCCAAAGCTTCATAAGGGAGGATTGACCCCAAAACCTGAGGTCCAGACCATGTAACCTAACCCATACAGGAACTGCATTCACCTTCTCATCTTTCAAATTCAACCCTGGTCTTTATTTCTTCATTATGACTGGTTTTCGATTAAACAATATGGGACCTGCTGCTATTGCTTTATCCCTGTTCTCTTCTTCTTTGAACTTCACTAAGAAAACACCATTCCCAGAAGCACATACATTCTGAACTCCAAACCTACCCCAAACACGACGAACAAAACTAGAGAAAGCAGAAAGAGGGGGTCTATCACATAGAACATAGCACACAATTGCTGCCTTCCAGTATTCAATTTTCGGTTGAACATCCTCCATTGTTAATTGTAATAATCCATTTCCCCCAATTACTCCAGTACCTTTCTTCTAATGATCACCATTAGACAGATTGATATCCTCATCCGAGTAATTTCTTACCTTGTCCCTCCAATTCGGTCCTACAGTATCCCCATTATTCGCATTGCCAAATACTGGGTATCTAATTTTAGGAGTTTTTTCAATCAAGGAATTATGGGTTTTATTAATCTCATCATTCACAGAATTATCACAAATCATCAAAATTGGAGTAGGATTCTTAAAATCAGCATTACAATCAGCATCAATTTGATTATCAACAAGAGACTCTACTGTTTCATTACGAGAAATTAAATTGGGGGAATTCAAATGAATTACCTCTAACCATTGCTGGAACTGCTCCTTATGGAGATTCTTTTCCTCCTTAGTAACCTTTTGAACTAGAATCTCCTCCACCATAGCCTCCTCCAACCAGCTCTCAATCGACGCATCCATGGAACCTTCACCATCTTTTACCCTCTTAGCGAACTTCTTCGTATTGGGGGAAGGCTTCTTCTTCTTCTTTGATTTAGAATTGGAAGCCTTCTTACCCTTCTTCTTGGCCTTAGCCATGGTGGTGGAAGACCGTTTTCTTGCTCCAAGTGGATGGAGCTATTATTGCCATTTTTTTTACTTAAACATATATAAATGACACGATATGAAAAAATGGTACATGAATGACTTGATATCAACTCAATAACAAAAAAAAAAAAAAAACACAATAATTACTCCAGTTTTAAAAATGTATTTATTTGAATATTAAATTTGGTTAACCCAAACAAAATTCAACCAAACACGAAAAGTATCCGAATCAGAATTGACCGAATGTTGAATCAACCTTTGTAATTAAACTGAACTTAACGTAACTGAAATACACCGAACTGAAACCAACCCGATCCAAAATCATCCGACCTGAAATTAACCCGGTCAAGCCCGTTTTGAACCCGATCCGAATTTATCCTAATCGAATATGAACCGATCTGAAGTTGATCTGACCCAAATCTGATTTGGACGCGAAAAATCTTGACCTGAATTTGACTCGATCCGAAAGTGACCCAATCCGACCCGAGGTGGGTTAACAGGGTAATTTTGAACCGAATAAATCCGACCTGAACATACCGACCCGTCATGGATCAACCCAAACTCCATCCGGTTATCTGAATTGACACCACTAAATATTAGGTTATTTTGTGTTCATTGGGTGCACATTATATCATTAGTTTATTATACATAGTAACTTGGTCTATAAAAACACCAACTTTAACAACAAATAGATAACTAATGGAATGAAAAAAAAGGGCTTGGACTTTTTGTAAACAATTACTTCCTCCGTTTTTATTTAGTTGACACGTTTAATTTAGGCACACATATTAAGGAGATGAGAGAGAATGATAAAGCAAGTGGGGTACACTAAAAAATCAAGGTATACACTTGCCCAAAAAGGAAACGTGTCAACTAAAAATAAACTTCTTAAAAAGAAATACGTGTCAACTAAAAAAAATGGAGGTAAGTATTATATAGGTGCCATATCTTTTTAGGAGAAATTGTAGGATGAAATAAATAAATAAATAAATAAATAAGTCTACTTTTGCTTTTTTTGAGAGGTATGCTCATAAATTTTTACTATGTTTTTTTTTGTTATTATTATTTGAAAAATACTGTACATAGTCCTTAGGGCTACATATAAGCATTAAATACACACTAAAATATCATATAAATTTAGGCAATCATAAAAATATAAACACTAATTATACTGATTTGCGCATGTTTTTGTCATAAAATTTTAATTTTATACAATTTTCAAGAGTGTATTTAATGCTACATATAGCATTATCCTTATTATTTATATGGTAAAATTAAAAAAAAAAACTTTGATCATCTATTCAATGTGTAGTATCAAATCACCTAATTTTCATGATTTACATTAGTACATAATTAAAGTTATAATTGGTCAAATATGTGCATTGAAAACGGTTTAAAATAATGATAGTAAGTGTAACAAAATTAAATAGAGGAAGTATTTTAGTATTCCATATTTATATCTTTGACGAATATAATTCACATGTGACATGTTACAACTATCTTGTAACAAATCCTTAAACACCCTTTTTTTTATTAGTTTTTTTGGTGAAGGAGAGGGGACAAGCCCCAAAAAAAATAAACAAACTAAAAATCAACAAAAAGCAGAAAATACAAAAAGAAAAACTAATAAAACTAAGCACTAGGCTTGTCCAAAACCATCCTATCCCAAGCCAAGCCCCCTAACTCCTCCAATAAAACGACACGTAGGTCAAACAGGACCACCTCAATCATAACCAATTTCTCATCCAAAAAAGCCCCGTAGTTAGCAAGCCAATCTGCAACACGATTTGCCTCTCTATAGCAATGAGAAATGTCTATCTCCTATTCTCGACGAGAAAAAAGAGCCTTGCATCTTCGCAAGATATGAATATAAGGAGAGCCTTTAGGAATTTCACCTAATAGCAAACAAACCACCACTTCTGAATCAACCGAGATTTCTACTTTGCAGGACCACCATCCCAAGCTACCATCAAGCCTTGTAAAACTGCCATGAGCTCAGCCTTGGTACAAGAAAAAACCCTACAATTCATAGCAAACATCTTGAACAAGGCCCCATCGCAACCCTGAATTACCCCTCCAGCACCAGCTCCCCGGGTTCCCCTTTGCAGCACCGTCTGTGCTCAATTTAACCCAACCAACCCTTGGACACAACCACTTCACCATCACCTCTTTCCTCTTGCGCACCACCCCACCAGGACTCTCAAAATTGCGATCCATTGCTGCTCTAATTATGCCAAGCCGAGCATAAGTAAAGCTTGCCTGATCAAATGGGATGTTGGAATGTTCATTAAAACATCTCTCGTTCCTCCACTTCCATAACTACCAACAGGTAATTACAAAGAAACGAGGCCACTCACTACCCAATTTCGCATTGCCTTCATCAATATTATCCAGCACCCAATCCCTCATCGCCAAATTGTTTCCAAGCACTTGCTGGTACTCCTTAAGCTTCCTCCAAACTAACTTCACCACAAACTTGACAACGAGGGTCATCATTTAGAGTTCTAATAAACCTGTTAGAATTTGTCATCAAACGTTCTTGGATAGCAAGCCACATAAAGAAGCGCATCCTTTGAGGAACTTACATCCTCCGATTTGATTTCCAACCCCTGACTGCTTCAATGCTAGTAGCCTCTTCATTCCGGATAATTTTAATGGCTGATTTCAAAGAAAAACCACCGAAGATTACTTCATGAGCAGCTATTTCTCCAAGGACACTTGTTGGAAGAAATTCCGCAAAGATATCGAATTTCCAACCACTATTCTCATCCCACATTTCCCCAACTGTCATATCTTGTATCTCAAGGGGCGGTTCTTCACCAACATATGATAGCAAGGGATCCTTAGTTGCCCACCTATGGTGCCAAAAAAAGGTCTTATGTCCATTACCAATAGCCATATTGATGCCTTTTCGAACAATGTCCACGCTACTCATAATCCCTCTCCAAGCATTTGACGCATTTGCTTTCTCTTTGAACATATCGATATCACATCAATTGTCACAATACTTATCCCGGAGGACTCTCGACCATAGAGAATTTGGCTCCGCTAGAAATCCCCATCCCAATTTTGCAAGAAATGCACTATTGGTAATGTCGTATTGATTTTATCCCCAAACCTCCTTCACCTTTCGGCTTCACCAACTTGTCCCACGCAACCATATGAACTTTCTTTTTTCCTTCTGTACCACCCCACAAAAAGCTTCTAGTTTTACGGTCAATATCATCACAAGTGGACTGCGGAATTTTTGTGGACTGCATTGCATTGTATAGCAAGGGATCGAGCTAAGAGTTGACTGGATTAGAATCGCATAGCTTGCAATTGACAACGTCTTGGTCTTCCATCCAGCCAGTTTTTTGTTTATTTTCTCGACCAAGTATTAATACTCCCTCTTAGAATTCCTACCATTGATAGTCGGGACTCCTAAATATTTACCAAAATCATCCGTGGCTTCCATTCCCAAACAATTACACACTGCATCTCGAGTTTTATAATTCGTGTTACTTGAAAAATAAACACGAGATTTTTCTATGCTCACTTGCTTCTCGAAGCCACATAAAACTTATCAAGGCAATCTTGCATCACTTTTTCTTGATCCACACTTGCTTCACAAAATAGAATCAAGTCATCTGCAAACGCAAGGTGTGAGATTGACGGCTCATTGTGGCTAGCTCAAACCGGTTTCCAACTCCCCAATTTCACTTCTCTTTCTATCAAGTGCACTAAACGCTCCATACAAATAAGGAGACATATGATCTCCTTGTCAAATACCTTTAGATAGACTAAAAGCATCTAAAGGCTCTCCATTCCATAGGATTTGGAGCTTAGTTGAATTAATGCAAGTCATGACAATTTCCACCAAGTGATGGGGAAGCCGAAGCTCAGAAAGGGAGTCCTTAATAAAATACCACTTCAAACAATTGTAAGTCTTCTCAAAGTCAATCTTTACCGCCATAAGGCCACCCTTTCCTTGTTTATTGCGCATAGTATGGAGCATTTCTTGAACTATAATTACATTACATGTGATTTGCCTCTTCTAAAAACTAAATGGAGTCGGGGAGATCAATGTCGGCAATATCTGTTTAAGACGATTAACAAACACCTTCGTTACGATCTTATAAACTATGTTATATAGCATAGACCAATAGGCCGAAAGTGATTTTCTTTCTCCGGAACCTCCATCTTCGGAATAAGAACAAAGAAAGCATCGTTGAGTCCTTTCGGAAAATCTCAACCTTCAAGCATATCCTTCACCAAATTGACAACACTAGGCTGCACAAGATCCCAAAAAGCTGATAAAAAAGGAGTTGGAATCCGTAAGGCCCTGGGGCCTTATACGGTTTCATGTCCTTTACAGCGGCATATACTTCATAACTAGAAAACAGGTCTTAGTAGCTTCTCAAAGTCATTAGAAGCAATTTCAGGGAAATAATCCCACAATAATCTAGCCTCCACTGCTGCCCTTCGTTCATCAGAAAATAGCCCCTGCCAATAATGTTGAACAATACTTCGCACCTCACTTGAATCCGTCACCCACTCACCCTGAATATTTTGAATAGTCTCAATTCTAATATGTCTTCGTCTGATCACAGTCGAGAGATGAAAGTAACGCGTGTTACGATCACCGTCGCAAATAGAAACCATTCGTGATTTTTGAAACCATAGCATCTCTTCATCATTTAGCACATCCTCCATTTCTCTTCGCAACTTAGCTTCAAGTTTAACAAGGTGACGTTGCCTACCCTTCGATAATTCTGAATGGATCCCCTCAATTCGAGCCCATAACTCAGATTTCTTACGAAAAATATTTAAAATTTTTCTTTATTCCACTCATTCAACTTGTGCGCAAATTTCTTCAAGAAAGGAACCAAAGGCTTGCTACAACTTCACGTACTATGCACAAAATCATGGAAACACTGATGATTTAACCACGCCGCTTGAAAGCGGAATGGTTTTATAGCTGCAAGAATTAGGGCAAAACCCGTAGTACTTATCAAAATAGGGCAATAATCGGAATGGACTTTAAGGAGATTCCTAACAGCTGCCTCCGCAAATTTCATCCTCCATTCTTCATTAGCAAAACCCCAATCAAGTCTAGCCGACTTAAAGGTATCGGGGGAATTTCCTCTAAACCAAGTGTGTGTTGGTCTAGAGCAACCAAGATCGATTAAGGCTGAAGGATCAATAGGGTGATGGAATAATAACAAGTATACTCTAGAAGGGGGGTTGAATAGAGTATGGGAATTTTTCGTAAAACTGTAAATCTCAAGGTCTTGAAATCAGTTTCAAGGCTAAATAAACTGATTTGCTTATCAGAGTCAAGACTTAGAGATTTACTTCAAGGCTTAAAAACAAACTTTGAAACTTAGGCAGAATATGGATTACGAATTAAAATCAGAAATAAAAACAGTAAAGTAAAGCAAATAAAACGAGACAAGGCACATCGATATTTTTACGAAGTTCGGCAAATATGCCTACGTCTCCGCCTAAGGTTGTCCAACCTGTAGGATTTTAAATCTTTTTATTTCTTCCTTTAGAGTCCTAAAGCACCTAGAAGATCTCCCATCTTCTTTCCGTAGCCACCCAGCTACACCTTAGCAACCCAATTCCCAGAAATAAAAAGACTACCTAAAATACTTTGAGTATTATAACATTACTCTAAGTATATCTCACTTTTGATATATTCTTTTTCACTCTTAGATACACTTTTCTTTTCTCTCAATCTAATCACACAATAAGGTATTAAAGAACTTAGAGAGAAAATATTTTAACAAGTCTTGAATAACGTGAAGCTTGATAATACTTGGTTGGTACTTGAATACTTCTTGTGAAGTGCTGCACGCTATTTATAGAGTTAGAGGAGGCTTGAATTTCTGATTTGTGAACTTGTAAAGCTGTTGAACTTTCAACGTTTACCTTAATAGGTCTTGCGCGATTCTTGGGCTTCAAATTCAATGTTCAACTTGCAACAGAAATATTCAGCCTATCTTCAAGGGATTTCTGCAAAACAAACATTTAAATTTCAAGGAAATCGGTTAACATAGAATTAAGTTTAAATATGAAACTTATCCCATGAAACAAATATTCTGATAAAACAGAATATTGTTACTATTATCTCTATCTCTGCAAAACAGAATTTGTTAAAGAAATTTAATTTTATCAAAAGATATAATCAAATTATTAACATAAGATAAATTTGTTAGAGATAAATAAGCAGAATAAGTATCACAATAAGAATCAATAAGATCAGTCCATAATTCCGTCCAACCCACAACAATAACTTGTCACATGAATTGGGCTTTTCACAAATAGCCATATAGCATAGTCCACGCATATCCACTAATTCCAACTTATCCTTATTGGACTTTGAACAATATAACCTGCACATAACATTGCAATGGGTTTGACTTCCATCATACATATACAAAAAGCATACAGCCCATCAAGGTGGAGTCTTCAAAGGCATTATTGTCAACCCAGTTAGAAAACTCACAACATCTGCGTTGCATCTCCGACCCTCCTACTCTATTTCTCTCAGACATCAAAGTTGTCTCATTAAAATCACCGGCTAACAACCATGGGCTCGAGTACTGATCTTTAATTTTTTCAAGTTCCCTCCTCAAATCTTTCTTTAAAGAACTATCAGGGCTCGCGTATATGGCCGAAAATAGCCACTTTATTGTATCACTCTCTCTCTCCCTCTCTCACCACAAACTCTTGCATCTATCTCATGTTATGTTTGGTTTTGGTGTTAATCTCATGTTATATGTTTGTGGACATGCTACATTGAAACTTAATTAGTTATTCAAGTGCTAAGAAAGTGAGAAAATACCTGGCTAGCATGTCAGACTACAATCTAACATTATTTTTTCAAACAAGTCACAAGAGCATTATGAGTTTGAGCAATGTGTATGGCTGTATGAGTAACATTACGAGTATTTAAAAAGTACGGTAAAATAAGTTCAACTACTAGCCGCGGAGTACTGGATATAACTCCATTAATCATTTTTTTCATTTAAATGAGCGTCAAGGAACATGTAATCTAATATACGCATACCGTCCATCTTAACTACATAACTAAACAAAGACCTCATTAATCCATTTAGGTATTCGACAAAAAGAAAAGATTATTAGTTAAATATAATTTAAGTCATTTACGTTTTTAAAAAAAAAAAATAACATTTTAATGTTGGAGAGAAACACTAGCCATACACTACTTCAACCATTAAACACTACCTAAGACAGTTCTTTCTACTAGTGTTTTTACCAATTAAAAAAAGGCAAAAACGCTGACTGCTACTTACAAGACTACAACATAGTGGCATACCACTGAACAAGGCCCACAATAATTTATGATAAATTTATCTTAGCAAGCACTTGCTTACAAAATTAAATAGGCAAAATTGGCCTCAACAACAGAACTTTTAACAAAGTGCATGCGACATCATGAACTTTGACTAGTAACAGCATCAACTTCTTCATCGGGTGCACCAATATCATAAATGAAACTGAGTACCGGAGATTTTGTCGAAAATGTGTAATCTTCAAAAAATTTATTAATTTTTTTGCAAATTTTGACATCATATATAGTTCTTAATGTCCAAATTGACCCAAGACCTTAACCTAGACATCATATAGCATGCAAATCAATGCGTTTTCTTATAAATCTTTTGCCAAATTTGATCTCGAAATTGACCCCTACGATCTAAAATGACCCCCAAAAATCTTGTCTGATCATTTCTTCCTCATGCAAATCGAGGCTACGCAATCCAAGACAATTTTTGCTAATTTTAAAATATTAGATACCTTGTCTTCAAAAATAATCTCTAATGTCGAGTTTCATTTATGATATTTTATGCACCCGATGAAGAATTCACTACAAGAAAACAGCTGGATTCCGACGGAAAAATTCCGTCGGAAACACCGAAAAATCCGTCGGAAAACGGCCTTCCGATGGAATTCCGTCGGAATCCGTCTGTCACAATACCCTTCAGAGGAAATTGGATGTTTTCCGAGGGAAATTCCGTCAGAAGCCTCTTTTCCGACGGAATCCATTCCGTCGGAGCTGGTTTTGACTTTAAATGGGAGTCCGTCGCAATTTTCCGACGAAAACGATTCCGTCGGAAAAGGACATGTTCCAACGGAATTATTCGTCGGAATCGTCCCTCTTCCGACGGAATATTCCGTCTGAATCTTCTCCCCTTCCGACGAAATTTTCCGTCGAAAACTACTTGTTCCGACGGAAAATTGCGTCGGAAGGGGGAAGATTCCGACGAATAATTCCGTAGGATCATGTCCTTTTCCGACGGAATTTTCCGGCGAATAATTCCATCGGAAAGTAAGAGATTTCGACGGATTTTTTCGTCGGAATTATCCCTGTTTATTTAGCAAATTAAACGATTTAATTTGGATTTCGTCACCTATATATCCTGCACCTAATTTAAGATAAATTTGAATTTATGATTTAATCACGAAAATATTTTTATATATTTATTTATAATAATGTATACATTGTGTGCAACTATACAACATAATCTAAATCTAAATACATGTACATACTATATACACAAATTCTAAGGTACAGCTGGAGTACCTTGCCCTGCACCACGCTACCCAGGTCGTTTGTGGGGTCTCGACGCTGATGTGGAATGTTGGAACATGAGTCGTTGCTGGAGAATCGACGCATCATCTCTTCATACCTCTCTTGGTTTCTCCTTTCTTTTTCGGCCAATCGAGCCTCCATCTCGACTTCCATTTCACTCCGCATAGCTTGCACCCTCTCCTCCACCCTCTGCTCGACCCTCTGTTCCACCTGATCCCGCATCTGGGAAAGAAAGGAAGACGTGTACTGCTAGGAAGACTTGGAACCTAAACCCTTCCTGTTGCCATAATACAGCTTTGCACCTTGGCCAAGTCCCTTCACACGACCCTTCTTGTTCCGACCTCCTACAGTTTCCCAGTACAACTCATTTGGAATCTTCCGAATCCCTTGGGTGCTTGCTTCTTCAACTTTCTTCTGGTAGGCCTCTTACAAGTTACAAATATGATAAGGTGCACACAGATGTAAGTTAAAATCAGCTTTCTGAACAAAATAGAACCAAGTAAGTCCTATATGACCTATTCTTTGCCCATTATCTACATTTCTTACCAAATGAACCATTTCTTTCTCATAACATGTCTATTATAGGTAGTTTTAGGTGTACATGCCTTGAAATCACAAAAAAAAAAAACCAACTCCCTAAGTTTTGGGAACAATTTGGACCAAAACTGAACCAACTGAGGCCTATATGATCTATTCTTTGCCTATTTTCTACATTTCTTACCAAATGAACCCTTTCTTTCTCATAACATGCATATTATAGGTAGTTTTAGGTGTAAATGCCTTGAATTAAAAAAAAAAACCAACTCCCCAAGTTTTGGGAACGATTTGTCCCAAAATTCAACCAATAGACCCCTATATGACCTATTCTTTGCCTATTTTCTACATTCTTACCAAATGAACCATTTCTTTCTCATAACATGTCTATTATAGGTAGTTTTAAGTTTAAATGCCCTGAAATCACCAAAAAAAAACCAACTCCCTAAGTTTTGGGAACGATTTGGACCAAAATTGAACCAACTAAGGCCTATATGACCTATTCTTTGCCTATTTTCTACATTTCTTACCAAATGAACCCTTTTTTTGTCATAACATGCATAATATAGGTAGTTTTAGGTGTACATGCCTTTAAATCACAAAAAAAAGCCAACTCCCTAAGTTTTGGGAACGATTTGGACCAAAATTGAACCAACTGAGACCTATATGACCTATTCTTTGCCTATTTTCTATATTTCTTACCAAATGAACCATTTCTTTCTAATAAAATGTCTATTATAGGTAGTTTTAGGTGTACGTGCCTTGAAATCACAAAAAAAAAAATCAACTCCCCAAGTTTTATGAATGATTTGTCCTAAAAATTCAACCAATAGACCCCTATATGACCTATTCTTTGCCTATTTTCTACATTTCTCACCAAATGAACCATTTCTTTCTCATAACATGCATATTATAGGTAGTTTTAGGTGGACATGCCTTGAATTCACAAAAACGAAACAACTCCCTAATTTTTTGGAACGATTTGGAAAGTAGTTCATGAAATCAATCAAATAAGTTCAAATCCTAAGTGTTATTGAAGTTATTACCGCAATATGCTGTGCTCTGGTGTTGGCTGGTACTGTGCCTTTCCCAGGCACTTCCTTGAAGTGCGTCTTCCGAAAAAGCTCATGAGCTGTTGGGAGCTGGCCTTTATTCTTCGCCGCCTTTGATTATACATGCAGAAAATGATAAACTTTAAATGTTAGAGCACCTTTACATAGTAATACACAATTCTCTTCTATTTTACCTGCCTATTCAACAAACTTACCATCCGTTTAGCATGTTGTACAGCTGACATCGAACCCTGATTGTGGGTAGCTTCAACCACATTTTCCATTGAACTGCCCCTCTTGTTCTTCTTGTTTTGGGCCGACCTCTTCTTGTAAGTTGGATCATTGGCAACAATATCCATCATTTTCTTGTGGACGTCCTCATTGAGAAAGCCTAGTTTGGCGCCTCTCATCTTGTGCGTGACTGTGTAGAACATGTCACGTACTCGAGTAGCAAACTTCTTTTCAAAAGTGTGCTTCACATCCTCGGTCAATTGAGGTGCCTATGTGAATTCTTTCTGCAAATGATAGACTTTATAAGTCATATACTCAATTTCATCTCATACTTTTCATAAAACATGTATTAATTAAGTTTAAAATAGCTTACGCTGAATAATTTCCACTAGTGTTGCTTTGTTGCTTCATCCACCTCTCCGTAGTTCCTCACCTTGTTGTCGTTAAACCTACATTTAAAGACGAAACCACAAAGTTAGATGATCATCAACAAAAAGTATTATAAAACTTGTTAGAAGTAATAAAAAGGTTAATTTCTCAAAATTAAGAATATAAAAACCAATTCGTTGAATGTATGTACATACCAAAGCACAGTAGGGTCTAATACCAGCAACTGTGAATGCTCCTGTGTTTGATCTCGTGATGAGCTGGAAGTAGGCTCTTGAGTAGCACCCAAATCATGTGCATCCGCATCTGCCATGTCCTCATCGGAGGAGTCGATCTCCATTGTCCGTTTACCATTATCTTTACCGCCCGCCATGATCACCTGAAATAGTTGTTAATAACATGACAACATATTATAAGTTACAAGTGTAGTACAATGTAATAAATTTCAGCATAAAAGTAATGATTTATTATAGACCAAGTCAATTGTCATTTTTATAATAACAAGCAAATTCAACGAAGGAGAGTAACATATTCTCCTATTCATTAATGTCATCACTACTATCACTACTGGAATCATCACTACTATCATCTAATAATACATCGATGTCATCATCCTCATCACTATCAATAGAGTCGATACTAGATTCGCCATCTTCATCCCTTGAGATAACAAAGCCATCGTCATCATCTTCCTCATCATCATCTATGGCATAGTCCGGAATGTCATTCGGTGGGCAAAGCGTTGCATGTACTTGTGGGGATGGTACCTGTAAAAACTCTAAGTCCACCGGAGCATCAACCACTGACTTTGCTTGTGTTTTAAACACAACCCACCATTGAACTCGATGCCGTTTCAGGCTAGGGTATGATGCGTAGTACACTTGAGTCACTTGGTAAGATAAGACAAATGGATCACTACAAGAAAACAGCTTGATTCCGACGGAAAAAAATCCGTCGAAAATCGGAAATTCCGTCGGAAAACGGCCTTCCGACGGAATTCCGTCGAAAACAGTTTGTCGCAAAACCTTTTGTAGGAAATTCGACCTTAATTGAAATTTCGTCGAACTTGGGGAGGTTTCCGACGGAAAAATTAAAAAAAATAATAAAAAAAAAGAGCCCCATCTACCAGCACCCACACCACCCACCAGCACCACCTCAACCAGCCCACACCACCCACCAGCACCACCTTACCTGAACCCACACACCAAACCCACCACCTTAATCCACCTAACCCAAATCTACCCAACCCGAATCCCACCAAACCCTAACCCGAACCCACCCACCAGACCCAGCACCTTAACCAACATTCGAACCCACCCACCTAAAACCACCCAATTAACCCACCTAATTCGAACCCACGACCCATCATCTAAACCCACCTAATTTGAACCCACCCACCTTAAACCACCCACGACCCACCATCCGTCACCTAAACCTACCCAAACAAAACCCAGAACCACCAACACCGAACTCCAGCAGCCACACCACCCACCACAACCGTATATATTAAAATAAGTTGATTAAATAACAAAATAAAATCAGAAAAAAAAGAAACATACCTTAATTCGACCACACAATTGCAAAATTGGGTTTACGAGGTCAAATTCATCCATGAAAACTCTAGATCTAGAGTTTTCATGGTCGAATTTGACTTGAAAACCTTTGTTTTTGGCAAATTTGTTGTTGTTAGTGTCGGTATTAGTGGTTTTGGGTGAGAAGGAGGACGAAGAGGGAGAAGGAGTTGTTGGTGGTGGTGTCGGTGTTGGTGGTTTTGGGTGAGAAGGAGAACGAGAGGACGAGGAGGGAGAAGGAGTTATTATTGGTGTTGGTTATGGTAGTTGTTTGGGTGAGAAGGAAAGGACAGAGAAGAGATAGGGGAGGGAGAAGGAGGACGAGGAAGGAGAAGGACAGAGAAGAGAAGAGAGGACGAAGAGGAAGGAGGGAGAAGAGGAAAGAGAAGAGAGGAGGACAAAGGAAAGAGAAGAGAATAGGAGAGAAGAGAGAAAGAGAAAGAGAAAAGGGAAAGAAATAGGCGGTGTATGTGTGATTAGGGTTTCCTGTGTTTCTTTTTTTATATATATAAATTAGATTCCAACGAAATATTCCGTCTGAAATTTCCGACGGATTAAAAATCCGTCGGAAATTTAACTTTCCGACGGAATATTCCGTCAGAAAAACCATATATTCCGACGGATTAAAAATCCGTCGGAAATTTCCGACGAATTTTTAAATTCCGTCGGAATTTCCGATTTTTCCGACGGAAATACGTGTTCGTTGGAAATCGGCCTATTTCTTGTAGTGGATCATACTTGGGGTACTTCATTGTATGATTTACTTCGACAAGCTTGTATTGTTCATGTATGTTCATTCCCCTACCACAATTCATCCAACTACACTTAAACAAAATAATCTTGTACTCTTTTTCGGGACCAGTGTAGACCAGTTCAATAATAATGTCGTCTAAAATGCCGAAATACTCTCCACCATCCTCACTTGATACACACACGCCATAATTCATCGTAGATTTGTCCTTGCCATGGGCATATGTATGGAAATTAAAGCCACCGACAAAAATCTGCTTCCAAGTTCGAACACGCAGTACATCCGAATTTGGTTCCTCCTCAACAACCTATCAACGTTTTGAATATAACCATCACTCTTCCATAATTAAGTAAATTGAATAGAAAGGAATATTAAATCATAAGTATGTCACGTATAGACAGTTTATATCACCTTGCGATGAAACCAAACAGAGAATTCAGCTTTGCATTTCTCCATTACTTCTTCTCTACGCAGATAAGGTCGAGTACTAAGAATGTGGTCCTCGAACTTCCTACGAGGCCAAAAATAATGTAAATCAACATTGTTATCATTTTAGTTGTTCATAGCTTTGAACACACTTCATTCCTAAACATATTATACCTTTCGTATTGACCAAGAATGTCGGTGTTTCGTAACACGAACAAATGAGCACACTAGAGTTCTTTTTCATCTAACCACCGAGTTTTGCCCTCATTTGACACACGACCGCTATCCTCCGTGAACAACTCTGGAATTTCAGTGTCGTCCACTGTGGAGTCTACGTCGGCATTCATTTTGACCGAGATCTCGTGTTTTATTGTCAACCGTCGCCTGAAAGTAGTTACTGTAGAAGTTTGTTATCTCTTCGGTGAAATAAGCATTGCAAATGGATCCTTCAACTCGAGCCTTGTTTCCAAATTTTCGTTTCAAATGATTGAGGAACCTGCAATCATAGTTATGTAAATGTATAAACACGACATGACATTGAATCTGATGTAAGAAATAGGATGTGCATGGGTCTTTGATTTACCTTTTGTACGGATACATCCATCTATATTGACCACATAAATTCCCCTCATATGGAAAATGAATAGGTAAATGCTCCATGGAGTTAAAGAATGCAGGGGGGGAAGACCTTTTCAAGCTTGTACAGGATCTCAGCTATGTTTTTCTCCAATCGCTCCATGTCACTAACTGATGTTGTATAGCAACAAAAATCGCGAAAGAATTGGCTGATCTCTGTTATTTCATTCTAAATATGGCAATGGAGCAATTCCCTCAGAGCAGTAGGCAACAACCTTCCATGAACACGTGACAGTCATGGCTTTTCATTCTGTGTAGCTTACATGCTTGCATATCTACGCATCTGCTCAAATTGGAGGCTTAACCATCGGGAAATTGCAGCTGTTTAACCAACTCGCACAAAACTTTTCTCTGAGCCTTGTCAAGAGCAAATGGAGCCCTTGGCATGAACTCTTTTCCTCTATCATCCTCCTGAAGATGAAGTTGCGGACGTTTACAATATTTGGCAATGTCATTTCGAGCGGATGACGTGTCACACGTATGCTTTTTCACATCCACTACAGTGTGAATTAACTGATAAAAGAAGTTTTTTTCAATGTGCATGACATCTAAGTTGTGACGAATAAGCAGATGCTTCCAATATGGAAGCTCCCACAGTATGCTTTGCTTGAACCACCCCTTCTTTTCTTTTTTGAGGCGTTGAAGTGACTCGGGCCCATCTGTACCCTTTGGAAGGTCTTTCATACATTCCCACAGCTCCTCTCCTGACATAATATGTGGAGGTGCACCCTTTTCGACTTTGTTTTTGCAGAATGCAATTCTACTATTCCGAAAAGGGTGATATGTCGAAAGGAACTGGCAGTGGCAATCAAACCAAGAAACCTTACAACCATGTTCAAGCCAAAATGCTTTGCTTTTCTCCATGCAATATGGACAAGCTTTCTTACCAGATGTGGCCCAACCGGACAACATACCATAAACCAGGACGTCACTAACGGTCCATAGGATAGCTGCTCGAAGATTGAAATTCTGTTTCATGGAAATATCATACGTATGCGTGCCAACTTCCCATAATTGTTTCAACTCCTCTATCAACGGTTGCATGTACACATCCAAGTTTCCCTTAGGGTTTTTAAGACCAGGATCGAACAACAAAAGGAACATAAATTGTATTTTCATACACATTGAGGGAGGCAGGTTGTAAGGGGTCAAAATGACAGGCCAACAAGAATATTGTCCCCCAAACTTGCCATGAGGAACAAAACCATCTATACATAAGCCAAGCCGAACATTACGAGGCTCGGAGGCAAACTCTGGAAAGCAACTATCGAGGTGTTTCCAAGCTTCACTATCACTAGGGGTGCCATTGTGCCTTGAACTCGAGGATTTTTCGAATGCCATGTCATTTCCTCCGAAATGTTCTTGGTTGTAAAGAGCCTTTGCAACCTGGGTGTGATCGGGAAATAAAACAAAACGGTCAAAGGCACTAGGCTACCCTTGGAAGTCTGCTTGTATCGGTCGCTGCCACACGCCCTACATGTAGACAGCTTAGCATCATCCATCCAAAACAGCATACATCCTTTCGGGCAAGTGTGAATCCTTTCATGAGGCAGTTCCTAGCCCTTCACAATCTTTTTCACCTCATAGAATGTGTCGGCCATATGGTTGTTGTTAGGAATTGCTTCACTGAGCAAAGAAACAAACCCATCAACAAATCTGTGGGGCATATTATTCTCGCACTTTAGACTAGTGATTCTAGCGCCATCTCTAACACAAACAACGAACTCCCTTCGTATAATGGCCTTTTAAAATCCTTCAAAAAATCCAGAAAATGCTTAGCTTGTGCATTAGGCTCCTCCTCTGATGAAACACTAGCCTGCTCGGAATGCCCTTGATCCTGACTATGACCAAAAGCATCGAAAACCATTTCACGATATTCATTGGACCGCCGTTCAAGAACTATCGGAAACCCTTCCCCGTGACACATCCACTCATAGTAAATAGGTATAAAACCCGTGCAAAACAGAAGAATTTAACCGTTTCTAGATCCCAAAGCTGTTTTTTCTTACATTTAGCACATGGACACCTAACTTCATTCGGGTTATTACTCTCGGGATTATCTTTGACGTATTGAATGAATTCATCAACCCCTTTCACGAATTCTGGATTAATACTTTGCCCAACCTTCCTTTCATACATCCAGCTACGTTCTTGTAGTCTCATGATTACAACTTCTACACAACTCACGCATATGTATAATCACATTAGTCATAAAGCGTATTTCCTAGTCATTATCCATCAAAGTGTTATGGAAATGCAAATGAGATTTGAAATGCTTCCAAAGGGTCCTTATCACTCCAACCTAACCCATCCTTGTACATTTAATCTCACTAGTGAATGTAAGCCAGGTTTTCAATTCTATGGAAAATCCACCAGCATTTCCCTACAATTCTCCAAGTACACGATGTAGGCGATTAAACACACCTACATATGTACCCAGAGAACATTGTAGAGAAATGAGAGGGCAAAATATTCCATAGAATCAATAACAAGGCATACGTTCACCACCTAAGTGAGAATAAGTGTACAAGGACAGTCCCAACCGGGACTATTCAAGACATACTCCTAATGTGTATGCCTTGAACGGGTATCTAGGCATATGATTATGCAAACGATTCATTTAAAAATATATACACTAAACTAACATACATTATATTAACAACACTAACATATCATAACATCATAATATTCAAATAAACCAAATCAAATCAAACAAAACCAAACTAAACTAAAATATCATAATGTTAAACCAATATAACATACATTATATAAAACTAAAGTAAAATAAGCTACATTATATTAAACTAAACAAAATTAAACTAAAGTAATCTAACATACATCATATTAAACTAAACCAAACAAAATTAATATATCATAATATTAAACTAAACTAACATTCATTAAATAAAACTAAACTAAACTAAATTAAAATACATTATATTAAAATACACTAAACTAAACTAACATGCATTGTACAAATCCTACACAAAATTTAAAACTAAAAAAAACATACAAGGGTTTACTAATGATTCAGTTAAGTCATTGAAAAAAAGGGGGGGGGGAGTTAGGAGGACTTACCACCGGAATTTTGTGGTGGTTTTAGTCGCGGCGAAGGAGGGGAAACGGCCGGAGGTCGTGTCGGTAGAGCTGGCGATGGTGGATATGGCTTCGGTGGTGGCTGCGTTCTACATTAGTGTTAGAGCTAGGGTTTCAGGTTTTTGTGAAAAAAAAAAAAAAACCACGAACAAGAACACTAACCACCGGCGGCAGCTGTGACCTCTGGTGGCAGCAACAATGGTGGTGGCTGCGGAAAAGGAGGTGGTGAGGGTTAGAGTACCGAAACCAAGAAAAAAAAAAAAAAAACCACAAAACAAAACAAAATCCAATTACCGAACGCCAGCCAAGGTGGAAGACGAAGGTGGCGCCGCCGGATCTTTCTCTTTCACTTTCTCTTTCCCTTAAAACAGTTCGAATTTCTCTCTCCTCTAAAAACCAGTTTCTGGTTTAAGGCTACAAAGGAATCCTATGATGTTCCGACGGAATTAATTTCCGTCAGAAACATTCCGTCGGAACGTATTACTTCTGACAGAATTAATTTTCGTCAGAAGAATTTCGAGGGAATTTTTCGTCAGAATAGGGATTTTCCGACGAAATATTCCGACGAATCGAAATGCATCGAAAAATTCAAGTTTTCCGACGGAATTTTGGGCCTATCGGAAAGATTCCGTCGAAAATCACCCTATTTCTAGTAGTCGAAGTTTGTGTTGTTACATCTACTAGTCAAAGTTCGTGCTATTGAGGCCAATTTTACCAATCATTAACTATTACTAAAACAGAGTATGTTGACGTCACTAATGCCTACATGTCGCTCTCTCAATAAAAAATTTCCCACCTAAATGCAAGAATGATGTCATTTTTTTTTTGTAGAAGTTATTTAATATTTTTGAAATTTAAATATTGGAAGCTTCTACATTACAACTAAAATCGCCTATTACTTAATCTTAGGAAATTGAAATAATTATACATCAATAATTATATACTAAAAAACACACTAGCAATGACACGTGTCATTTTTTTGTGTGTCCTTAGTTTAGGTTTTTTTTTTAATATAATTCTATTAAAAAACAAATCTTACACTATAATAGTTTCTAATCTTATAAAATATAATAACTTAAAATAAAAAATATTTGACATATCTTTCTTTATTTTTTAATACTAAAAGACACACCAGCAATGACACGTGTCATCTTCTGATGTGTCTTTGTTTAGCTTATTATTTTATTTTATTTTTTTTTGTTCTTTTTTGAATAAAATTCTATTAAAAAAAATTCTTATACTAAAATAGTTTCTAATCTTATAAAATATAATTACTTAAAATAAAAAAGATTTGACATATCTTTAATTCAAATATTTGTATAGCTACGAAATATAAAAAATATTCTTAACATAATTTTGATAATTTTCTACGTCATTTTATATTTAACATATCTTTCGTAATCTTTTATTTTGATTGAAATTTGTCAACTATATTTTTAAAATTTTTTGTTTATAATAATAATGTTTTAATAATAGTTATTGAAAATTATTGTGCATGGCACGGGAGCTAACCTAGTTAAATATTAATTCCCGCGAGAATGAAGCGACAAAAACTAACGGATAAACTTAGCAAACATTGACCTATTCTTGCGTGTAAAATGGAACGGGAAATCCTTAGAAAATTTCCTACTAATATCTTACTCCAATCTTCATAAAAAAAATATGCATATCATCAACCATTATTCAATTCAATTGAACGGTAGATCGCTAAAATTAATGAAGAACCAATAACCATCAAATCTAGAGGTGTCAATTCGAATATTTGGGTAGAATTTAGGTAATTCAGATCGGGTGTATCTCAAAGTTGAGTTATGCTAAATTATTGTGTCCATGTGAATTAAAATCTGAATTGAATTTTTTTTCAAATCAGATTGAATCGGTCGGATCAATTTTTGACACCTCATTCAAACCTATCTAACTAGGAGCTAGGAGTCCTCTAGGACCTTCTTTCACAATAATAAAAATCAAAACAATTAAAATAATAAAGTCAGGCTACTTTGGGGCACTTAATCACATGATTAAAATAATACGGAAATATATACTTAAGAAAACTAATAATCTACTGTAAAATTCTAGGGGTATGTGCTTTGCCTTGTTTATTGCTTCCGTTACCCAGTTGCACAACGTATCAAATCCCATGTTCTAATATATATATTTTTTTTATTTTAAGCTTCTTAGTTCTATAAATAGATGCTAAATCACATAAATTACACCAAATTCAATTCATTAATTTAAACTTTCATTTCTCAATAATTCAACCATGATAAACTTTAACAATCTTGTTCCTCTCATTTATGTCATACTATTGGTAAACACATATTATTTCCAACTAGTTGAGTCATGTCATGCTATAGACAAAGCAGCATTACTTGATTTCAAACACAAAATCACTGACGACCCGTCGCAGCTCCTCGGCACTTGGGTGTCCAAAACCGACTGCTGCACCGCGTGGGAGGGTGTCGATTGCAACCCCGCCAACGGACGAGTAGTAAACGTGTCTCGGTCCGGCCTCCAATCCGGTGACGACTTTTTATTGGACACTTCCATGTCAGGTACACTCTCCCCTTTACTTGGTAACCTTGCCTACCTTCAACTTCTTGACCTTAGTAATCTTAAAGAGTTGACCGGTCCTATACCACCTCAATTAGGTAAATTGTCTCATTTGACCCATCTTTATCTCAACCTTAATAAGCTTAATGGTTCACTACCCTCTTCTTTAAGTGGTTTACATAAGTTAAAGGCACTATATTTAGGCCAAAATAGCCTCTCTGGTGCCATACCAAGCTCGATTTTTCGATCATTGACATCGATATTGGAATTGAGTTTTGGAGAAAACTTACTATCTGGTCCAATACCATCTACAATTGTTAATATGGTTCAACTTACTAGGCTAGATCTTCATAAAAACGAACTCTCCGGTAGGATCCCTTCCAACATTGGGAAATTAAAGAGACTAACAGATTTGGATTTGTCATTGAATCAAATTGGAGGTAACATACCTTATTCTATAGATAAACTAGCCCAATTACGCGATTTGTCCCTAGACTATAACAAGCTCACCGGACCAATCCCTTCTTCAATAGGCCAGCTTGTTTCATTGCGCGTATTAGGCCTTGCTAACAATAGATTATCCGGTGTTTTACCAAAAACCATAGGCAATCTTCCGAATATCCAACATATAACCTTAGAGAACAACACGATCACAGGTCGTCTACCACCAAGTCTAGGACATCTTACTACATTAATCAACATGTTATTTTCAAACAACCGGTTTGTCGGTCCAATACCAAGAAGTTTTGGCAATCTAAAGAGCCTAATGGCCTTAGATTTGTCGAAAAAACCAACTTGTTAGCCCTGTTCCTCATCAACTTACTAAAGTTAAGGATTTGCAAGTACTTGATTTGTCTTACAATCCACTTGGTCTAGTAAATATACCACCTTGGTTGTCCAAAATTAATCTGTTTCGGCTAATGTTAGCCAAGACGGGGCTCAAAGGCGAGCTACCCTCGTGGTTGTCCTCCTCATCGATAGGCTACCTCGATTTATCGAGCAACAAACTCTCCGGGAAGTTGCCTACATGGATAGGAAACATGACACAGTTATGGTTCCTAAACATATCTTATAACGGATTTTACTCAACCATTCCAAAGGAATTCAAGAATCTTTTATTACTTTCAGACCTTGACCTTCACTCAAACAAGTTCTCAGGTCCCCTGGATTTTATTTTCGATAAGAATGTGGATGAACCACGAGGGCATTACAACTCTATCGACGTGTCTAGTAACGTGTTCACGGGTCCAATTGATAAAAATGTTGGTAATAAACTCGCTATGGACTCGATTACTTCCTTGATTTTGTCAAATAATCAATTGGGAGGATCGATACCAAACTCGGTAGGGAACTTGACACTATTGCAAGTATTGGAATTGGTACGCGACGGGTTATCAGGGACAATCCCAGAAGAAATTGGAAATGCTAAGGAATTGAAGACAATCAAATTGTCAAGGAATTACTTGAATGGGAGTATTCCAGGAAAAATAATAAATTTGGAAAATTTATCAATTTTTGAAGTGTTAAGAAATAAATTAAGTGGCAAAATTCCAGCACATAAGGTTAATTTCCCTGCTTCAGCATTTTTTGGTAATCCTGGTCTTTGTGGTGTGCCACTTCCTCCTTGTAATAAGCTTTCATAGACGTTATTTACAATTTTAAACTGATTTAAATTTTATTTTAGATTAGTTTTTTTATTTTAAAATTGTATCTTAAGTGTAATTGTAATACTTATGTAATCAGCAAAATTAATAATTAAATTAAAGGACTTTGTGTCTTTTTTTTTAGTGCGATCGATTAAAGACTAAAATAGCAAACTTTGAATAAAGTGGTATATTTGCAATGATCAGAGCAAGACTAAGGTCTAAGATAAGCTAATTAAATCTTCCACATACCACTCACCTCTTCACAGTTTACACAACATAAATAATTCCACTATTCCTCCTAAAGTATTGATTAATCTACTTCAAATCATTTATACTGCTTTTATAATGGACTATGCTGCGACAATTACTATATATCGAATAATCTACTCAATAACTCACATACCATGTTTTAAAGCATGTTGAGTTGAATTTCACTATGTATCACTAGATATAAAATAATATACTCCCTAACAGATGCTTAGTTGATTTCATTTAACGTGATCTTCAAACTACATGTTTAACCATTAATATCTTTAAATACAAAAATTATCTAAAAAAAAAAAGTTAAGATTATAAAACTACACATTAAGACCTATATATCTAACGATATCATGCATTACCATGTTATTTTTGTATATATTAATGAAAATATGCGGTCAAAATTTTAAAGTTTGACCATGGAATAGAAACAAAAGTTTAATTTTAAAACAAAGAAGTGAAAAATGTAATGAGTTTAATAGATGGTGGGTTAATGTCAATGTACTATGTATATAATTAATTATAAATATATAGTTTAAGTTAGATTATTAATATTGTAAATTAGTCAAAGATTGCTTGTGTTTAGAAATAGATAAAATATTTGATTATTACCTTAGGTTTCTTAAAGAAGTTGAGTCAAAGTTCCATAATTTGTGAAATATGTGGTGTGTTTAGTCTATGGCAGTAGCGTAAGTGCTCAACACATGAGGATGGAGACACGCATTAGACCATTAGTACTTTATTGGATGTATTTTCCCCTAAATTAAGATATTAACATTAAATTAATCTTATTCACTTGATAAGAACAAAATAAAATTGATCTTTTTCGTATGGGCTGACGTAACTATTCTTCATCCACTTGGTAGTTACTTCCACATCAGCCAAATCCATTAGATTTTTAAAAGTTCGCATTTCGTCAAAAAAAAAAAAAAAAAAAAAAAAAAAAAAAAAAAAAAAAAAAAGAGGTTGACATTAACAAATGATCTTATAGAATTATAAAATTTTGTTATAATATTAAATAACCACAAAGTTATTAAAAAGGCACCAGTGGTCTAGTGGTAGAATAGTACCCTGCCACGGTACAGACCCGGGTTCGATTCCCGGCTGGTGCATATATATTTTTTCACAAAAGAATTAAACCTATTATTTTCACATTATATATATGAGGTTTTTATCAAGAGCTTCTTCGTCTCCTCGGAAATCTGTTCCGTATTTCACAAAATCAAGGTACTATCATACATTATTATTTATTTTATTTTACAAAAAATTATATATATTTTTCCTTGCAATACTCTATCTTGTTGCTGCCATATGGGTGGTGTTTGTTGTCACATATTCTTGAATTAGGGCTATAGGACATGATCTTAATAGGAAGTAATAAGAACCTTTAGCCAATTAATGGCTGGTTTGTTAAATTAGCCAAGGGTAATTAAAGCGGCAACTTTGATTCACTTCACTTTAATCGTAGTTTGTAAGTTCAGGCTACTAAATTATCACCCTTCGAGACCTCAATCTCAAAACCTAAGTCTTATTTTGAGATACTTCTATGAGGTTTAAAACACCAATTTCATAATATATATTGTTTAAAAGAGTTCTCAAATTCAATTATTTGTTAACTTGTTCGATTAGGTTAACTTGTTCAATTAGGGCTCTTATTTGAGCCCCTATACACGGCTATACTAGAGATGCTCTTATAAGGTTATGAATTTATATGTATATTTTTTATTTTAACAGAGTAATGTAATTAAATTTCTTTGAGGGCAGAGCATAATTGTTTAACATGCTGATTAGATTACTTGGAAAAGTGGCTTAGGATCCTATCAATAGCGCCATATATACATTTATATGCTAAAAAAACCACGTTTTGTATACTAGTAATTGTTTTGTAAATTATAGTAGTTTGCATAATACAAATTTATCGATTATCTATGTGTTTCCGTGGTGTACTGTTGTTAGTACGTCTTTGGTGTTTATGTAGATGTAGATTAGTTTCAGCACGCAGTTGATCATCTCATTTTTTACATTAGGGTGTACTATCCTTGTTTTGTAAATGCGTTTCAGACACCATGTTATCGGAAAAGACGAGGAAGGCAGTTGAGAATTCACACCATGACAAGTTTAGTAGTTTTCCTGACAATTTGATTGAAACTATCTTAATGCATGTGTGTCAAAGAAGCAGCAAAAACTAGTATCTTATCCAGACAATGGCGGTACAAGTGGACTTCGATTCAATTTCTTAATTTTAATCTTGAAAGCCTCAGAATTCCTGTTACAGCGATTGATGATCAATCTGCTGTCAATAAATATAGCAATATCATCAACACTGTTCTGTTCCGACATTCTGGTAATGTTCAAAAGTTTAAAATGACCATGTTTAACAAAAATCGTCATTATGAAGTGCCTGATGAATTTATAAGATGGATGTATTATCTTTTTGATCATGGGATACAGGAATTAATCTTGGAGGGTTGGAATCTCAATATTCCATATATATTCCCATCTTACATATTTTCTTGCAAATCACTTGTAGTTTTACGCCTTCAATGTTGCATTTTTACGTCTCCTCTTTCTATAATCGCGTTACCTAAGCTCAAGACCCTTGACTTGAGCAATGCCATTGATGCATGTAACAGATGTTTTGAGATGTTTATATCTCAATGCCCTTTACTTGAAAATTTGCGTCTATATGATGTTGATGGGATTCTAGATTTAACAATCAATGCTCCAATGCTCAAGTCATGCGTTTTGAAAGGAACATTCGAGTCTATTCACCTCAAGAATGCTACTTTACTGTCTTTCCTCTACCTTTGTCCTTACGGTACTCATGGAAGATCATTGGAGTATTTTGAACCAGTGGATTATTTTCAATCGTTTTTTCAATTGAAAGCGTTGAGAGAATTGACGGTCCATGGCGAATCGATACAGGTATTTTAGACTCTAACAAACATTCTTACCTTTGTATCATTGTTAATCATTTTCGAGTTATGTATTTGATGATGCAGTATATATTTTGTCAAGAATCTACTTGCAGGAAACTGCCCTGAAGCACGGGTTAAGAACTTACCTGATCTACGGGAGTTAACGGTATATGAATTGTTTCCTGGAAATTTAGTTATGGTGTCCAGTCTGTTTAGCCTGATTAGAAGTTGCTCAAACCTTCAATACCTCGAAATTCATGTAAGTTGAAGGGTGCTTTTCGTCGTTTTACCAAGTCATTGAAAGGAAAGTTATTAGTTTCTCATGAGCATTCCATTCATTTTTCTTAGGTGAAGGACTCTATATACAGTATCTTGCCTTCTCTAGAAGAATTCTTGAAGGCTATGGGAGACCCTCCGAAATGCTTCCAACACGTAAAATCGATACATCTTGTAGAAATCTCTAGAACAATGCACGAGATGGAATTAGTAAAGTTTCTACTCATCAACTCCCCTTCTTTAGGAAAGATGATTGTCAAGTCCATACATAAAGATACTTGCGAAGAACACACCAAAATGTTGAAGGATTTGCTAAGTTTTAATCGAGCTTCATGCAAAGTACAAATTATACTTCTTAGCCAACAGGTAAATTGAATTGATGTTTTTTTTTTGGTTTTTCTTTTGGCTGCTGATGATTTAGCGCGTTCTTTAATATACTGAATTGTCTTCATTTCATACAAAACATGCATATTTCATTTAATTGAGGCCAAATTGGCTTCAATAGCATAAATTTTTAACAAGGTGCACGGTACGGACCTTGACAAGTAGGTGTAGTAGCACCAAAATCTTTTTAATTGGGTGCAATAAATGATATCCGGCACCTGAGATTTTATCAAAGATAGGGAATCTTTAATTTTCTTAAAAATAAGCTTTTTGTGCCATTTTTTAGTTAAAATTTGGTCCTTAAGGTCCTAATTGACTCCAAAACCTTAACCAAGGTGTTTTAGCACAACAAATCGATGCGTTTTTGTATGTTTTTGCTAAATTTGATCTTAAAATTGTTCCTCAAGCGATAAAATGACACTTAAAACCTGAACATATCAATTTTCTCGCATGACTGGCCAATCGAGGCACGCAAAGGCGATTTTGATATAATAAATGGAGTATTAAAAATTCTCCATCTTCGATTAAATCTCTAATATCGGGTTTTATTTATGATATTTTATGCACTTGATGATGAAGAAGTTTTGCTTGCTGCAGCTACTAGTTGAAATTCATGTTGTTATGTGCACCTTATTAAAAAAATTCATGTTGTTAAGGCCAATTTTGCCTTTAATTGAAGGTTATCATATGTAATTAGGTGCAAAATTAGCATATTTTACATCCGAGTGTGCCATCTAAATTGCATACTTTGATAGTGATACAATATGTTTTATGGTTACAATATATTACTCCGTATTAATTATGACCTTGTATTAATTATGACCTTGATATTTTATACAGGAGCTTCTACCTAAAGAAAAGGCGTCAGGTGCCTTTTATTCTTGGAAGCGGAGATGGGTATAAATTAATCATATGGTGTTACCGTAATGAGGTTTTTCAACAACACTCGAAGGATACCAGGTATACTTTAGGTGTACTGGAAAACTTAATTATTTTTAAACCATGTGATTCAAATATTTGAAATATTCAAATTCAATCCAATTTTACAAACATCTAATCCAAAATATTCAAATTATTATAAACCAGATCGGATATTCTAAATTTCATATCAGTTTATTTTACTAGATAACGACCCATTTTGCCAAGATAGAATTTCCTTACCCACCCGTAGTCTTGTGTAAATTGAGGCAACAAATGGTTTTTTTAAAAAGTATTCCTTGTACTACCTCCGTTATACATTAATTGCAACTTTTGTCAAAACGGGGTGCTACACATCAGTTGCAACTTTTCATTTTTTTTTCCTATTCTAGTAAGTTTTTTAAAATGAAAGTACAAAAAAGCCCTTACTAAAAAACTCATAAACACAATTAACTATCTAAATCAGATTTCATTAAACTCCTAATCTAACTTATAACATAATATTTTCACCTAGTTTAACTCATATCTAGGGGTGGGACTTCGGTCTGGCGGTTCGGTTTGAGTCGGTTTCGGTTTGAAGCGGTTCGGATTGAAATGGTTTAGTTTAGCTGGCGGGTCGGTTTGGTTCGGTTTGGGTTAGTCACGACTCGGTTTGGTTTCGGTTTATTTCTTTGCGTTTTAAATTCGGTTTGGGTCATAAGCGGGTCGGTTTATAAACGATTCGGATTATGTCGGTTCGGTTTGATACGGGTCGGTTAAGGGGGCGGGTTTACCCGGGTCAATGTCAGTTCGGTTTACAAACGGTTTGGATCAAGCCGGTTTGGTTTGAAATGGGTCGGTTTAGGGGCGGGTTTACCCGGGTCAATATCGGTTCGGTTTATAAACGGTGCGAATCATGTCGGTTCAGTTTGAAATGGGCCGGTTTAGTGGAGGGTTTACACAGTTCAATTGGTTCGGTTTATGAACGGTTTGGATCATGTCGGTTCGGTTTATAAGCGGTTTGGGTCATGAATTCATGATTGTTTTAAAGATCGCGTCATGACCATGATTTAATGAGTTGATACTTATAATACAATAAATCGATAATTAAGAATGTACAAGTATTCAATTAGATTGATCAACAAGTGTTTTAAACTTTTAAGTTTTAATGATCAGATATGTAAATATGTTTATCGATTGTAGTACATACCAATAATTCAATGAGGCAATGATACTTATGATAGTATGATAATGATACCAACCGTACATTCGTACGATATGATATACATAATAATTAATCTATAATTACATATACATTAACAATATCGTATTGAATCAATTTCCATTTCCAAACATTGCATTTCTTATAAATTATAACTTACACGAGATTAAATGGATTCGTTATTTAGTTTGTTACTTTATTTAGATTACTAACTCAAACAACTTAATAAGTTAAATGGACGAAATCACGAAATCACTAATTAAAGTGGTGATGAAATCATTATGCAATACTAATGTACGAATAGTCAAATATACAACGGTTAGATTAAATGCCCATGAAAAACAATGGTTAGATTTTCATTACTTTATTAGTTATTAGTATTACTTATTAAGTTATTATATATATACTGATATACAGTCACAAACTCACAGATATATATAATATACATATAGAGATGTCAGATATTGATGTGCATTAACTCATTAAGTCATTAACTATGTCGTATTGAATCAATTTCAATTTTGAAACATTTGCGTTTCTTACAATTTATAACTTATAAGTAATAAACTAATAATAATAATAATAGTAGTAATAATAATAATAATTAATAATAAATAATAAATAATAATAATAATAATAGTAATAATAATAATAATTATAATAATATTATAATAATAGTAGTAGTAAACTAGTAATAATAATAATATTAACAAATAATTATACTAACAATAATAATAATAATAATAATAATAATAATCCCTCAAAATAATAATAATAATAATAAATAATTAAAAAAAACGGTCAAAAAGACCTAGAAAAGCACATAGAAAAATCTAGACCGTTAGATCTAGATGAATATTCTGGAATCTACAAAAAAAAAAATGAACGGTTAGATGTTGAGATTGAATATGGACGGTTAGATCAACTGAACAAGTAAAACCTAAACCTAGAAAAAAAAACCCACTCTTTCAGCCATTCAGCCGTTTTACTCACTCATAGTTTCTCTTTCTAACTTCTCGTTTCTCACTCTTTCGTTCTGAAATTCTCAAGAATCTCAAGCTCAACTTCTCAACTTTTAAAAATCCTAATTAGGGTTTTTGTTGCCGTTTCATTGTGTGTTTTGGATCTACATTTCTGATTTCTCGCTTTACATTCTCGTTTTTTTGTTTTTCAAATCTTCCTCTCCTTCAATTTGAAGGCTTCAAGCCGTCAAAAGTTCAAAACTCAAGGTAATTTTTTGTTAATTTTTGTTGTTTTCGTTTTGATTTTTTTCGTTTTTGTTTCGGTTTGTTTATTTTGGGTTTTTGTTTTCGTTTCATTTTTGTTTTGGATCTAAGTTCTGATTTCTGACTTTTCCATTCTCGTTTTTTTTTCCAAATCTTCCTCTCCTTCAAGCCGTCAAACCTCAAGGTAATTATTTGTTAATTTTTGTTGTTTTCGTTTTGATTTTTTTCGTTTTCGTTTCGGTTTTTTACTTTTTTTATTTAGGGTTTTTGTTTTCGTTTCATTTTTGTTTTGGATCCAAAGTTCTGATTTCTAACTTTTCCATTCTCGTTTTTTTTTTTTCCAAATCTTCCTCTCCTTCAAGCCGTCATACCTCAAGGTAATTTTTTTGTTAATTTTTTCGTTTTCGTTTCGGTTTTTTTTTTTTTATTTCAAGTTCTGATAATCTACATTCTTGATTTTTTCTTTTGATCTCCAGTTCAGGCAGTTCTCCATCTTCAAATCTCCTTCAAGCCGTCAAAGGTAATTACTTTTTCCTTTTCGTTTTTTTTTTAATACAGTTTTTCTGTTTTTGTATTTGATTATTGTTGTTGTTCTTGCTTGAATATAGTCGAAATATGCCTAAAATCTGTTGTTGATTGTATTTTTGTTTTTTTTACGGGAAAATGGTAGATTTATGCTGTTTTGTTGTTTATTATGCTCGATTTGAAAGTAATGATGATGGGTTGTTCAGATTATGTGGTTATTGGCTTTTTTACCTAACAAAAGACCAAATTGTGTCACTTTCTGCAGTTATGTGCATAAAATAAATGCTAGTTTAGGGCTAGTAAAATAAACATCTCATGTTTATTTATAGGTTCATAATTTCATTGGAAACTTTTGAAAAAGTTTAAGCTTTTCTTATGTATGCTTTTTTCTTTTTGAGGATATAGGGGTAAACTTTTGCCAAAGAATGTTGAGGCATTGGTTACCACCCAAAATTGGTGCCGTGGTTATCAAGCGGATGTTGAGGAAGACGTCCTCCTTATTGGTAAAGAGATTGAAGCCGAAAGTGCTTCATCTGCATAACTGGTATTTGTGTCTCATTGTGGTTTATTTTATCTTGAAAAATCGTTTCCCTGGTCATTTATTTTCAGACTTGCTGGCAGCATTTTTCAAGACTTTTAAAATCGTTGCCCTTGTCATTTATTTTCAGCCTTGCTGGCAGCATTTTTCAAGACTTTTAAAATCGTTGGCCTTGTCATTTATGTTGAGACTTAAATAGTTAAATGTATTTTGGTACTTGCTGGCAGCATTTCTTAAGTTTTTGTTAAAACAACCATTGCTCAGTAATGTAAATCTGAGAGCAATTTTAAAAAAACAAAAGCTATAATTTTGAAGTTGCTTGAACTTGTTATGAGCTGCTGCCTGCTGGTAGTGCTTTTGCCTTTTGGTTGTTGTCTCTGCTGAGTTGTTATTGCCTATATTGTTGCCTGCATGAGCTGGTTCCTGCCTCCTGCCAGCTTGAGGTGTTGTATTGCTGCCTTTTGTGTTATGAATTTATGATAAGTTTTGTTGCTGCTGTTTCTTATGCTTGCTGTTTTAATTTTTCTTGAATCATCGTTGCCCTTGTCATTTATGTTGAGACTTCAATGTATATGTACTTGCTGGCAGCATTTTTCAAGTTTTAAGTTAAAACAGCCATTGCTCAGTGATGATACGATAAACGTAAATCTGAGAGCAATTTTGAAAAACAAAAATAAGTTCCTGCTGAGTCCCTTCTGCTTATATTATTCCTTGCTTCTGATAAGTTGCTGATTAGTTATTTTGTGTGCTGGTTCCTGCTTGTTGCTGCTATTTCCTCTGCTCTTGGGTGCTGTGCTGCTGCTTCAAGATTCTGCTTCAAGATTCTGCTCCCAAATCACTCACATTCTCACTCCTCCCTTCATCTTATAATGTATCATTTTTTGCAACCGTAAACTTGATGATGTTTCAGTTGATAAATCTGAAATCTAATCTGGGTAGTAGTGATAGTAGTTTCATTATGTATTGGTATATGTATTGTGAATTTTAATCAATGAAAATGGTGACTTTTTTTAATTGCTTGTTGATATTACTCTAATTTCAATGCTATTTATCTGCTGGATTTGTGGTAATGTTATGAAATAATTGTGGCTACAGATTTAGGATGCCTCCGTATTTATTAAAATTCTTTTACTTAATATCTGGTTTAATATAAGAAAAGCTAAAAAAATGTGTTTTATAAACATTTTAGTCCTCCCCTTTACAAAATACTTGTATAAGAAAGTTTTATAAAGTGATAATGTGAATGATTGCACGCTTTATTGACTAGTACAGTAATATTCTAATGCTTATGCCACTTGTGTAATGCAATCTCATACATTTCCAATCTTATGTTACCTTTGAGGTTTTGAGTTTTATTGGATGATCATGAAGCAAGGAACAATGAAGATAATTTGGGTGGACTAGCATTATTACTGGAATGAAAATGATACAAATGATATATCTTGTAATTAAAATAAATAAGTAATCTAAAACGATATTAATAATGTCGTTGGCCTAGATCTAGGTGATATAAACCTTTGTTTAAACCTAAGCCGTTTGATTAGATCTACATTTATTAACATTAATTGTATTTACTATTTAGCCATTTAGGTTGTAAATAATTCAATTTGAGTTAAGCAGTTTGTAATCGGATCAGTTTAAACAGGTTGCGATTCGAAAACAGTTCGATTTTAACGGTTTAACGGGTTATGGAAGTTCAGTTTAGACGGTTAGCGGATTATAACGGTTCGGTTTATACGTGCGGTTTAAACGGTTTCGGTTCATAAACGGGTCGGTTTAAACGGTTAGCGGGTTACAAATGGTTCGGTTTAAACGGGTTTTTTTCGGTTTAAACGATTTCGGTTTATAAACGGTTCGGGTCATTAACGGGTTTATAAACCATTCGGTTCGGTTTCGTTTCGGTTCGGATTTGCGCAGTTTGGTTTGTTATCGGTTTACGGTCCGTAACGGGTTGACATTGAGCGGTTCAATTCGGTTTCGGTTTGATATTGAACGGTTCAGTTCGGTTTTCGGTTTATATTTATCGGTTTATAAACGGATCGGTACGTGATGGTTCGGTTCGGTAACGGGCGGTTTCACGGTTCGGTTTGAAAAGTCCCACCCCTACTCATATCTAAAACATAAATAAAACAATTTAATTCCAAAAATTCATTCAATTGGATAACTCCCACGAAAATGTCTGAACACCACAATCTCAACGTTGTCGTCGCCGCTGCATTTACTACCCCCGTCAACGTTGTCGATGCTCATCACCATATTCAAAGTCGTCGCCTCCTCCTCCAGTGTCCCTCTCTCTCTCTCTCTCTCTCTCTCTCTCTCTCTCTCCCCTTTTTTCTTTTTAAATTATTTAGATTTGATGGTTTGATGGAAGAATGGGCTAGTTTGGGGTAGTTTCGGTGTGGTTCAAGATGAGTAAGGGCAGTTTTGGCCTGGGTTGGTTTAGGGTGAGTGTGGGTGGTTTTGGGGCTGAGTGAGGGTGGTTGTTTTGTGGTGGTTTATGGTGAGTGTTGGTGGTTTTGGGGCGGTTCGGCTGAGAGGGGTTTGTTTCGGTGTGGTTTGAGTTGAGAGGAGGTGTTTCCGTGTCGTTTGGGTTGAGAGAGGGTGATTTTGAGGTTGTTCAGGCTAAGAGGGGGTGGTTTTAGGGTTGTTCGAGGTGCGTGTGGGTGGTTTCTAGGTGGTTATCGCTGAGAGGGGGTGGTTTCATGCTGTTGTTGGGCGGTTTTGGTGTGGCTGTTGTTGGGCAACAGTCGCGGGGTGGCTGCTGTTGGTGGTGCCCTGGTGGTATTTAATTTATTAATTACCTTCACTTTCTCTCTCCTACCCTTAATTATCTATCCTTTGATTCATTAATCTATTATGAAATTTTGTTTTAAAATCCATGCCAAGGTGAAAGTTGCATCTAACTTGGAACGGAGGTAGTACACAATTTTTTCCCTTGTCAAAAGTGTCAAAAGCTGAGAAAAATCAAATACTTTCAAATCCATCTAGAAGCAATTAATCAATAAATAAACACCCCCTTGTTTACATTATATAAAAATAAAATCTGAATAGAAGCAACTTGATCACAAAATAGAATAATCTTACTCAACTAGTAGTAATCTATTCCCTTTGTGTTACTTCCATTTGCCCAACATAACAACCCACGTTCTAACCTTCACTATATGAGATGCATAATTTCTCCATAAACGCATCAAATTCATTGCTAAAACTAAACTTGGACAATTCTGTACACGTTAATCATGTTGAATGACATAAATTTTCTTCCGATAATTTACGTTGTACTCTTGGTTCACACAAATTTTTACCAATTCGTAGAATCTTGTCATGCTATTGACAAAGAAGCATTGCTTGATTTCAAGCATAGAATCACTGATGACCCATCACAGCTCCTCGGCTCATGGCTCGCAACCACGGACTGCTGCACCGCATGGGAGGGCATTGCTTGCGACCCCTTCAACGGACGAGTAATAAAAGTTTCTCGCCCTAGCGCCATGGAAACCTCCATGTCAGGTACACTCTCCCCTTTCCTAGGCAACCTCACCTACCTTCAAGTCCTCGACCTTAGCGACCTTAGCGAGTTAAGTGGTCCGATACCACCTCAACTTGGTAAGTTGTCTCACTTAACCAATAATAAAATAATAAGCTAAATGGTTCATTACCCTCTTCTTTTAGTTACCTCCATAAGTTAAAAAAGTTCTATTTAAGCCGAAATAGCCTCTCTGGTACCCTTCCTTACTCTGTCTTTCAATCATTGACTTCAATTTTGGAAATAGATCTTTCAGAAAATCAATTTTTTGGCCTAATACCATCTTCGATTTCAAACTTGAATTCGCTAACTAAGCTTTCACTCCAATACAACAAACTTTCCGGTAGAATTCCTTACAAGATTGACAAACTAAAGAGTCTTACAAACTTATTGTTGACATCGAATCGTATCACTGGAAGTATACCTCATTCTATAGGTAAACTCTCCCAATTAGAATATTTGTCCCTTAACATAAACGAACTTATTGGACCGATCCCATCTTCAATAGGACAGCTTGCATCTTTGCAAGTATTAGATCTTAGTGACAATAAATTGACCGGTGTTTTACCAGATTCCCTTGGCAATCTTTCGAACTGTTTTGATATGAACTTACAGAACAATATGATCACAGGTCATCTACCACCAAGTCTAGGAAATCTATCAGAATTATCTCGAATGATCTTTTCAAATAACAAATTTTTAGGCCAAATACCAAGTAGTTTTGGCAATCTAAAGTACCTCGGGGAACTAGATTTGTCAAAAAATCAACTAGTAGGTCCAATTCCTCGTACACTTATTAAGATTATTTCGTATACTTGATTTGTCGTGCAATCCACTTTCTCTAGGAAAAATACCTAGTTGGATGTCCAAGCTAAATCTTTCTTGGCTAATGCTAGCCAAGACGGGGCTCAAAGGCGAGCTACCCTCGTGGTTGTCATCCTTACCATTAGGCTATCTTGATTTATCGAGTAATGAACTCACAGGGAGGTTTCCTACATGGATAGGGAACATGAGTGACTTGTGGTACCTCAACATATCTTATAACAAATTCTACTCCACCATTCCAAAAGAATTCAAGAACATGTTATTACTAACAGACCTTGATCTTCACTCAAACAACTTCTCAGGTCCCCTGGATTTTATTTTTGACAAGAACGTCGATGGACCACTAGGACATTACAACACCATCGATGTTTCTAGAAACAAATTCACAGGTCCTATCGACAAAAATGTTGGAAACAAGCTCGCCATGAACACGATAAGTTCATTGATCTTGTCAAATAATCCATTGGGAGGACGGATACCCAAGTCCATTGGGAACTTGACCCAAATGCGATTGCTGGAGATGGTCCGTGACAAGCTTTCAGGGACGATTCCAGAAGAGATTAGTAATGCTGATACTTTGAGGATTATTAAACTTTCGAGGAATTACTTAACCGGAAGGGTTCCAAAGATGGTGATTAATCTAAAGTGGTTAGAAAAGTTTGAAGTGTTAAGAAATAAATTGAGTGGTGAAATTCCAGCACATAAGGCTAATTTCCCTGCTTCAGCATTTTTTGGTAATCCTGGTCTTTGTGGTTTGCCACTTCCTGCTTGTAAGCAAGTTTAGGTAGCTCAAACTAACGATATTATGATTCATAGTTACAATTTAATTACGTTTTGTACTTGATACTTCTTACTATTTGTTATTCTGAAATTGTAACTGTGGGATTGTGAATTTGAACTTTAATGACATAAGTTATATATTGTGAATTTGCCTAATATATGTTCCATAACTACTATGTTTATCCTACACTATTTTTAGTCTAAAATTGTCGATGCCCCTCTATCAAATTCACGGATTTAAGTTGCTTGTCAAAACACTTTAAGATCATCTCATGTTAAACTCTTATAACCTTAATTTAAAGACAGAATTTTTATCATTTATGTTTTGGAAAATTTGTCAAAAAGCACTGTATATAACGCCAATGGAATTTACCAAATAAGGCCCTGTTCAGGTCACCTTAAAAAAAAAAAATCAGTTCAGTAAAAATAATTTCAATTCAGCAAACTGTTCAGTTCAGTAAAATTAATTTCAGTTCAATAAAATTAATTTCATTTCAGCAAAAATCAGTAACTTTAAAGAAGAAATATAATAGAGAATCAGTAAAAATAATTTCAATTCAGCAAAATTAAAATCAGTTCAGTAAAAATAATTTAAGTTCAGCAAAAATAATTTCAGTTCAGTAAAATTAATTTCAGTTCAGCAAAAATAAGGTGAAGTGAACGGGGCCTAACACTTAATATGATTTTAATTTTTTAAATAATATCATATGTGATAAAAATTAATTGAAAGTTGATTGTAGATTATTTTAGAAATAATTAGACCAGATCATGTTTGTCTTTTTATTTGAGTTTAGTTTTCGTTAATAATCTTTTATGTCGTTAAATTAATTAAAAATATAAAAAAATTTATATTTGGAAAGCACATAATAATAATATATATGAATCTAATGACATCTCTTTGATATTCCGTAGGTTTTAATTTTACGTATTAGTTTATATAATGATATAATTTGAAAATCATATCATAACATATAAAACCGGTTCAGATCATGTAAATTGAACATAGCTAAAATCATAAGTGGAAAGTAAATAAAAGGGGGCACCTATACATTTTATCTAAAGTGTCAACATTAAAGGTGTCGAAACCTGACCCAACCGACCCGATCCGAAACAGACTCGGAAAATATTCGATTCAGATTTCGATTCGCATTGACACAATAACTTTGCATGACTCAAGTTTGAAATTTGACCCAACCCGAACTCATTTAGGCAATTGTTGACCAATACTTGAAAGAGCTAATTTAGGCAATCGTTGACCAATAATTGTATTAATAATTATTGTAATCCGCCAATCCTTTCACGTGGAATGGGAGAGAAATCCGTAAATTGTACTGTCATCATTCTTATCACACTCCACAAATATATAACGCAGATTAGTAAGTCAAATTCAAAGGCAGATCAGATTAGTACGCTTAATAATACCGACCATAAGTCAATTCAAAGGCTTATTAATTAAAAAAAGAATGTGATTATTAGTGGCACTTAACCACCTACATACTTCATACATTACAATTAAGTTTACAACCGGCACATATCCAGCAGATTTGAGTTAAGTCTCTCAGCTCTTTGAAGTCATTGGTTTGACCCATTTATTCAGTGGGTTGAGTTAGGGTTGGACTTTCAAATCCAAACCCAATACTATAACCCCTTTTATTGGTTCTTTGCTAATTAGGCTACAATAAATATTACATAAATGGATCAAGAGACCTGTTTAATAAACAAACTAGTTGAGTTTACCATTAAGTATTGACAACTTGTTTACTAAACTAATATGATTAATCCAAATCATGAACAACAAGCTTACACGAACTACAACACGTGCCAATTCTAGAAGCAGTAACACTTGTACTATTCTATTCTACGGGCATGTGGTTTTTTTTCTTAGTTGTTGTTTACTTCAATCCCACCCTTGCCCTCTTGTAATAACCAACTTCCTAGTTTATAAATAGATGACTAATTTCTCCCAATACACATCAGATTCAATGTTAAAAACCTTCACTTCTCAATAATGAAATTCTTCATAAACTTTCTTCCTCTCTTTTACATCATACTCTTGATTAACACATACTATCCCCAATCAGTAGAATCCTGTCATGCCATAGACGAAGAAGCATTGCTTGATTTCAAGCACAAAATAACCCATGACCCATCACAACTCCTCCGTACATGGCTACCCAACACGGACTGCTGCACCGTGTGGGAGGGTGTCGATTGCAACCCCGCTAACGGACGAGTAGTAAACGTGTCCCGCCCCGGAGTCCAATCAGGAGATGACTTCATATTAGACACCTCCATGTCAGGTACACTCTCCCCTTTCCTAGGTAACCTCACCTATCTTCAACTCCTTGACCTTAGCAACCTTAAGGAATTAACTGGTCCTATTCCACCTCAACTAGGTAAGTTATCTCACTTAACCAATATTTTGTTAAACACTAATAAACTAAATGGCTCACTACCCTCTTTTTTAGTGACCTTAGTAAGCTAAAAAAGCTCTACTTTAGCCAAAACCGCCTCTCCGGGACCATACCTGACTCGATTTTTCAATCGTTGAGATCGATTTCAGAGTTGGAACTTTCAGAAAATCAGTTTTCCGGCCCAATACCATCTTCGATTGTTGATTTGATTTCTTTAACTAGTCTTACACTCCATGATAACAAACTTTCCGGTAAGATCCCTTTCGAAATTGGCAAACTAAAGAGTCTTAACAGTTTGCATTTGTCACTTAATCGTATTAGTAGAAGCATACCTGATTCTATAGGTAAACTCTCCAAACTACAAGATTTGTCTCTTAGCCATAACAAACTCACTGGACCAATCCCGTCTTCGATAGGAAAACTTGTTTCATTGCAAGCATTTAGTCTTAGTAACAACAGATTAACTGGTGTTTTACCGAATTCGATTGGTAATCTTCCAAAAATCCAATACATTTCCTTAGAGAATAATATGATTACAGGCAATCTACCATCAAGTCTAGGGAATCTTACTACATTAATCACTATGGTTTTTGCAAATAACCGGTTTGTAGGCCAAATACCGCGAAATTTTGGCAATCTAAAGAGCCTCATGAGCTTAGATTTGTCGAAAAATCAACTTATAGGACCAGTCCCTTATCAACTTACTAAAGTTAAAGATTTGCAAGTTCTTAATCTTTCATATAATCCACTTGGTCTAGTGAAAATTCCAAGTTGGCTGTCCAAGTTAAATCTGTTTTGGCTAATGTTGGCAAAGACAGGGATTAAAGGTGAGTTACCTCGCTGGTTTTCTTCATCATCTATAGGTTATCTTGATTTATCGAGTAATAAGCTCACAGGGAAGTTGCCTCCATGGATAGGGAACATGAGCGAGTTGTGGTTCCTAAACATATCTTATAATGAGTTCTACTCTACCATTCCAAAAGAACTCAAGAATCTTTCATTACTTTCAGACCTTGATCTTCACTCAAACAAGTTCTCAGGCCCCCTTGGATAATATTTTCGATAAGAATGTGGATGAACCACGAGGGCATTACAACTCTATCGACGTGTCTAGCAACATGTTCATAGGTCCTATTGATAAAAATGTTGGTAACAAGCTGGCGATGGACTCGGTCACTTCATTGATCTTGTCAAATAATCCATTGGGAGGATTGATACCCAAGTCGGTTGGGAACTTGACGCGATTGCAAGTGCTGGAAATGGTGCGCAATCGGCTTACAGGGACAATCCCTGAAGAAATTGGTAATGCTAAGGAACTTAAGACAATCAAATTGTCTAGGAATTACTTGAGTGGAAATATTCCAAAGAATGTGATAAATTTGGAAAATTTAGCAGTATTTGAAGTTATAAGAAATAAACTGAATGGTAAAATTCCAGCACATAAGAATAAATTTCCTGCTTCAGCATTTTTTGGTAATCCTGGTCTTTGTGGTGCTCCACTCCCTCTTTGTAAGCATTCGTAGTTATAGCTCATCATAAAATCTACTTCGTTATAGTTATAGTTATAGCACATAAGGGTAGTATTTATTATATATTCTTTAAAGTTTTTTTTGTTTCATTTTAAATACTAGTTTCAATTTATAGTTGTGTTGTTCTTGATGTATTAAGTAAATTTGTTGTGCTAATTTTAGAGTGCATCTTTTTTTATCCTAATTGGCGAATTTTCTCAGTTGTTAGTATACTTTCTATATAGTTAAAGCTTGGCGACTCTTATTCAAACTTCGAAAACAATGACAAAATCATCCTAGAACATGGAGTGTTTCAGTATTTTCCTATCTTGTTTCTATCACCCGACTGAAGAAAGATGTTGCATAGAATTTCCAAAAAAAAAAACAGAGAAATTGATAGAAAGCATTATTTAGGTTCGAATTCAAGAATAAATCAATCAGTTTTATACCACCTCTATTACATATTATTTGCAACGATTTGACATAAAGAATATGTGAAAAGTGTCTAAACGTTGCAAATAATATGAAACGAAAGTAGTACAACAATAAAATCAGAAAAAACAAAGAAGTGTAATGTTCTCTTTATCATATACTCTCTCTGTCCCTACTTTTTTGCCCCATTGCAATTCTTCTTTACTTTCTATATTCTAATATGCAATGATAGGTATGGAGTACTTGGGATCAGCAGAGTTCTAAAACTACGAAATCAACTGCTTTCACACCGGGGGAACCCCGGTACTAATGGTCAACCTAATGGGGTCAAACCTCGAAAACTTTGACCAATTCCCATTAATCAATAAGAGGTAATATAGTCATGTGGGGTTTTGTTGGATTTATCTCATTGTATATTTTATTAATATCAAGTTTTTATAATTTTTACACGTATAGAAATAAAGTTAATTTGCGTTTCAAGACGCGTCTTGGAGACCGTGCACAGAGCCAATGGGGCAAAAAAAATAGGGATATAGAGAGTATAAACCAAGTACCACCACTACTATATTTTTAGTCTAATACAACGGTACAAAATTAGCTAATACAACGGCTAATTTCATACCGTTGTATTAGACTAGGCTAATACAACAGTTTATACTAAAACAGGTCTAATACAACGGTTTATACTAACCGTTGTATTAGATATAAGAATTCGTTGTATTAGACTAGATCTAATACAACGGATTCGTAAAATAAAAAAAAAGGTTGTATAAACAGGTCTAATACAACGAATTATCCTAACCGTTGTATCAGTCTATTAGATATAAGAATCCGTTGTATTAGACCTAATCTAATACAACGGATCAAATAAAAAAAAAAAAAAAGCGAGACACGTATTAGGGCTTTAGCCTTATAATTCCCAACTTCCCTTATTCTCTCGCCTCTCATTATTCTCCCTCTCAAACCCTAGCTCTCTCAGTCTTCTCTTATTCTCTCTCTCAAAGACTCTCTTGCCTCTCATTCTCTCTGATTTCTCCTCTTAGTTTCGAGTTTTTAAAGTATTATCAGTTGTTTTTTTTTTTGGTTTTTCATATCGTTTGCAAATCTTGTTTTCGTTTTCTTGTTTTCAAATCGTTTTTAGATCGTTTTTTGTTTTTAAATCAGTTTTCAGATCGGTTTTTTTGTTTTTCCGATCGTTTTTCAGATCTTATTTTCGTCTTCTTTTTTTTTGTTCTTGTTTTTAGATCGTTTTTCGTTTTTAATCGTTTTTTCAAATCGTTTTTTTTTCTTCGGAATTTCAATTTTTCAGATTTTTGTTTTCAGAATTTTCAATTTTCCGTTTTTCGTTTTCTAATTTTTCATATTTTAGTTTTTTAGATTTATGTTTTTCGTTGTCAAAGTCCAAATTGTCCAAGTCTTAGCTTGTAACTTTGCATCTCGCAAAGTCTTTCATCTAACAAAACAAAAATAATAATAATAATAATAATAATAATAATAGTAATAACAGTAGTAATAATAATAATAGTAATAATAATAATAATAATAATAATAATAATAATAAACAATAATAATAATAAAATAATAATAATAATAATAATAATAATAAAAAGAAAAAGAAAGGCCTAATACAATGGATTGGAGAGCAATCCGTTGTATTAGGTTCAGATATTCCAAAAAATAAAAAAGGAACCTAATCCAACAGATTGCTTAATCCGTTGGATTAGGTCAATTTTGCCGTTGTATTAGACCTAATCCAACCCTAGCAAATGTAACGGTTGCTATCCGTTGTGTTTCGGGGTTTTCTGATGTCCTGCGGGAGAGTTACAATTCCGAGACTGGAACCGGACGTCTGTACCTGCAAAATAACGGAGACTCCTGAGAGCTCCGCCTCCAACGGTCAAGTTAGTACCTGATTAAGGAGTAATCAATACAGAAAGTAAAGTAATGAGATCTCTCTAGGTGAGAGTGCTTAGTGTTGGTAATCTGCGTCGTTAGCGAGATTAGCCGGTTGTTAATAAGTCTGTTCTTCTCTGCTTGATCTCTTAATTATTCGGTTGTTTTTTTGTTCCCTGATTAATGAGGATTAATCGAGTATTTATAGCCTTGGGAAGCGTGCAACACTCTAGGCTTAAGGTAAACCTAGGGCTGATCGGGCCTCTAGACTGAAATGGGCCTTGATGGCCGGTTGTCCCACTTGGCATGGGTGGACACGTGGCGTGTCTTAAGTGGTCCGTGGAGGACGTATCTGTGACTGACACGTGGCAAGCTCCTGTTGGCCTTCGTGAAGGACACGTGGCGGAACCTGTTGGTCCACTTGTCAGACGGTGATTGGTGGATAAAAATCCCCTAATCATTTGCCCCTCACAGGTGGCACGCGACTGGTCACGTGTCGCCTGTGACAGGTGTCGCACGGTGACAGGCGACGGCCCGTTACAGGTGTCACCTTGCAGACGGCCGAGAGATTTTCCCGCCCAAATTTGAATTTGGAAGCGACCCTTCGCCTTCTCATTTTGCCTATAAAAGGAAGTGCTGACTTCGGTCATTTTCACATTTGAGAACTTTTGCGAGAACATTCGGACCCCTGAACTTGCTCTGACATTTTCGGACTTTTTCTGCCTACCGCCTGTTCTGACAAGCCGACTGACCCGAACTTCCAGGACTTCATCAACCGTCACCCGTTCAGGTAACTCAGTTCTCTTACTCTTAATTTTCTTTTTATTTTTTGAAATGGCACCATGGAAGCACACGACACGCCCTAAGTTAGTGATCAGCCGGTCACCGGGGACGGCTGAATCTAGGACTAGGAGTGCCGCCTGCCCTTTTCTGGACCCATCTTTGCCCTTTATACAAAGTCCGACTGAATCTGTGTCTATGCAGAACGTGATGGCCAGAACAAAAAAGACTGCTATGATATCAAACTCAGACGGCTCCTCCCAAAGGGTGCTCCTTAGCGAAACATCTGACCAGGCGCCAGATGTAGAACGAGGCGACTGTCAAGCTGACAGTGCTGAGAGAGGGACCAAGGTGTTCCCTTCTCATCTAACCGTGGACATGTCTAATTTTCCTTCTGCTCCTTCTAAGGGAGAGGAGGCGGGCCCCTCTAGGAGAGGGGAGGAGTCGTCCTCTTCGGACTCGTCAGGGGACGAGTCCGAATCCAGCTCTTCTGACCATAGTTCTTCTGGCTCAGAAGAAAAACATAGCCGCCTACAAGAGGCGAGAAGTTCTCATGCAGTGGAGAAGGGGGATAATTGGGCAGAGCCGTCCGCCTCTTACAGAGAGGAAAACGCCCCCTACTACTGCAGGGTGCCCCGGGGCCGGATTGCAACCATGCGAGACAACGTGGCGAGCTTTATTGCTAACCACAAAATGGGCCCGGAGTATTTACTGTTTGTGCCGGATCCAGAAGATACTGTCGTCTGGCCGGCTGGTACCAGCTATGGTGACGGCTGCTTTGGCTGCTATGTGGCGGCCATCAAAGCTGGACTGCGCTTCCCATTACATCCGGCTGTTCAGCGGATTTTAGATGGGTATGATCTGGGGTTATGGCAGTTAGCCCCCAACTCTTGGGTAAACGTACTCGGCTATGTGGCCGGGTGCGAACTGAACGGGGTGGAGCCAAGTTTTGAGGCTTTCGCCCACATGAACTATCTCAGCCGGACCCCCAAGTCGGGAGGTACCGGCTGGTATCAATTGACAAGCCATAGGGGTTACCTCATGACGAGAGGTAAGGCAAACAAATGGAAGGATTGGCGGAACACCTTCCTTATTATCGAGAGTTCAGACACGGAGCTGAACAAACGTTTTAATAAGTGGAACAGGGATCCACCTCTTCTCGCAGGCGGCCGCAGCATGCCGCCTGTTCCCCAAAGGCTAAAAAAGAGATCCTAGACAAAGGACTCTTCAAAGTAGAGACTAGGGTGAACTCTACTTCAGGGGTACGAGAGCAAGTACCCCTAAATTGCGTCCCGAGCTTCAAGTGGCTCTATGACGAGTACTTCTTGGCCGCCTGTGGCCTCGGCAGTCGGTGCTCTAGAGGTAGCCGGCCTGACGAATACTCTGTTTTTTCACGCCTTGTTTACTTGGAATTTTTACTAACTTTGCTGTTTATTTCTTTCAGCCGACGCCATGAGTAAAATAACAGCATCTAAGACCGCGGCGGCCATGCTGCGGGTCTCACTAATGAAGCAGTCGTATGTCGACTCCCCCAGCAAGGAGGCACCCTTGGTAAGCTTTGAAAACTCCTCCTTTTAGTTGTATTATGCATATACTAACTCTTTTTGTTTTCAGTCTGGCACTCCAAGGGCTTCTTCCTCGCAACAGCCGGACCCCAAGGCCCGGAGGACGACTGTTGCAAGCTCTCCTGGGTCTTCCAGGAAAACAGTGGCGGCTGAGAAGCAGCCGGCCACTTCTTCAAAAACCCAGGCGGGGCCGCCTAGATGTATGGACACTTGCTTGTAAAAACTCACCCTTGCTTCCTTCTTGATTAGGTCTAACTTGTTTTTTCCTTTCGCTTAATGCAGCCGGCCCCAGGGACTTGACTTGGTTGAGGTAGCCAAGTCAATGGTTAAAATAGTTCCTCCATCTGACAGGGAGGCGGTCAAGGGTGCCGGCACCCTTGACCTCGATGGAATTTCGGGGATCCTAGCTGAGGTATACTTAGCACCTTTTTGAGCTTTTGAGTTCCAGGACGCCTGTTAACTCTTTTGATTGGAAACTGACGCCTGTTTTTCTTTGTACTTAGGCCCTGCTCCGAGTCAACAGCCTTCGCAAGCCGATTGATCGGAAAAACAAAGAGGTAAAGGCCGCAAAGGCTATGGCCGCCTCCAGCTGTGATAAGGCAATGTTTCAAATTGCCCAAAATGAAGTACTGACCCTTGATCTTCTTTATTATCAGGCGCAGGCGACCGCCGCTGTTCGGGCTCAGCTAGAGACGGCCCAAAAGAAGGTTGACGAGCTGGAGGGGACCGTCACCAAACTTAAAACCGAGCTGAAACCCCTTCGCCAAAAAATGCACTCTTACGAAGCCATGGAGAAATCTTTGGCTAACGTAAAAGAACGCCTGGCGAACCAGGAGAAGAGTCTTACCCAAGAGCTCTCGGACAAGGCCGAGCAAGAGAAACAAGAGCTCGTCCGGGAGATGGTGGAAGACTCCGCCCAAATCCAACGCATGACCTGGGAACGACTGTTCCCCAGTGCCGACTTTGCCTCATGGGAAAGAACGTACCGCCAGTGTTCGGAAATATATAATCAACAGATCCTGGCGGCTGCTGAAGAAGAGGCGATGGACGTTGCGTTGGAGGAGGAAGAGCCGGTTGTGGCGCTTGTGCACTTGGGG